>NC_088304.1:21275705-21918113 GCF_032854445.1 Liolophura sinensis
AAAAACTGTGGCCTATTAAAACTGTGCAAAGCCAAAGTACACAAACTAAAAGACGACTCAACAGCATATCCCTGCGTGTTTAGAAGTATCAATTGCGTGTATTGCTTTGACAAGTACGCAGACTTTTGCAGGAAATATAACTCATGTCAATGTGGGTGAAATTTTCAATATTTGGTTTGTGAGACTACTTTATGAATATGCAGCGTTGAAAAAGCGTTATAGGCCTTAATCTAGGTGCCAATTTAAAAGATCTGGAAAGAAATTTTCCCTTATTTTTCCCAAGCCTATAAAGACATTTTTCGTGCCAATTAGATTGCACCGTTGTTTCTATCTGTTATCTGTAGCTGTTGCATCCATACAGCTGACACACCGGTATCATTTGAAGGCACAGTTTTGCTTTGACCTGAGCAAATTGAAAATTGTAACATTTTCATCAAATCATTGGTTTTTCATTGAGAGTTCATCGTATAGAAATGTAGTACAAAGAGGCCAATTTATTTTCATAATTAGGTGAAGTGTGTCCGGGTGCGCTAAAGAAGGCATGGCGCTGGGGGATTAAAGGAAAATGGCGGCTAACCATTGTTTCCGCTGATCACCTTTTTGTCATCAGTAAGTTTCCAACTGACTCTTTAAGAAGTTCTGTCAGGACTAACTCAGTGACGACGTGACGAGGAGTTAAACATCTTGCAAAGTGTCACTCAAACCTCATATAAATTGTTTGCTGGCTCTCAAGCTTGCATTACGCTTTCTTATGCCAAGCAGCAAACCTCGATACAATTGCCGTCTTACACTTCTTGCCATGGATTCCAAACACTTCCAGTTGTTTGCAGATTTGCAGAAAGCAGAGCTGACCTTTCAAAAGGCATGCGAGCAAATTGTGTTTTTCAACAAGCACCTCGACAATCTCCAAATCCGATACGACCGTGCCAACAAAGAAGGAAACAAATCATTCCGCTACAGCCTTCGTCTGAAGATAGCCGCCGGAGAAGGACTCAGAAATGCTTACTACGAATACGCCTGCAATAAAGCTGATGTCATCACCGCACTTCGATGCAAACTAATTGGACAAGATGCTCACTACGAAATAGACTCCGACATGGACAGTGAATAGGACAACATGTAAAGTTCATCTGGCACCTCGCCTACATTCCACCAAAACGGCTCTTTTCAGAGCCACACAATTCTTTCCGAAAAGGAACTTTGTAATCTGAAAGCATAGACAGAACACAAACGAACATGTATTTATCAAAGCACAACAATAAAGTCGCACACGCCAATAAAAATCAAAGAAACAAAACAGAAAAGATAAATACTTTATTACAGCAGAGTAGTCGAAGTGTATGGAAAGCCGCTATGAGAACTTATCTCGTTTAGTGCATTTTAAACACAGCAGAGTTGTGGTTTATAAAAAAAAACTGTGGCCTATTAAAACTGTGCAAAGCAAAGTACACAAACTAAAAGACGACTCAACAGCATATCCCTGCGTGGTTTAGAAGTATCAATTGCGTGTATTGCTTTGACAAGTACGCAGACTTTTGCAGGAAATATAACTCATGTCCAATGTGGGTGAAATTTTCAATATTTGGTTTTGTGAGACTACTTATGAAATATGCAGCGTTGAAAAAGCGTTATAGGCATTAATCTAGGTGCCAATTTAAAAGATCTGCAAAGAAATTTTCCCTTATTTTTCCAAGCCTATAAAGGACATTTTTCGTGCCAATTAGATTGCACCGTTGTTTCTATCTGTTATCTGTAGCTGTTGCATCCATACAGCTTGACACACCGGTTATCATTTGAAGGCACAGTTTTGCTTTGACCTGAGCAAATTGAAAATTGTAACATTTTCACCAAATCATTGGTTTTTCATTGAGAGTTCATTGTATAGAAATGTAGTACAAAGAGGCCAACTTATTTTCATAATTAGGTGAAGTGTGTCCGGGTGCGCTAAAGACGGCCATGGCGCTGGGGGATAAAGGAAATGGCGGCTAACCATTGTTTCCGCTGATCACCTTTTGTCATCAGTAAGTTTCCAACTGACTCTTTAAGAAGTTCTGTCAGGACTAACTCAGTGACGGACGTGGCGAGGAGTTAAACATCTTGCAAAGTGTCACTCAAACCTCATATAAATTGTTTGCTGGCTCTCAAGCTTGCATTACGCTTTCTTATGCCAAGCAGCAAATCTCGAATACAATTGCCGTCTTACACTTCTTGCCATGGATTCCAAACACTTTCAGTTGTTTGCAGATTTGCGGAAAGCAGAGCTGACCTTTCAAAAGGCATGCGAGCAAATTGTGTTTTTTCATCAAGCACCTCGACGATCTCCAAATCCGATACGACCGTGCCAATAAAGAAGGAAACAAATCATTCCGCTACAGCCTTCGTCTGAAGATAGCCGCCGGAGAAGGACTCAGAAATGCTTACTACGAATACGCCTGCAATAAAGCTGATGTCCATCACCGCACTTCGATGCAAACTAATTGGACAAGATGCTCACTACGAAACAGACTCCGACATGGACAGTGAATAGGACAACATGTAAAGTTCATCTGGCACCTCGCCTACATTCCACCAAAACGGCTCTTTTCAGAGCCACACAAGTCTTCAAGAAAAGGAACTTTGTAATCTGAAAGCATAGACAGAACACAAACGAACATGTATTTATCAAAGCACAACAATAAAGTCGCACACGCCAATAAAAATCAAAGAAACAAAACAGAAAAGATAAATACTTTATTACAGCAGAGTAGTCGAAGTGTATGGAAAGCCGCTATGAGAACTTATCTCGTTTAGTGCATTTTAAACACAGCAAGAGTTGTGGTTTATAAAAAAAACTGTGGCCTATTAAAACTGTGCAAAGCCAAAGTACACAAACTAAAAGACGACTCAACAGCATATCCCTGCGTGTTTAGAAGTATCAATTGCGTGTATTGCTTTGACAAGTACGCAGACTTTTGCAGGAAATATAACTCATGTCAATGTGGGTGAAATTTTCAATATTTGGTTTTGTGAGACTACTTATGAAATATGCAGCGTTGAAAAAGCGTTATAGGCCTTAATCTAGGTGCCAATTTAAAAGATCTGGAAAGAAATTTTCCCTTATTTTTCCAAGCCTATAAAGACATTTTTCGTGCCAATTAGATTGCACCGTTGTTTCTATCTGTTATCTGTAGCTGTTGCATCCATACAGCTGACACACCGGTTATCATTTGAAGGCACAGTTTTGCTTTGACCTGAGCAAATTGAAAATTGTAACATTTTCATCAAATCATTGGTTTTTCATTGAGAGTTCATCGTATAGAAATGTAGTACAAAGAGGCCAATTTATTTTCATAATTAGGTGAAGTGTGTCCGGGTGCGCTAAAGAAGGCATGGCGCTGGGGGATTAAAGGAAAATGGCGGCTAACCATTGTTTCCGCTGATCACCTTTTGTCATCAGTAAGTTTCCAACTGACTCTTTAAGAAGTTCTGTCAGGACTAACTCAGTGACGACGTGACGAGGAGTTAAACATCTTGCAAAGTGTCACTCAAACCTCATATAAATTGTTTGCTGGCTCTCAAGCTTGCATTACGCTTTCTTATGCCAAGCAGCAAACCTCGATACAATTGCCGTATTACACTTCTTGCCATGGATTCCAAACACTTCCAGTTGTTTGCAGATTTGCAGAAAGCAGAGCTGACCTTTCAAAAGGCATGCGAGCAAATTGTGTTTTTCAACAAGCACCTCGACGATCTCCAAATCCGATACGACCGTGCCAATAAAGAAGGAAACAAATCATTCCGCTACAGCCTTCGTCTGAAGATAGCCGCCGGAGAAGGACTCAGAAATGCTTACTACGAATACGCCTGCAATAAAGCTGATGTCATCACCGCACTTCGACGCAAACTAATTGGACAAGATGCTCACTACGAAATAGACTCCGACATGGACAGTGAAGAGGACAACATGTAAAGTTCATCTGGCACCTCGCCTACATTCCACCAAAACGGCTCTTTTCAGAGCCACACAAGTCTTTCCGAAAAAAAACTTTGTAATCTGAAAGCATAGACAGAACACAAACGAACATGTATTTATCAAAGCACAACAATAAAGTCGCACACGCCAATAAAAATCAAAGAAACAAAACAGAAAAGATAAATACTTTATTACAGCAGAGTAGTCGAAGTGTATGGAAAGCCGCTATGAGAACTTATCTCGTTTAGTGCATTTTAAACACAGCAGAGTTGTGGTTTATAAGAAAAAAATTGTGGCCTATTAAAACTGTGCAAAGCCAAAGTACACAAACTAAAAGACGACTCAACAGCATATCCCTGCGTGTTTAGAAGTATCAATTGCGTGTATTGCTTTGACAAGTACACAGACTTTTGCAGGAAATATAACTCATGTCAATGTGGGTGAAATTTTCAATATTTGGTTTTGTGAGACTACTTATGAAATATGCAGCGTTGAAAAAGCGTTATAGGCATTAATCTAGGTGCCAATTTAAAAGATCTGCAAAGAAATTTTCCCTTATTTTTCCAAGCCTATAAAGACATTTTTCGTGCCAATTAGATTGCACCGTTGTTTCTATCTGTTATCTGTAGCTGTTGCATCCATACAGCTGACACACCGGTTATCATTTGAAGGCACAGTTTTGGTTTGACCTGAGCAAATTGAAAATTGTAACATTTTCGTCAAATCATTGCTTTTTCATTGAGAGTTCATTGTATAGAAATGTAGTACAAAGAGGCCAATTTATTTTCATAATTAGGTGAAGTGTGTCCGGGTGCGCTAAAGACGGCATGGCGCTGGGGGATTAAAGGAAAATGGCGGCTAACCATTGTTTCCGCTGATCACCTTTTGTCATCAGTAAGTTTCCAACTGACTCTTTAAGAAGTTCTGTCAGGACTAACTCAGTGACGACGTAGCGAGGAGTTAAACATCTTGCAAAGTGTCACTCAAACCTCATATAAATTATTTGCTGGCTCTCAAGCTTGCATTACGCTTTCTTATGCCAAGCAGCAAACCTCGATACAATTGTAGTCTTACACTTCTTGCCATGGATTCCAAACACTTCCAGTTGTTTGCAGATTTGCAGAAAGCAGAGCTGACCTTTCAAAAGGCATGCGAGCAAATTGTGTTTTTCAACAAGCACCTCGACAATCTCCAAATCCGATACGACCGTGCCAACAAAGAAGGAAACAAATCATTCCGCTACAGCCTTCGTCTGAAGATAGCCGCCGGAGAAGGACTCAGAAATGCTTACTACGAATACGCCTGCAATAAAGCTGATGTCATCACCGCACTTCGATGCAAACTAATTGGACAAGATGCTCACTACGAAATAGACTCCGACATGGACAGTGAATAGGACAACATGTAAAGTTCATCTGGCACCTCGCCTACATTCCACCAAAACGGCTCTTTTCAGAGCCACACAATTCTTTCCGAAAAGGAACTTTGTAATCTGAAAGCATAGACAGAACACAAACGAACATGTATTTATCAAAGCACAACAATAAAGTCGCACACGCCAATAAAAATCAAAGAAACAAAACAGAAAAGATAAATACTTTATTACAGCAGAGTAGTCGAACTGTATGGAAAGCCGCTATGAGAACTTATCTCGTTTAGTGCATTTTAAACACAGCAGAGTTGTGGTTTATAAAAAAAAAACTGTGGCCTATTAAAACTGTGCAAAGCCAAAGTACACAAACTAAAAGACGACTCAACAGCATATCCCTGCGTGTTTAGAAGTATCCATTGCGTGTATTGCTTTGACAAGTACGCAGACTTTTGCAGGAAATATAACTCATGTCAATGTGGGTGAAATTTTCAATATTTGGTTTTGTGAGACTACTTATGAAATATGCAGCGTTGAAAAAGCGTTATAGGCATTAATCTAGGTGCCAATTTAAAAGATCTGCAAAGAAATTTTCCCTTATTTTTCCAAGCCTATAAAGACATTTTTCGTGCCAATTAGATTGCACCGTTGTTTCTATCTGTTATCTGTAGCTGTTGCATCCATACAGCTGACACACCGGTTATCATTTGAAGGCACAGTTTTGCTTTGACCTGAGCAAATTGAAAATTGTAACATTTTCACCAAATCATTGGTTTTTCATTGAGAGTTCATTGTATAGAAATGTAGTACAAAGAGGCCAACTTATTTTCATAATTAGGTGAAGTGTGTCCGGGTGCGCTAAAGACGGCATGGCGCTGGGGGATTAAAGGAAAATGGCGGCTAACCATTGTTTCCGCTGATCACCTTTTGTCATCAGTAAGTTTCCAACTGACTCTTTAAGAAGTTCTGTCAGGACTAACTCAGTGACGACGTGGCGAGGAGTTAAACATCTTGCAAAGTGTCACTCAAACCTCATATAAATTGTTTGCTGGCTCTCAAGCTTGCATTACGCTTTCTTATGCCAAGCAGCAAACCTCGATACAATTGCCGTCTTACACTTCTTGCCATGGATTCCAAACACTTTCAGTTGTTTGCAGATTTGCGGAAAGCAGAGCTGACCTTTCAAAAGGCATGCGAGCAAATTGTGTTTTTCAACAAGCACCTCGACGATCTCCAAATCCGATACGACCGTGCCAATAAAGAAGGAAACAAATCATTCCGCTACAGCCTTCGTCTGAAGATAGCCGCCGGAGAAGGACTCAGAAATGCTTACTACGAATACGCCTGCAATAAAGCTGATGTCATCACCGCACTTCGATGCAAACTAATTGGACAAGATGCTCACTACGAAATAGACTCCGACATGGACAGTGAATAGGACAACATGTAAAGTTCATCTGGCACCTCGCCTACATTCCACCAAAACGGCTCTTTTCAGAGCCACACAAGTCTTCAAGAAAAGGAACTTTGTAATCTGAAAGCATAGACAGAACACAAACGAACATGTATTTATCAAAGCACAACAATAAAGTCGCACACGCCAATAAAAATCAAAGAAACAAAACAGAAAAGATAAATACTTTATTACAGCAGAGTAGTCGAAGTGTATGGAAAGCCGCTATGAGAACTTATCTCGTTTAGTGCATTTTAAACACAGCAGAGTTGTGGTTTATAAAAAAAAACTGTGGCCTATTAAAACTGTGCAAAGCCAAAGTACACAAACTAAAAGACGACTCAACAGCATATCCCTGCGTGTTTAGAAGTATCAATTGCGTGTATTGCTTTGACAAGTACACAGACTTTTGCAGGAAATATAACTCATGTCAATGTGGGTGAAATTTTCAATATTTGGTTTTGTGAGACTACTTATGAAATATGCAGCGTTGAAAAAGCGTTATAGGCCTTAATCTAGGTGCCAATTTAAAAGATCTGGAAAGAAATTTTCCCTTATTTTTCCAAGCCTATAAAGACATTTTTCGTGCCAATTAGATTGCACCGTTGTTTCTATCTGTTATCTGTAGCTGTTGCATCCATACAGCTGACACACCGGTTATCATTTGAAGGCACAGTTTTGCTTTGACCTGAGCAAATTGAAAATTGTAACATTTTCATCAAATCATTGGTTTTTCATTGAGAGTTCATCGTATAGAAATGTAGTACAAAGAGGCCAATTTATTTTCATAATTAGGTGAAGTGTGTCCGGGTGCGCTAAAGAAGGCATGGCGCTGGGGGATTAAAGGAAAATGGCGGCTAACCATTGTTTCCGCTGATCACCTTTTGTCATCAGTAAGTTTCCAACTGACTCTTTAAGAAGTTCTGTCAGGACTAACTCAGTGACGACGTGACGAGGAGTTAAACATCTTGCAAAGTGTCACTCAAACCTCATATAAATTGTTTGCTGGCTCTCAAGCTTGCATTACGCTTTCTTATGCCAAGCAGCAAACCTCGATACAATTGCCGTCTTACACTTCTTGCCATGGATTCCAAACACTTCCAGTTGTTTGCAGATTTGCAGAAAGCAGAGCTGACCTTTCAAAAGGCATGCGAGCAAATTGTGTTTTTCAACAAGCACCTCGACAATCTCCAAATCCGATACGACCGTGCCAACAAAGAAGGAAACAAATCATTCCGCTACAGCCTTCGTCTGAAGATAGCCGCCGGAGAAGGACTCAGAAATGCTTACTACGAATACGCCTGCAATAAAGCTGATGTCATCACCGCACTTCGATGCAAACTAATTGGACAAGATGCTCACTACGAAATAGACTCCGACATGGACAGTGAATAGGACAACATGTAAAGTTCATCTGGCACCTCGCCTACATTCCACCAAAACGGCTCTTTTCAGAGCCACACAATTCTTTCCGAAAAGGAACTTTGTAATCTGAAAGCATAGACAGAACACAAACGAACATGTATTTATCAAAGCACAACAATAAAGTCGCACACGCCAATAAAAATCAAAGAAACAAAACAGAAAAGATAAATACTTTATTACAGCAGAGTAGTCGAAGTGTATGGAAAGCCGCTATGAGAACTTATCTCGTTTAGTGCATTTTAAACACAGCAGAGTTGTGGTTTATAAAAAAAAAACTGTGGCCTATTAAAACTGTGCAAAGCCAAAGTACACAAACTAAAAGACGACTCAACAGCATATCCCTGCGTGTTTAGAAGTATCAATTGCGTGTATTGCTTTGACAAGTACGCAGACTTTTGCAGGAAATATAACTCATGTCAATGTGGGTGAAATTTTCAATATTTGGTTTTGTGAGACTACTTATGAAATATGCAGCGTTGAAAAAGCGTTATAGGCATTAATCTAGGTGCCAATTAAAAGATCTGCAAAGAAATTTTCCCTTATTTTTCCAAGCCTATAAAGACATTTTTCGTGCCAATTAGATTGCACCGTTGTTTCTATCTGTTATCTGTAGCTGTTGCATCCATACAGCTGACACACCGGTTATCATTTGAAGGCACAGTTTTGCTTTGACCTGAGCAAATTGAAAATTGTAACATTTTCACCAAATCATTGGTTTTTCATTGAGAGTTCATTGTATAGAAATGTAGTACAAAGAGGCCAACTTATTTTCATAATTAGGTGAAGTGTGTCCGGGTGCGCTAAAGACGGCATGGCGCTGGGGGATTAAAGGAAAATGGCGGCTAACCATTGTTTCCGCTGATCACCTTTTGTCATCAGTAAGTTTCCAACTGACTCTTTAAGAAGTTCTGTCAGGACTAACTCAGTGACGACGTGGCGAGGAGTTAAACATCTTGCAAAGTGTCACTCAAACCTCATATAAATTGTTTGCTGGCTCTCAAGCTTGCATTACGCTTTCTTATGCCAAGCAGCAAATCTCGATACAATTGCCGTCTTACACTTCTTGCCATGGATTCCAAACACTTTCAGTTGTTTGCAGATTTGCGGAAAGCAGAGCTGACCTTTCAAAAGGCATGCGAGCAAATTGTGTTTTTCATCAAGCACCTCGACGATCTCCAAATCCGATACGACCGTGCCAATAAAGAAGGAAACAAATCATTCCGCTACAGCCTTCGTCTGAAGATAGCCGCCGGAGAAGGACTCAGAAATGCTTACTACGAATACGCCTGCAATAAAGCTGATGTCATCACCGCACTTCGATGCAAACTAATTGGACAAGATGCTCACTACGAAACAGACTCCGACATGGACAGTGAATAGGACAACATGTAAAGTTCATCTGGCACCTCGCCTACATTCCACCAAAACGGCTCTTTTCAGAGCCACACAAGTCTTCAAGAAAAGGAACTTTGTAATCTGAAAGCATAGACAGAACACAAACGAACATGTATTTATCAAAGCACAACAATAAAGTCGCACACGCCAATAAAAATCAAAGAAACAAAACAGAAAAGATAAATACTTTATTACAGCAGAGTAGTCGAAGTGTATGGAAAGCCGCTATGAGAACTTATCTCGTTTAGTGCATTTTAAACACAGCAGAGTTGTGGTTTATAAAAAAAACTGTGGCCTATTAAAACTGTGCAAAGCCAAAGTACACAAACTAAAAGACGACTCAACAGCATATCCCTGCGTGTTTAGAAGTATCAATTGCGTGTATTGCTTTGACAAGTACGCAGACTTTTGCAGGAAATATAACTCATGTCAATGTGGGTGAAATTTTCAATATTTGGTTTTGTGAGACTACTTATGAAATATGCAGCGTTGAAAAAGCGTTATAGGCCTTAATCTAGGTGCCAATTTAAAAGATCTGGAAAGAAATTTTCCCTTATTTTTCCAAGCCTATAAAGACATTTTTCGTGCCAATTAGATTGCACCGTTGTTTCTATCTGTTATCTGTAGCTGTTGCATCCATACAGCTGACACACCGGTTATCATTTGAAGGCACAGTTTTGCTTTGACCTGAGCAAATTGAAAATTGTAACATTTTCATCAAATCATTGGTTTTTCATTGAGAGTTCATCGTATAGAAATGTAGTACAAAGAGGCCAATTTATTTTCATAATTAGGTGAAGTGTGTCCGGGTGCGCTAAAGAAGGCATGGCGCTGGGGGATTAAAGGAAAATGGCGGCTAACCATTGTTTCCGCTGATCACCTTTTGTCATCAGTAAGTTTCCAACTGACTCTTTAAGAAGTTCTGTCAGGACTAACTCAGTGACGACGTGACGAGGAGTTAAACATCTTGCAAAGTGTCACTCAAACCTCATATAAATTGTTTGCTGGCTCTCAAGCTTGCATTACGCTTTCTTATGCCAAGCAGCAAACCTCGATACAATTGCCGTATTACACTTCTTGCCATGGATTCCAAACACTTCCAGTTGTTTGCAGATTTGCAGAAAGCAGAGCTGACCTTTCAAAAGGCATGCGAGCAAATTGTGTTTTTCAACAAGCACCTCGACGATCTCCAAATCCGATACGACCGTGCCAATAAAGAAGGAAACAAATCATTCCGCTACAGCCTTCGTCTGAAGATAGCCGCCGGAGAAGGACTCAGAAATGCTTACTACGAATACGCCTGCAATAAAGCTGATGTCATCACCGCACTTCGACGCAAACTAATTGGACAAGATGCTCACTACGAAATAGACTCCGACATGGACAGTGAAGAGGACAACATGTAAAGTTCATCTGGCACCTCGCCTACATTCCACCAAAACGGCTCTTTTCAGAGCCACACAAGTCTTTCCGAAAAAAAACTTTGTAATCTGAAAGCATAGACAGAACACAAACGAACATGTATTTATCAAAGCACAACAATAAAGTCGCACACGCCAATAAAAATCAAAGAAACAAAACAGAAAAGATAAATACTTTATTACAGCAGAGTAGTCGAAGTGTATGGAAAGCCGCTATGAGAACTTATCTCGTTTAGTGCATTTTAAACACAGCAGAGTTGTGGTTTATAAGAAAAAAATTGTGGCCTATTAAAACTGTGCAAAGCCAAAGTACACAAACTAAAAGACGACTCAACAGCATATCCCTGCGTGTTTAGAAGTATCAATTGCGTGTATTGCTTTGACAAGTACACAGACTTTTGCAGGAAATATAACTCATGTCAATGTGGGTGAAATTTTCAATATTTGGTTTTGTGAGACTACTTATGAAATATGCAGCGTTGAAAAAGCGTTATAGGCATTAATCTAGGTGCCAATTTAAAAGATCTGCAAAGAAATTTTCCCTTATTTTTCCAAGCCTATAAAGACATTTTTCGTGCCAATTAGATTGCACCGTTGTTTCTATCTGTTATCTGTAGCTGTTGCATCCATACAGCTGACACACCGGTTATCATTTGAAGGCACAGTTTTGGTTTGACCTGAGCAAATTGAAAATTGTAACATTTTCGTCAAATCATTGCTTTTTCATTGAGAGTTCATTGTATAGAAATGTAGTACAAAGAGGCCAATTTATTTTCATAATTAGGTGAAGTGTGTCCGGGTGCGCTAAAGACGGCATGGCGCTGGGGGATTAAAGGAAAATGGCGGCTAACCATTGTTTCCGCTGATCACCTTTTGTCATCAGTAAGTTTCCAACTGACTCTTTAAGAAGTTCTGTCAGGACTAACTCAGTGACGACGTAGCGAGGAGTTAAACATCTTGCAAAGTGTCACTCAAACCTCATATAAATTATTTGCTGGCTCTCAAGCTTGCATTACGCTTTCTTATGCCAAGCAGCAAACCTCGATACAATTGTAGTCTTACACTTCTTGCCATGGATTCCAAACACTTCCAGTTGTTTGCAGATTTGCAGAAAGCAGAGCTGACCTTTCAAAAGGCATGCGAGCAAATTGTGTTTTTCAACAAGCACCTCGACAATCTCCAAATCCGATACGACCGTGCCAACAAAGAAGGAAACAAATCATTCCGCTACAGCCTTCGTCTGAAGATAGCCGCCGGAGAAGGACTCAGAAATGCTTACTACGAATACGCCTGCAATAAAGCTGATGTCATCACCGCACTTCGATGCAAACTAATTGGACAAGATGCTCACTACGAAATAGACTCCGACATGGACAGTGAATAGGACAACATGTAAAGTTCATCTGGCACCTCGCCTACATTCCACCAAAACGGCTCTTTTCAGAGCCACACAATTCTTTCCGAAAAGGAACTTTGTAATCTGAAAGCATAGACAGAACACAAACGAACATGTATTTATCAAAGCACAACAATAAAGTCGCACACGCCAATAAAAATCAAAGAAACAAAACAGAAAAGATAAATACTTTATTACAGCAGAGTAGTCGAACTGTATGGAAAGCCGCTATGAGAACTTATCTCGTTTAGTGCATTTTAAACACAGCAGAGTTGTGGTTTATAAAAAAAAAACTGTGGCCTATTAAAACTGTGCAAAGCCAAAGTACACAAACTAAAAGACGACTCAACAGCATATCCCTGCGTGTTTAGAAGTATCCATTGCGTGTATTGCTTTGACAAGTACGCAGACTTTTGCAGGAAATATAACTCATGTCAATGTGGGTGAAATTTTCAATATTTGGTTTTGTGAGACTACTTATGAAATATGCAGCGTTGAAAAAGCGTTATAGGCATTAATCTAGGTGCCAATTTAAAAGATCTGCAAAGAAATTTTCCCTTATTTTTCCAAGCCTATAAAGACATTTTTCGTGCCAATTAGATTGCACCGTTGTTTCTATCTGTTATCTGTAGCTGTTGCATCCATACAGCTGACACACCGGTTATCATTTGAAGGCACAGTTTTGCTTTGACCTGAGCAAATTGAAAATTGTAACATTTTCACCAAATCATTGGTTTTTCATTGAGAGTTCATTGTATAGAAATGTAGTACAAAGAGGCCAACTTATTTTCATAATTAGGTGAAGTGTGTCCGGGTGCGCTAAAGACGGCATGGCGCTGGGGGATTAAAGGAAAATGGCGGCTAACCATTGTTTCCGCTGATCACCTTTTGTCATCAGTAAGTTTCCAACTGACTCTTTAAGAAGTTCTGTCAGGACTAACTCAGTGACGACGTGGCGAGGAGTTAAACATCTTGCAAAGTGTCACTCAAACCTCATATAAATTGTTTGCTGGCTCTCAAGCTTGCATTACGCTTTCTTATGCCAAGCAGCAAACCTCGATACAATTGCCGTCTTACACTTCTTGCCATGGATTCCAAACACTTTCAGTTGTTTGCAGATTTGCGGAAAGCAGAGCTGACCTTTCAAAAGGCATGCGAGCAAATTGTGTTTTTCAACAAGCACCTCGACGATCTCCAAATCCGATACGACCGTGCCAATAAAGAAGGAAACAAATCATTCCGCTACAGCCTTCGTCTGAAGATAGCCGCCGGAGAAGGACTCAGAAATGCTTACTACGAATACGCCTGCAATAAAGCTGATGTCATCACCGCACTTCGATGCAAACTAATTGGACAAGATGCTCACTACGAAATAGACTCCGACATGGACAGTGAATAGGACAACATGTAAAGTTCATCTGGCACCTCGCCTACATTCCACCAAAACGGCTCTTTTCAGAGCCACACAAGTCTTCAAGAAAAGGAACTTTGTAATCTGAAAGCATAGACAGAACACAAACGAACATGTATTTATCAAAGCACAACAATAAAGTCGCACACGCCAATAAAAATCAAAGAAACAAAACAGAAAAGATAAATACTTTATTACAGCAGAGTAGTCGAAGTGTATGGAAAGCCGCTATGAGAACTTATCTCGTTTAGTGCATTTTAAACACAGCAGAGTTGTGGTTTATAAAAAAAAACTGTGGCCTATTAAAACTGTGCAAAGCCAAAGTACACAAACTAAAAGACGACTCAACAGCATATCCCTGCGTGTTTAGAAGTATCAATTGCGTGTATTGCTTTGACAAGTACACAGACTTTTGCAGGAAATATAACTCATGTCAATGTGGGTGAAATTTTCAATATTTGGTTTTGTGAGACTACTTATGAAATATGCAGCGTTGAAAAAGCGTTATAGGCCTTAATCTAGGTGCCAATTTAAAAGATCTGGAAAGAAATTTTCCCTTATTTTTCCAAGCCTATAAAGACATTTTTCGTGCCAATTAGATTGCACCGTTGTTTCTATCTGTTATCTGTAGCTGTTGCATCCATACAGCTGACACACCGGTTATCATTTGAAGGCACAGTTTTGCTTTGACCTGAGCAAATTGAAAATTGTAACATTTTCATCAAATCATTGGTTTTTCATTGAGAGTTCATCGTATAGAAATGTAGTACAAAGAGGCCAATTTATTTTCATAATTAGGTGAAGTGTGTCCGGGTGCGCTAAAGACGGCATGGCGCTGGGGGATTAAAGGAAAATGGCGGCTAACCATTGTTTCCGCTGATCACCTTTTGTCATCAGTAAGTTTCCAACTGACTCTTTAAGAAGTTCTGTCAGGACTAACTCAGTGACGACGTGACGAGGAGTTAAACATCTTGCAAAGTGTCACTCAAACCTCATATAAATTGTTTGCTGGCTCTCAAGCTTGCATTACGCTTTCTTATGCCAAGCAGCAAACCTCGATACAATTGCCGTATTACACTTCTTGCCATGGATTCCAAACACTTCCAGTTGTTTGCAGATTTGCAGAAAGCAGAGCTGACCTTTCAAAAGGCATGCGAGCAAATTGTGTTTTTCAACAAGCACCTCGACGATCTCCAAATCCGATACGACCGTGCCAACAAAGAAGGAAACAAATCATTCCGCTACAGCCTTCGTCTGAAGATAGCCGCCGGAGAAGGACTCAGAAATGCTTACTACGAATACGCCTGCAATAAAGCTGATGTCATCACCGCACTTCGATGCAAACTAATTGGACAAGATGCTCACTACGAAATAGACTCCGACATGGACAGTGAAGAGGACAGCATGTAAAGTTCATCTGGCACCTCGCCTACATTCCACCAAAACGGCTCTTTTCAGAGCCACACAGGTCTTCCCGAAAATGAACTTTTTAACCTAAAAGCATAAGTAGGATATACACGAAGATTCATTTATCAAAGCACAAAAATAAAGTCACACCCATAGAAAGACAAGTTTTCTTTTTTAGCTCTTCCCATACATAACGCTTCTCTGCGTAAGGTAAAACTGTGGACATTTGAAATGTCCAAGCCCACAGAAATTAAAAGACGATATATTGCCAATACGCTGACTACTCTTATGTTCGTCTGACAGTTGCATTTGTAGTTTAAGGTGATAACTAAATTTCATCTTGTATAAATTGTATCGATTTAAATTATATTAATAGTGAAAACAAGGATAAAACAATCCTCCTGGAGTTGTGAACCCGCTTTTCCGACTAACGTATCATGTGCACATGTTGTAAATATTTGATGGGCTAAAAACTGATATCAGATAATTTTGACCATATGTAATCAACTGTAATATAATAAGCAGTGAATACTCACGTACAACTCGTTTCTGATATTTTAAATACGACTCACTGACCCGCTATTGGTATCCGAAGAAATGGTTTTCGAGTTGCGAATCAAGCTTTGTTTTCAATACCATGAGACTGAAAGGATAAAGATACTGTTATTGATTATTCTAGGGGTTTTATCACTCCGTTATCGGTTTTATGTACAGAATGCTCCAATCCTGACCTACATAACCATAGATTAAAATATGTGTGATTCGATAAATATGTGCTAGGGTCAGCAGCACACATCAAACAATGTAGAGCAGTAAACGTAATTTTTTTCGGGTAAAGAAAAGAAAGATTTTGTCCTTATAAAATTGCTGCTACATATTTTATTTTCCTTTAATTTAGAAACCTGTTAAAAAAAATTTAAGCAGGTGCTTTTATGTGCGCGATTGGCTAGTTGATTTGAACGGCATTAAACCAAATTACTTTTTTCCGCCGAACCAGTCCTTTGCCGCTAAGTAAATGCTCATTTGTCCTGAAGTAGGTAATCGTACAGTATGAACCTTAATCATATACCGCTGAAATGTTCATTAAGTGTCTATCAAACAGGCATCCAGTGATTTTGTTGTCAGTTCTGGTTCGTACTTAGATATGAAAGCAATTGAAGTCCTAATCCCGAGTGGCCGTTCCACTTGTCTTCAGTGTCCATTAACAATTGTCCAAGACATGTGGAAAGGCATAGGCTAAACTGAAGTTTCGGTGGCCAAAGCAATAATATGTTTATGAACTAGTACGTCATTACTTATTTAGAAACGTAACACATCAAAACTGCCACCAGAAAACATCTACACAATACTATGCAACGACAACCACATCCACAAAACATGGGATTTCTTTCTGTTTTATGTATCCTAAAAGAACATCTGCGGTCCGAAAGGAATTGTGTGCAAATCTGTTGACTTGTGTATTAACAGAGACTGAAGATATTTGCGGCGATCTATCTGCGGTGATCTATCTGTACAAATAAACAGGTAGTGGAGAGTGCCGTCAGTCTGGTGTGAGTCTGCCACATTCACCATGGCAACAAGTAGGCAATTGTTAGCGTGCGAAACTGCTTTTTTGTACGGTATTGTGCTGTCTGCTTTTTGAACACGACTATCTTTATGTAGCCTCAGATACACCACTGGGCTGGAGAGGCAATGGTGAAATCTCCACAAGCACAACACCCGAAGGCAAGGTCAAGGCCTCTTCCGGGAGCAATTTACATGTACTCTGGGATACCACAAGACTCTAACAAACAACAAGATCACAGCAATACCTCAGCAAAATGGAAATTTAGTGGGCCATTTTTTCCATACAAGAGTACAAACGCCAATTTCATCAAAGTGGGACTTGGAACGCCCTTTACGGACTACGAATGGTATATGAATGTCGAACTTGACGCTTATATTTGTAACACAAAGGCTATTATAACCAATGGCTATTCTCTAACATGGGAAAACACGGGAATTCAGCTATTCTGAAATCCAGTGGCTATCCATTTGAACTGACCGCCACAAGATGATTCCTCGCCATGGATGTTACCAAATTTTTCTGAGGTCCCAAACATCTTTGTAATAATGCACATATATCTGAAAAGGGTCACTGTATTGGCGACCGTGATCCTTGTCATTGTGACGAAATGTGCCACATCTACGGAGACTATTGTCGCACATATTCATGGTGAGTTCGTGCCCACCTATTTCAGATCGTATTGTAGCTGATAAATGTGAGAGGCGGAATATAAACGGCAAAGACCAAGCCACCCTCGTGTCTGTATTGAGCTCCCAGATCACCTACAGGAACGAATTCTGTGCTCATTGTTACAATGTCCATAACGCACACGCTTGGAGGCATCATGTTGCCTGTAAAACGAACACATCGGTGAAATCAGCCAAGTCAAAGGCCGATCTGTGGCGTCGTGTGTTGGTGGATAAAGGTTGTAACACTGAGTCCTATAAACCCGATGATGTAACTCCAAGGGAAGTGTTTCCTTTCTGAAGTGGACAAGTGGGACGAAAATCCAGAGCCTGTTATAGAAAACCTCTGTTTGTCCTTTAAAAACAGGGTGGACTATTGTGGAGATGATCCATTTTATACCATACATAGAACATATAGAAAACATAGATATAAATATTGTAGCGGAATTTAAGCAAGTAGGATTTAAGAAATAAATTTAACGCAGGGAAGTTTCATATATTCATTTCTTAATGAATTTTCACGGAAGTTTTGTTAAGATCGTTGTCTGAGGCCATACTAACTAATTTACAAAGTCAATATTTTGACAATATAGCGTTCATTTATTCTCGTAGGAAGTTTTAAACTTAAGTTTATCTGTTTCATGGACGAGTGATGTTGTTGTTGTTGTAGTAGTATCGGCGTTCCTACATATTTGGGATAATTATAAGTATTTTTCAGCAATGTAATGATGATAATGTAGAAGTTACGAAATTCTATGCCATTGCCTTATCTGAAAAGTATTTACCTTCTATTTTCGTTCCTGTTTCACACATAAAATATGATATGCATTGTCCTCAGTTCAACCTCGAAAGCAGAAGTTTGTGTTGCCGCCATTTTTGTACATTATGGTCATTAGGGTGTCTGTAGAACCCGCACTTACAGGCTTTTAGAAAGCGGACCAGGATTTTCCCACCACAGTTTGAAAAGGAATTTATCATTTAATACCCTTGTGTGGAAATTGCTTATACTTTTTGAGTAATATGGATAAAAATATGGACTTTTCAGACACTGACATTTACTATTTGGCTTCAAAACAAAGCCATTATTTTGGAGTTCTTTGGTTGCGATCGCGATGACGTCATCGTGTCATCTGTGTTTACAAAGTGTCAAAAATGTCTCTTGTGACCAATCAGAGTCTCCTGATTCGGTTCATAGCTCCTCTACACCATGTGGAAATGTATAAAATAGGCGGATTTTTCAGCGTCTGCAGATGGCCTTGGAATTGCCGAGAGTAGTCACCAAATTGCTGACAAGCGTTCGCAGTAAGTAGCTATTTTATTGAGAGTGGGAAAATTCTTGTACCGTGAATTGGGAAATAGTCCCAGTATCAGGAAAAGTGATTTGTGATCCAGTTTGAGAATTCAGAGACAGTTGACACTTGGTGGGAATCAGTCCAGGAAGCCGGAATACAGTGTCAAAAATCTGGGAATTTTCCCAGTCCCAAAATTCTGGGACTCATCAGTCTCAAGATACCTGAGAATCCAGCTCCAGGCTCAAACAAGTGGAACTTGTCTGAGATATCAAAAGTGGACCACAGAGACTATATACCAGAGTAAATCAACTGAACTTTGGTACCATAATTTGAAGCAGGAGTCTCATGAGACTTTTTCCCAGTCCCAAAATTCTGGGACCCTCCAGTCTCACGAAACCTGGGAATCCAGCTCCAGTGCCATGCAAGTAGAAATTATCTGAGATATCAAAAGTGGACCACAGTGGACTACATACCAGAATAAATCAATTGAACTTTGGCATCATATTGAGACAAGAGTCTTGTGAGACTTTGCCTCATATGACACTCATCTGGGGACCTCTGTCCCATATGACACTTAACTGAGACTCTGTATCATATGACACTTAACTGAGACTCTGTATCATATGACACTCAACTGTTTGGTACTTGTGTCAACTGCTGGTTCCTCCTCGTCGTAATAAACATTCATCATCTGATTCACTGAAAATCTGTTGTTGGAGAACTTTCATTTCGTAGAGGAATTTCAAATCTCATGCGTAAGTCATACTGGATAATAGCCCGAGTTCAGGGAATGTTATGAAATCGGATCCAAATAGTAGCGGCGTCTCCGAGTTCAGGGGAAAGAATCCTGATTGTTTGTCCATTTAACAAGCTTCGCTCGGCACGTTAAATATCAAACAGGATTAAAGTGATTGAATGGTGTCGCACTCATAGGTACCTGCATGCTTGAGAAGACATCGGTAAGAAACAAAAGCACATAAGACAAATACCAACAACATCTGAACCGCTACAATATAGAAACGTATTTTGCGCTGTTTGTCAACGGAGAAAAATTGAACAAAACCCATAGGCTGTTCCGAATGGAGTCACCGGCATCAAGGTCTTTGAACGTGTTTGTTGGATTTTAAACCCAAGATTCCGGACAGCCAGAAGCGTCCTCGAAGGAGTGAGTGAGTGAGTGCTTGGGGTTTAACGTCGTACTTAACAATTTTTCAGTCATATGACGACGAAGGAGTGATTAGAGTGCATGTAATGTGCCTCCTTGTTGCAGGACGGAATTCCTCCGCTCTTTGCTGCTTCACTGAGACGCCTCATCATGGCAAGAAAGGCAAGAAAGCCGCCCCGCCCGAGTTATTATACCGATACGGGTCAAACAGTCGTTGCACTATCCCCTTTACTGAACGCCAAGTGGGGAAGTTACAAATTCCTCTCTTAAGCTCTTAGGTGTGACCTGACGCAGGATTGACCCTGGATCTACCGCCTCCCGAAGCTCTACCAACTATCGGGGCGGATCGTCTTCGAAGGAAATTCGCGTGTGCAGAGCAGTTTCTGATCCTTTTCTCGGTTGGTCTCGGTTTTCTCGGTACATTGTACATTCTACTATGTAGAGATTTTACTAAAACTGATAAGTACAGAACGAGTTGTGCCAATCTATACATGGTTTTATTGATATCAGCTTTCGAGAGCATCCACTCCCATCATCAGATATTATAGACACAAGAGTTTGCATGGACAGATCTTCAAATATATACACAAGTAAATTCTGTTTAAAGCTATGTACAGTAACTGTCTACTAAACAAGGAAGATATAGAATAGGTGTTTAATACTAAACACGTTTAATACAACAGCCATACTGTTGAACAGAAGGCAAACTGGTTTAGCTACAACTAAATGGTGGACAACAATAGTGACTAGTTGAACATTTTAACGGGAGGGTCGGTTTATAAGGAATGTTTCTTTGCAAGCCAGGTGAGAACATTTCGTGGAAAACTTATTCATGCTACAAAAGTTTGAGGCTGTGGTTTTCATTGTAACAATGTTCTGCCACTGCGAACTGGCTACTGGACTTGTCTAGAATATGGTGTTCAGCAAATCGCGCTTATGTTTATTTTTCATGAAGCGGTATATTTATAATTTATTTATTTATTTGATTGGTGTTTTACGCCGTACTCGAGAATATTTCACTTACGCGACGGCGGCCAGCAATATGGTGGGTGGAAACCGGGCAGAACCCGGGGGAAACCCACGACCATCCGCAGGTTGCTAGTACACCTTCCCATGTACGACCAGAGAGGGTGTATTTATAAACACTTCAGACTGAAAACATCAAGATTATAGAGATATGTTTGGCAGAGAGAAGTTTGCTGCTTAATCCAAGAGACAAATAAGATGCTGTCTTTAATTCTACAACCCCGCTTTGGTGTATATCTTTTAAAAGATCCACAAAGTGTTTGGCGAGTTTGTAGTTGTATGAACCACAAAGCAGCAGAATCGTTCCGAGAGGAATATCGGCTTTGTGAACTATAAGTAACCCTTACATAACCGAGGTCCGGGGAGCAGTGGGCCATAAGTTGCCATACGTCTCCTGACTAATGACGTCATTTCTCTTCAGGTTACATAGAAAATTGCTCACAGATGCCCTCTTCTTGATTGTGTTTTGACTTGGTAATTGTCTGAATTTGGATGTGTCACTGCTGATCTGATACATTTCATTTAGATGGGTACATTTATCCATTACGACGACCCCATTACCTTATCCCGGTTTTGTGATGATGATAGTTGCATCCAGGCTAAGCCCTTGTTTAACTAGTCACTATTGTTATCTACAATTTAGTTGTAGCTAAACCAGTTTGCCTTCTGTTCAACAGTATGACTGAAATGTGTTCAGTATTACGCACCCATTCTATATTTTCTTTGTTTAGTATACAGTTATTGTACATAGCTTTGAACATAATTCACTTGTGTATATATTTGAAGATATGCCCATGATAACTGGCACCCGTTTCAAGACGTTTCCTTCAGATAGCGCGCCTTATGACAAATAGAACCCTTACAAATGAATGGTATTCATCATTGTGTTGCTTCAAACTCTTCCGGGATTTTTTTTTTCTCAAAAATGTCAAGGGGTATTTACGACGAACTAACTGTTTTGCTACGTCGGTTTCTCAAAGCAAGACTTCAATCTCTCCATTTTTCTACAACCTATCAGCGACATAGCTTTGGACAAGAACCGGAACACTTCAATAAAAAAATGAACACACTGACATAGAGACAACAACAAAAACATAAGCTTCCACTAAAGACTATTTCTCCAAAGCGATTAAGGACAATGGTAGGCTTAGTCCAGTCTTAAGTCATAAAATTTACGACGTCACCATTTCTCGTAGGTCAGTCGTAACATGAAAAATTTGCAAATATTTTGGCAAATATGGCCCATAGACGCTATACATACTGTGTATTTTACAAAGGAACGAATTACCAATAGCGACAATGGCAATACCAATGCCAACTTAGTTTGAGTATAAATCAATAGTTGTGAGACTATGGAATTTTGTTGATTTATTTATTTGATTGGCGTTTTACGCCGTACTCAAGAATATTTCACTAATACGACGGTAGTTGCGGAATGTAACTCTCTGTATCGAGCAACTCCATTCCGCAACTCATACGATGATGACCAGCATTATGGTGGGAGGAAACTGGGGCTATAAAATTTGTGCCGTAAAGCTAATATATTAATCCTCATTTTCTCTATCGAAATGTTCTCTGTATCAAGAGCCTTTTTTTTTTCTTGGGTTCAATTACATTTAGCACCGACAAAGATTAATATGAACAGTAAATTTGGCCATAATCTGAACGATTTGTTGCGTTATGTACAAAGGAGGTATGAAAACCTTACTTTGATGTTTGATCCCGGCGATATCAGTTGATACATGTATCAGCCGTATGGTTGTAATGGATGACCGGTATCATGATTTGATGGACTTTGTCCTCGATCACCTGTTTGTAAATTCAGTGTACCTGTATAATGTAGACATACATAGACAAAACGGTCTGATTTATTTATTTATTTATTTATTTGATTGGTGTTTTACGCCGTACTCAAGAATATTTCACTTATACGCCGGCGGCCAGCATTATGGTGGGAGGAAACCGGTCAGAGCCCGGGGGAAACCCAAAGCGCAGGTTGCTGGAAGACCTTCCCACGTACGGCCGGAGAGGAAGCCAGCATGAGCTCTACTTGAACTCACAGCGCAAAACGGTCTTTGAAGTGCAGTGAGTATCTAATATAGGCCTACTTAAAATTTCGTGAGAAAGTTTGCCAAATGTCATTATTATATCACATGTAGTTCTGGGTCAACCCCTGTAGCGACACTATGGCGTCTCTATACACTGTACATTGGCCTACGTGATATCAGCCACTTGCGCATAAACCACACAGAAGTATGGGTTGAGTCCAGAAAGATACTCAGCGTATATTGAACGTTTTTGTACATGTATGAAAACAACTGATAAACAACTAAAAAATCGTGCTAATGAAGACAATTAAAGGTTGCCGAAAGGCAAAGAAAACATCAGATGAGAGACAATTAAACACTGTGCAGGAAAATAGTTCGATTTTTTTTTTAGTATTTTTGCAACCGAGAAAAATGGTTCCAAAACATCAGATTCTACAGTGGTCTGCATGTAGTGTTCAGATGGTATCAGATACGTCACACCCACATTTGGTACCTAGAGGAGGATGCTCGAAATGATTTCTTTCACGTTACATTGAAAGCATCCGAAGACCTATCTGTATGTGCATGATCTGTTTGTGGCAAAAAAAAATATGGTGATGTGACGTCACTAGTCCTCATGTGGTCAGAAAAGTCCACCGCAGAATCTACAGTTTCCAATGAATTTTAATAGGTTGAAAAAATGCTTCTTGGTCTTTTATCTGACGTAGACGAGTTAGGGTTTCTTATGCCTTTAAACCAAAATCATTATTTATAACAGTATTTCGCAATACATGTGCGACGAGATCAGCCAATTACCCAACATACAAAAATGATGTTCATGTGTTTTTTCCTCTCCAAAGAAAAATCGAAAAAATATTGAAATCCACATTTACAACTAACTTTCGTACCCTTTCATCTGAATTTTACCTAATCTTTGTGTTTTTTATTTTTCATCCTTAGAGATAACAGTCACAGAACAATACATTAGTGCACATGCACTCTACTTGGTGATTTATAGATATTACAGAACAACTTGATTCATACTAATGATGCACTACAAGTTCAAAATTCGAGTTAAACAGATTGCCTAGAGCATCAAGCTGTGGCATACGCTGGCGCTGTGGCTTTCCTCTCGCTTCAGCTGCGTTAGGCCGATCACCGCTGAGGTCTCGAGCTCGAATCTATTCCTCGCTGTGTTCAGATCAGTTAAGTGATAGGCCTAGCGGCGTTGTGGGTTTACTGGTCTTTTGACCGCTGTTGTGCAAATGCAATATTGTGAGTACGGGTATTTAAAAATATCAAATAAATAAATGAAGAAATAAATCATGTACCGGGGTGAAAATATTATGAAAGTACATGTAGGCCTACATGTATAGTGCACAAGCTATAGCCTTTCTACGGTTTGAGGGATATTCATTTAGGTCTAATGTCAAAATGTCAGCTGACGGCTGTGTAGGTTGATATTACTGTACTTTGAATTGCAGATGTACATGAGTAGGCCTACTGCTCATAACCTATATAACGATGTCTAATCAGACGGTGCCTTTTTTTTTTATTGTGTATGTGTTACTTGTACGTGTTGACATGAGTGGAACAGAAATAACTATACCACATAAACTAATGACCCACAGCTGATGCACATGGAATAAATAGAATTCACTGAAGCCGACGATCTGATTGGTTAATCGTCATACAATGACACTGGTGCAGTGGCGTGTGTCGAAGTTATCTCCCTTTGGAATGTAGCTCGTCAATCATTTTGTCTAAAGTACATGGTCTACCTCAATTCAGCGGTCGGTCAATCTCACATCGACACTGTATTCGACGATACTCTGCAGAGGTCTCCGCCAAAATGCCCGTGATTTACGTCGACACAAGTTTGCGGGACGGTGCAGTACCGTCCGATTTCGAGACAAAGTTTACAAAGGTGATATCCGACGTTCTGAATAAACCGATCGAGGTAGGTGTAAGCTGTAAGTTCAGTGACCGGGTTATGGTGACCTATATAATAGGCGTATATCCAGCAACGGCCATCTAGATTTCTGTTCATCGCCAATGTACGAGCGTCGTAGTATATGTGGGTTGCACTTTGCTTGTAATCAGTGGGTATACATGCACATGGATGTGGGATAGAATTTTGTAGGCCTACTTATTAACGCATTCTGTTATACAATTTGTACATGTTTTTCGGCACAGTACCGGTAAGTAAAATAAATTTTCAATGCACATAGGGGCCTATATAGTCTTACAACTAATGCGTTACTTATTAGTGATGATAGAAGAATTCATAATTTGGAGCATCCGGAACATTAGGTGATAAATAAATGTGAGCTAAATGTGCGATTGTTTGCTGATTATTACAATTTAAAGTTCTACTTGACACTGAAACTATGATTTCTGATGGCAAGATGCATTGTGATTACTTTCTTCTTGTACAATTTTTGTTTCCGTGACAGGAAGCCCACAGTCTGCTATTAAAACATTATAATTGGCAACAAACGTGTTTATAAATTTTACAGTATTGTATATATTTTTTGTCTGTAGCATGTAGTGGTTTAGTACGGTCCACATTTCTGACTTTCGTAATAATCCTACTTGTATGTGCCGTGACATTGTACAGCGTCGAGGTAAAGGCGTAAACGACGTGCGACGTTTATGGGTGTGTGTACACGTGCGTGTCTATTTGACGGTGCATGTGCTTGAGCGTTGTCGACAGCTTAATGTCATCTAAACCTTATAACCTACGAGCGAGGTCCACCTGAGCGTCGTAAACCGCTTATATTCACACCAGTTCCCGGCAAAGAATGAGAGAGGGGTATCTACAATCTCCCTTTTTACAAGACCTCCTGACAAATCATGCCTCAGGTTCGAATCCAACTTTGGCTTGTTCAAGTTAAATATTTTTACACCCTTCAAGTGACCACAAATCCGGACAATCACTGATCAAATAAATAAATAAATTCAAGTAGAGGTTTATTTGCCAGGGACACTTATTTAGAAGATTAACTGGAATAGCCTGGTATGATTCTTCCATTGACGTTTACCTCATTGGGGTATACCTCATATTTGACTATTTCACCTAATTCCGCATCTTTTGGCACCTGATTAATGTGGGTCAGTGTTCAATTGTTCAATCAGCTTTTCTCAATTTACATCGTTCTAGACATCGATGACTGGGCGAGGTTGTCTGTTTCTATACCCAGCACCCACCAACAAATTTCAATTGGGCTTTAAGACGATTTGATCATGTATAGATCTGTGGCTTAGACCTAAATGTGATCTAAAGTATTAAATATGGTATTGTAATATAATGACCTTTTAATTATGTATAGTAGTGTTCGTAATTGGTTTGATCCATCAAAGGATACAGGCCGGTCCTCAAAGTTATGACAGCGGAGCGGTGAATTAGTAAACGCGGATATGGTTTAGAGCCCAGTGCCAAGTGTGTGCCGACTTCCCCTGTGGAAGTTTATCAGTCTGGATCGAGGAAACCGCAGTGCTTGTTGGCCAAGTGGGTTGGTAAAGGGGGCTTGTACAAACGGGAGTGTATATGGCTTCGCGCATGACTGTGGACCTACTTGCAGTTACCTTACTCCAAACCACCCATGACTCACTGGTCCACAGCCTCACCCTCCAAGATGCCAGTCAATCCCATAGTCCTTAGAGCTCATGCACTGCTCAGTACATTCCTTTCTGGGGTCTAACCTAGAAATTTCGCTAAAAAAACAGGTCGAACTGCACCTTATATTTAGTATGCACCTATTTCCTAAAACACCCGAAATGAAATCATATGTCGAAGATATGTCATATGAATCGAACTAGTCGAACCAACGTCCGTTATGTTTGGAATCTCTTTAAGAATGTAAAGGGGATGTTGGCAGGAATAAACTTTTTTATTATTTATTTTTATTGATTTATTATTTTACGCCGGTAAGTCAGAATTGATAATCTTCAAATTTTACGCCTACTGTTTGTTTTTACTTGATATCCCAGGGCAAGTCAGTGATAATATCGTGTGACATAGTGGATGAATACAAGCACATTTAACCACTTGGCCAAACCCGCACCCTGCGCATAATAGTGCATTCTGCAGCCAGTCACGCAACATGCCGTCCGTGCTTCCGAATATAGGCCTTATACTGCATTCGTTAGGACGGCGAAACGTACATTGACATCGCTATTTTGTTTTCTCATAGCAAAGAGTGAACCCTGCGTGCCACACAAACTGCGTTATTTTCATCACACGATCCTACATTTGGTTGGTCAGGTACAGCCTTAACGACAGCTTAATTTACCTGTAAACAGCATGCTGGTCTGCTTTTTTGTAAAGTTGTGAATGGGCTTCTCGTTCTGCAACACCCTGAAGCAAAGGTGTGTGTGTGTGTGTTTTTTTTGTGTGTGAATTGATGAAAAAATGATCAAGATAATCACCAGGAAAATTTGCATGTATCGATGCCTTGATGTGTCACAGGGCGCATTGGTCGCATTATTTTGACTAGCATGACGTTAAGATTGCCCTATAGAGCGAGACTCAGCGCTTCTTTGTGGCTGGACGTTGTACTGTACTATAAGCCACAGTGGCTATTAGTGAAGTACAGAGTCGAGCCGTAAAGAAGAAAAAATATTCTCATTACATTATCTTATCTATATTCTTGTAACTGTACACATATGTATCTACAAAACATTTGTCTGAATTATCTTTCAGCAAGTTTCCTCAGTTTTTGTCTATTTTTCAGAGAATTTCGATTATTCTGAAGACTGGTCAGCGGATTTGTAAAGGTGGCGATAGGTCAGAGCCAACGTGTGTTATAAAGATGCACGCAATAGGTGTGTTCGGGGAAGACAAGAACGCCGGCTACTCCAAGGAATTCTTAACATTTCTCACTAAGGAGCTCAAACTTGAAGCCAACAAGTAATTCCGATTTTTATGATTTGTTAATTTTAAAGCATATGCGCGGTGAACTAATTATTCTCTGTTTATAGATGACGTTGGTATAGGTGCATAAAACCGGGCGTAGATCGACCTGGCGACTGGAAGCAAAGGGAAGCAACTGTTAGCATACGATCGGGTGCTGATTTTAGTCGATCTGCACGTGCTTGCGAACAATCAGTCCTACTTTTCTGCGACCCCAAGCATCCAGATGAACTCAGTTGCGTCCATCTACGAGTGCTTGCGTCCAGTTGGTCACAGTTGTACCTAGTTGAGTCGATCTACGGGTGCTTGCGTCCAACTGGTCACAGTTATTCCCAGTGATACATTACGTGATGTGCTAGAAAATTTTCCAAGAAACTTAAAATTTTGAAAGAAAAGGCAACTCAAAGATATATTAGACATTCTATCCATTACATCCAGGCGTCGTGTACAAGGTCCCCACCCTCATGAACAGGTCACGTGTTCGAATCTGGACGTGGCTTTTTCGGCCGCGGCATAAAGTCAGGATGGTTGTCAAGCACCAAGCAAAGGTCGGTGGTTTGCTCAGCGTATTACCCATAAGCCTGACCGCCTCATAGGTGTACATTCTTGTGCATGGCGTTCCACACGAGTCATATAGTTCAATTATTTCTCGGTGTAAAATATCGCCTTTGTTGAGAAAAGTCCGGGATATATCGAGTGTTTATAAATAAATATCAAAGTAAATGAAAAATCGAACCCTGTAGAGTCACGGGTATAAGTAACGAGGAACGCGCATGTCTTATGAAGAAAAGCCTCTCCGCTCTCCAACCAGTCAGAGTAATAACACATCTAGCATGGTACACGATTTGAATTTTGTCTTAATTTCATACTTCATGACACACACACACACATCCTCTGTGTCCGATTACTTGGCAAGCTTAATGCACTGTTTTTGTTCTCTTTGCAGAATAACCATATTATACTTTCCCCTTGAAGGCTACATGACCAGCGGGTCCGTCAAGTTTCCATAACAACAACAACACCAAGCCTCATAAACCCAGTGATCACAGCAGAGGTGCGATTTAGGTCATTTTGTTCGAGCTGTTGTGCACAGACGGCATGAAGCAGCAATCCAAATAACACATGTGTAGCCTTCGATCTTTATATTATTCAATGATGGATGTTGAAATTTACGAAAATTCAGTTATTATGCAATGGAAATATGTCATTGATATTATTGCTCCGATATTCTTAGTATTCAGTATTTGTAACTTAATGTCTGAGTGTGGAATTGCTTGTTATTACATAGGCATTAAAGCAGTCCACTTTATTACGTCTTCTGTTTTTATTATCGCATCGATATTGAGTCATGTCCAGTGCCTAAGCGGGATACCTAGAATCAATACTGAGTCGTCCGACTCATTACCGCGGAAAACTTAGGGTCTATACTGAGTCAGGTCCGGCCTGTAGTCTAAGCGGGATACCTCTGATCAGTAAGGGGTCAGGTCCGGCCTGCAGCCTAAGCGGGATACGTCTAATCAAGAGTCAAGTCCTGCCTGTAGTCTAAGAGGGATACCTCTGATCAGTAAGGGGTCAGGTCCGGCCTGCAGCCTAAGCGGGATACTTCTAATCAAGAGTCAAGTCCTGCCTGTAGTCTAAGCGGGATACCTCTGATCAGTACGGAGTCAGGTACAGTCTGTAGCCTAAGCGGGACACCTCTGATCAACACTGAGTCATGTCCGGCCTGTAGCCTAAGCGGGGTACCTCTGATCAATACGGAGTCAGGTCCGGCCTGTAGTCTAAGCGGGATACCTCTGATCAATACTGTCAGGTTCGGCCTGTAGCCAAAGAAGCATACCTCTGATCAATGCGGAGGTAGGTCCGGCCTGTAGCCTAAGCGGGATACCTCTGATCAATACTGAGTCGGGTTCAGCCTGTAGCCAAAGAAGCATACCTCTGATCAATGCGGAGGTAGGTCCGGCCTGTAGCCAAAGCAGAATACTTCTGATCAATACAGAGTCAGGTCCGGCTCGTAATACCATTGCAACAGTACAAGGTTTCACCACTCGACAGATAAGTTTTCAGTAAAAAATCATTTCCTTCACCGGAAAAATTAACAGTCGTCATTTAAGTGAAATATTCACTGAATGGCGTGTAAAACACGAGTCCTGTTAAAACGCATAACCATACTCCTAACAGCGCATGTGTCGCCTTCTCCGTTTACTTTACGTTCTCTACGGTTACATCATTGCAACCACTAGTAAATTTTGTGGGTCACGGCGATGAGGCAGGAAGTGATTTCTTAAAAAATACACACTATTCGTCTCAACCTTTGTCTCCAATAATACTTTAAACACATGCATTCTCGTTATCTAGGGTATGTCCAGCATGATTCTAACCAAAACCTAACACAATTTTATTGATGAATGCTGATCATGTAGTTCCGCTGGAGGAGACAAGTGGTGAGGCTAAGTCTAAACAAGCCTACGTGCGTCCTACAGGCTCCAAAGTTCAAGCTTGTCTATTGGTGCATGGTAGTGATGTAAAGCAAAAGGAAGACAGCGACGCAGGGGCTGTATGAATGACATATGACTAACAACACAATCTTCTTTTTAGTATTTCTTTCACTACAGCGAGCACATTGCATACAGTAATTATTTATTTGACTTGCTTAACGTCTACCTCAAGAATATATGCCGTCGGTCAGTTTTATAGATAGAGGTAAACAGGGTGCCCAAGGTAAAGTACGGATATGCACACCATATTGGTGGAAGACAAATGGTCTTCAACGAATGTTTTAGAGATCACAAAAGCGTCACACGAGTGTAATCGACTGTTTGGTGTGCTATCACGGACATACAAACTGTGAGAGTGGGGTATTCACTTTAAAAACAAACGAAAGAGTGAGATCACTGTACAAAAAGTAAGCTGATCGTGTTATTATTTTTAGTTATTTAATCGGTGGTTTACGCCGTACTCAAGAATATTTCACTTATACAACGGCGGCCAGCATCATCGTGGGGCTGCTGGAAGACCTTTCCACGTCCGGCCGAGGAGGAAGCCACCATGAGCTGGGCGAACTCAAAGCAACCGCATCGGTGAGAGGCTCCTGGGTTATTGCGCCGCGCAGGAGTGCTAACCACCCCCGGACACGGAGACCCCCAGCTCAGCTTGTGATATTCCCGTTTTCTCGCAAACGTACCGCATTTTTGTGAAAATGTAGTGTATGCCGACATGCAAGGTAGTGAATCTATCTATTAGAACACGTTTCACAATAAGGATATGTGTCCCTGAACCTCTCTTAGGACTTGGATTTTGTCTAATGTAACTAATATTATTCAAATTAATTAATTCCACCTCACACAAAGTGTTAACCGAATATGTAAAATATTCCGTTTAATTTTTCAATTATGAAACTAGAACCCAAAGGCTGTGAAATGGGTCTGTTGCTCTTCTTCTGTTTTTATTTTTCTTGTAACTAATGACCAATTGTCTTCTAGTACAATTCATTGGTCTTCTCCACCCACAAAGGCCTATCAGTTATTCTGTCTGTAATGGAGGACCCGGTCCCACTTCATTATGACCTGACTTTAACGAGAATGCATTGCACCAGAACATCATATGACTGTAGACATTTTCCCGATTTTTTTTTTTTTTTTTTTTGCACCTAAATCGTTACCATTTCTATTTCTTCGGTAGAGTGAGTGTGAAAATCTTCAATATTTGTACAGCTGCCATATGTGGTAACAGATCGAGGCAACACATCAAAGCAAGATGTCGTGATACAATACATGTTTTGGTCCTTACATTGTATACTTGTATCTCAACAGTACAAATGCAGCAGAGGACACATAAAATACATGTACAATCTGTTAACCTTTTTTTCTCGATCTTTTCATGATTATACCCAAATGTTCATCACATATAGCAAACGTAATTTACAGCTCATTCCACAATTTAACACATAACTTCTTCAACAGACCATGAAAAACTTTGCATAATAAGATTATCGGCTTTCACGCAATTAGGAAAGTCAATTATTGGGCAGTAACTCAAGGGGTCAAGCAATGCTGCAGATAATTTTCAGAGGTAGTACAATATTCCCTACTTTTCCAATACACAGAGTCTGATTAAGCCTATCGCAGTACACATTTTTTGAAAATACTCAACACTTCACTATTTTGGGTCCACAGCAATACACCTGCACAGTGTACAGTTGGTTGAGTGAAGGGGATTGAGAAAATCGAAAGACACACATGCGCACACATGTGCATACATGTATAGGCCTACATAGACCTACATGTACCGGTACCATAGACCTACATGTACCAGTACAGAGATTCTTGTAGTCACATAGAGGACTCCAAGCATATGTATGTACACATCGATTGCCCAGAATTATGACTTGCCAAAACATTCTAGAATAAATTAATTATTTTAGGAATGAATCTGCATGACGCTCATAGGCCTACATTTATTTATTACACCTCAACCTGTAGGCCTACCCGGTTTATTACACTAACTGACTTGCTGACAACTTTATCTTCTCATTCTATTCTGATAGCAGGGGTTGCAGTATTATTTTATTCTATGGTAACTTGCCTAATGCGACTGGTAATTATTTTTTACATGTCGAAAAATTTCTGTATACACGAAAAACTGCCATTTTGGAATCAAAACATGATACGCTTGTCATATGCTAAACCTAAATCCTACACTAGAAGACAAAAAAATTATTACTTCTGTTGTATTTATTGGCAGTTTATAGTATAAATCTAAAGTGTTTCTGGACACTTGCTGTTCTCGTGATTGTTGTATTTCATTGCATTAGCTTCTCTCCTCAGAAAACACCGATACATGTACACATTGGAAACTGGATCCTCGATGACACTTTAACATAGCACAAATAACTCGGTGTACAATCGGTGTACAATTAAAACCATGCACTGGGAGCGATATTAGGAAGACTTATTGCAGTGCAGTAGAACTTGTTGTACAGCGTAATGACCCAGGAGCCGCTCACCAATGCGGTCGCTGTGAGTTCAAGTCCAGCTCATGCTGGCTTCCTCTCCGGCTGTAAGTGGGAAGGTCTGCCAGCAACCTGTGGATGGTCGTGGGTTTCCCCCGGGCTGTGCCTGGTTTCCACCCAGCACAATGCTGGCCGCCGTCGTGCAAGTGAAATATTCTTGAGTATGGCGTAAAACACCAATCAAATAAATCAATGCACAACATATAATTCCCCCCAAAACAATGAAGAAAACATCACGAAAGGAAACTAATATTTTACCATAACACACGGTCTATTTGGTTAAGTGCACTGACACGTCGTGCTCAGGTGAAAACTACTTCTGGCAATTTTTTCATGCTCTATAATGGGCATCTGGTGATTTTCACCAATAGGCCCATAAAAATGTTAAAACAAATTCCAGCTTTATTCCATTTACCGTACTGGTAATGACACGCGTAATTTAGCATATGCTGCTAACACATTTAGGAAACATCCCAGTTCTCGTGAAATGGTTGTTAAACAAATGCTGGTAACTGAAAATGTACAACGTTTTCCCCATCTGATTTACTGACAGATAACCCGATAGGGTCACTAGAATTGTACTTCTTACTGTGATCATCCCAGGTAGGTAAGCCCCAAGTAGGTTTATATTTTTGAGGCCTGCCTTTTTAATACACCAATTTATTGTAGAAACAGGAACAAGTGGGGTTCAAGGGGAGATAACTCTTATCATCATATCCTGTTTAACATGAATCACAAGGCTCAAAGATATAGGCGTGCATCAACTTTTTAGTTCATTTTCTTTCACAGCAGTTTTTAGGGCTGAACAACACACCAGTTACAATGGTCTCAATAATTTTTATGGAATTTTCAAAACCTGTATTTACATGTACGTCACAAATCCTTTGACAAGTACATATATTCATTGAACATACATGTGTCTACGAATCTGAATCTATAACATGCAATGTCTTAGTTTGACACTGGAATTCAAAAGTAATGAGTGAGTTGAAACGGCCAGTTTCTTCTCAAACTGATTACCACAACACAGCTTTTCACATAAAAGCTTCAACACAAAAATCGGCCTTTTTTTTTAATGTTATGGCACACAAAAATAACCTACATACTTCATGGCGCTATATGAATTAAGGTACTTTGTATCACGTGTTTATCACGACAAGGCTTCGTTATAAAGGTGAACTATCCTTGAGCTCAATGGTTAATTAATTGTTGTGACCTTACCATGGCCAACTGAAAGAATGGAAATATACATGCACATGTTTAACCATCACACACCATACAGCAGAGGTTCACGGCTGTCTTGTACATCTAAGGTTCATGGCTGGTGTACATCTAAGGTTCATGGCTGTAATGTACAGCTGAGGATAAGAACTGTGGTGTACAGATAAGGTTTACAGCTAAGCTGACAGCTAAGGTTCACAGCTGAGGTGTACAGCTAAGGTTCACGGCTGGTGTACAGATACATGCACATGTAAGGTGTACAGATACATGCACATGTAAGGTGTACAGATACATGCACATGTAAGGTGTACAGATACATGCACATGTAAGGTGTACAGATACATGTACATGTAAGGTGTACAGATACATGTACATGTAAGGTTTATAGATACATGTACATGTAAGGTGTACAGATACATGTACGTGTAAGGTGTACAGATACATGCACATGTAAGGTGTACAGACACATGCACATGTAAGGTGTACAGATACATGCACGTGTAAGGTGTACAGATACATGCACATGTAAGGTGTACAGATACATGCACGTGTAAGGTGTACAGATACATGCACGTGTAAGGTGTACAGATACATGCACATGTAAGGTGTACAGATACATGCACATGTAAGGTGTACAGATACATGCACATGTAAGGTGTACAGATACATGCACATGTAAGGTGTACAGATACATGCACATGTAAGGTGTACAGATACATGTACATGTAAGGTGTACAGCTAATATGCCCATCTGCAGTGCACAATTGAGGTGCTCAGCTGATGTGTACACCCGAGGTGCTCAGCTGAGTTGATATGTCATCTTTCCATAAGATATTCATTTTTCCATACTTTTTAGTCCACACCATGGCCTGAAAGAGGAGAGATGGTCAATATTTACCAGAAATAATGAAATTCAGCATATCCTTATAAGATAGAAGTTTAAAATGGCATATCACAGACAACGCACATATCATTACATCTGTGGTAATACTGTAGTACAAAACAGATTATAACCATGTCTGTAAGATGAAACAGCCTATACATGTGTAGATGAGCAGACTTTGGAATGCCATCAACCATGACAAACTAACTTACAAATCAAAACTGGTGGGTCACTCTACCGCAGAACTGTACAATTTTACCACAATTACCACAATACTCGTAAGAGATATGCTTAAACCTCTGGATTAACCCACTCTACCATGACTATCTGACATGTGCATTTACATGTGCAAATAAATGATTCAAACCAGGTGATTACAAGCAAATGAGTCAATACTAACTTACCATGCAAGTTTCCAGGTAAATTAATCCCTAACTTCAAGACTTCGCGGAATATTAAAATGACAATTCACTTCACACCAAACTGTCACATGTTGCTTCAGTCGAAATTAATAATGGATTACGGACACTGAACTATAATGTCATTATAATCATGTTTGCATTTCCTTCATTTTATATACAATGAATCACCCAACCTCATGTATGTGGAGTATCATGTTCACAGAATGACATTTCCAGGGGGAGATAACTCTCTCTTTGAAAGTACAACAGGCACAGAACTATAAAATTACTTCCCTTTGAGTCTTTTTAAACTGAAGGGTTTACTGCATCACCCCAGCCCAATTTTCTATTGAGCTCCAAGCTAATTGTAAGTACTGATCGCATTCACTAGGAATTATACACAGGTAACATTCTCTCCACGGGCCCCCGACAGATGGGACACTTCCTCGGCAGGGGCAGAGCCTGGGCACAGTCAGAGCACACGCATATATGGCCACAGTTCAACAGGATGATGTCACGCTCTTCTGTCAAACAGATGACGCAGTTGTTGCCCAGCTCTGGGTTTGAACTCACACTGCTGTCAGCAGCACCTGTGTTATGGGTTGTGTCATCATTTCTGCGACCACGACGACGTAGGCGTTCTAGGCGTGCTTTTTCTAACGCCTCCTGTTCCCGCGCTGCGTCTCGCTGCTGCTTCCATTGTAACATCAGCTTTCGAATCAACATCACAGAGATGGCTATGCCCAAAACTCCGAACACACCCACAAGAACTTTGTAGACAAACGCCTTGGACTCCAAGGTTTTGATCACCTCTGTCTTGCTCAGTGTGGTGAGGATATACTGCGCACCGTCTGTCGGGGGAGCCAACTTGATCTTCGAGGATTCTACCATGACTTTTCCAAGCCCCAAAAGACTTGCACCAACTGGCAGCATGTGCTCTGTTTCCTGGATTCCCTTTGTTACATCACCGAACAATCGATCAACGCCCCGGCTAAACATATTTCCAGAGTCAGCCTCGAAATGGGCGTGCGTCTCTGTGAGGTTGTCCAGTAGAAGGTCAGCTGATGTTGGGTCAACAACATGTACCTGGTGCTCGGTTTCACACATGTTGGTCATAGCTGTCTTAGGTAGTGACAAAACGAAAGGTACGGTGTTAATTGTGTCCCTGAGAATCTTACGCACATCAGACCTGCAGGAATAAACGACTGGAAGTCATCATATCAACAAGGCACTTTCAATTATCCAAATGGACTTCTCCAGAATATTCAAAATAGTCTGTTTTAATTTAAATACACATATCCAGCCAAGCTGCATAAAACAAAACAGTAACATTAATGCAGTATATTAATGCAATATAATGCAGTTACAAAAGCTGATGATCAACATAGGAATGTGATATGAAAAACTGAATCGATGACATTGATGAATACTCAAGAGTAAGAGTATTAAATACCTGCAGTACAAGTATAAGATACCTAGAGTATTTATTATTTATTTATTTATTTGACTGGTGTTTTACACTCAAGAATATTTTGACTTCTACTATGGCCGCCAGCAATATGGCGGGAGGAAATCAGGCAGAGCGCAGGAGAAATCCACACCAGTCTGCAGGTTGCTAGATACCTAGATTACAAGCATTAGATACCTAGACTAGCAGTATAATACTCTTAATCTAGGTAGCTAGAGTAAAAGTATTACATGCCTGGCTACATGTAGGTTAAGAGAATTAGATGCCTACAGCAAATTATTAGATACCTTTATACATGTAGATTAAGAGTATTAGATATTTAGAGTAAAAGTATTAGATACCTACTAGGTTAAAAATATAAGATACCTAGAGTAAGAGTATTAGATACCTAGAGTAAGAGTATTAGACACCTAAAGTGAGAATGTTAGATACCTGGAGTAAGAACATTAGATACCTGGCATGCTAAGAATAACTGTATTAGATACCTAGGGGAAGGCTATTGAATACCCTGGACACTAAGAGTAAGAGTATTGGATACCTACAGTAAAAGTATTAGATACCCAGAGTAAGAGTATTAGGTTCGAGGGGTAAGAGTATTAGATACTTACATTAACAGTATTAGATACCTAGGGTAAAAGTATTAGAAACCTAGATTAACATTAGTGGATACCTAGAGTAAGAGTATTAACTATCTCACCAGAATCCTTGCGTCCTTTTGGACTTGTGTTCCTCCAGGACCAAAGTCTGCACCACACCAGTGATGTCATCCTTGTACTGACTCCGCAGGACTCGACCAACAGGGGACACAACTCCCTCCACACAAGCATACGCTACATTTCCATCATGCTTCTGTAGGAGATCGTCCAACTCTGAACCACAGGTGACAGTCGGAGCAGACTAAAACAGACGTGACACTGTCCTTAATTCTTTATATTAATAAGCAGAACAAACAAATTTTGTTGATTTATAAAGACTGTAAATTGACAGGAAAAAAAAGAGAGAAAAATTTAAAAAAAACTTTTATGTTCCATGGAACTAAGGCCATGGTATTTTTTATTTGAATTGTGAATTGTAACGTCATACAAATATTAAATTTCACTTCTATAACGATAATTCAGTTTATAGTTGGAGGAACACAGAGCATTCCAAGAGCATCACTGGCCCTTGGCAATTAAGTGACAGATTTTCCCATATGTAGCATCCGGGTTTTCACCTGTCGAGTGAGCTTAGTGTGTTCACCTGAGCCAAATGATGTCCAACTGAGGTATGCAAACCTTGTACCTTAGCTGCAAGCATTTATCAACAACCAAACAAGCATATACATGTAGATGTAGAATACACAATAAATCCACACATTTGTTTACCAGAAATAAAATGCACGGGTAAATAAAAAAAAAGTTTAATTTCTGAGAAACATACAATATTTCATGTATAGCATGTCAGTCTTTTTCTTTGCTGGATGTTTATACAAATTTGTGACTTTCAGTTTCACAATAGTGTTTTGGCAATGTACATGATGGTGTCTATACTTGTACTAGCTAGGCTGGTCTGCATTGTGGCCAACTCCTTTTCTTATACTGTCGTAATGTCATTGGGAGTCTAGACTCTCAAAGTACTCAACTACAGTCTAGGTCGATTGTCTTTGTTAGCGAACAAGTCTTGTGGCAATAAAAGACAATGACCTAAAGACATGCTTTCCGCACTATAATAAATTTATTCTGAAGTGAGTAGAGGCATACAGTGGCGGTGTGGTGGGTGCAGAAAGCAGACCTTTAGGTTGGTGTCTTTTACTTGAACAAGAGTTTAATAACGAAGACAATAAGCCCAGTCGGCATTTCAGGAGTCCTGTGAGTTCATGCAGATATGCATGAGACAGAGTTGGGGTTCTCACAGGCTAACGTAGCTAAAAGTTGAGATTTTTCGGTACTTGCTAGCCTGAACAGACACCTTACATATCCACATGTCAACCCAATGGCGCCTTTACCATCTACCACAAAAATCACATCTTTTGGCAGCATTAGTTTGCGAGAGCCCCCATCCTGTTTTGTCCTAACCTGCGTGAACTTGCGGTACTCCTAAAATACCGACTGGGCTCATTGGTCTAGACCCTTGCTGAGTACGAAATTAACACAGTTAGCATCGAGCCTCCCAACGATGCTACGTAAGTATAAGAAATTTTGATTCTTTCGGGGCTAGTCAGTACATGGTGACATTTACAGACAGAAAACACCACACATTACTCGGTCACTCGGTTTGACTGTGCTAGTATCTCTCAATAGCATGCAGTAGCCCCATGTAGCCTGTAGCTTCCGATCCGTCTTACAGAATAGGTACCATTATGTTACACTGCAAGCCTATGGTCAACGATGAGCAGGATCGTTTGATGTCGTAAACTACACTGAACGCCTACAGGTTGCATCATATTAGTACGTAAAAGTGAAGGTCCAGTCCAAAGAAACCTATTTTACAGAGAGACAATCAGATATTCTAGTTTCGTTTTCATTCGTTTGTTTTCCCCCTTCAGATAGTATAAGCGTAATGTTGCCTGGCGGTTTCGTCGAAGACGAATTGACGAAAGTGAAAATAGCAGACGCGTGACTCCTTGGGTGCTACCATAAAAGACAGGGATGCTTACTTTGACCTGTACAACCGCTTCGTAACATCTCTTGTACACTTTATAGAATATGGCAACCAAGGCAGCGTCTCCGATGAGACAGAGAAGTTCTACTCCACTGGCAACCATAGTCATCAAACACAAAATTTTAAAATAAAACTAAACTCAAATTCCGTGTCAGAGTTTCGAAACAAATCCTTCGGACGGGTGTTTATTTACCCCAAGCGCTAAAGAGTTCCGTCGGGGGGGGATCACTCTGTAAGATAAACTCATGAAGTCTGCAGTGTGAGCTATATAGCTTACGTGAACGTAAACTGTGAACTCGGCTTACACACTGATACATTACTCATTATAGGGTATAATAATATGGTATGTTATAACACTACCATATGTATGCATATTAAACATTTAATCTCTAAGTTTTCGAATTATATTGATTTGAATTCTGCTGATATTATATTGGGTGTCAGGGGTCGTAGGAAGCAATTTCAAAGTGGGGGGAGGTGGGGGCAAGAGTCCCAACTAAAAAGGCGAGGGTCCAGGGGCCGCCAAGGCCACGGAAACTCTGAAGGAGCTATATGGCCTTAGAGACGATTTCCCGAATCTTAGATATGCCAATTGAGGTGTTACTGACTACTTAAGTCTGCCTGAAAAAGATGAAACAGGCGTTTAGCTCAGTTGTTCACGCTTTTGCCTGGAGAGCCACAGGTCAGCAAATAACATTGTAACAATTTATCCAGCATTCAACATTAAATGTATGCATGTCGGAGAAAGGTTGGTGTAGATTGACTAATACAAGCATTTAACTCGTATGGAGGAGAATCGGTGGAAAGAAACATCCATGTTTTTACTGGGCTTTTGGGGTAAATTTGCAGGCCTGTCCGTGCTGGCTTGCTTTCGATTGAAATCAATGTCATTAATATGTATACATACACTTTTTGATCACGCCTTTGGCTCATGTAAAAGGCGTGCGTCTGATATAGGTGAATTGTCAGTAAAGCACCAAAGTCGGTTACAACGGTTACTTATCTTTCCTTCACTGATGAATCTTGCAACCCGTCCTGATCCCTGAAATGATCTTGGAATGACGATAAACTATAATGAAATAAATAACTCAACACCGATGAGTGCATATATTGTACAAATATATTAATTATTCTGCTTTTTGGGCTGAATGGAACTGCAACGTCATCGCATTGAAACACAGTCACTAAACTAGGAAAAAGATTGTGTTTGGAGACAAATGAGCCCACTTTTTTGTCACATTACACTGTAGATGATTTGCCCTTCCATGGGACAATTGCATATAATAATATATGCTACTTCTGTGCACTGAAAGTTAAAACAAGCAAACCTACATAAACCTATGTAATTTTGGCACATTATCAGTTTGGAAAAACAGGTATATATAACTTCGTGACACTATATCATGCGATCTGGAAAAGCAAAATCTTTGAGAAACAATCAAAATTCACAACCTTTCGACAATTGCAGCCATGATTGCATGGATGCAGAAAATACAAAACCGACGTTGCAGAAAAATTGTTATTAAAAAAAAAGACCATTATTTCAGTACATGTGGCATGAACATTTGTACTTCAAAAACCGCCTACGCTAAGTAACTCTCATAAAAAGAAAGGAAAACAATAAAATGAACTATGTGTTAAACTTCATGAAAAACGTTTATTTTAAAGATTATTTTACGCCAAGCAAAACGCATGAGAAAAATTGCATTCCATGTAAACGTATACATTGGACACAATAGGTGCCAGTGCACAGCACGTTTCTGTCATGTAAATATATTTATTTAAAACTACATAAAGCAGCAGTTATAAATGCGTTGTTAGACCGATCCTATTTGCAAACTACTCTGAGGAAAGAAAACCGATCCTGACGTCATTTACTCCTATGAGCCATCATATAAACCAGTATTTCAAATGCATTTTACTCGGTTAAAAACAATCCTACATTTTCTTCAACAGTTTTGCGTGGAGTTTTGTCAAACATTCATACTTCATGCTGATATTTTCTTTTCTTTTAAACTGACGACCGCCCAAACATTGTTAAGCAGGGTAAACTTATTAAAACGATTACGAAACAACAAACACCACCACTGTGTCTTTAGATCTACAAAAAAATCTAGTATGCAATTATAGTTAATGGTTTCTTGTTTCTAGTTGTCTAGTTTAAACGTTTAAAATATTTGTAATTAATGTTGACACAAAAAAGACACAAAGAATGTCTTGACACGCTGTATGGTCAAAATATTTTCATAATCCGTAAGCATGAAAGTGGGACGGTGTTTGGAAAAACATGTTGGCGCTATATTAAGACTAATGTGCACTGAGAAAATTGCAGTTCACTGTGATTAGATTACCGAGAAAATATATTTGCGATAGCGTGATGTTTTATTCGGTGAGGAGGTTGGGGGGGGGGGGGAATATATGCTGGCCAAAGTATATAAAGCCAAGGTATATATGCTGGCCCCCTTGTCCCCCCCCCCCTGGTGTGTTAGAAACATTTGCTGAAGGAAGCTGTAGATATCAAAAGATATACTGTATATAGGCCTGCGAGAAAAGGATCTCTAAAATCAACGACAATTTTTGTAAGGGAACTGAAGAAAGTTAGGCCAAAAAAAAAAAACTCAACAATATTTTCACTCTTCAGGCATATTTTATGTCTCTTAATAGTCCCTTTATTTTTTTAAATTTCCTGTCATGGGTCGAAAATGATGTCAACTAAGTCTATATAGTAGGCCTATAAAATTACCCTCGCCTTAGCGGACCCGCTTAAATTGGCGATACCCATGGGGGCTCTTAGCCCCGTAGAGATGTTTTTATATGCAGCTATCATCATCGACGTCAAGGCAGCAGGCTGATTAATTTCACTTGGACCATAGGAACACAGCACCGGTAGTTTGAAACCATTTTTTCGCCCCAATAAGTAATAACTAATTAAGAAAACACTTTCGTACCATTATATATCTTATAGGCCACATCCTAAACTGCACATTACAATAACATAAAAATTTACCGTTTCATATAATCTGGAGTTTAATTACTTAGGTACCGGTATGTTGACGAATGTTAGGAAGAAACTGGTTCTGTATATTGGCAAAGGTTCCACATCGGCAGATCATGAATTTCTTTATTTATTTGATTGGTGTTTCGCACCGTACTCAAGAACATTTCACTTATGCGACGTACGGAGGCCAGCATTATGATGGGAAGAAACCGAGTAGAGCCCGGTTAAAACCCACAACCATCCTCAGGTTGTTTGAAGACCTTCTACGGCCAGAGAGGAAACAAGCATGAGCTGAACTTGAACTCTCAGCGACGGCATTGGTGGTAATTGCACCGCGCTGGCATGTTAACTACCTCGGCCACTGCATGAAGCCCCAGTCCATGCATGTAAGGTACATGTATATAAACAAAACTATATAGTACATAAGGCGAGACAATTTCACGCGTGGTAACAGCAAGTCTACAGGCTATACAATAGCATGCACGCACAGCTTTACGCAAAAATATTTGATCCATCAGGTTTTTATCACGATGATCCAGTTCTACTTTGCCTCTGTGACGTAACTTTATACATGTGATAGAACTCCTGCCGCCGGCTTCTGAACCACGTGGTTTGCAGCTGATTTGTGTAGGAGCACACTGAGGTCAGAGGTCAAGGTTACTCTATATGGCGCCATCTGACCTTATTGGGCTTCCCTTCCAGGTACACGTGAACTCAGCTAGACGGCAGTGACAGCGGTATATACTACTATAGTATCATGCCTGTATGGTACACGCATCGCAGGTAAGGTAATTCGAGTCAGTGTTATAGTGACATAATGTGCTAGATGTACCGGTACTAGCTATGATATAATATATGCTTGATTTACGCATACATACCGGTGACACCAACCGAATCTCAGTCTTCAGGCGGCTTAAATTAATTCGATGTTTTGATCGATAGAGCAATGCCTGTTACATGTACCCTGACTTGCTACCGCTGTACCTAGATCCGGGTGTCATTCTCACATATCATGGGTTATGTTTACCTGTATTTTTCAGGATACGGTGAATGCGGATGCCGGATATCCTAACGTAATATGTCTGCACGTGTCGGGTACACGTAACATGCATGTACGTGGTTTGCTATAGAACCAACATAAGGTAAGTACACGTATATGCACTGGTGTATAGCATGAACTATATATTTGATATCAGTGTCATTCAACGTTTAATTAGGCTTGTAATGTATGGTCAAAGTAATTACATGTATGTACATAAACAAGCATATTAAATAATAATAATGATAATAATAATAAAAATAATAATAATAATAATAATAATAATAATGATTAACTTATAACACCCATTTGTTTAAAAAAATCTCATATATGTGAGTATTGATAATTAACAATTTACATATATACTAATTTACTTTAGGTAAGTAACAATATCCTATTAAAGCTGACCTATTGCCAATCTTCTATAAACCAGACTGCCTGCTGGGATCTACTTTGTGTATGTCCTGATGTTAATCTTGTAAGTCACCTGAGTAATGTACTGCACATCCTGGGTCGTTAGTACCTGGTCATATGAGGCTACCATGTGGCTGTGCTCTACTTACACTGGGGAAGTTGGGAAAAGTAAAGGGGATGTGTGTGTGTTGGGGTATGGGTGGCGGGGGGGTGGGGGGTGGGGGGTAGTCTGTGAAGTGGCAGGTTGCTGGTCAGCTACACTCAGTACATGTACCAGTCGACTTGTAATACCTATATGTCACATCTACAGTACTTTAGATAATTTTTTTTTTACATCACTGACTGTGTAAGTATATACTACGTAGAATCAATATGGTTACATTGTTGTAAAGTAGAAAAATGCTTAACTTGTATAGTTTGCAAATATATCAGTTCTATATATATATATATATAGATATGTATACAATATTACATGTATGCACATAGCTTATGTACAAACTGTAAAAATGAAGTGGTTGCATTTCTTTATGTGTACATTGTATTCTTTGTATATATTTTGCTGAACTACTTTTAACAGTTAAATCCAACAATTGTGATATTTTTATACATTTTGTATAATGGTTTTTTTAATCAGTTTCGTGAATTATGTCTGTTGTTGAAATCTGTAAAAACAGGTGTAGTTTTTCTGTAAATTTCCAGTGTTAAGATAAACAAAATGGTTTACATACCACGTTGTTGTCTGTATCCAGAGCTGTTATGTGTTTGATTATTTATCAAATTTCATTGAATTTAAACCACATGTTTTACTATACTGTGGTATATAGGAGGTTCTCCTGATTTTCGAGGCACACTGCTAGACTGAAATGTAATGGTTTTGCATTGTCTATATTTTATGTTTTATTCCCCTGATTTTAATTATAAATTGGTATTGCATATGTTTTTTTTTTTTTTTTTAAGTTTATTATTCCCCTTTCAGAAGTGTATCAACATGGGTGACTCAGTGGGATCAGCACAGAAGAGTAGGCTGCGAATGATAACTTACCTCTCTCCCAGTGTGCCCATTGAACTGTTTGAGGTGCTGAGGGACTACCTGGAGGAGAAGCTAGATGTTGAGGCCAGCATCATCTATGAGTCTCGCTGGAGTGGCCCCCCTGCGGAGAGAGACCCAGACCCATTCCAGCGGGATGAAGTAGACATGGGTGAGATAGACATAAGCGTCTAATTTAATCTGGGCATATCAGCTTGGTTCACTTAAAAAAAAAAAAAAAAACTTTTAAATTTAACAGAAAGTCTGTTGTCTGAGCGATGCTAGAATGTATTCTGCTATTAGATTATAGATTATTAGAGAATTCTGCAGATTATTCTGTTAAATGTAGCATGCAAATTCTATTAAAACAACATAAAGATTCTATTAGATTAACAGGATGTCATGTTGAATATGACAGAATATTGTGTGATAATAACAGAATACACACTAGCACCACTCAGACAACAGACTTTTTGTTAAACTTAACACATTAATTATGTGAGTGTTGATATCTGGTGTGACGTCGTGTAGGAACGCTTGGCGTCACATGGCACAAGTTTCATATTGCATATCAGTTTTGTTGATACAGTCTGTGCATATCAGTTATGTTAATACAGTCTGTGCATATCAGTTTTGTTATACAGTCTGTGCATATCAGTTTTGTTAATCCAGTCTGGGTATATCAGTTTTGTGAATACAGTCTGTGCATATCAGTTTTGTTATACAGTCTGTGCATATCAGTTTTGTTAATCCAGTCTGGGTATATCAGTTTTGTGAATACAGTCTGTGCATATCAGTTTTGTTATACAGTCTGTGCATATCAGTTATGTTAATACAGTCTGTGCCTATCAGTTTTGTTATACAGTCTGTGCATATCAGTTTTGTTATACAGTCTGTGCATATCAGTTATGTTAATACAGTCTGTGCATATCAGTTATGTTAATACAGTCTGTGCATATCAGTTTTGTTATACAGTCTGTGCATATCAGTTATGTTAATACAGTCTGTGCATATCAGTTTTGCTAATACAGTCTGTGCCTATCAGTACAAAGCATGTGTATCAATGCCTGTATTGTGTCCTGATCTACTTAATATATCATTTACGTTGCTATGTAGTAAGATCCGCAATTTCAACCACATGGTACTTGAGATGTGGGTTCAATCCTGGTTTTCGTCAGTGAATTTCTAGATTCTCTCTGGTTTCATTTTTGTGGATGCCTGGTGACATTAGAAACCTTTAGTTAGAAGTTACAAGTTCAACTTATAACTAGAATGGTAAACTAATTGTAATTTGAAGTTGAGAGTTAGAACTTCTAACTAAAGGTCTCAAGTAAGCAGATGATACTTTTGGCACCCTTTGTACAACCTGCTGTTTTTATGACCAAGTCATGTTTAAACCAGTTCAGTTGGTTAGTGCACTAGCGCAGAGTAATGACCCAGAAGTCTCTCACCAATGCGGTCGCTGTGAGTTCAAGTCCAGCTCATGATGCCTTCCTCTCTGGCCGTACGTGGGAAGGTCTGCCAGCGACCTGCGGATGCTCGTGGGTTTCCACTGGGCTCTGCCCGGTATTCTCCCACCATAATGCTGGACGCCGTCGTATAAGTGAAATATGTATTCTTGAGTACGGCCTAAAACACCAATCAAATAAATAAATAAATAAATAAATCTTTAAACCTTATATCCCTGGCATTCCAGTAATGAAACAGGCCACGATAAACAACAATCAGCAGTTGTGATGATGTGTTTAAGGTTTCATGTGTGCATCTGGGTTCCTGCGTCTAATCAATGAAGGGCGTGAGAGCGTGGAACTGTGCCCAGCCGGAGCCGTTCATCAACACCCCAACAATAACAACAACAGACCCATTTACTTCTCAGATGTTATCATACACTCTGACAATAGGTATGTATGTCAGATAGTAGTTCTAACTATGTCTACATCATGTGTTAGACAATAGGTATGTACGTCAGAGAGTAGTTCCGGCTACGTCTACATCATTTGTTAGACAATAGGTATGTACATCAGATGGTAGCTCTAGCTACGTCTACATCATGTGTTAGACAATAGGTATGTACGTCAGGTGGTAGTTCTAGCTACATCTACATCATGAGTTAGACAATAGGTATGTACGTCAGAGAGTAGTTCCAGCTACGTCTACATCATGAGTTAGACAATAGGTATGTACATCAGATGGTAGCTCTAGCTATTTCTACATCATGTGTTAGACAATAGGTATATACGTCAGGTGGTAATTCTAGCTACGTCTACATCATGTGTTAGACAATAGGTATGTACGTCAGAGAGTAGTTCTAGCTATGTCTATATCATGAGTTAGACAATAGGTGTGTACATCAGATGGTAGCTCTAGCTACGTCTACATCATGTGTTAGACAATAGGTATGTACGTCAGAGAGTAGTTCCAGCTACGTCTACATCATTTGTTAGACAATAGGTATGTACATCAGATGGTAGCTCTAGCTATTTCTACATCATGAGTTAGACAATAGGTATATACGTCAGGTGGTAGTTCTAGCTACGTCTACATCATGTGTTAGACAATATGTATGTACGTCAGAGAGTAGTTCTAGCTACGTCTACATCATTTGTTAGACACTAGGTATGTACATCAGATGGTAGCTCTAGCTACGTCTACATCATGTGTTAGACAATAGGTATGTACGTCAGAGAGTAGTTCTAGCTATGTCTACATCATGAGTTAGACAGTAGGTATGTACATCAGGTGGTAGCTCTAGCTACGTCTACATCATGTGTTAGACAATAGGTATATACGTCAGGCGGTAGTTCTAGCTACGTCTACATCATGTGTTAGACAATAGGTATGTACGTCAGAGAGTAGTTCTAGCTATGTCCGCATCACGAGTTAGACAATAGGTATGTACGTCAGAGAGTAGTTCTAGCTACGTCTACATCATGAGTTAGACAATAGGTATGTACATCAGATGGTAGCTCTAGCTATTTCTACATCATGTGTTAGACAATAGGTATGTACGTCAGAGAGTAGCTCTAGCTACGTCTACATCATGAGTTAGACAATAGGTATGTACGTCAGAGAGTAGTTCTAGCTACGTCTACATCATGAGTTAGACAATAGGTATGTACGTCAGAGAGTAGTTCTAGCTATGTCTACATCATGAGTTAGACAATAGGTATGTACATCAGGTCGTAGCTCTAGCTATGTCTACATCATGTGTTAGACAATAGGTATATACGTCAGGTGGTAGTTCTGAGGGTAGTGTACTAGGACAACAGGCATTACATCTGGCATCGGTTTACTGTAACTTGACGTGGCCTCATGTCTAGTGTCAGCATAATGTGACTAGGTGTTTCTGTGTCATCGTACTCTGAGTGTGTGGGGCATCATGTCTGTGTCAGCGCAGTGTGACTGTGTGGGGCATCATGTCTGTGTCAGCATAATGTGACTGTGTGGGGCATCATGTCTGTGTCAGCGCAATGTGACTGTATGGGGCATCATGTCTGTGTCAGTGTAATGTGACCGTGTGGGGCATCATGTCTGTTGTTACCGCACTGTGACTGGGTGGGGCTTCATGTCTGTTGTCATGGTAATGTGCCTGTATGGGGCATCATGTCTGTTGTCACCGTACTGTGACTGGGTGGGGCTTCATGTCTGTTGTCATGGTAATGTGACTAGGTGGGGTATCATGTCGGGTGTCATATAATGACTAGGTGGGGCATCATGTCTGGTGTCAACGTACTGTAACTGAGTTGGGATCATGTCTAGTGTCAGCATATGGCAACTAGGTGGGGCATCATGTCTGGTGTCAGCGCAGTGTGACTGTGTGGGGCATTATGTCTGTTGTCACAGTACTGTGACTGGGTGGGGCATCATGTCTGTTGTCACGGTAATGTGACTGGGTGGGGTATCATGTCTGGTGTCAGCATATAGTGACTAGGTGGGGCATCATGTCTGGTGTCAGCGTACTGTGACTGGGTGGGGCATCATGTCTGGTGTCAGCGTATTGTAACTGAGTAGGGATCATGTCTAGTGTCAACATATAGTGACTAGGTGGGGCATCATGTGTAGTTTCAGCGTACTGTAACTGGGTGGGGCATCATGTCTGGTGTCAGCATTCTGTGACTGGGTAGGGATCATGTCTGGTGTCCGTGTACTGTGACTGGGTGGGCCATCATGTCTGGTTTCAGCGTACTGTGACTGGGTGGGGCATCATGTCTGGTGTCCGTGTACTGTGACTGGGTGGGGCATCATGTCTGGTGTCAGCATTCTGTGACTGGTTAGGGATCATGTCTAGTGTCTGCATGTAGTGACTAGGTGGGGCATCATGTCTGGTGTCCGCGTACTGTGACTGGGTGGGGCATCATGTCTGGTTTCAGCGTACTGTGACTGGGTGGTGCATCATGTCTGGTTTCAGCGTACTGTGACTGGTTGGGGAATCATGTCTGGTGTCCGTGTACTGTGACTGGGTGGGGCATCATGTCTGGTGTCAGCATTCTGTGACTGGTTAGCGATCATGTCTAGTGTCTGCATGTAGTGACTAGGTGGGGCATCATGTCTGGTGTCCGCGTACTGTGACTGGGTGGGGCATCATGTCTGGTTTCAGCGTACTGTGACTGGGTGGGGCATCATGTCTGGTGTCCGTGTACTGTGACTGGGTGGGGCATCATGTCTGGTGTCAGCATTCTGTGACTGGGTAGGGATCATGTCTAGTGTCTGCATGTAGTGACTAGGTGGGGCATCATGTCTGGTGTCCGCGTACTGTGACTGGGTGGGGCATCATGTCTGGTGTCCGCGTACTGTGACTAGGTGGGGTATCATGTCTGGTGTCCGCGTACTGTGACTGGGTGGGGCATCATGTCTGGTGTCCGCGTACTGTGACTGGGTGGGGCATCATGTCTGGTGTCCGCGTACTGTGACTGGGTAGGCATCATGTCTAGTGTCATCATGTATTGACTAGGTGGGGCATCATGTCTGGTGTCAGCGTACTGTGACTGGGTAGGGATCATGTCTAGTGTCATCATGTAGTGACTGGGTTGGGCATCATGATTTGCTGAATGTAACACATGAAAATAGGTCTAGATAGTTTGTTAGAAAGTACACATTTGATTACAGCAGTCCATGGTGTAACCAAAGCTTAAGGTTCCCTACTGGCATGGCTAGACTTTCATTTAGCAAGTATGCTGTTATCTTAGTTATGAATGTAAATAATCAATGATGTACTCTTTATTTCAGTTCCAAGTATAAGGACTTCCATGACCTAAAAGGTCACCGCTGGGCGATTAATGATGAAATTTCTCTGAGTGGAAACCTTATGGCATTAGCAGAACTCCGTAAAATGGGGTTTAATGCCAGTTTCTTTGGCAACATTCTCAGATCAGGTGGGTCATGGGTACTGAAAGTACCATTCCCATTATTCTTACGCTTATAAGTCTTCTGTGATGTGAGCAGTGGAAGATTTAAGTGAGTTAGGTGGAAGATAAAAGTGGATGAATGGCAAAATAGAAGAGTGAATGAGTAGTGTAATGGAAGAGTGAATGAGCAGGGTAATGGAAGAGTGAATGAGCAGTGTAATGGAAGAGTGAATGAGTTGTGTAACGGAAGAGTAGATAATTACTTTAATGGAAGAGTGAATGAGCAGGGTAATGGAAGAGTGGATGATTACTTTAATGGAAGAGTGAATGAGTACTGTAATGGAAGAGTGAATGACTACTTTAATGGAAGAGTGGATGATTACTTTAATGGAAGAGTGAATGAGCAGGGTAATGGAAGAGTGAATGAGCAGTGTAATGGAAGAGTGGATGAGCAGTGTAATGGAAGAGTGGATGAGCAGTGTAATGGAAGAGTGGATGAGCAGGGTAATTGAAGGGCAGATGGACAAGTGGTGTAATGGAAGAATGGATGAGTGGTGTAATGGAAGAGTGGATGAGTAGCATAAAGTAAAAGTGGATGAGTAGTGTAATGGAATAGTAGATGAGCAGCATAATGGAAGAGTAGATGAGTAGTGTAATGGAATATTGAATGATGAGCAGCGTAATGGAAAAATTGATCAGTTAGTATAGCATAATGGAAGTGTGGATGGACAACATAATGGAAAAGTGAATGAGCAGTGTAATGGAAGAGTGGATGAGCAGGGTAATTGAAGGGCAGATGGACAAGTGGTGTAATGGAAGAATGAATGAGTGCTGTAATGGAACAGTGGATGAGTAGCATAAAGTAAAAGTGGATGAGTAGTGTAATGGAATAGTAGATGAGCAGCATAATGGAAGAGTAGATGAGTAGTGTAATGGAATATTGAATGAGTAGTGTAATGGAAGGGTGGATGAGTAGCGTAATGGAAAAGTGAATGAGTAGTGTAATGGAACAGTGGATGAGCAGTGTAACGAAAGAGTGGATGAGCAGCGTAATGGAAAAATTGATAAGTCAGTATAGCGTAATGGAAGTGTGGATGGGCAACATAATGGAAAAGTGAATGAGCAGCGTAATGGAAGAGTGGATCAGTGAGTATAGTGTAATGGAAGTGTGGATTGGCAGCATAATGGAAAAGTGGATGAGCAGTGTAATGAAAGAGTGGATGAGCAGCGTAATTGAAAAGTGGATCAGTTAGTATAGCGTAATGGAAGTGTGGATGGGCAGCATAATGGAAAAATGGATGAGTAGTGTAATGGAAGAGTGGATCAGTGAGTATAGTGTAATGGAAGTGTGGATGGGCAGCATAATGGAAAAGTGGATGAGCAGTGTAATGAAAGAGTGGATGAGCAGCGTAATTGAAAAGTGGATCAGTTAGTATAGCGTAATGGAAGAGTGGATGGGCAGCATAATGGAAAAGTGGATGAGCAGCGTAATGGAAGAGTGGATCAGTGAGTATAGCGTAATGGAAGAGTGGATGAGTAGGGTATTGGAAGTATGGATGAGTAGCGTAGTGGAAAAGTGGATGAGTGGCGTAATGGACGAGTGGATCAGTGGGTATAGCGTAATGGAAGTGTGGATGGGCAGCAAAATGGAAAAGTGGATGAGCAGTGTAATGAAAGATTGGATGAGCAGCATAACTGAAAAGTGGATCAGTTAGTATAGCGTAATGGAAGTGTGGATGGGCAGCAGGATACGACCCAGTATTAACCCTGGACTTACCGCCCCAAAGTGGACTCTGTACCGACTGTGCTATCGAGGCCAATAGCGTAATGGAAGTGTGGATGAGTAGTGTGATGGAAGGGTGGATTAGTAGCGTAATAGAAGAGTGGGTGAGTAGTGTACTGGAAGGGTGGATGAGTAGCATAATAGAAGAGTCGATGAGTAGCATAATTAAAGGTTGGATAAGTAGTGTAATGGAAGGGTAGATGAGTAGTTATGAAACAGTGGATGAGTGGTGTAATGGAACAGTAGATGAGTAGCATAATGGAAGGGTGGATGAGTAGTGTAATGTAAGGGTGGATGAGTAGCATAATGGAAGAGTGGATGAGTAGCTTAATGAAAGGGTGGATGAGTAGCATAATAGAAGAGTGGATCAGTAGCATAATAGAAGAGTGGATGAGTAGCAAAATGGAAGGGTGGATGAGTAGCATAATAGAAGAGTGGATGAGTAGCTTAATGAAAGGGTGGATGAGTAGCGTAATAGAAGAGTGGAAGAGTACCATAATGGAAGTGTGGATGAGTAGCATAATGGAAGGGTGGATGAGTAGCATAATGAAATGGTGGATGATTAGTGTAATGGAAGGGTGGATGAGTAGCCTAATGGAAGGGTGGATGAGTAGTGTAATGGAAGGGTGGATGAGTAGCGTAATGGAAGGGTGGGTGAGTAGTGTTATGGAACAGTGGATGAGTAGCGTAATGGAAGGGTGGGTGAGTAGTGTTATGGAACAGTGGATGAGTGGTGTAATAGAATAGTGGATGAGTAGCATAATGGAAGGATGGATGAGTAGCATTATGAAAGGGTGGATGAGTAGCATAATGAAAGGGTGGATGAGTAGCATTATGGAAGAATAATATTATCCATAGCTCCATAGATGTCAAATATTTAAGTGTGTTTAGTTCTGTGTTGAAAAAAGAAAAAAAAAGAAATGAATGGATTTTAAGATGTAGGCCTATTGTTTCTCCTGCGCATCCCGTATAACTCCTCTATCATGTCGGTCTGTTTTCTCTGACAGGCTCTAACATAAACTCTCTACAAATGGTTCTGGAGAAGAAAGTGGATGCAGCCTCAGTAGATTCCACCTGTCTTCATAGTCTCATGAAAAAGGATCCGAGTTTGAAGAAGAGCATCTGCGTGATTACCTCCCTTGGTCCAATGCCTATCCATCCCACGGTGTTCAACACGAGGCTGTCAGGTAAGCCACGTGTAGTATTATGTCAGAGTTTAACGTTTCACCCCTGTGTGCCTTACTAATATAAATAACTGAAATTACAGTATCTATAGTTATTACAGTTGCAGGCAATATAGAACGCAATAAAAATTTACATGTATTTATTTATTTAACTGACATTTTACGCCAAACTCAAGAAGATTTCACTTTTACGATGGCGGCCAGTATTATGGTGGGAAAAACCTGGCAGAACCCAGGGAAATCCACAAACATCGGCAGGTTGCAGCAATATTTATTTACTTATTTATTTGATTGATGTTATACACTGTACTCAAGAACATTTCATACATACAATGGTGGCCAGCATTGTGGTGGGAGGAAACAGAGCAAACGCCAGGCAGATCCACGGGTTGCTGACAGACCTTCCCACGTATGGCCGGAGAGGAAGCCAACCACAGTTGGACATGAACTCTCAGCTACCACATTGGTGATAGGCTCCTGGGTCATTGCACTATGCTGGCGTTCTAACTACCGAGGCCCCACAGCAGTACATAAGTTAATAAACGCAGTTAAGAACAATAAGAGTCAGTCGCACAAAACTCTTCATATCTTTTATATATGCTGTTCACCTTTTAGATGATCTCAAGACAAGAATAACCAGTGCGATGTTAACAATGCACGAGTTCCCCAAGTGGAAAGAGAGGCTAGGAGAATTTAACCTGAGAGGATTTGTACCCACAGACATGAGTCTCTACCAGCTAGAGACTTCCCTCAGGGAAGTGGTCAAAAGCCTCAGCGTCAACACAGCCTACTATTAGATGTGGACGTTAAACAGAATTTGTCATCTGTACTGCATACAATACGTGTATTGGACCTGTGTCCTGATTATGAGGTCATGACCCTATGGTCAGTAAAGGAAAATGTTCATTTTCTCAAAAGTACAGAACTGGACCAAAACCCATACTTTGTTTTTTGAAATTTACAATTGTATGTTTTCTTGTTAACACACAAATGTGGACTATCAAACAATGTATGTGAATGTTGCGAATTGAAATTGTTATGGTTGCGTAAATTTTTGCTCTCCCACAAAATACGTTCCATGGAAAAATTGTGAACCCATCTCTTTTGTATTTTACTGTATTTTTATACACAATTAAATTACATAGCATGTATGTATTTTACAATTAGAAATGTTATGCAATTTGATATCACACTGTTTAAGGGCAATTTTGGTTGGGATTTACATATTGCTTTAGTATTGTTAAACACGGCCTACGTGTAGCTACATGTATGTATACCTTAATCATATACACGCACATATTTCCCAGTACTAGTGATTTGGCGCTCCATTAAGTAGATATTCACCACAATATAGCCCCCTGCTGGTAAAGTAAACGTATATATTAGGCTGTCTAAGAGATTATTTGTTGTTTGTACATTGTACATTTGATTAATTAATTTGGCTGGTGTTTTACACCTTAATCAAGAATATATCACTTATATTTATTTATTTGATTGGTGTTTTATGCCGTACTCAAGAATATTTTCATATTTTTTTGGAATTATTCTTCCCAAAATACACACACACCATCCACAGGTTGCTGGAAGGCCTTCCCACGTACGGCCGGAGAGGAAGCCAGCATGAGCTGGACTTGAACTCACAGCGACCGCATTGGTGAGAGACTCCTGGGCCATCAAGCTGCGCTAGAGCGCTCACCAACTGAGCCGCAGAGGTCCCATTGCACTTATAAGATGGGGACCAGAATTACGGTGGGAGCTAGGAAACCGGGCACAGCACAGGGGAAACCCACCCGCATCTGCAGGTTTCTGCGTAGCAAAGATAATCATACAGAACTATATCTTGACAATATAGCCTATGTACATGATCCAAAAGGAGAAATATTCTGAATAAAAAAACGAGAGGACACATTGCTGTTGTTCCAACAAGTTTTATTTGTACTCTTCACTAGATATACATTATTATGAACATGACATATACATAGCTGTACGTGCTGTAAGATTAAACTTTACTTTAAAAACTTTTATTTCCTTATAGAAATGGTATCTGATTGAGAATCAACATATTTATCGTTGGTGGCTTGAGCTCGTTAAAGAGCTTAAAGGCATACAGAATCGTTATTCACTGGCTGCTGTGTAATAGATGCATGTTTAGAGTAAGGTAAATGCTGTTGATTTATTTGGTAAGTACTCAAATGTGACCAAGGTTGAACATTTTAACCTAGAATCCCCTCTGTCAGCCAATTAGCACTTAAGTTTCCACCCACCATAATGCTGGCAACCGTCGTATAAGTGAGCTATTCTTGAGTATGGTGTAAAATACCAATCAAATAAATAAATCATTTATTCAGTATCCAAATGGAAAATGGAATCAAGGGACCATTCGCTGATTGGCTGGTACATAATATAGAGAAACCTAGGCTAAGGTGATACTTACATGCATATGTAGGTATTGTTCATGTGCCTAGTGCACTGATGTGTTAACCACACTTTGACAAAGAACAGATATTAACGTAAATCGGGCTACATGTACTAGTATGAATACTCGTGACAACAAAAATCACTGACTGCTCCCTGCAGACACTTGGCGATGTGGTCAGTAAAACAATGATGCAATGACTACAGCATCAATTACATAGAAGCCAGTTTAACAAAGCCCCACCATTCTGCTGCTGAGGTCGTATAAATTATCAATAACTCACTCGAACATGTCAAAGTGATGATTTATGAGGGAAGAATGCTGGAACATCACTGGTTGATGGTTGGCTTCAAGATGTTCAGAGTTAAAGCCATGACAATATTTTTCACTCCATATAATGGCCACAGGTCGTTTTACGGGTGGAGGAATCCAGTGCCCTGATAGGAGCTAGAATCCTTAACAAGGGCAAGGCTACACAGATCAAATCATCCACTGACATCTGGGTCTGTACAGTGACATGTTAATGCACTTTGGGCCTACCATTTTGCACTTTTGCGGACGTTTAAATTCTACGCGGCGGGCCATTGCGGTAGCGAATGATGCGCCGTGTGCAAAAGGTCCGTGCCTATTTCATGTCCAAAACCTCGTTCGATCTCGCATTGATAAAGTTCCGATTACAACATCATATATTACGGTGGCCTGTTAGTGTCATTCGAAAATGTTAACATTTTCTAATGATTTACCGTGGTTCAAGGTTTTTCTTAATGAACTCTTATTATTAGGAACAAACAATTTAAAGAATATGGGAAAGGGAATTGAATAACTCGAACAAAAATATTTGGGACAAAATAGATTAATTCAGGTATAAACTTCAAGAAACCGTGAAAGACGTTTTCTTCGTGTTGTGCATTTATTTTCTCCACCGGAGAAAGGCTTTCTCCGAGGTGGAAGCCTATGTAATACTTAGGATCTTCCTGAGATATTTGCAGTCTTTAATCTGATGAACTTACGCTTCCTGGGTAGCTCAGTCTAATATTTCAGATGGAAGCTAAGTGTCACATACGTTCCCACCGCGTAGAAAAACATATTCACCGCACAGAAAACGTTTACACCACAAAGAAAAGGTTTACACTGCAGATAAATTAAATTTAGACAATGGAGAAAACGTTTCCACTGCAGAGAAAACATTTTTCTCTGATTTTCAATTTTTTAGTTGTATTTATCAATTTTGGGTAAAATATTTTGTTTCTGCGTTAATTTCCTTTTGCGTAAGTAGCTTCTTTGTTCGCAATGATAAGTTTCATTACAATCCTCTGAATTATTGTAACTTTGTAAAAAAAAATAGTTAAGAATTTTGAATGGCACAAACTCAGCCAGCAAACACAGGTGGGCCCAACATGGTTCTTAAGTGAGCTGATCAGTGGGGCCTAATTGGGCTACCCAGCTAGGGAGCATGCCATTTTGGCCACAGGTTCCAACTGGGTCAAAAGTGGGCTGCCCAGTGGGTCAAACATGGGGTGTGGGCGGGCTGACACCTGTTTGTGTGTGAGCTTTCAGTAGGTCCCAGGTGGGCTACACATGGCATACACAGTTCCCCCTGCAACCATCCTGCCATACAAAAATATTCTCGTTCACACTGGCCATCATACCTTACTACTTGATTGTTGAACGATTGTTTTACGACGAACGCAGTGGTATTTCACTTAGATGACGGCTCTCAAATTTATGATTGCAGGAAACCAGGTACTTCCTGGGAGGAACCACAATACCTAAATTGCCAGGTATACCTGTCAAAAGTAATGATGTAAAGCTGCAGCAGATATAGCAAGAACCAGACTCAAACCAAATGCAGTTTTGAGACTTTATAACTGAGGAAATAAAAATTCCAAAAACTTCTACTAAGTATAGAATGGTTTTTCATTTGTGTCTCATTTAATTTCAGTCCTTCAATGCTGCAGTTAAGACAAAAAATCTGATATGCCTTATCAAAAATTACGTTTTATTGTCTGAGGTTTGGCACGAGATTCACCAAAACTGCTGTGACTGTATATTTGATTTTTTTTTTTGTGATTGGTGTTTTACGCCGTACTCAAGAATATTTCACTTTATATTTTGCTGACAGGCCTTCTCACATACGGCCGGAGAGGAAGCCAGCATGAGCTGGACTTGAAATCACAGCGATGGACTTGAAATCACAGCGACCGCATTGGTGAGAGACTCCTGGGTCATTACGCTGCGCTAGCGCGCTAACCAACTGAGCCACGGAGGCCCCGACTGTATATTTGGCTAATATTCAGCAATTCACACCAAAAGATCCATCAAAGTTAATAGTAATATTTTGAAGTTCTGTTGGCCTATTGTTAGTATCCTTCACCACCATGGGTGCAATAAGGGGCTGGCCGGATCTTCTTGCCCCTTCTTCCATTCCTGTCCCTGGAGCCGACAAACCACTGCGGGCATGCTTAAGTCGTTGTCTTGTACATGTTTCCGTCTGAGGATTCCTTATGGATCCTGTAAAACAGAAATGATAATAGCTTACTTGTTGTTTACTTTTGTTAACAGGTGTTCCTTAAAACATCTATCGATAGATCTCAGAATTAATTACACAACATTATACTCCATAGCTGTGAAATTTGGGATAGATTAAAACTGCATTACTACTGACACAGGGTCAATGACATCAGAAATGCTGCCTGCCTATCCCCGAAAAGTTCTTTCCCTTTGAAAATTATAAGAGGCTAACCCATGTCAAAATAACCTGGAATTAGAGGAAACCATACGGTCACTAGTTTACTTGTAATAGAACAATTATCATTTGCCTTAAAAATTCATTGAATGCAAGTAAGGCAACAGGTCCGAAGGGACATAACTCTGCAAAAATAGTACCGACATTGTACATTGTACTGAAGAATATTTCACTCATACGACGGCTGCCAGCATCATGGGTAAACCAGGCAGAACCTCGCGAGGAAAGTCTCGACGAAGTTTAGAGTAGGCCCTACATGTATTTTAATAAAAACTGAACAAAAATGTAAATATAGTTTGAACTCTCATGGGTTCATTTATGTGATGAATACCGGTACTTAAAAATCCTAACTGATATATCCCAAGGAACAGAAATGCATTGGTGCTACACAGCATATAAAAGGTATAACGTACATGAATAAAAAAGAGAATTCTGTAAATATTCAACTTTTTCAAGCCCTAAAACTTTTTTATGTTAAATTTATGCATACAATGATTATGAAAGTGACGCTAAAAATGATTTGTGTGATTAAAGAATGAATGAATGATTATGGCTTAACGCCACATCGGCAATAGTTCAGCGATATCGTGGCGAGTGTGATAAAGATGCGCGCAACATAAAACTGCAGATTATTCCTCTACAACCCATAGTTGTGTGAGAATGTTTCAAGATACTGGTTGCAGAGGTGAATGAAAAGGTTGAAGAAGTTGGGTAACATATACAAAAAGTAGAGTCAAAGTATACCGAATGGGCATACCCTAATTATGTTGTCATTTTGTAATACTGTAGACAATATTAAGATTATGATATATATATGATATTATGATATGTTATGATATAAGAATTGCTGCGAGTCGGGAATGGCTTGTATTAACACTGAGCTGTAAAATAATATTCCAAAAACAAAAGTAAACAGGGATGGGCAGATAACTCCGGCCTGAGTGTTTGCAGCTTATAATGCTTACAACAACATGGCAAAAATAGAGAGAAAATTACCGGTGCTTAAAAACGGCGTTCTGACCAGAAACAGTAAAAATAATGCCCATATGAGTTAAAGATGGGGCCCAGTTTGCGATTTCCACTCAGATCTTGGAGAGGTTGGTCGAACGCAAGATGGGCAAGACAGGCTGTGCCCAACTTGCAACCCATGTCCCTGCCCACACATATCCCAAGCCCAGCTACGCCCAGTTACGCTCACCAAATTCCCATATGGGCCCCAGTTACTTGTTTTGGCTGGCAAGGGGCCACCATACACATGTAATTGAACTCTTGCAGCATATTACATATTCGTTCGGATGCGCTGATTTTCTCGATTGATGTAATCAAACTCACTTGTAGAAACCAATTAATCAAAAATAATTCACTCATATCAGCATTTCGAAAAGATGAGCGTCGAATACTGTGACCGTAGTACCTTTCAAAAAAACGATTTTCACCGTTTTTCCAAGTTTGCGGTTGAATTTATCAGTTTTGTGTAAAATGTTTCTGTTTTTGCTTTCATTGCTCTTGCATAAAGTTCAAATCTTTGTTTATAATGAAAGTTCTCTGAATCATTGTAAATCAATAAAAAATGTTTAAAATTTCGACTGGCGCTAACGAGTAACCGTAGTGTGGTTGGCTTAAAGTTTTTTCAAGAGCTCCGTTACCAGACTGTTTTCAACGCGAGACAGGCGCATCCTTCGAGACTACTTGTCATCAATGACTGCTCCCTGCAAGCCCCTGTAGTGGCGAGTAAAACAACAAACGATGATTACAGAATGATCACAACAAAACTCAAAATGAAAAACCCTGGAATCTACCGTCGAGGAAATCCTGCCGTGTTAGTAATTCACTAAAACTAAGGACACTTTCATGGAAAGATCATGAATGGAGGTAAGTCCATGAGGAAATTTGTTCGTTCGTCTTGATGCCGCTATCCATACGTGCTTAGCCATTAGATGATCATATTTCGTTGCGGGGATTCGTCACAGGCCCTTTTGTAGATGGTCAGTGGTTATGCGTATAACTTGGTGAAAGTAAAGGTTGGAAACGTCGACCTGCCTAACGGCACTTTGACTGCGCTAAATGGACTCGAAATAAACTGATAAAGCATTCTGTAGTTGCAGGGTCGAGGTTTTCACTCCGGGTCGGTGGAGCGTTTGCCTTGATTTGGTGAACTACAGAGTGGATTAACTCTCATTTTGAGCGACACAGTTGCGAGAGTTACAGTGTGAAGTAGTCCTATACAATATCGACACAAAGTCACGGTCTGGAAGCAACCTGCAGATGACCGTGAGCTTCACCAGGGCTCCACCTTGTTTCCTTCCACAATAATGCTGATAGACCTCACAGGTGAAATATTCTTGCGTACAGCGTAAAAACACAAATGAAATAAATGAACTAAATAAATAAATATCCCAAAGTCAAAGTTTCAAAATATCAGCTTAAAACAGCTGTGCATCAGCATGACGGAAAGAAAGGCTGACAGGGATTGATGCCTTTGCTATTTGGCTGTACCGTAGTTCCAAATTTAGGACGTTTGGGGGCGTTATCCTGGTTGCATGCTGCTGTTGTTGAGGGGTAGGTGGATTTTGACGGAGAAAAATTAAACATGGTGATATGTCCAATGAGAAGTCAGAGGCATATAATACAGATTCATGTTGTGTATGACTGCTACATAGATGTGGAACAGCCTCAGATATTACTATCCCATAATGCTACAACAGTCTACCATATTTGATGATGGTAACCTGCAGATAGAAAGGTCAGATTCTATACATGGCGTTTCATGACCTACTGGCCCTTGTTACCTCCCCTGTTCTAATAACATACATGTCAAGCATCCAGACTACAGTAATAATAAGCTGCTTTTGTCCAGAGAGGTAGTCTAATGGCCGTCCAAAGCTGTAATCTGTCTCTTATGCCTAGGCTGGATGAATAACCGACAGAATGTGTTTGATAGCATCATTTAGACAAATGTGTGGGGTTAGACAGGCCGGCATTTCCAACCCTTCTTTTTGTAAAGGCCGAGGGTCTAGCATGGCATAAATAGTACGGGCGATGTACTGATTTGATACAAGGGCCCATGTACAAGATTTATCAGGCAAGCCAGGCTGAATATATTTTCGAGGTGATTGAGTGCAGTGAACAAGTCAGGCTTGTTCTTATTACCCTATTTGGTTCTGATGTCACTTCACTAACAGGCATTAATTGTAATTAAACGACAGGAAATATGCTGCGAAAATGAAAAATAACTGTGTTCAACTTTTTGTCATTTCTGTATAATTATCTTAAACATTGCACTTTGACAGTCACCATTTAACAGTTACATGTGCATTTCATGAATCTTTTAATTGGCCTGTAACTTTGTTTCGGCATATATGATGAGTTTTCATTCTAATTGGTGTGCAGTCATTCTATTGACCTTGTTGACCAACCATAACTGATGTTTTGGAAGATACATGTGCATTTAGTGGAAATCTTTCTCAACCCTAGTGTCTGCTCAATTCTTTAAGACTTTCTACACATGACTATAAAAAGTTTAGTCTTTTTTTCTTACAACTTTAGCACCCGTGTAAATACTGTCTTGGGCATAGGATATAGTTATTGTTTTGTGTGTTTTGTATTATTTTGTTTTTTTTTCTAATGTAGATCTGTGTGACACAACTTCAGGAAAGGTGCAAATCCCTGTGCCTCACACAGTGCAGAAACACTCATGGGACTGTGGGCTAGCCTGTGCTGTCAGTGTCCTCAAGTAAGATGATTTTAGAAATCCTCGATCCACGTCAAATGTTAATGTACAACAAACCTTTCATCCACGTCAAATGTTAATGTACAACAAACCTTTCATCCACGTCAAATGTTAATCTACAACAAACCTTTCATCCACGTCAAATGTTAATGTACAACAAACCTTTCATCCATGTCACATGTTAATCTACAACAAACCCTACATCAACATCAAACTTTCAATCACACCAAGCTCTTATCCACAACAAATCTTCATGAATCACCCAAACCTTTCATCCACATGAAACGTTAATCTACAGCAAACCCTTCATCAACATGAAACCTTTACCCATGCCACACCAAACTCTTCATACATCCACAAACTTTCATCTACACCTACCTTTTGATCACAACGACCCTTCATCCAGACCAAACCAATAGTGTTGTCTTAACACATTTCGAAGTTTATTAATTCATCAACATCAAAACTGAAATCAAAACAAAACTTTCATCAACACCAAACTCTTCATTTGAACCAAACCTCTATCCACACCAAACTCTTCATTAACACAAAACCATTCATCCACACCAAACACTTCATCAGCACCAAAGCAGTCATCAACACCAAACCCTTCCTCCACAGCAAATCCTAATCTACACCAAGCCTTTCATTACCAAACCTCTCATCCACAACAAACCTTTCATCCATAATAAACCTTTCATCCACACCGAACCTGCATCCACACCAAATATTTCATCCACTCTAACCCTACATCCACACCTAATCCTTCATTCATCTTAACCCTACATCCACACCAAATCTTTCATCCAGTCTAACCTGCATCCACACCAAATCTTTCATCCACACTAACCCTGCATCCACACCAAATCCTTCGTCAGTCTAACCCTACATCCACACCAAATCTTTCATCCACTCCAACCCTGCATCCACACCAAATCCTTCATCCACACTAACCCTACATCCACACCAAATCCTTCATCCACTCTAACCCTGCATCCACACCAAATCCTTCATCCCTCTAACCCTGCATCCACATCAAATCTTTCATCCACACTAACTCTCCATCTGCACCAAATCTTTCATCCACACTAACCCTGCATCCACACCAAGTCTTTCATCCAGTCTAACCTGCATCCACACCAAATCTTTCATCCAGTCTAACCCTGCATCCACACCAAATCCTTCATCACTCTAACCCTACATCCACACCAAATCTTTCATCCACACTAACCCTGCATCCACACCAAATCCGTCATCCACACTAACCCTGCATCCACACCAAATCATCCATCCACTCTAACCCTGCATCCACACCAAATCCTTCATCCCTCTAACCCTGCATCCACATCAAATCTTTCATCCACACTAACCCTACATCCACACCAAATCTTTCATCCACACTAACCCTGCATCCACACCAAGTCATTCATCCAGTCTAACCCTGTATGCCACACCAGATCCCTCATCCACTCTAACCCTGCATCCCACATCAAATCTTTCATCCACACTAACCCTACATACACACCAAATCCTTCATCCACACTAACCCTATTTCCACACCAAATCCTTCATCCACTCTAACCCTGCATCCACACCAAGTCATTCATCCACTCTAACCCTGCATCCACACCAAATCCTTCATCCACACTAACCCTACATCCACACCAAATCCTTCATCCACACTAACCCTACATCCACACCAAATCCTTCATCCACTCTAACCTTACATCCACACCAAATCCTTCATCCACACTAACCCTGCATCCCACACCAAATCTTTCACCCACTCTAACCCTGCATCCACACCAAATCCTTCATCCACTCTAACCCTACATCCACACCAACTCCTTCATCCACTCCAACCCTGCATCCACACCGAACCCTTCATCACTCTAACCCTACATCCACACCAAATCCTTCATCCACTCTAACCCTGCATCCACACCAAGTCATTCATCCACTCTAACCCTGCATCCACACCAAATCCTTCATCCACACTAACCCTACATCCACACCAAATCCTTCATCCACACTAACCCTACATCCACACCAAATCCTTCATCCACTCTAACCTTACATCCACACCAAATCCTTCATCCACACTAACCCTGCATCCCACACCAAATCTTTCACCCACTCTAACCCTGCATCCACACCAAATCCTTCATCCACTCTAACCCTACATCCACACCAACTCCTTCATCCACTCCAACCCTGCATCCACACCGAACCCTTCATCACTCTAACCCTACATCCACACCAAATCCTTCATCCACTCTAACCCTGCATCCACACCAAATCCTCCATCCACTCTAACCCTGCATCCACACTAAATCCATGGTTTTATCTCCACAAGACAGTAAATGTCAGTTACATGACAATGTGTGTGTTGAAAACAGCATGGTTCTAAACATGATACTCCAGGGGCCACACCAAACATGATACACCAGATGCCACACCAAACATGATACACCAGATGCCACACCAAACAATGAAACACCAAATGCCACTCCAAACATGATACACCAGATGCCACACCAAACATGAACTACCAGATGCAACACCAAACATTATACACCAGATACCACACCAACCATGATACATCAGATGCCACACCAAACATGAACCACTAGATGCAACACCAAACATGATACACCAGATGCCACACCAAACATGATACACCAGATGCCACACCAAACATGATACACCAGATGCAACACCAAACATGAAACACCAGATGCTACACCAAACATGAAACACCAGATGCTACACCAAACATGAAACACCAGATGCCACACCAAACATGAAACACCAGATGCCACACCAACCATGATACATCAGATGCAACACCAAACATGAAACACCAGATGCTACACCAAACATGAAACATCAGATGCCACACCAAACATGATACACCAGATGCAACACCAAACATGAAACACCAGATGCTACACCAAACATGAAACACCAGATGCCACACCAACCATGATACATCAGATGCCACACCAAACATGAACCACCAGATGCAACACCAAACATGATAAATCAGATGCCACACCAAACATGATACACCAGATGCCACACCAAACATGATACACCAGATGCAACACCAAACATGAAACACCAGATGCCACACCAAATATGAAACACCTTCATCCACACTAACCCTGCATCCCACACCAAATCCTTCATCCACTCTAACCCTACATCCACACCAAATCCTTCATCCACACCAAATCCTTCATCACTCTAACCCTGCATCCACACCAAATCCTTCATCCACTCTAACCCTGCATCCACACCAAATCCTTCATCACTCTAACCCTACATCCACACCAAATCTTTTATATACTCTAACCCTGCATCCACACCAAATCCTTCATCCACTCTAACCCTACATCCACACCAAATCTTTCATCCACTCTAACCCTGCATCCACACCAAATCCTTCATCCACTCCAATCCTGCATCCACTCTAACCCTGCATCCACACCAAATCCTTCATCCACTCTAACCCTGCATCCACACCAAATCCTTTATTACTCTAACCCTGCATCCACACCAAATCCTTCATTACTCTAACCCTGCATCCATACCAAATTTTTTATCCACTCTAACCATGCTTCCACACCAAATCCATGGTTTTATCTCCACAAGATAATAAATGTCAGTTAAACATGATACTCCAGATGCCATACCAAACATGATACACCAGATGCCACACCAAACATGAACCACCAGATGACATACCAAACATGATACACCAGATGCCACACCAACCATGATGCATCAGATGCCACACCAACCATGATGCATCAGATGCCACACCAAACATGAACCACCAGATGCCACACCAAACATGAAACACCAGATGCAACACCAAACATGATAAACCAGATGCCACACCAAACGTGATACACCAGATGCCACACCAGGCTGAACCAGATGTAATTAAGCTGTTATATGATACACCAGATGCCACACAAGGCCGAAGTTTTTCAAGTTTTTAGCCATGTACATGTATCTGTACAAATGTACCTTGGCTGTAAATTGTAAACGTAAAATGTAAATTATATGCAGAGATAGCTGTATAAATTTATTCTGTTTGTAATTTCTTATTATATTTTTGCAACATGTTGTAATGCAAGGTGAAATTTTATTCTTAATACTATATGATCTAGTCTCGACATGCATGTGAAAAGCTATTTTTGTTTTACGTAAGTTGCATGTAATTCAATTTATTATCTTAGGTTCTTGGGAAAAGACACTGATGAGATTTACAGTCGTGATCTGGCAACAATGGGGTGTGGTGAAAGGTAGGTATACACTAACCCAGCAAGGATGGAAAATTTGTTTACCACCAGACCGGCCCTGATGGCTTAGTTGGAAGATCCTCTGCTTGTGGGGGAGAATGGGGGGGGGGGGGGTCGGTGGTGGGGTGGCAATTCTGGGTTGGGTCACACCTAAGACCTTAAAAGAGGAAGTTGTAGCCTTCTCGCTTGGCATTCTGCATTAAGGGGAAGTGCATCATGGGTAAAGCTCGTTTTGCAGTGGAATTTATGCATGCAATTAGCAGGAAGATGACTCTGAAATGGTTCTTTGGTTCATTAAAGATGCAAGCGTTGTTATTATTATTATAATTATTTTTCTATATTCCATTCTTCTCTAAAAATGTTCCAAGCACTGCAGTATTGCTTTCTGTGGTGGTTGGGAAGGTTGAAGAATTAGCTATTACTGTATATTCCCATATGTATTAATTTATTTATTTGATTGATGTTTTATGCCGTATTCAAGAATATTTCACTTATACGATGGCGGCCAGCATTATGGTGGGTGGAAACCGGGCAGAGCCCGGGGGAAACCCACGACCATCCGCAGGTGAACTACATTTGAAAAGGGTCTCCTCCATATTTGGATAACCTCATTCAGCAAAGCATAAATGAATTGATGTAAGTAGTGACATACAAAGTTATATGAAAAGAACCCTAGTCTTTAAATGCTTGCATCTTACTTAAAATAAAACTACGTGCATAGCATTTTAATACCCACCTGTCAGTGATATCATGATGAGTGTTATAATCCAGTCGAATAGAAAAATGGACACAGCATGGTGCCTTGCCGTCTGTATTAGCTGCTGGGAGCTGAATAGTAAAGCCAAGGGAGATAATCTGCATAGCTTATTGCCATGCGGAGATTCATTTACATGATAAAAGTTCGTGCAAAACGTTAGTGTCGGCTATTATCGCCTGTATTTGTTCTTCTGTTTTGTATTATGTGCTTACTTAAAAATATTATGTGCTCGCAGAAAAAACATTATGTTGGAGAGAAAAGAAAAAAGAGACACTTACATCTTAACACGTGCTTAAGAAAGTGTAGAGTCACATTGTATAGTGTCTTAACTGGTGCTTAAATAATTTTGGAGGAACATATCATCTGCTGATGATACATTTGGATGTTGAGATACTTTCATATTAAGGTTTAATTTGCATGAGGAAGTGTGGATGTTATGGGACATTTTCACAGCACAAACAGGAACACTTGCCTGAGGGAAAATGTTTAAAAATATGCCTATTATGTTTCATGTGTCTCGTGTACCTGCATAAAAAAGACATCCTTGAACTCATTGCTCACTGGACCAAGTCCAGTAATAAGTACATGTGAACTTGGTTGAACTTGCGGGGAATCAGAAGAGTTCTTATTGATTTTAAACTTTTTTTTATGCAAGCAAACATAATACATGACATTTGTTATCGGGAACATTTTCCCTAATTATTTGTTAAGCAAGGGAATAACAGCAATTGAAATGGTGAAGTTATTTGAAAATCCAAATAAGATTTAGATCCAAAAACTGCTTAGAATGCGTCTCCGGCCGTCTCAGAACCAAGAGCTTCCATTTAGGCCTGTCTACCCCGGCCTGAGGGGGCTGGGATAGTGGAGTGGCATTTTTTCAGTTCTGTCTAAACCACTGAGTTGATGTAGTCAGCCAGTTAAGGTAATTTGATGCATTTGACTGGATACTGTGTAATAACATGTAATAGAAGGTAAGTATGAAATATTACCGGTAATGCAATCTCTGAATACTTCATTTGAATGTGTACAGTCTGTCTCCTAATTATAAATTTTGGTACATGTGACGATTAATACCGTTGATTTCAGTGTATGGACCATTGACCTGGCTCATCTAATGGCTCTACATAGCGTGAGACACATGTTTTGTACAACACTCCTGGGGGTGGATAAAAGCTACTCCACAAAGGTAATCCTGCCCAGGTATTATGTCAGTATAAATACATGTTCTGTTTATTTGCTATTTATTTGTTATACATGATACTGATACAATAATTCAGTTTTCCTCTCACCATACTGCTGGCCACTGTCATAGAAGTGAAATATTCTTGAGTGAAATACCAATCAAATAAATAAATAAATCATTGATTGAGCATAGGTTTGAATTCTGGTGCATTAAACTGTAATGAATCCTTATTCTACACCTAAACGTATCCGGAATTCTCTGCTCCGAAGTACAATGTGGGGGTACATCATCTCACGTTCACAATTCATGTATGCAGGTTTTCCAGCCCGCATGGTAACCTGTTACAGCAGGCCTTGCTTGTTTTATGCTTCTTTTTATAACCTGCTTGTTTCCAGACTCGTTTTAGAAGTGAACATTTACATGACAAACATTAACAGTTTTATGAAAATTTGGAATTTAAATAATAAATTACAAAGCTTCAACAGAATATTTCTTTGCTCTCCTTGCTTCCAGTTACTAATTATTCTGTCAGTTAAAACTGATGAATGTGGTCCCTCAAACATGTTAAAGAAGAGACAACGTCAGGCCAAAAGGAAGACATGCATTGCTTAAGCATGGCACGTCAATTTTAAAAAGCCTGATATCTTGGTTAAAGGGATACAGAATGGATTCTGATTGGCTGGTTGTCAGAGATAGACAAATTCAGGCAAAGGCTGCGAGATTTAACCCAGGAAATCCTATCTCCACTGTCAGCCAGTGTTGATTCTGTATCCCTTTAAATTTTGTGATATTGAATATTAAACACCAAGCATTACAACTGAGATATTGTTGTTAGAAGTAATCAGAATTGTTTTCATTGCGAATATCAATTTTAAAATATCTATTTCAACCAACTAGGTAATTATTTCTGTAATCTGACAGCGCACCTCTTTACGCTGATGCCATGCAGTCACTGTTCTGCCTTTTACCCATACGAGCGTGGAGTACAGATCACATGACATCATGTTGCCAGATCCTTTCGCGTAATGTGTGCCATCGCTTAGTAAGAATTCCAGATTAAGATATATGTACATACAGAGTTACCAACATGTCTGAATGATTTATTTATATTGATTGATTTAATCGGTCTTTTACGATGTACTCAAGAATATTTCACTTACATGACGGCGGTCAGCATTATGGTAGGAAGAAACTGGGCAGAGCCCCGGGGAAACCCACGACCATCAGCAGGTTACTGGCAGACTTTCCCACATATGACCGAAGAGGAAACCAGCACGAGCTAGACTTGAACTCATAGCGGCCACATTGGTCATTTTGCCGTGCTGGGGTGCTAATCCTCTCAGCCATGGAAGCCCCGTATTTTCTGAATGAAGTGGATGTGGTTGGATATATAGATGTATGTCTTCTTCCTTCCCCCTTTTGATTTAGACTAATTCTTCAACCGTTTCGACCGCCTCTGCAACCAATATTTTGCAAGATCCAGAAAGAACTACATGGGGTGTAGAGAAATAATTTGCACATATTTATGAAGCTGGCATCTTCAATGGCACAAACAAATCATTTTTAGTGTCGTTTTTATAATGATGCCATCTGCCCCTCTGTTTGTCAGTTGAAATAAAGACAAAACTTTACATGGCATTTTGAACTTCCATGCATATTGTGTTAGTGCAGTATTTATCATATTGGTTTGTCTCTTAGTCTGATTGTTTGTCTCATTGTTCTACATGTACAACTATGTGAAAATGCACCAACTCTGATACAGCGGCTGCCAAAATTCTGTACTGCATGTAGCTAATAAGTATGATATTTAGTTTGAAGGTTGCATTTGTCTTCTGCAGCTCTTGGGATTTGGTTTCTTGTGCTTCTCTGTTACAGTCATTCTATTCACGTCACTTCACAGAGGATGAAAGAAGAATCAACCAACTCTTTGAGGTCGCCAGCAATCATGGGATTTGCTTTGAACAGAGGTAATACGATAAGACAGCTGTTGTGTTCTACTGAAGAATTCATCCATTTTCTGCAGCACTTTTTACCCCTCAGACGATGTTGTCCTGTTGATATTATCAGCTCTGTCTTTGTGTCCATTAGGCCATCTGGTCAATTTTATTGCTATTAAACATTCTGTCTCCTAAACAGTTTACCTCAAGTTCACCAAACTTACATTTTTCGTACACTTTGTCATAAGGTGGAGCACTATTGGTTTTTCAAGGACAATGACCACATGTTCCACATGTATATTGTTGCCAATGATTAAAATATTTGCATATATGCAGCAAAGGTTCCACATGTACATTGTTGCCAATGATTTTCATATTTGTATATATGCAGCAACGGTTCCACATGGACATTGTTGCCAATGATTTTCATATTTGTATATATATACAGCAAAGATTCCACATGTACATTGTTGCCAATGATTATCATATTTGTATATATATACAGCAAAGGTTCCACATGTACATTGTTACCAATGATTGTCATATTTGTATGCAGCAATGATTTCACATGTACATTGTTGCCAATGATTATCATATTTGTATATATATACAGCAAAGATTCCACATGTACATTGTTGCCAATGATTATCATATTTGTATATATGCAGCAAAGGTTCCACATGTACATTGTTACCAATGATTATCATATTTGTATATATATACAGCAAAGGTTCCACATGTACATTGTTACCAATGATTGTCATATTTGTATATATGCAGCAATGATTCCACATGTACATTGTTGCCAATGATTATCATATTTGTATATATATACAGCAAAGATTCCACATGTACATTGTTGCCAATGATTATCATATTTGTATATATATACAGCAAAGGTTCCACATGTACATTGTTGCCAATGATTATCATATTTGTATATATGCAGCAATGATTCCACATGTACATTGTTGCCAATGATTATCATATTTGTATATATATACAGCAAAGATTCCACATGTACATTGTTGCCAATGATTATCATATTTGTATATATATGCAGCAAAGATTCCACATGTACATTGTTGCCAATGATTATCATATTTGTATATATATATACAGCAAAGGTTCCACATGTACATTGTTGCCAATGATTATCATATTTGTATATATGCAGCAAAGATTCCACATGTACATTGTTGCCAATGATTATCATATTTGTATATATATACAGCAAAGATTCCACATGTACATTGTTGCCAATGATTATCATATTTGTATATATACACAGCAAAGATTCCACATGTACATTGTTGCCAATGATTATCATATTTGTATATATGCAGCAAAGATTCCACATGTACATTGTTGCCAATGATTATCATATTTGTATATATACACAGCAAAGATTCCACATGTACATTGTTGCCAATGATCATCATATTTGTATATATGCAGCAAAGATTCCACATGTACATTGTTGCCAATGATTATCATATTTGTATATATATACAGCAAAGGTTCCACATGTACAGTGTTGCCAATGATTATCATATTTGTATATATATACAGCAAAGATTCCACATGTACATTGTTACCATTGATTATCATATTTGTATATATATACAGCAAAGGTTCCACATGTACATTGTTGCCAATGATTATCATATTTGTATATATATACAGCAAAGGTTCCACATGTAGGCCTACATTGTTGCCAATGATTATCATATTTGTATATATGCAGCAAAGATTCCACATGTACATTGTTACCAATGATTATCATATTTGTATATATATACAGCAAAGGTTCCACATGTACATTGTTGCCAATAATTATCATATTTGTATATATGCAGCAAAGATTCCACATGTACATTGTTGCCAATGATTATCATATTTGTATATATATACAGCAAAGATTCCACATGTACATTGTTGCCAATTATTATCATATTTGTATATATATACAGCAATGATTCCACATCTACATTGTTGCCAATGATTATTATATTTGTATATATGCAGCAAAGGTTCCACATGTACATTGTTACCAATGATTATCATATTTGTATATATATACAGCAAAGGTTCCACATGTACATTGTTGCCAATGATTATCATATTTGTATATATATACAGCAAAGGTTCCACATGTACATTGTTGCCAATGATTATCATATTTGTATATATGCAGCAATGATTCCACATGTACATTGTTGCCAATGATTATCATATTTGTATATATGCAGCAAAGGTTCCACATGTACATTGTTACCAATGATTATCATATTTGTATATATATATACAGCAAAGGTTCCACATGTACATTGTTGCCAATGATTATCATATTTGTATATATGCAGCAATGATTCCACATGTACATTGTTGCCAATGATTATCATATTTGTATATATATACAGCAAAGATTCCACATGTACATTGTTACCAATGATTATCATATTTGTATATATATACAGCAAAGATTCCACATGTACATTGTTACCAATGATTATCATATTTGTATATATATACAGCAAAGATTCCACATGTACATTGTTGCCAATGATTATCATATTTGTATATATGCAGCAAAGGTTCCACATGTACATTGTTACCAATGATTATCATATTTTTATATATGCAGCAAAGATTCCACATGTACATTGTTGCCAATGATTATCATATTTGTATATATGCAGCAAAGGTTCCACATATACATTGTTGCCAATGATTATCATATTTGTATATATATACAGCAAAGATTCCACATGTACATTGTTACCAATGATTATCATATTTGTATATATGGAGCAAAGGTTCCACATGTACATTGTTGCCAATGATTATCATATTTGTATATATGCAGCAAAGATTCCACATGTAATGGTGTTGTAAATGGAAATGAGCCACAAGGGTGAACTTGAAAGACAGTACTAGTAGAAATGCAATTTTGTTACAAATCTGCGACAAATGTAACATTATATCCATGGATAAACATTGCATATATTAGACTTCAGCAATTAAAAGATGTACATTGCTTTCGTTGAAGTTGTATATGCACCTGTAAATCTGCATGAAAAGTTGCCTTGTTGGGCAAATGTTTATGTAATGATGGTTGTGTAAGTGGACAGCTTAGATGTTAAGCCCTGTGCACACGGACAACATTTGTTGTCAACAAGGTGATTACCTGATCAATACACAAAAAGTCCTTGAAATTTACTCTTGTGCGGGTAACCACAGCAAGAATTCCTGAGTCTGGAAGACTTGATTGAAAGATTCAGGTCGTTTTGTTTTGGGCAACAAAAAATCCTGAAACAAATGAGCCGGGCACAAGATTTTGCTCCTCTACAGACAGTCTGGGTCTTGTGAGATCATTGTCGTCTACATCAACCAATCAGCATCGATGGAATTGTCATGTGACTACATACAAAATGGAAGCTGTGACACAACATTTTGAGGTCACAAGGCTGTACCACATGAGTGTCTTTCAGCTCTGGAATTTTCAGAAACGGACACAATGTTGCTTGAGTGCAAGTAACCGATATTCCAAATCGTTTGACACGGGCTCTGAAAATCTGATTTTCGACAACAAATGTTGTCTGGGGGCCTCCGTGGCTCAGTCGGTTAAAGCGCTAGTGCAGCGTAATGACCCAGGAGTCTCTCACCAATGCGGTCGCTGTGAGTTCAAGTCCAGCTCATGCTGGCTTACTCTCCGGCCGTACGTGAGAAGGTCTGTCAGCAACCTGCGGATGGTCGTGGGTTTCCCCCGGGCTCTGCCCGGTTTCCACCCACCATAATGCTGACCGCCGTCGTATAAGTGAAATATTCTTGAGTACGGCGTAAAACACCAATCAAAAAAAAAAAAAAAAAAAAATCAAATGTTGTCTGTGTGCGCTAAGTTTAAATCTACATCAAAAGTTGCCTGGTTGGGTATGCATAACGATGATGTATTGTTTATATCAATGTGCAGCTAAGATATGCATGTAGCAGACAATGTTACATGTGTGGATGTTATGTTCATGGTAGTTTCGCTACAGCGCACATGATGTATGTTTCCAGATCTGTCTCAACGGAGGACATCTTCAAACATCTCCTGTCTTCAAACCTTCTCATTGTTCTGGTAGACTGGGAACATTTAGAATGTGTCTGGTGTGATATGAAGGTAAGTTGTTGTTTTTATCACATTCCTTCATACTATTACCATTTCACCTGTTTATCAGTATGATTTATGAACCTTTTTTTTTTTAATTTATTGTCAGAGACAATGATTGGGCTGACCAATCGCAGAGCTTCACAAAGAGTATAATTTTATCACTGTGCACACAATGAAGGGTTGTGTCAGACTAGGGAGTTCAGTTGTCAGTTTATTTGATTTCTCATCTCTCTCAGTTTATCTTCCTACTTCCTAAATTACATATACATATACATATATATTATTCAATACGGTGTTGTTGATCTTTCAGATATGCCCCTCATTAAATTGTTTTAAGTGTTGCGGTGGGTCTTATCAAGGTACGTCATCAGCTTGTTTAACGTTGACTTATTTATTTATTTGATTGATGTTTTAAGTGATTGTCAAGAATATCTCACCTATAAGACGGCAGCCAGTGTTATGGTGTTAGAAAGCCGGCCATAATGCGGTGGAAACCCACAACCATCCTCATGTTGCTGGAAAAACCTTCCCACGTACAGCCAGAGAGGAAACCAGCATGAGCTGGACTTGAACACATAGAGACCGCATTACTGGGAGGCACCTGGGTCATTGCCCCGTTGAATTATTAAATGCTGAGGAAGCATCTGAAATTGTAGGAATACCGATGGTGGTATATGTATACATGTATTTGTAACGATGTTTCATCTTACTACTCGATGCTTTATTCAGATCAAGTCACTGGGAGTTCAAGTCCAGTTCATGCTAACTTCCTTTCTAGTTGTACGTGGGAAGGTCTGACAGCAACCTGCAGATGGTTGAGGGTTTTCCCTTTCCTCTCACCATAATGCTGGCCTCCGTCGGGTAAGTGAAGCACAATGTATTCTTGAGTAAGGTGTAAAATACAAATCATATCAAAAAATAAACATACAGTGTGGAGCAAAAGTCTGGACCCATAAGCAGTTTACTATAGAATTTGTTTTCATTTATTTTTAACATAATTTTGATCATTTATTTATTTATTTATTTATTTATTTATTTATTTATTTGATTGGTGTTTTACGCCGTGCTCAAGAATATTTCACTTATACAACAGCGGCCAGCATTATGGTGGGTGGAAACCGGGCACAGCCCGGGGGAAACCCACAACCATCCGCTGGCAGACCTTCCCACTTACGGCTGGAGCACTTGAACTTGAACTCACAGCGACCGCATTGGTGAGAGACCCCTGGGTCATTACGCTGAGCTAGCGTGCTAACTTGATCATTTAAGTATCATGTATAATTTTATTAATGTTCTTACCCATGGCAGAGAAGCTAACATTTCCAGAAAGAGTAGAACTTGTGTTTTTGTCTGCGAAGGTTTTATGCCTTGGTGTGAAAATTTTGTCTTGGACAGATGAATTGAATAACTCTGTTTTGAAATGTGTCTCCCGAGTAAGAAAGTGTTTGGAGGAAGGTGGAAGTCAGTTCGAACACTTATTGTAAACTGTAAATTGTGTTATGTAGTAAATTGCCTATGGGTCCAGATTTTTGCTCCACGCTGTATACACTGGGTCATAAAGTTTTTAGTCAGCAGTTTGCCATGTTTGGATAACACATGTATAATAATTTGTATGTGCAGTATTTCAGTTTTGTCAGTTACATGGTAACTACAAAGCTATAATACACTGTACAACCGCGTGCAATTAGTTACATGTATATGCATGTAAACAATGTTCATTACCTTTGAAGGTCTGCTAGCAACCTGCGAACGGTCATGGATTTCCTCCGCGCTCTGACCGGTTTCTTCCCACCATAATTTTGGCCACCATTGTATATAAGTGAAACATTCTTGAGTATGGTGTAAAACACCAATCAAATAAATGCATGTCAATAAGTATACAATATTCAGATGACAGTGATTAATATTTTTTATTTGTTTTGCTTTTTGGCAGGACATTTTATAGTTGTTTGTGGTTTTGACAGAGACCATGGCCATATATATTACAAGAATCCCTCCTATAGAAAAGGTAAGGGGACAGATTTGTGGGGGGGGGGGGGTTTCACTGAAAACATCTTTTTGAATAATAACGCCTCAGGCGTGCTATAATAACAGTTTGAGTCAGAAATTTAACACATTGAATAACTTCAATTACTTTTTTCAAGTGACACCACTTCATTCAGTGGTGAAGTTTTATTAATTTCTTATCAGCAAAAACTATAAGTGTTGGCATCAAAAGTGTCATTGTATGGCCTTTATTTGTTTCTAAAAGTTCATTTTTAAGTACTAAATTTTATGTGAAATACAGGATCTTGATTAATTGCTTCAGATACATTATAAAATCTGCTGTATGTCAAAAGATCAAAGAAAAATTCACGTGAAGCATTTTGTAAATACAATGATGAACAATAGTGAGTCAGTTACAAAGTCATTGCAGTGCTGGTTATTCATGCATGACGCTCTGATATGTGTGATTTCTTTATAGCTTGACCACCCTGATACAAGAGAAAAGTTTCTAAGCAATAACGATAGGTACCTCTGTGACACATCGACATCTCTCTGTGTCTGATATTAACTTCATTCCTCAACCATTTTGCATGAAAAAAAAAGAGCAACTTTCAGTGCAATTTGTTCACATCCTAAATTTAATTTTGGAAACAGTTGGGTTGACCAATTTCAGGAATTCATAACAGGTATAATTGTGTCAGTCTACACAGAATAAAGACCAAGAGAACATGCTTGAATAGACACAGTGCAAACGTGCAAAAAGACATTAGAATTACGTTTAGAATAGGTCTACTCAACATTGCTCACAATTACATATATTAAGATTAGGAAGTCAGCATGGGATGCCATAAAACTTGACATGCACCAGTGCTTAAGACGCCACCTAACTCAACTCAACTGGCTGTAAAGGAGTTGGTCGCAGTCACTGATAGCCATACGACTTTAAGATTGATTTATTTATTTATTCCTTTGATGTTTTACTCAAGAATATGTCACGGCAGCCAGCATTATGGTGGGAGGAAACCGGACTGACCCCAGGGGAAACCCACAAGCATCTGGTGGTTGCTGACAGACCTTCCCATGTACTGTTTAAGATTGACTAGCATACACGTAAAGACTGGAGAACAACTCCAGTTGAGTCGTGTCGCTAATTCGCATATAGGTGCACTTAGGATCCGACGCAAGAGTCAAGTTGAGCTGAGTTGGGTCTTAAGATCCCGTGTGTGCCAAGCTTTACCTGTAAATAAACACATCTTTAAATGTAAAGAAATTTATTTTATGTAATTATTCTATTTTTAGAACTATGTTGCAGCCGTATAGACAAGTTTGAAACAGCCAGACGAAGTCATGGAACAGATGAAGATATTTTATTTGTGTATCAAGAAACAAACTGTCAAGATTCACCCCTGGAGAAAGCATCAAATTCACACAATCCCATAGACATCTCTGCTGAATGAATCCAATAGGAAGTGTGTATTCACATGGAAAATTATGCTATTTTTATGACAAAGAAATATAAAAATATATATATATACATGTATATACACACACACATATATTTATATATATATATATATATATATATATATATATATATATATATATATATATATATATATATATGTATGTATAAACAGTATGTTTATTCAAAATTGCAGTCCACACACCAAAAATGTTGAAATCCAAAGACATTTTGAAATGTATGTATAATCTCGTATAGATACCTGTTGACTGAAGTGGTGTCTGTCCTTTTGTGAGAAAATAGTATTTTCAAATGTTTTATGATGTTAGTATTATTGATTTATGCTTTGACATATCAAAAGAAAATTATGTGAGAAAAAATTACACACCCAAGAAATGGGATTGTATTGATGTAGCTCACATATTCTCTCTGGCTTGTAGGACCTGTGCTGATGTAGCTCACATATTCTCTCTGGCTTGTAGGACCTGTACTGATGTAGCTCACATATTCTCTATGGCATGTAGGACCTATACTGATGTAACACACATGTTCTCTATGGCTTGTAGGACCTGTACTGATGTAGCTCACATATCTCTATGGCTTGAAGGACCTGTGCTGATGTAGCTCACATATTCTCTCTGGCTTGTAGGACCTGTACTGATGTAGCTCACATATTCTCTATGGCATGTAGGACCTGTACTGATGTAACTCACATGTTCTCTATGGCTTGTAGGACCTGTGCTGATGTAGCTGACATATCTCTCTGGCTTGAAGGACCTGTACTGATGTAGCTCACATATTCTCTCTGGCTTGTAGGACCTGTACTAATGAAGCTCACATATTCTCTATGGCATGTAGGACCTGTACTGATGTAGCTCACATATTCTGTATGGCTTGTAGGACCTGTACTGATGTAGCTGACATATTCTGCATATCCTGCTGGGTCTTACTCATGTACATGCAGTTCACATGACATTTTATAGCCTGTCATGCCTGTAGAGTGTAGTGATCATGTACATGTAGTTCACATAATCTGTAGAGCCTGTATTGATGTATGTGTATTTCACATAATCGGTAGAGCCTGTAGTGATGTAAGTGGAGTTCACATAATCTATAGAGCCTGCAGTGATGTATGTGTAGTTCACATCTTCATTATAGCATGTAGCTCCTACATGTATATACTGATATGTATATATGTTCTGTAAATAAATAGATCTACACATGTATATACATGTAGTATACTTTTTCTCTACATTGGTCACCTTTTCTATTTGAACATTTAGGCTGTGTGTCTTTGAAACACACAGCTACAGGCCTACTCCATGTACTGGTACATGTTAAATTTGTCTGTTTACACATCTTAGATAATTCATTTCAACATGCATGCTAAAGTCATCTTTTCTGTTTAACATATGTACACATGTTTTAATGTCTAGTCACATGTGTACATACATGTATAGCAGTACTTTATAAGAAAAAACGCATATAAGGAAACCATTTGTACAGTGTATATGTAGGCCTCTCTTAGCAAGTACATGCCTCAGTTTCATAGTAAAGCTAGATATTTAAGATTATGTCTATGTTTTGGACTAGCTGTGACTGTGCTATGGACTGTGACTGTGCTATGGACTATGACTGTGCTGTGGACTATGACTGTTACAGAGAGTGTCTATTATAGACAGTGTCTGTGTTATGGACTGTGACTGTGGGATTGATAATGTCTGTGGTATGGACTGTGTGACAGAGAGTGTATGTGTTATGGACTGTGACTGTGTGATAGACAGTGTCTGTGTTATGGACTGTGACTGTGTGATAGACAGTGTATGTGTTATGGACTGTGAGTATGTGATAGACAGTGTCTGTGTTATGGACTGTGACTTTGTGACAGAGAGTGTCTGTGTTATAGACATTGCCTGTGTTATGGACTGTGACTGTGTTATAGACAATGCCAGGTGTCACACACTGTGACTTCGTGGCAGGCTGTAAACATCCAAGTTACAGACAATGACTGTGACATTGTGTTTGATATAGACCCCATCTGGGTGTGCCCTTTTTCTCTAAAGTTGACACTTTAGATGCGTATTCTATTTTTATCCGTTTGCCTATGTCAACAGGCCTGTAATTTGTGGATTATTTTGTGGGTCTAACATGGGTTTTGCATACATGTTTTTTGTGTTACAACATGAATCAACATTTGTTGAAATGCTAGTGAGGTAAAAAAGATTTGAATTAAAATATCTGTGTTATGTGGTTGATTGATGTCTTTTTTGTCACTTAGGTGAAGTAATTGGACATTTACTATTGGCTAGCCAGGCTGATGCTGTATGAATATTTAATTGAGGATGGATAGCGGAGAATTAGCCCATGCAATCAGTTACTGACTAGCACAAAGATACACTAGTACTCTTCCTATGTCGTCTTATCATGCAGCAATCGCCTGTACTGCGGGTTGTCCTTGTAGTTGGCCAAATTGTCTAAACGGTTGGTATTTACATGTATTGGCCCAAAGTTATTGGTACCGGACTCTTGAGTTTGCTGGTTCATAACCTGGGCTGGTCTTAACCAGTTCTCGTCTATTTATTTGATTGATGTTTTACGCCATACTCAAGAATATTTCACTAATATGATGGCGACCAGCATTAGGATTTGAGAAAACTGGGCAGACCCTGGGGGAAACACACAACCAGGTTTCTGGCAGATCTTCCCACATACGGTGGGAGAAGAAGCTAGCAAGAGCTAGACTTGAACTCACACCAACTGCATTGATGAAAGGCTCCTGGGTCATTGTGCCACGCTGGCATGCTAACCATATCAGACACGGAGGCCCACCAGCCAGTTTTCAGAACTAAAATCTATGGTATGTTTAGAAAATAATCCAACTAGTAAAACTGTTAAATTAATAATGTAGGCCCACATGTAGATTTACGTGTACCAGTATTAAATTTACCAATAGATGTACTTTACACAAATATTTCACTTATATGGCGGCGGCAAGCATTATTATGGGTGGAAACCAGGCAGAACCCGGGGCAAACCCATGACCATCCACATATTGCTGGCAGAACTCCCCATGTAAAGAAACTTGCTTGAATATCAGTTTGTACAATGTGTATGTATGTACATAAATAAATATATATATATATATATATATATATATATATATATATATATATAAACAGCTATATATATATAAACAGCTATATATATATATATATTTGTCTGTGTGTGTGTGTGTGTATGTATGAATCCTCTACTGAAAAAATTTCATGTGTGATCAAACTGAATTGTGGTGAAACGTATAACTTTAGTCTGAAAAATATAAACAATAAAACAAAATATACTTGTTCTCTGAAACTGGTCATAAGTTAATGTGTTTGTTTTCTTTGTACCTGTAGTTCTCCGTGGACTGTTTATTCAACCATATTCTGACTGTGGCATTCTTTGTGAGAAAATTAGGGTGTTTCGCTAAAAAGGTGTGAAAAGGTTGACTTGAAGAATTAGGGCAGGCCTTTTCCAATCTTTGTACACGTTACAAATTAACACTTATTCGTGACTCATCCAAGTTGTGACAGTTGGATTTGTCCTGGGATCCAAACAGATAAATTTTTAAAGACCCTTTCTGTTACAAGCAAATTTACTTCCTGTGATTTTGATACGCAGAATGTTTGCTGAAGTGTGTAATGGCTCTGAAGTAAATATCGATCTGACTAGCTGATTAATTCTAGAATAGTGTTTATTAGGGCATAAAGGAAAGCGAAGCATGAACTGTAGGGGGTGCCAGGGGATAGGCCTTTATATCAGAGCCTTCAATCCGCTGCCCGATGGTTGGTGCGTTCCGGAGTTTAGTTCCACCCCGCTGCCAGCCGATGGAAGAGGTAGCCCTCAGACAAGTCCTGGCACTGACGTCTGCAGACTGGTTGTCCAGGATACACCGACATGACTGACAGCTTACACGTTAGGTAAAGTTTCATGTTTTCTTCTACTACATTTGTGAACTTCCTGTTATATTCACCCTCATAATTCAGGTATTTCTTTATCCAGGATACAGAGATGTCAAACAGAAATGTCTTATTTTCTAAAATTTTTCATGGCGACATGTCTCTCCGAAGTTTCGGGACTGACAACAACAACACGTGTGTGTATCGCAGGTTTCTCTGGTAACTGTCTTAACTGCCAAACGGTGCCATATGTCTTGCATTGTGAGAACTCAGAGAGTGTCAGCGGTAGCAGAGGAGACCAGTATTGTTGACGTACTGTAACCACATGGTATATATCTTAGTATAAGGATTAAGCTTAGCAAGGATCAATAAGCCAATGCAAATTATAATATCATCATTCTGTTATTTTAGTCCCATTAACGCATTCAGGAAAATTGGTTTAGGCGGATGGACAGTTTGCATTATCATTATTTTTATGACAATAATACAAGTTAATCGGAGCAGGTTTTATCTACTCCTAGTCCAGTCTGCTCACTCTGGTCACTCCACACATACTATATGTCTCTGAGAGTGAATTAAATTTGTGGCAGAAAAAAAAGAATCAGCTATCCCTCATCAGCAGATAATGTTAAGTTACAACATAGAGAGCAAGCCTTGGTTTAATGGTTAAAGATGCTTGACACAGTAGGTGCAGGTTCAAAACCAGCCTTGGACAGGGAATTTGTAGATAACCACGCTTTCATTACCTGTAGGACCGTGGTGACAGTGGAGGTCAAGGATATGCATATTTCATTTGCATGGCCTGAAGTTTGTTCAAAACCACTTGTCTTCCACTTTTACACAGTGCATGCTGTTTCTATGCATTAACATATATGGGGAACTTTTTTAGTAACTTGCCAAAGGCCAGTGGGCTTCTTCGGGCACTCCACTTTCTTCCACCCATAATGCCAACTGACTGAGTATGGCTCTCACGTGAATAAACAAGAAGGAAATAAATAAATAAGTCAAAAAACAAAGTGAACCTGGACAAAATATGACAACTGATAAGCCTTGAGCACTATTTACACGTGGGTATGTTACTACATGTGACTGTGACTTAAAAGTGCATATCTGAACCTGTAGGTGGTTTCACATGGGCTCTGTCCAAATTTCTCCCACCATAATTCTGTCTGCCATTGTAAAAGTGAAATATTCTTGAGTATAGCATAAAACACCAATCAAACAATGGTAAATATAGAAATAGATCTATGTGAACAAGAACTACTTGTATGACTCACGATTCAGATACAGGTGCGTTGCATATGAAAAACCTTTATGCTTTGTACATGTATGTGTAGATTTTCATTCACACTGACATACTGTCATATAGCATTAATGCCAGCGAAGGTCATTTCCTACATGTACATGAATCCTGCTGGCTATCTCTGTCGACGTTGCTCACCACACAAGTGTATGTATGTACATAATGTACATGTTACTTGTAATGTGATACCCATCTTAATTATAGCCCCATTACTTATTGATATCCTTCTCCATTGCTCTACAGGGGTCCAGATGTATTTGACAGCACATGCATGTACTAGACACTATACACTTCCAGCACTTATTGCACAGCTTAACAACTCAGTGAAGTACATGTACTTTTTGTGAGTTGTACCTGATACACTGTCCTTGATGTGTGGCATACATGACATGCATGTATGATGGAACTTGCATGCCCTTTTGTTGGCAGCTTCATGAAGATGATGAAGTATATGGCTGGCCAAACCTGTATAGGTTGTTTTCATTGATAAGTACTGTACATGTGTGTTTGCCAATTTACATGTAAGACATCCATCAGTGCGTACTTTCTGTTTTTAAACAAAGCTTGTTATTTGTACAGATCATGAATCCAGCTTCCATGGATCTCACCTTGATCCACTAGTCACGATGATGGGGCTAGTGTCACTGTTGTTGTACTGCTCGGCAGTAGCAGTGGGGCTTGTGCTCTTCATGTTGTTCAAACCCAAAGAGGAGGACAAGGAACGGCGACCTGTAGACGAATCCATGACCCAGGTGTGGGAGCGTGCTGAACCCTCCCTGTTGGCATTACTGGGTTTGAAGGACAATGCATTAACACGGTTTTTTGCTTTTGAAGACCACTTTCACACCTTTCGTGAGGTCAGCCGTGCATGTAAACGGGCAGGCCTGGAAGCTTGTAATTTGATTATCGGGGTGGATTTCACGGCCAGCAATGAATGGCAAGGACGTAAAACATTCGGCGGCAATAACTTACACAAGGTCATTCCTGGCAAGGTGTACAACCCATATCAGAAAGTCATCTCTATTTTAGGCGAGACTCTGGAACCTTTCGATGATGACAGGCTTATCCCTGCTTATGGATTTGGGGATACAACAACTTTAGGACACAGCGTATTCCCTTTCATCAGCGATGAAAAGCAATGTTTTGGCTTCATGGAAGTTCTAGACAGGTATAATGTCCATGCCAAGAAGGTCACTCTGAGTGGGCCAACAAACTTTGCACCATTAATTCACAAAGCAATAAACATTGTCAAAACCAAAGGTACATTCCACATCCTTATAATCATTGCAGACGGCCAGGTAAACGAGGAAACTCCCACTGTGGAGGCCATTGTGGAAGCCTCCCACTACCCGCTGAGCATCGTAGTCGTTGGGGTGGGGGACGGACCATGGGACACCATGGAGGAATTTGACAACCACCTCCCCAAGAGGAAGTTTGACAATTTTCAGTTCGTGAACTACCATCGAGTGATCAGCAAGTCGAAGAACCCAGACACGACGTTTGCCCTGCATGCTCTCATGGAAATTCCAGACCAGTACAAGACCATCAAATCTCTAGGTTATCTCGACCCTGACCGCCAGACACAAGAGTCCCTAGACATCAAACATCGCAGAACTTCCAATGAGGCTTACATCTAACATGGCTTCATGCCTGTAATTGAAACAGAGTACAGCAGTTAGTATGGTTACACTGGATACAAAGGTTTGCTAAGAATGTTTTGATTACCTACTAATTAATATTGTGTATGTTAATATTGTGGTCAACAGATACATGTATTTGGATTTGCAACAGTCCGAAGATAAATTAATAAATAATAATAATTCAAGAAATTATATATATATATATATATATATATATATATATAGATATATGAAGGTCAGTAAATGTCTCAAGTGGTTACAAGCAACATTGTATTTACACATAAGAAGTCAGTAGGTGTTTTATTTCCATTTACATATGGGTTACATTTTTGATCATTACACATTGTTTGTTGGTTACATAGGGCAAGGCTACATGTACAAACCGACAAGATAGATAGATAGAATACGGATATATGTCAAGGTCAGAAGAGGTTTTAATTTTAACTGCACTGTATGTTTTTCAAGGTCAGAGGATGTTTTAGTCAAGGTCAGAAGAGGTTAAGGTCAGACAATGGTTAATGATTGTCATGAGAGCTGCTGTAGATGCTTGGATGATTTATGTACAGTATGAAAGTCAGTAGAGAAGAAATATTTGTGGCTACATGTAGGTGGTTGATTGCATGATGATCTGAATCACTATGTTTTACTGAAAAGAAATAAATAGGACAGTAAGTGAAACGTTAGAACATGTTCAGTCATATACATGTACTTTTACTGTATGAAGCTAGATCAAAAGGTGTTTTATTATTTTCAAGCTCCATGGATATATATGTACATTTGCCTGTTTGTGTTTAATTGATTCAGTGTAACATCTCAGATTCTTTTTTTGTACAGTCACTTGTGCCGGTACATGGGTACAATGTGTTCTTAGACATTTTTCAAATGGTTATGACTTCAGTAGGAAGCAGCCTAGTGTTTGGACAGAGGCACGTGCATGTCATGGGATGCTTCGTTTAATAGGCCTTAGTTCTGTGACCTTCAGGAGGCTTCATAAGGTAACCTTACCACCTTGATCACTAGCTTACATGCAGATCTGAGTGGATGATACGTATATTGTACATTTGTAATGTACATTTATTGTTACAGTATCATGTTGACCAACATATACTAATACAATGTGGTGTGTTTGACTATACTGCTGTTTTTGGCTTGACCATTCACCCTTGCCGGTACAAAATAGAGCTGGACACTCTTTTTATTTTAAATTTACCTCAGTTCATTAGCTCTTCAAAGTTTTCTTCCTGTGATAATACAAATTTTGTAAAATGGAACTCACGTATATTGCGCAATAGATGTCAGCCATTGCAGATTTGGTACATATAGTTAGAGTAAAATATACTTACATGCATCTATCCAAGAACTACAGACTACATGCATTCTGCGATATGTTCTGTAGTCTCTCAGATGCCCCAAAATTGTTGTACGTGCATCGTGTATTCGATCACCATTTTATAGAAGCTGTTAGTTTTTCCACAGTTAATGATAGGCCTGGCAATGTTCAGCATCTTTGAACATCTTCAATGAAAGTGCAGAACAATGAACACTGCTGATTTCACATGAACTGTTCCCATATCGTCCCAAACACCGAGGTACATATGTACATATCACAGACATAGCAAAGAGACTAGATGAAAGAATTTCACACATAATTCAGGTGCACCAGTAAATGTACAGATGTATGTCTAGTTGGATTAACATAAATTTCCCCGTGTAGAACTGTAAACATGCATGAATGTTTTGCTACTTTATAATGATGAAGTTACATATACATGCACAGTAAGATTTCTTGAAGGGACCATAACTAAAGTGCATGCATATATATTTCTAAACCATGAATGTTTTGCTAGTTTAGAAAATACAAATTTTCATACACTGTGTAAAATTCCTTGAAGAGACCATAACTGCATGCATGAGGTGGTTATTACATGTACATGTACATGAAAAAAATTGTAAATCCAGGCATTTTCATATTTAAGCTGCAACTGAGAAGTTCTGGAAGTCAGTTTTTTTTTTGTCTGTAGGTCAGATGGTCAGATTTTGACATTTTGTGTCGTAATTAAACATGACATTTGTACCTTATAGTATAATTCACATGAAGAGGAACCTGAGACCACAAGAAATCCTACATGTACATGTATATTGTAGGAGGTTGCAGCTAGGGGAAAATTTCACTTTTTTATATTCACTCACAAAGTCTTGTGGTACAGTAAGCATAAAGATAAGCAGTGGGCTTTGTAATTGGGCAGTGATATGTGTTACAGTGTACATGTACATATATATGTATATATATGTATATATATATATATATATATATATATAAACCATGATACATATACTACACACACACACACACACACATATATATATATATATATATATATATATATATATATATATATATATACATGTACACTGTAACACATATCACTGCCCAGTTATATATATATATATATATATATATACATGTATTGTATGCCCTTGGTGAATACATTGATAAGATTCTGTTACTTAAATTCATTCTGTTACTTAAATTCATGCTTTAATTACATCTACTAATTGACATATTGTATTCTGAGCTTTGAGGTGCACGATGTACACTTCACATACCTGTACATTTAAATTCCTTATTCATTGAGGGGCATGATGACGTGTAAACTTTTTAATAGGTATATTTTTAGCACTTTTCAAAAGAGTGTAATCTGTTGAAATGAAAAAATTCTGCCTCAGGCATTAGGTCTGAGGAGGATGTTAGGCACAATATACATGCAGGTCATTCAGCCAGGATGTACTCTTAGATTATACATGTACGTGCATCTGTACTATAGTATACATATCTGATTTCAGTGTTCAACAGGCCTGACAAACAGCAGCACATTCTTCAAATTATAGACCTTTTGTTAAAAGTTACAAGCTGTAACTTCTAACTTCGACCTACAATTTGTTTACCTATTAAAGTTTGAAGTTACAAGTTGAACTTGTAACTTCTAACTAAAGGTCTCTATTGTTTGGCAGTGAACATGTGGATCTGTACACTTGTGCACACTGCATTCCCATGCGTATGTACATGTACATAAACCATGACACATACATGTATACTACACACAGTATTAAAACCATGCTCTATCTTATTTCTCTTCCTTGTGACACATCAGACGTGGTCACATACTTGTATGTTGCATGTGTTTTATGTATTTGCTGACATACACCCTGAAACAGGAATTGTATACCATTCTATCATGTCTGTACACGTATACTGCTGACTTCTAGTATGGTGCAGGCATAAGATACATGATACCGGCACTCACTCTACATGTACATCTATACAGAAATGCATGAACATGTATACAGAAATGCATGTACATGTATACAGAAATGCATGTACATGTATACAGAAATGCATGTACATGTATACAGAAATGCATGTACATGTATACAGAAGTGCATGTAGATCTATACAGAAATGCATGAACATCTATACAGAAATGCATGTACATATATACAGAAATGCATGTATACAGAAATGCATGTACATGTATACAGAAGTGCATGTAGATCTATACAGAAATCCATGTACATCTATACAGAAATTCATGTACATCTATACAGAAATTCATGTACATCAATACAGAAATCCATGTACACTGTAACACTGGCAAACTGCATGTACGTGTTCATACCAATTAAGACCTTCCATGTAAATATCTATCACAAGTACGTGTACATGAAGGTCAGTAGAATTAATTAGCTCAAATATACCATAAGATGCAGCGCTGAGTTTATAAATAACATGTTGTATTATGACGGTCATGATTAATGCTTCAGTTACACTGTGACAAGTTGTTGACAACTTCCTTGAAATGCTACATACAGTTTATAAATTTTACCTTTGCATTCTGGATTTACCCATTTCACAAATTGTTTGCATGATTCACTTTTTATTCACTGTTATATTCTTCCAGTGTGTTCATGGTGTTAGCATAATTGACTTTGCTATATTCATTGCATAATGAACATGATCTTTTACTGTATGTACTGTACTTGGCCACACTGCCATGCACCTTATTACAGGGTGAACGCAATTCAGCATCTTGATTTGCACCTGTGTTTCTTGTGGCCGTGATCTCTTGAGAAGTATTTGACAAGGGACTTCCAGATTTGGTACAAACATTCTTCTTATTGTTGATATGACCTGAGTTTTTTGTACCACCATTATAGTGCTGTGCCTTTTCTTCGTTTAATTGTTATGAGTATTGTACAGCACATATAAGCTAAATGTTTTGTGTTGTTACAATGTACACATGTACATGTATCTCCTGTCATTGGACATGTTGGAGAAGACATAGAGTGTGTATTGTATGTTTGCATCAAAGCGGATAAGGCAATAGGACCAGCAAAGTTGTACAAACTGCCTATTGAAGAATCCCTAGCCATGCTTAATGCAAAGATTAAACAGGTGACAAAGACTCGCTAGACATGCTAGGCACAGAGTTGAACAGCTAAATGTTTTGTGACCTAAGACCTTGTAGACATGCTAGCTACAGAGTTGAACAGGTGACCTAAGATCCACTAGACATGCTAGCTACGGAGTTGAACAGGTGACCTAAGATCCACTAGACATGCTAGCTACAGAGTTGAACAGGTGACCTAAGATCCACTAGACATGCTAGCTACAGAGTTGAACAGGTGACCTAAGATCCACTAGACATGCTAGCTACAGAGTTGAGCAGGTGACCTAAGATCCACTAGACATGCTAGCTACAGAGTTGAACAGATTACCTAAGACCCTCTAGACATGCCAGCTACAGAGTTTAACTGGTGACAAAGACTCACGAGACATGCTAGATACAGAATTGATCAGGTGACTGAAGACCCTCTAGACATGCTGGTTACAGAATTGGACAGGTGACCCAACACCATGTGGACATGCTAGCTACAGATTTGAACAGGTGACCCAAGACTCTCTAAACATGCTAGCTACAGGGTTGAACAGGTGACCTTAAACCTTCTAGAGATACTTAAAGTAGGGATATGAACATGTGGTCCAAGACCCCACCTCTCCACCCACCCAAGTGATGCTTGATGGTGAAGAGTTGAACAAGTGTTCAACAAGACCCCCTATTAAACATGCTTAAGGTACAGAATTGAACAGGAGACCCATGATGGTCTACACACCAGGTCAAGAGTTGAACTGTAGCCTTAGACCCTCTAGACATATGCTACATGCACGTGTAGGTAGAGAGTCGAACACGTACATAGAGATTATAGTATGGCCCTCAAGACATGCTAGGTAGACAGTTGAATGAGTGGCCTGAGACCTCCTGTATGATGTTCTATATTAGTTTAGTGAAACCATCCATCTAGAGAGCTGATACCGGTAATGTTCCAGTATAAGTGTAAGTCAGAAAGGCATGGTTTTAGTTAAATTGGGGCCTACATGTGTAGTTAGTGGTACATGCACAAACAAATGTGACCATAATACTGCTGATGTCTTTATAGTTTGACATGTTTGAGGGTGTGGTTCACTGGTGTGAATTTTACATGTAACAAGAGCCTTAAAAAAAAAATGTTTAGGTCATTCACAGTCTTTGTGGAAGCCTTAATTATAACAGTGCTACTTGTGCTTGAAAGAAAGTTGGAAAATGTACATGTATTTATAACTTTTGGTCAGAAGATTTTATATTGTATGGAAATATGAATGTCATTAAAGCATGTAGCCAACATGTTTTGAGAAATAAAATTATAGCTAGGCTAGAGCTGCCTGTTGTCTGTTTATATAGTAACTACAGTAATTCTTCAACCTTCTCGCATGTTTAAAAGGTATTTATTCAAGCATATTCTGAAGGCATTATTATGTGTAAACGGATAAAATTATATTTTTTATGAAGCCCTGAAATTGGCCAATCCAACCAATGAAGTTTTGTCTCTAAAATCCAATTATTAATGTGCACAAATTGCACTCCAAGTTGCTCATTCATATGCGAAAAGGTTGAGGAATTAAAAAATGTGAATGTGACACAAAGTTTTGGAAATCTGTGTATCAATACATGCATAGAGTAATGTTTAATGTAAATAAATATATAATGTTTTATTCCCTGTTTGAATTAGACTCTCTAAATATTGAATTTAATGAATGTGGTTTGGGTTTACGTGACAGTAAGTAATTGTGAATTTTGCAGACAATACAACATATACATGGATGTATGTTTAGGCCATTGTTTTAGTATTTGCATAAATCAAACCAGATTTTAATACACATATTTTATTTGTGAAAGAGCTGTTTTTCATATTTAAAAAAATGAGTACTTAACATTGTCATTTTGTCACAGTATTTATACATATTTGTATTTATGAAGTCAGTTTATGCAGCAGTCTGATTATACCAGTTGTGCTGTCTAAGTTTTCTTTTTTGATTGTGATGGTTTTTTTTTGTTTTACAGGTGATCTATATATACGAGCTAATATTTACATATAAATAGACTATATACTTAAATGTAAGAGTATAACCCCAGATGCCATTCACCAAAGGGGTCGCTGTGAGTTCAAGTCCAGGTCATGTTGGTTTCCTCTCCAGCCATAAGTAGGAAGCTCTGCCAGCAACCTGCGGATGGTTGTGGGTCTTGCCTGGTTTCCACCCACAATAATGCTGGCCGCCATCGTATAAGTGAAATGTTCTAGAGTACAGCGTAAAACACCAATCGAATAAATAAATAAGAATATAATATATATAAGTGTATCTTAATGTGATTCCAGCTACAGTATACTGTAATTCTTACCGTGCTACATGTACATGTAGCTTCCTTTTACAGTATGTACTGAATATGGTAACTCAGAATGTCGTGGATCTGCCGCATGCAGGTAATTTTATATCACGTACGTCTTATATATAGAGCAAAGACAATCTTACTAGATGTATGAGTGTTCTATATCATACATAATGTTATGCTCCAAAACAAATTAATGGTTTATTATGATTTTTCTTTTATTCATTTGTTGTTTTTACAGAACAGTCACTCGTGGTTTCATTTATGATGACTATGGTTTCAAATTTTATTTGCTTTCTTTTGGATTGGATAATTTTGCAACCATTTATTCCAATACTCATCAATTCAGACATATTTTTTTGTGATTTTCTCATAGATAAATCAGATCACAGAATGCTTTGATATTCATATACCCAGCCTAAAGTAATTCGTGTATAATTTCATGAAATTTTTCATGCTTTACTGTACAAACTGAAATACAGATGTTTGATTAGTAGATGCAAAATCATATTGATTTGATCTTTCATGATTTCACCAACAGTTTGACTGTATGTATACAGAGCAGGTGAAAAATTTCATGGAATTACAAGTGATTTGGTGTAAAAGTTTGAGTATGCCAAATCACTGTTATTAAAGTACATGTGCCTACATGGCAGTAGAGCATTTCCCAAATACGTTCTCAAAATATGAGATTGTTAATTAAAATGTGCACTGGGTGCATGTTTTTCATTTTTTTTTTTTTTTTTTGGTTTTGAAAATATTTAGATTTTTTATTAACTTGGCTATACATTTGATGTTAAATATCTTCCCGTGTAACGTATTCAGGAAGGACCTGGGTATTGCATCTTCCTGTGGCTGGTTAAGGTAGAGTCTGCACTTAAACAGCTTCGTAAAATCATGTGAGGCATCACCAACTTGATTTAAATGAAGATGAGATAATGTTCAAATGCTTGTATAATTAGTGGTATTAAGTGATATATTGATTTCACCATACTTGATGGTTCCAAATCTACTGCTGCATAGAATTTCCAACGTCTTCCTTGCCATTCCATTATTTTTAGATGAACTATAAAACTATAAAAATTGAAAGAAAGAAATTCTATCATAATTTATATTGATAATTGTTATATGCTATTTTGTGTTTCTTTTCACTGGGTAAATTATGTAGTCAAATGTTACATACAAACAAATGTGTTGTTTCAATTTTAAATACGAATAAAATATAGTCAAATGCTGAAGTATGGTAATGAGATTAAAATGTGCGAGGTCATTAACACTTAAAATGGATTATATAGCCCACCATGCTTTAAGGACTGGTTAAGTGAAAGTCAAAACTGAACTGTATTGTATATTGTGTTTAGAACGTTTTTAATGTTGTTGATCTTGTCTTTTCCATGGTGGATTATCTGTCTCATTTTTGGCATGTATATAAACTTATATACATGCACACATGATTCATCTCTCTCTTTTTTTTTTTTTTTTTTTTTTTCCATTTTTATATTCTCTTTGAAATTTTTGAGATTTTGATCTAATATATATATATATATATAATATTTAGTGACATAAAGTTTGATCTCGTACAATTGTGTCTATATCGTGTATTTATGTATGTGTATATCTTTTAAACTTTTAGACAGATTAATCTTTTTCCTGGTAGTTTAATTCTAAACAATTTGGAAAAGTCAGACTCCTTGAACAGTCATTTCTTTATTATTTCACTCCATTTATCTTTTTTGAAGGCTGTGCATGAAATCAATTTTCTTATTTATGACTAATTATACTGTAATTTCCTTGTGCAGTTGTATGGAGTATTGTTCAAATGCACTAATAACCAATTCACAACTACCCTATTTCACTAAAAGTTTGGTACAATATGTACAGATGCACTTCCAGGAGCACATGCATAAAGGCTTTAGAATGATACTTTTGATGCCAACATTTTAAGCTTTTCTTACAAAAAAAGTATTCAGAGTTCGCAAAAACTCTTAAATGGTCCTATAAAGTGGATGAATCAATCAGATTTAAGCATGATGTGTCATTTGAAAATTCCATACTTTAGGTGAAATATCATGTGGTAATTCAGCGAGAGTCATAGTCCATGCTTTCTTAATAGATCATGATCTGCTTATACTGGACTTGGCATTTGCACGCACTCTAAACGACCTAAAACTTGGCCCATAAAAGTGTTTTTTAGAGGCAAATAATGTTATGAAATATTATTTTTGGTGCTGAAACTTACAGTTTTCCAGTAGAATATCACCATGTGTTCCAAGCAAACCTCATAACACATTTTGAAACTGAATGGAACTCTCAGAATGAGGAAAAATGTGCAAGTTAGTCATGGACAAAGCATAAACAGTGTTTACTTATATATAGGCATGAATATCAGGTATGAAATTTGTGTTATTAGCCCTGAATATTAGCTTTGAAACTTGTGTTATTAGCCATGAATGTTAGCTTTGAAACTTGTGTTATTAGCCATGAATATTAGCTATGAAACTTGTGTTATTAGCCATTAATATTAGCTATGAAACATGTATTATTAGCCATGAATGTTAGCTATGAAACTTGTGTTATTAGCCATGAATGTTAGCTATGAAACTTGTGTTATTAGCCATGAATATTAGCTATGAAACTTGTGTTATTAGCCATTAATATTAGCTATGAAACATGTATTATTAGCCATGAATGTTAGCTATGAAACTTGTGTTATTAGCCATGAATGTTAGCTATGAAACTTGTGTTATTAGCCATTAATATTAGCTATGAAACTTGTGTTATTAGCCATGAATATCATCTATGAAACATGTATTATTAGCCATGAATATTAGCTAAATGTACAAACAACAAACAGAACATCACTTGTTATCATAAGCACTGCATTTTGGAAACATATAAATTAATGTAAGTTGCAACTGTTGTTCTCTGCACTTGTGTTTGATCTTTTTGATCTATTCTAGATTTGCATGTTTACATGTTCACGTTTTTGAGTCATTATTTTGCTACTATAAGATATTTTGCAGAAACTGTTACGAATTCTTCATATGTGTGGTTTACTATTCGATTGTGCGAATTACTAAGAGAATAAAGATTTTTTTTAAACAGAAGATTTGGTGTTGATTTAATTATTTCATTGGGGTTTAAAGCTATACTTTAGAACATCTATCTTTAGTTATTTATATATTTATTTATAAATTCATTATTTTAAATATAAATTTTTATTTAAATTAATAATTTAATTATTTTATTATTTATATATTTTGATTGGTGGATATTTACCTTATGCCACAGCTGTCAGATCTATATGTAGAGAAGCCATTCATAATTGTTATATGTAAGTGAATTGTAGAGGTGGGCTCAGACAAACATGAATTTAGTGACCATTTCTAAAGCTTTTCAAACTTCTAAAATTCATTTTCATAACTTTAGGTTCAACATATTTTCAAAGGCATGATTTTCAAAGCTCTAAAAATGATTTTTAAAGTAATTATGTATTAAAAATAATTTGCAGCTTTGAAAATTTTGAAGTTTGACAAGTCTGGAAAAAAATACAATACCCCATGACTCACTGATTTTTAGAGAAATGTTCTCTTCCTATTACAGCATGGAAACCATGTAGTTTATTGACTCGGTCAACACTTCATTTATTTTTGGTTTGAAACATGCACAGTTGTAAAGGAAATATTCTAGGCGACTCTATATTTGCCCAATCTACACTGGGACATGTGTAACATATAACTCTTATATTAGTCACAGATATAACTCTTCTATTAGTCACAGGTAGGACGAAGTAGGAAATACATATTTCACATATACACATATAAGAGAGGTTAGATTTGTAGGGGTTGGGAGGAGGCATGCAGGCAGTGAGTGCCAAAACCACGGCACATCGCCAGGTACTGCACAAAGCAGACAAGGTAAGTGTCCGTGCCGACCCAATCACCTTTGCGGTACGATGCGTTATAATGGTTCTCTGTCCCTTCATGGCAGTAGGACCCTCGAATGAATTGAACCAATGGTTACTGGTTTGTCTAAGTCATCCAGGGAAATCTCTCAAAACAGATCCTCAGTCACACGTCATCCTAGAAATTGATAGTGTGATTATGTGACCTTAAGTCTGGGGTGTACACCTCTACAGGTTACAAAACACCATTTTTAATTTAATTCAACATTTTGATTCTCAATTTTCTTATATTTCCAAATTGTAAGTACCTCAAATTTAACAAAAAAGTATAACTTTTTCGATGTTTTCTTTGTTGCACCTGATTATTGAGTATAATTAATTCACGAAAACAGGTTTGTGCTTGTTGTAAATAGACATGCCTCTGGTAAATGTTCGTTGTTTCCTGCTATGCGCCACTCTTGTGTAGACCTCCGCGAATACATGCAGTATAGGCCTTGTACAGACGTTAATAAAAACAACAGCCTTTATCACTATGCACTCTCTCATAAGATGAAGGAATTACTTCTGCTATAGCATGCGTTGGAAGCTGGGTTTAAACCTGCGACCTTACATGTTCTCCAGCCAGGACCAGAAATGTCATACATGTATAACGGGTGCCTTTTGACTCAATAACGCAGCTTGCGTTTTGACTCAAAAAGTCTGGGTCAATACCTGACCTAATTTTAGAGTTTGAAGTAACTATATAATGAAATTAAATGCTGAATCTTTAAATATTGACTGAAACCCATTCATTGCCATGATCGAGTCCAAGGTTTAATGCTGGGTTATGTTTTTAGCATGACCCAATCTTATATATACGTATGAACTTGGTTTAATCATGTCATTGGTATGACCCTGTCCTGCATTTAACTCTGGCACATGTTTTGTGCCTGATCCAGTGCTGCGCTTAATCGTGGCTAAGAAACAAATCCAAAACGTCCAGCGAAGCAACAACTTGTACTGTTTTCAAAGCCTTTGGTCTTACTTAACCCTGGTTTGATCCACGTCTCCTGGTTTAATTCGAGGCAGACACCCTAACCACTGGGCCACTTGCTGCTAATCATACGTGTACTTTGTTAATTCAAATGTTAATACTGACATAATTTGATCCTGCTGCTCTGCTTTAGACGGACACCTAATTTGGATTTATTTATTTATTAAGTTGGGTTTTATGCCTTCATCAAGAATATTTCACTTCTACAATGGCGGTCAGTATTATGGTGTGAGGAAACTGGACAGAGCCTGGGAGACACCAACAACCATCCACAGGTTGCTGCCAGACTTTACCAGATACGACTGGAGACTTGACCTCACAGTGACCGGATTGGTGAGAGACTCCTGGGTCGTGCTGGTGTAGCACGCTTAAACCACTAGGCCACGTACACCTTACCTTATTTGGACACACTGATGAGCATGGCTTTGTCACTTAAGTTAACTTGACGCAAGGTATTTGACCCTTGCTGTCAGGTTTGTCCTATTTAATTTGGAAGTACATGTAGTAACCCAAAGGAGCTCAAAAGAAATCCAACAAGTCCTGCAGGAAACCTGCATGTAACATAGCCTGTAGGAAACCTACGGTAAGAGAGCCTGAAGAAAACCCAAGGAAGTGCTGAGGAAACATACATTTAACAGAGCTAATAATTTAGCTCAAAGGAAATCTAACAAAGCCTGGAGGAAACCAAGTAACAGAACCTGGAGGAAACCTACCGTAATAGAACCTGGAGGAAACATACATGTAACAAAGTGCAGAAAGATTGCAATATATGAACTTCTTAGTTTGATTCATTTATTCATTTATTTCATGAAGGCACCCACTTTTTAATTTGACTTCCAAGACAGAACGATACTGGTTGAGTTGCCCAAATCCAGGGTTTCACAAAAAGTGAAAAATGCCCTAAGAATATGCATGAATAAGCATCTTGCAAACATGCAAAAAAGGTTGAAGAACTACATGTACCGTTACAACTTGATAACTTCAAGAAACTTATCAGGAATATCAAACCAGGGAAGTCACTTTATTCATGGTAAGATTTTTTTTATATTTCGTATGCAATTGCCTAAAAAAAAACCTTGGATCATAACACTGTAAACATATTAGTATTATCGGCAAGCATTATTAGTCGTGATGAGGTAGTTTAGTCGTGTAAAACGAAGTGAGTGCATCAGCTCACTGCAGTATAATACCCGAGAATTCAAAGAGTAATCACACTTTTACAGTAGTGTGAAAGCACAGTTATAATCTGAATAAGATGATTTTCTTGTAAATGGAGTTTGTGCATCAGTAAACACCCGAGAATTCCTAGAATGATTTTTCACAGTATTCTACACAAGAACATCCAGCATTCACGCTTTCACATTATTGTGCAAGACAACAGACAAGTTTTCCCACTTTCACAGAACTGTCCAAGAGAACATCCAGTATTCACGCTTTCACATTATTGTGCAAGACAACAGACAAGTTTTCCCACTTTCACAGAACTGTCCAAGAGAACATCCAGCATTCACACTTTCACATTATTGTGCAAGACAACAGACAAGTTTTCCCACTTTCACAGAACTGTCCAAGAGAACATCCAGCATTCACGCTTTCACATTATTGTGCAAGACAACAGACAAGTTTTCCCACTTTCACAGAACTGTCCAAGAGAACATCCAGCATTCACGCTTTCACATTATTGTGCAAGACAACAGACAAGTTTTCCCACTTTCACAGAACTGTCCAAGAGAACATCCAGCATTCACGCTTTCACATTATTGTGCAAGACAACAGACAAGTTTTCCCACTTTCACAGAACTGTCCAAGAGAACATCCAGCATTCACACTTTCACATTATTGTGCAAGACAACAGACAAGTTTTCCCACTTTCAGAGAACTGTCCAAGAGAACAGCCAGCATTCACACTTTCACATTATTGTGCAAGACAACAGACACGTTTTCCCACTTTCAGAGAACTGTCCAAGAGAACAGCCAGCATTCACGCTTTCACATTATTGTGCAAGACAACAGACAAGTTTTCCCAGTTTCACAGAACTGTCCAAGAGAACATCCAGCATTCACGCTTTCACATTATTGTGCAAGACAACAGACAAGTTTTCCCACTTTCACAGAACTATCCAAGAGAACAGCCAGCCATCCCACTTTCACACTATTGTTCAATAGAATAGGCTACGGGCTTCCCATTGTCACAGTTCTGTGCACGAGAACGGGCCGCGTTCTCAATTTCACAGTGTTGCATGTGCAAGAGAACAGGTCGCGTTCCCACTTTCGCAGTATTATGTAGAAAAACAGAGAGTGTTCCAGCTGCCACAGTTCTGTCTAATTTAGATTGTAAAGTAGAATGTTTGATCTACTCAAACAATATAACACGTTCCATTTTTCATCTTCCTAGGGTCTACAGACAGCAACATGAAGAGGATCGATCAGTATCCATGCAGAAAGTCATTTCCAAAGTCTCAAAACCTGCAAAAAGATGAAGGTGTTGCTATAAAACACATATGCAACAATTTTCCCATGATCTCATTATAAACCATGCTACATGGATCGCTAGATCAGGAGAATCAGAGTGCCTAGCACTGGCTGTGTGCATGCTAGTATGTCGTGTGCACTTCTTTGGTTCCATATCTGGAAATAACAGTATGATCCCCGTCTCGCGCACATGGGTCGCAGCACTAGAACGGTACCACCTGCGCGCGATTTGCACCGTCCTCGTGCCGCGGGCCGCCAGGCAAAATGTCCTCATCCCGCTTCCACACATTAGTCTGTGTAGACTGAGAAAATTATACTTCTTCACACCAAGCTAACGAATGTAATTTTGTCTCCAAAATCAAGTGAAAAGGTGCATAAATCTCGCTCAGCTTACTCTCCAAAAATTTAGTCCACGTTTGAGAAAGGGCTACCATTTATATAGGTGAGGAATCCATTTAATATATTTGGATCAACTCACCTACTGTGTAATTCAGCACAGTTAACACTTCACAGGCACCCAGTGAAGGAGATGGAAAGCCAGGGATAGTGTGTTGCCCACAAGCAGAATCATGGGAATTACCCCAAAGCTGCCCCATTTGCACTTGCTTGGATCTGGAAGGAAAGTAACAAAATCGTCATAGTACTATATAGACATATAAAGTGTCCCGTCACAGAGCTATCAGGCCACAGGAAGTACCATGCCCAATCTTCTCCTGGGAGTTAGAATACTGTACTTGTATATCCAAACTGATCAAGGAAACTAGATGTGCACAAATTAGCCAGAACAGTTAAAGGCCACAACAAAGGCTTGCCCGCCTATATTACCCATATGCATATCTCTGAAAATCAACAGAGGGTCACATAGTTATAAAAATGGACAGATCGTCTTGTAGTCAGAAGTATGGACAGAAGATCTCATAGTGAGAAGAATGGACAGAAAATATTGTAGTCAGAAGAATGGGCAAGCTGTGTTGTAGTCAGAAAAATGGACAGAAGGTCTTGTAGTCAGAAATATGGACAGACCATCTTGAGGTCAGAAAAACGGACAGGCCATTGTGTAGTTGAAATAATGGACAGAAGATCTAGTGGGCAGAAGAATGGACGGAAGGTCTTGTCAGAAGTATGGACAGAGGGCCTCGAAGTCAAAATAATGGACAGAAGGTCTTGTTGGCAGAAGATTGGACAGAAGGTCTCGTAATCAGAACAATGGACAGAAGGTCTCTTAATTAGAGGATGTACAGAAGGTCTCGTAGTCAGAGAATGGACAGAAGGTCTTGTAGTCAGAACAATGGACAAATGGTCTAGTGGTCAGAAGAATGGAAGGAAGGTCTTGTTTGTGAGAAGGTCTCGTAGTCAGAATACTGGACAGAAGGTCTTTTAATTAGAGGATATAGAGAAAGTCTCGTAGTTAGAGAATAGACAAAAAGCTTTCGTAGTGAGAAGAATGGACAGAATGTCTTCTTGTCAGAAGAATGGACAGGTGATCTCGGAACAATAGACAGATTTATTTATTTATTTTATTTATTTCATTGCTGTTTTATGCCGTACTCAAGAATAATTCACTTATACGACGGTGGCCAGCATTATGGCGGGTGGAAACCGGGCAGAGCCCAGGGGGAACCCACGACCATCCGCAGATTGCTGGCAGACCTTCCCACGTACGGCCGGAGAGGAAGCCAGCATGAGCTGGACTTGAACTCACAAACAATAGACAGAAGGTAGTCAGAAGAAGGGGTAAATGATCTAGTAGTCAGAAGAATGGACAGATCGTCTTGTAGTCAGAAGTATGGACAGAAGATCTCATAGTCAGAAGAATGGACAGAGGATCCTGTAGTCAAAAGAATGGAGATATGGTCTCGCAAACAGATGAATGGAGAGGCTGTCTTGTAGTTAGTAGAGTGGACTAACGGTCTCGTAGACAGGAAAACAGACAGACAATCGCGTGGTCAGAAGTCAGTGATAAGTATAGAGACAATCCTGTAGACAGACAGACTTATGTCTTTTAGTCAGAAGACAGGACAGGTCAACGGTCTCTAAGTCAGAAGAACAGAGGTCAGTCAAGACCACTTTGCGGAACCACACCCTGTACCTGGACACGCATCTTCCGGACACAAATCCTATCCATATACCGCAGGCATTGGATTAACTGTTCACATAGGCTAGTTTATTGTTTTAAAGCTGTTCTACAAACATTTCGGTCTGCCAGCAACCTGTGGATGGTTGTGGGTTTCACCTGGGGTCTGCCCGGTTTCCTCCCACCATAATGCTGGCTGCCGTCGTATAAGTGAAATATTCTTGAGTACGGCGTACAACACCAATCAAATAAATAAATAAATAAATATAAACATTTCACGTATCGGGTGACCACTTGACTCACGGATAGCTGGAAGCTGGGAGAGATTAAAGTCTACTCCAGCATTATTATTATCCCCAGCATTATGAAATGTCAAATGCCAAGACATTGTAACATAAATTTGCGAAAATGTGCGAGTCTTTGAGAAGTGTTTCATGTCAGCTGAACCCTTACATGCCTTTGTGATATATATACTTAATATTCTGAAATTAGGGTTCAATGTTCTACAATTTTTCAATTACACTGTATATGACATCAGTCAGGTTTATGGATGAATAAAACCAGATTCTCCACAGTAAACCACCAAGCACATATATCTAAGAGTACCTGACCAAATCCTTTTCCTTAAAACACCGCCAAAACAGTGAAAGTTTGACTGGAACACTCAACCTAAATGGTGGCAGGGAGCCTGCGCCATTTTTAACCACCCGATCAAGCAATGCTAAATAAACCTAAATCCGGCACTCCAGTCCACATACCTCCAGTGTAGTATCCTTTGGCATAGAGCACCCTGCTCACCAAATAGGTCAGCCCAATCGCTGAGGTCAGCCTCTACAACACAGACATGGAATAGAGCTTCCTGCATACAACGAAAGGTCAGCCTTATCACTGAGATTAGTCTCTACAATACAGACATGGAATAGAGCTTCCTGCACACAACAAAAGGTCAGCCTTATCACTAAGGTTAGTCTCTACAACACAGACATGGAATAGAGCTTCCTGCACACAACAAAAGGTCAGCCTTATCACTAAGGTTAGTCTCTACAACACAGGCATGGAATAGAGCATCCTGCACACAAGATATGTCAGCCTTATCACTGAGCTCAGCCTCTACAACACAGACATGGAATAGAGCATCCTGCACACAAGATATGTCAGCCTTATCACTGAGATTAGTCTCTACAATACAGACCTGGAATAGAGCTTCCTGCACACAAGATATATCAGCCTTATCGCTGAGCTCAGCCTCTACAACACAGACATGGAATAGAGCATCCTGCACACAAGATATGTCAGCCTTATCACTGAGATTAGTCTCTACAACACAGACATGGAATAGACCTTCCTGCACACAACAAAAGGTCAGCCTTATCACTAAGGTTAGTCTCTACAACACGGGCATGGAATAGAGCTTCCTGCACATAAGATATGTCAGCCTTATCACTGAGCTCAGCCTCTACAACACAGACATGGAATAGAGCATCCTGCACACAAGATATGTCAGCCTTATCACTGAGATTAGTCTCTACAATACAGACATGGAATAGAGCTTCCTGCACACACGATATATCAGCCTTATCGCTGAGCTCAGCCTCTACAACACAGACTTGGAATAGAGCATCCTGCACACAAGATATGTCAGCCTTATCACTGAGATTAGTCTCTACAACACAGACATGGAATAGAGCTTCCTGCACACAAGATAGGTCAACCTTATCACTGAGGTTAGTCTCTACAACACAGACATGGAATAGAGCTTCCTGCACACAAGATATGTCAGCCTTATCACTGAGGCTAGTCTCTACAACACAGATATGGAATAGAGCATCCTGCACACAAGATATGTCAGCCTTATCACTGAGATTAGTCTCTACAATACAGACATGGAATAGAGCTTCCTGCACACAAGATATGTCAGCCTTATCACTGAGATTAGTCTCTACAATACAGACATGGAATAGAGCATACTGCACACAAGATATGTCAGCCTTATCACTGAGATTAGTCTCTACAACACAGACATGGAATAGAGCTTCCTGCATACAAGATATGTCAGCCTTATTACTGAGGTTAGTCTCTACAACACAGACATGGAATAGAGCATCCTGCACACAAGATATGTCAGCCTTATTACTGAGGTTAGTCTCTACAACACAGACATGGAATAGAGCTTCCTGCACACAAGATATGTCAGCCTCATCACTGAGGCTAGTCTCTACAATACAGACATGGAATAGAGCTTCCTGCACACAAGATATGTCAGCCTTATCACTGAGATTAGTCTCTACAACACAGACATGGAATAGAGCTTCCTGCACACAAGATATGTCAGCCTTATCACTGAGGCTAGTCTCTACAACACAGATATGGAATAGAGCATCCTGCACACAAGATACGTCAGCCTTATTACTGAGGCTAGTCTCTACAACACAGACATGGAATAGAGCTTCCTGCACACAACATATGTCAGCCTTATCACTGAGGTTAGTCTCTACAACACAGACATGGAATAGAGCATCCTGCACACAAGATATGTCAGCCTTATTACTGAGGCTAGTCTCTACAACACAGATATGGAATAGAGCATCCTGCACACAAGATATGTCAACCTTATTACTGGGGCTAGTCTCTACAACACAGACATGGAATAGAGCTTCCTGCACACAAGATATGTCAGCCTTATCACTGAGGCTAGTCTCTACAACACAGATATGGAATAGAGCATCCTGCACACAAGATATGTCAGCCTTATTACTGAGGTTAGTCTCTACAATACAGACATGGAATAGAGCTTCCTGCACACAAGATATGTCGCCTTATCACTGAGGCTAGTCTCTACAACACAGATATGGAATAGAGCATCCTGCACACAAGATATGTCAACCTTATTACTGAGGCTAGTCTCTACAACACAGACATGGAATAGAGCTTCCTGCACACAAGATATGTCAGCCTTATCACTGAGGCTAGTCTCTACAACACAGATATGGAATAGAGCATCCTGCACACAAGATATGTCAGCCTTATCACTGAGGCTAGTCTCTACAACACAGATATGGAATAGAGCATCCTGCACACAAGATATGTCAGCCTTATCACTGAGATTAGTCTCTACAATACAGACATGGAATAGAGCTTCCTGCACACAAGATATGTCAGCCTTATCACTGAGATTAGTCTCTACAATACAGACATGGAATAGAGCTTCCTGCATACAACGAAAGGTCAGCCTTATCACTGAGATTAGTCTCTACAATACAGACATGGAATAGAGCTTCCTGCACACAACAAAAGGTCAGCCTTATCACTAAGGTTAGTCTCTACAACACAGACATGGAATAGAGCTTCCTGCACACAACAAAAGGTCAGCCTTATCACTAAGGTTAGTCTCTACAATACAGACATGGAACAGAGCTTCCTGCACACAAGATATGTCAGCCTTATCACTGAGATTAGTCTCTACAATACAGACATGGAATAGAGCTTCCTGCACACAAGATATGTCAGCCTTATCACTGAGATTAGTCTCTACAATACAGACATGGAATAGAGCTTCCTGCACACAAGATATGTCAGCCTTATCACTGAGATTAGTCTCTACAATACAGACATGGAATAGAGCTTCCTGCACACAAGATATGTCAGCCTCATCACTGAGGCTAGTCTCTACAACACAGATATGGAATAGAGCTTCCTGCACACAAGATATGTCGCCTTATTACTGAGGTTAGTCTCTACAACACAGATATGGAATAGAGCATCCTGCAGCCTTATCACTGAGGCTAGTCTCTACAATACAGACATGGAATAGAGCTTCCTGCACACAAGATATGTCAGCCTTATCACTGAGATTAGTCTCTACAATACAGACATGGAATAGAGCTTCCTGCACACAAGATATGTCAGCCTTATCACTGAGATTAGTCTCTACAATACAGACATGGAATAGAGCTTCCTGCACACAAGACATGTCAGCCTTATCACTGAGATTAGTCTCTACAACACAGACATGGAATAGAGCATACTGCATACAAGATATGTCAGCCTTATTACTGAGGTTAGTCTCTACAACACAGACATGGAATAGAGCATCCTGCACACAAGATATGTCAGCCTTATCACTGAGGCTAGTCTCTACAACACAGACATGGAATAGAGCTTCCTGCACACAAGATATGTCGCCTTATTACTGAGGTTAGTCTCTACAACACAGATATGGAATAGAGCATCCTGCAGCCTTATCACTGAGGCTAGTCTCTACAATACAGACATGGAATAGAGCTTCCTGCACACAAGATATGTCAGCCTTATCACTGAGATTAGTCTCTACAACACAGACATGGAATAGAGCTTCCTACACACAAGATATGTCAGCCTTATCACTGAGATTAGTCTCTACAATACAGACATGGAATAGAGCTTCCTGCATACAACGAAAGGTCAGCCTTATCACTGAGATTAGTCTCTACAATACAGACATGGAATAGAGCTTCCTGCACACAAGATATGTCAGCCTTTCCTGCACGTAATAATAGGTCAGCCTTATCACTGAGGTTAGTCTCTACAACACAGACATTGAATACAGCATCCTGCTCACCAAATAGGTTAGCCCGATCTCTGAGGTTAGTCTCTACAGCACAGGCATGGAATAGAGCTTCCTGCACATAATAATAGGTCAGCCTTATCACTGAGGTTAGTCTCTACAACACAGGCTTTGAATACAGCATCCTGCTCACCAAATAGGTTAGCCCGATCTCTGAGGTTAGTCTCTACAGCACAGGCATGGAATAGAGCTTCCTGCACATAATAATAGGTCAGCCTTATCACTGAGGTTAGTCTCTACAACACAGGCTTTGAATACAGCATCCTGCTCACCAAATAGGTTAGCCCGATCTCTGAGGTTAGTCTCTACAGCACAGGCATGGAATAGAGCTTCCTGCACATAATAATAGGTCAGCCTTATCACTGAGGTTAGTCTCTACAACACAGGCTTTGAATACAGCATCCTGCTCACCAAATAGGTTAGCCCGATCTCTGAGGTTAGTCTCTACAGCACAGGCATGGAATAGAGCTTCCTGCACATAATAATAGGTCAGCCTTATCACTGAGGTTAGTCTCTACAACACAGGCTTTGAATACAGCATCCTGCTCACCAAATAGGTCAGCCTCATCACTGAAGTTAGTCTCTACAGCATACACAGGGGATAGAGCTTCCTGCACACAAGATAGGTCAGTCTTATCACTGAGGTTAGTCTCTACAACACAGACATGGAATACAGCTTCCTGCACACAAGATAGGTCAGCCTTATCACTGAAGTTAGTCTCTACATGGAACAGAACTTCTCGCACACAAGATAGGTCAGCCTTATCACTGAGGTTAGTCTCTACAACACAGACATGGAATAGAGCTTCCTGCACACAAAATACGTCAGCCTTATCACTGAGGTTAGTCTCTACAACACAGACATGGAATAGAGCTTCCTGCACACAAGAATAGGTCAGCCTTATCACTGAGGTTAGTCTCTACATGGAGCAGAACTTCTCGCACACAAAACAGGTTAGCCTCATCAATGAAATTAGTCTCTACAACACAGACATGAAATGGAGCTTCCTACACACAAGACAGGTCAGCCTTATTACTGAGGTTAGTCTCTACAACACAGACATGAAATGGAGCTTCCTACACACAAGATAGGTCAGCCTTATCACTGAGGTTAGTCTCTACAACACAGACATGGAATAGAGCTTCCTACACACAAGATAGGTCAGCCTTATCACTGAGGTTAGTCTCTACAGCATACACAGGGGATAGAGCTTCCTGCACACAAGATAGGTCAGCCTTATCACTGAAGTTTGTCTCTACATGGAACAGAACTTCTCGCACACAAGATAGGTCAGCCTTATCCCTGAGGTTAGTCTCTACAACACAAAAATGGAATAGAGCATCCTGCACACAAGCTAGGTCAGCCTCATGGAGGTTAGTCTCTATAACACAGACATGGAACAGAGCTTCATGCACACAAGAATAGGTCAGCCTTATCACTAAGGTTAGTCTCTACAACACAGGAATCGAAATCACAGCGATGGCATTGGTGAGAGGCTACTGGATCATTACTGGGTCATTATTAGCTAGCTCGCTAATTAACTGAGCCATGGAGGCCCCGCTATATGTGTAAGTTGTACCATAATATATACATATTATGTTTTATTGGCATAAATATTACATTAAGAAAATTAGGATTCTGCATTCAAAGTATGTGGACACTACTTTCAGTTTTATTAATGTTAAACATTTTGTTTTCCTACCCACCTAGTGAAAAAAATTAATACCACCCAAAAATTCCTATGGCGTTGTTTTTGAAAACCTTTAGGACATAGTCCCACCATAATGCTGGCCGCCGTCGTATAAGTGAAATATTTTTGAGTACAGCGCAAAACACCAATCAAATAAATAAATAAATTATAACAGGATTTGCCAAAACGACAAAAATGTAAAAACCTTTCCAATTTGGTTCAGAAAACATCCTTGCAGTTTAAACTTATATTATGCTAGTGACTAAAAAACCCTTGTGTGACATACCAACTTTTGCCTGTTGGAAATGTGTTAGAAACCTTCTCAGACTATATCCCAGAAACCAACCACTACTAACATGATTAAGATGGTTGTATATATTTGTGTTGTACTGGATCCTAATACATGCATATAAGTAAGTAGCATGAAGTTAGCACTGGTTGCATACATTAAACTTTGCTTATTATACTTACGGGATATTGCAGTCCGCCAAACAACGTCAATATAATGAAACTTGTTTGATTTTCCAGCCTGGAAATAAATACATCACCTTAATTGAAGACAAATATGGTTTTTACAGTAAATGTGGTTTTAAAAAGAAAAAGAAATGATTGTAGATTGTAGAAATTCTGTACACACTTTGCGCTTTCCTCCCATACATTATCTTAAATTGGCATTTAGGCTACCACAATCTCTGCAGGTTTATTTATCATCAAGTGAATGAGGACTTCTTTTAATTATATATGACGAAATGTTTCAGTGTGGTTATTTGATGTGCCTGGAATGGATTAGTATCAGTCTAGGCTGATGTAGTCACAGCATGGGGAATAAGTTAACGGACCCTGGGTGTTTCAAACAATCACACCTCCCTAAAAGAGACAATATCACCTGTCATCTTGATTGGCAAACATGACAGATATAGGTACAAGTATATGGAGAGTATGTTTTTGTTTTGTGATAAGTGCAATGAAGGAAACAAATAGTTTGTCTCAAAGGCTGCTTTCAGTTCTACCAGAAGTTGGATTGAACCTGCATCTCATTGGTCCTCTTGGCCAGAAACAAACTCCCTGAATGTGCCGAACAACTACATGCAAGAACATGAATACACAGCACTGGTGTATACATCACCAGACTGTCTGAATGCACAGCACTAGAGTATATATTGTACAATGTCAGACTGTCTGAATACATAGCACTAGTGCATACATTCCCAGACTGCCTGAACACACAACACTGGTGCATACATGTACAATACCAGGCTCCCTGAATACACAGCACTGGTGCATACATCACCAGACTGTCTGAATGCACAGCACTAGAGTATATACTGAACAATGTCAGACTGTCTGAGTACATAGCACTAGTGCATACATTCCCAGACTGCCTGAACACACAGCACTGGTGCATACATGTACAATACCAGGCTCCCTGAATACACAGCACTGGTGCATACATCACCAGACTGTCTGAATGCACAGCACTAGAGTATATATTGTACAACGTCAGACTGTCTGAATACATAGCACTAGTGCATACATTCCCAAACTGCCTGAACACACAACACTGGTGTATACATGTACAATACCAGGCTCCCTGAATACACAGCACTGGTGTATACATGTACAACACCAGGCTTCCTGAATACACAGCACTGGTGTATACATGTACAACACCAGGCTCCCTGAATACACAGCACTAGTGCATACATGTACAATACCAGACTGCCTGAATACATAGCACTAGTGCATACATTCCCAGACTGCCTGAACACACAGCACTGGTGCATGCATGTACAATACCAGATTTTCTGAATACACAGCACTGGTGTATACATGTACAACACCAGGCTCCCTGAATACACAGCACTGGTGCATACATGTACAATACCAGGCTCCCTGAATACACAGCACTGGTGCATACATGTACAATACCAGGCTCTCTGAATGCACAGCACTAGTGCATACATGTACAATACTAGACCGCCAGAATACACAGCACTAGTGCATACATGTACAATACCAGGCTCCCTGAATACATAGCACTGGTGCATACATGTACAATAGCAGACCGCCAGAATACATAGCACTAGCGCATACATTCCCAAACTGCCTGAACACACAGCACTGGTACATACATGTACAATACCAGGCTCCCTGAAAACATAGCACGGGTGCATACATGTACAATACCAGACCGCCAGAATACATAGCACTAGCGCATACATTCCCAAACTGCGTGAACACACAGCAATGGTGCATACATGTACAATACCAAGCTCCCTAAATACACAGCACTGGGGCATACATGTACAACACCAGGCTGCCTAAATACACAGCACTAGTGTATACATGTACAACACCAGGCTCCCTGAATACAAAGCACTAGTGTATACATGTACAATACCAGGCTGCCTAAATAAACAGCACTGGTGTATACATGTACAATACCAGGCTGCCTGAATACACAGCACTGGTGTATACATGTAAAATACCAGACCGCCAGAATACATAGCACTAGTGCATACATTCCCAAACTGCCTGAACACACAGCACTGGTACATACATGTACAATACCAGGCTGCCTGAATACACAGCACTGGTGTATACATGTACAATACCAGGCTGCCTGAATACACAGCACTGGTGTATACATGTACAATACCAGACTGCTAAAATAGAGCACTAGTGCATACAATACCAGATTTTCTGAATACACAGCAATGATGTATACATGTACAATACCAGGCTGCCTGAATACACAGCACTAGTGCATACAATACCAGACCACCAGAATACACAGCACTAGTGTATACATGTACAATACCAGACCGCCAGAATACACAGCACTATTGTATACATGTACAATACCAGACCGCCAGAATACACAGCACTATTGTATACATGTACAATACCAGACCGCCAGAATACACAGCACTAGTGTATACAATACCAGGTTTTCTGAATACACAGCACTGGTGCATACATGTACAATACCAGGCTGCCTGAATACACAGCACTAGTGCATACATGTGCAATACCAGACCGCCAGAATACATAACACTAGTTCATGCATTTCAAGACTGCCTGAATACACAGCACTGGTGTATATATGTACAGTACCAGGCTGCCTGAATACACAGCACTGGTGTATACATGTACAATACCAGACTGCTAGAATAGAGCATTAGTGCATACAATACCAGATTTTCTGAATACACAGCACTAGTGTATACATGTTCAATACCAGTCTGCCTGAATACACAGCAGTAGTGCATCCATGTACAATACTAGACGGCCAGAATACACAGCACTACTGGACACAACAGACTGCCTGAGTGTGCTAGAGTGTCTGAATGCATAACACTAGTGCATATAACATCAGACTACATTTTTTAATGAATATCTACACTGTTATATTGTAACACTCAACTGTGCAACAGAAACTGAACAAACGCAAGACTTCACACTTGACAATACTTTATTAATGATATATCATTTCAGAATAAGCAAAGCCTACAACTCAGACATCACCAGTTACAAGTGATAACAAAATTATATGCATATATGATACAAACAAAGCACGCCTGAAAAATGTGAGTTTTTGATCACATGTTACAATTTGCCCGCAAACCATGATTCCTCTGGACTGATCTTAAAATTAAACTAAATCCCTATCTATTCTTTAGCATTCCTATTTCCACAATCTCCAACATTATATATATAAGGCACAGATGTTTATTTTTTTTATGAAGTGTGCATTTTAATACCTTTTATTTTCTGTCTATACATTTTTTATAGGATTCAAGCAGACGTTTCTGTTCACTAATTCTGTCAATGGACCACTAGATTAGCTCCAACATTAAAATTTCATTCAGAATTAAAACATATCATAGATTCTATATTCTTGCAAAACAAGATGCATTTCTATAAGCAATTTACAACAAACAAATCAATCTTTAAATTTCCTCATAATCACGGGCCTAACATACAGCCAGTCTCTCTAAATCTAGACTTAAACGTGCCAAATATCTCCAGTCCTGCAGAAGTTTCTAAACGCATGTTTGTAAAATCAGGGCTGCAGCTAAAAACAGATTAACAAAACTAACAGCAATTTTTCAAAAGCTGGGAACATTAGAGTTCTTAATGAACACCACAAAAAAAAAACCTCTGAGCAACAATTAAGACATACTAAATTTTATTACATGTATGTCTAGTACACGTACCTTTACAAAAAAGCTCTATAAAACAATCATATACTCACATTGCAAAACATGTGACAAAAAATTAGTACTACTTTAAAAACCTGACAATGTTTTATATAACCTGATACCGATTTGCTCAGTTCTGATCAATCAGAAGCTATCACACCATGCTTACTCCTCATCAGGTTCAGTGCAACATGGAAATGTACTGTCTCACAGTTAGTCTAGATTAGGCCATATTGAAAATGTTTGAATCAAGAATGTTGGAGTGTCCATACATCTGGGATACAACCACCAGGAGCTACCTGGACAAGCAATCTACCACTGATACCTGGAAACAGATAAGAGAAAAACAAAGTTAACTATGGTCAGATTTTTTGCATGCTGGACATGTATGGATTTTCAATAGCTTTAGTGTTTCAAGGAACTAAAGGCTGCACGTTAAACAAAATTAAATTAACAGTCCTAACAAAGGTGGTATTTTATTTATTTATGTGATTGATGTTTAATGCCATGCTCAAGAATATTTCACTTATATAACAACAGCCAGGATTGTGGTGGGAGGAAACGGGGCAGCGTCCCACGGAAACCCGTGAACATGTGCATATTGCTGACACCCATTTCCACGTAGCCCACATGAGCTGGACTTCACCTCACCGCGACTGCATTGGTGAGAAGCTCATCACCTTAAGTCTAACCACCTTGACCCCCTGCATGTCATAAAGACTGAGGAAAACAAACAGGGATTTTAATGGATGTGGTGCTTGAAGGAATTGAAGGTCATAAATTAAATAAAATTAAGTTAAAATTAAAAGGCCATGAAAATTCGGACATGAACGTGCTCACTGAATGCCAACATGCACTGTATATGTACTCACAGGATTTTCTGATTATCATGCTGAAGTATTCAAAAAATAATTCCCTTTCAGTCACTGTATATAACAAATATGATGCCCAACCCACTCTGTCCAGTCTCAAAATCGACATTTTCAGACTTCACCAACAATTCTTTTACCACATAATAGTTACTTATAGTCCTCTACCCCATGCTGGTTACAACCTCCCTGCAACATAATTACAATCCCCCTGCAACATGGTTACAATTCCTCGCTGTAATGACATGATGGTTACAGCCCCTTACTTCATGATGGTTACGAAGCTCCTAATGTTGTCAAGAGGCACCCACTTGAGCTGATGGGCACAGAAGGAAATGGTGTGTCCCAGGAGAAGTAGCATCGACAAGTGGCCCCAAGCACCCCACTTACGGTTACTGGGGTCTGTGAAGGAAGCAAAAAATAGCCAATGGTCACAAAAATAAACGCAATCATACCATTGACATCTAAATGGACCTGTAGCATCTTTTTCTTTCAAATTGAATGATGCTTTATTTTGTACCTAGCATTCACTGATGCAGCCTTGGATCAGATTTATTTATTACACTCCCACTTATTTTTCTTTTACTTATAACCTTGAGTATCCAGAATAAGTAACTGGCTTTTTTTAAATCTTTTCAGCAGTTTCAGATAATCTTCTTTATATTGGTTGGAGCACTGCCAAACTGCTCCAAGATCCCCAGATAAGCTATCAACCAAGGACCCACAAATATGGACTTGGGAAGGATGGGGGTGGGGGATGTACATGTAGAATTCCATGTCAAAGGTTGATGTTCGGGTTTTTATGCGAGGAAGAATCCATATTGAACTTTAAGAACTTCTTGGTGTAAAGTGAATCAGCAGAAGCTGGCCTGATGAACAGGACACCTCACCGGTCATGGGCCTTCCTCACCACATCTGACAGCAAAGTTTAAGGTTTGGGGTTGGGCTTACCTCCAGTGTAGTATCCCTTGGCATAGAGAACCCGACTGACCAGGTAGGAAAAGCCTACAATAGCTGTTAGTCTCTACAAAAAGAAAAGAACAACAACACAATGAATACAACATGGTTATGACCATTGAGGGTAACACTGTCCTCTAGAATGTATATGTATCATTGTGTGTTACACAATGGTGGTATAAATAACAGGGGGAATAAAAACAGATTGCTTGAAGTACACCATCACATGTATTTGAAGAATACATCACATGAAGAATACTTCACTTGCCCGACGGCAACAGCATAATGTTGGGTGGAAACCGGGCTGGGGAAACCCACGCGTATCAGCAGCCTCCTGACAGACCGTTCCACGTACGACTGGAGAAGAAGCCGTTCTGAACACCTGACACCAGTTTATCTAGTATCATCACCTCAAATACTTCAACCGTTCTGAACACCTGACACCAGTTATCTAGTATCCTCACCTCAAATCTTCAACCGTTCTGAACACCTGACACCAGTTATCTAGTATCCTCACCTCAAATCTTTCAGGAGTTCTGAACACCTGACACCAGTTCTCTAACCTCTCCTCTCAATCCTTCAGTAGTTCTGAACACATGACAACAGTTCTCTAACAACCTCCTCTCAAATCTTTCAGAAGTTCTGAACACCTTACACTAGTCCTCTAACCTCCTCTCAAATCTTCTCACAGAAGACAGATGACTTAATTTTGACTCGCTGCCCAGAGTAGAATATGCATCATTTCCAGCATATTAGTAAGTTCTAACTTACTGTGTGGAAACTCAGCAACATCCTCCACATCCATGTTCAGTTCAGGTTTTGATGCACCCATTTAAGTGAAGGTGGGAAAATTGCTTTACCTGAAATGTACCTTTACTACTTAACAACAAAACAGCAAAAAAATGCCCAAAACCAGTAGGTCATAGGTTTTTTTTTTTACCTAAAACAATCTTTGTGGATGAAGCCGCACTTGGTTACGAAGTACAACATCAGTGTAAATGTACAATTCACTGGCTGTGACTTCAGTGTAATGTGTCATCACTCGTGTCAATGTATGGCCAATGAGTCATGTATCTGTACCGGTCGCAGCGTAGATGTACGGTACCAAATACTTACAGGATATTGCAATCCTCCAATAACACTCAGCACAATGGAAGGTTGGCTGGTTTTCCAATCTGAAAAAGAAGAGCACATGATATATCCTACAATCAGTATACACACAATCAGTACACGGTGTAAATGCTATGAGCAGACCATTCATGGTGCAATCAGTACACACACCGGTGTGTAAATGCAATGAGCAGACCATTCATTGTGCAATCGGTACACACGCCAGTGGTGTAAATGCTATGAACAGACCACTCAACATGCAACCAGTACACACACTGGCGGTGTAAATGCTATGAGCAGACCACTCAACCTGTAATCAGTACACACAACAGTGGTGTAAACGCTGAGCAGACCACTCAACATGCAATCAGCATGTAATTTGCATCAATGATGTGTCACAGTAAGAACAAGCACACATGAATGGTCCATCCCACAGATTATATGATCATGCAAACATAGCATTATTCTACAAATGCACTGAACTCTGAGAGGACATATAATTTATCATCCTAAATAGATGAATGGACTCAACATGTAATTGTATTTTCTCATGGCAATGAAATAATGTAACTAGTTTGTAACAAAGTAACAGAATGGTTAGTTGAGTTAGAATCATCCTACCTGTATAAAAAGAAGAGCTGCCATTTGAACAAACAGGAAAACAACCGACACGATCTCGCTCATTATGCGCGTCTTTATGCACACGCAGCCAGGGAGTGTTTCTTACCAACGCAGTCATAAGTTCTTTTCAAGATTGTACAGGTATTTTTAAACTAGACATCACTTGGTTACAGCTCAGACATTTCTGAGACATGTCTGGATATGTGAAATATGGTGGTCATTTTTGTGAGAAAAAAATTAAAAAAAAGACAACAAACTATATATCAGGAGGAAGAAGGGTAGAATCAGGCCTCAATGGCCTGTGCCACATTTTCATTCAAACTGCTACATTTTATGACATTTTCATTCAAACTGGAGACCACTACAAATAGAGGAAACCAGTCACAGCCAGGCATCAACCAGTACCAGCAAAGTACAAAAGAAACCAGTCACACCAGAGGAAACACAGACAGCACAAAGAAAATAAAGGAAGTAGTAAGACCACAGAGGAAACCAGTACAGCCACAGTAAGAGAAAACACAACATGGAAGACATCAGAAAACGTGAAGAAAAAAAAAAAAAGGGAGATAAAACCAATCACTCCACATAAGAAACTTGTCACACCACAGAAAAAGCAGACAGAGCAAAGGGGAAATGGGTCGCACAACTGAGGAAAATTGCAACACCACAAGGGAAACCAGCCAAATCTCGGAGCTAACCAGTCACACTGAAGACAGTCACTTGATATGCGAAATCCGTTATATCATAGAGGAAACCAGTTACACCATAGAGAAAAACCAGTAACAACATAAGGCAAATGAGTCACACCAAAATAAGAAACCAGTTATACTACTAGAGAAACCAGTCACACCATAGAGGAAACTAGTGGTAGCCTATGAACTTTCGTACACTTCAGTGCTTAAGTATTAGCCTACTTCAGTGCTTAAGTATTAGCCTACAAGTATGAACTTATGTGTTCTGATGTGCTCTGATGGTAGCCTATGACCTCTAGTGGTAGCCTGTGTTCTGATGTGCTCTAATGGTAGCCTACGAGCTTGTGTGTTCCAATGTGCTCTATCGGTAGCCTGTGTTCTGATGGGCTCTATTGGTAGCCTATCAATTTATGTGTGTTGATGTGCTCGTGCAGAGACCTGCAAGAAGAATCCACGAGTCCAGCACTGACGCATAGGCATGTTGTATTGGAGTAAGTAAATAATGCTCGCAAGTGTCATACTTTATTCACTGACATACACTGTGTGGTTTTGAAAATTGTTAACAGTAGGAATAAAATAATCTCTCAAAACTGGCTGCTGGGGCTAAATTCACTGTTTCTGTGGAAATCACTTTTCTGTACAACTCCCCTGGTCGCAATTTAATCAGGGGGGCCTCCGTGGTTCAGTCGGTTAGCGCGCTAGCGCAGGGTAATGACCCGGGAGCCTCTCACCAATCCAGTCGCTGTGAGTTCAAGTCCAGCTCATGCTGGCTTCCTCTTCGCCTGTAAGCGGGATGGTCTTCCAGCAACCTGTGGATGGTCGTGAGTTTCCCTCGGGGTGTACCAGGTTTCCTCCTACCATAATGCTGGCCGCCATCGTATAAGTGAAATATTCTTGAGTACGGCGTAAAACACCAATCAAATAAATAAACAAATAAATAAATAAATCAATTTAATCAGCAATGATGTAGGCCAATCCTGAAAACTTCACCAACAAACCAGTCAGATTAAAAAAATACACCAGCTATTTGGGGTTACTTGTTCAAACCACCAGTAGCTGTGGCTTAGTTTACATGTCCGTCCACTGAAAGTAGCATACAGTGAAAGGTCTGCAGCCTGGTGACGCCCGATTCTGACATGAACATATGAGTTTTGGGTGATCGTCTTTTTTTTTTTTCAGTTCTTTTGACAGGAGGCTTACACGATCCTTGCAGTGATATGAATACATGATGTTATTTAGGCATTGGCTTTATACAAACGGGACAAATGGTAAGGCATTAGCATGAAGGATCAAGCAGAGGCATGGCCACACAAGACTACTGTCTGCCCATGTTGGGGTGCGTTCCTAGGCGAAGAAAGCGTGCTATAGCACGCAGAGGCACGGCCACACGAGACTTGTCTGTCGGTGTTGGGGCGAGGTCCTAGGCGAGAAGCGTGTGCTAATGCACGTGCTTTATTCACAAGAAAGTCACGTTTGTTTGTGAAATTTATGCGAAGATTTGGCCAGTTCACTATAAAATATCTGTTGCATGGTTCTACATGGCATAATACATGTGTAGATCAAAATTAGTGTGCCAACCGTCGACACCATTCAGAGACATGGATCGCATATTTTGTTGTCCAGAGGTAGGTTATACATTTCAAGATAAATTTTCCGCTTTTCACAGCTAGTATATGTTCAAGCTGAAATGCTGGGACTGTACCTTCACTTGCAAACTTGGATAGGCCTATGTCTGTAGACGGAACTATATTCACACCTTTCAACGATAATCTCTGATAAAACCCAGTAGAGAGTTTGTCAACCATCAGTGGAGCGTTATTCAGTATCTCGGAGCGCTACACAAGCGGTAAACAATTGACTTTTAACCTGGGCTGTACTGAATATGTGAAAATCGATTGGCATTGGAGATTTAGAACAGCTGTCTTACCCTATCTTGTTTTCTGCGCCCCCTTGGTTTAGAAATATGGACAAGAGTACACCAGAATCAAAGATAACAAACTATTCTAGGGGTCAAATACTCTTACTTCTGTTCCCCTTTATTTTACAGCTGTAAGTGTAATGGTTATTATTGTAATTTGGGTGAAATATGTATGGTTCCTTCACTGTTTTTATCTATTTCCATTATGCCCCTTTGCTTTCTGAACAATTCAGGAAACGGGTGTGGCTTTACACTAAATTTTGATGAGGGAAGGTTTCCTAGTTCAGCAACCATGGAAGTCAATGTGTGTATACTGTTTCTTTAGTGTTTACTGCATGAACTTTTGAGTTTATGGAACATACACTGACTACACTACAAAGGAATGCCTACCTGTCAACTTGTGGGCTCTCATGTGCTCCAGTGGAAGCCTATCAATCTACATGGTTTTGATGTGCTCCAGTGGTAATCTATCAACTTACGTGTTCTGATGTGCTCTCTGTATACAGTTGAACGTCTTGCTGGTTGGACTGTACATATCTGGATACTGCAAAACAATAAAGCAACACTTCAGTCATGTAAAATACAAGAAAATGCCTGTGCATATACTCCTAGCTCAAGACATTCTTAATTCGTGTCTGTTAATTTTAGGACTTCAATGACCTCCAACAATGATTTATTTTCAGAAGACCAAATGCGAGCCACGAAATTTGAGTGGTTGACATAACCAAGAAATTGGTTACGAGTTCCAAGCCTTGAATAGCCGATCGTTCGGTTTCGTCACAATGCAAAAACAAACTAGTTGTTCGCGCAAACTTGCTACGTGAACATTTGGCTAATAAAGTCATCTACAGTACTTCCTAGCTGTGTTTTTCCTTTTATTTACTTTCACTTGAGCAAAGCCTATTACTTTGTGTACGAAGTTTGTCATACTGCAGTACAGTCAGCCATCATACTTGTCCAGCGGAATCCTCGGGTAGCACAGTGGGAACATAGGGGGCCGCACCATGAACAGTGATCAGCATAGATCAGGGTGGATCAGGAAGTCGCTAAAAAACATGTCATACATGCTGAAAATAATGTGGCATGTGTTATATTCCTGTGTATTTTTATTTTCTTTTGATGATTAATAATTACTTTTATAGTTAGCTACTTGTAGTGTGTGTAATATTCAACTGGCTTATCGAGCCCTAACTGATAAAATGATTACATCCACAGGGCGAAATGATACAAGCATTGACATGAGGGAATGTCAGTGATGACCAACTCATGGAAAGTTGTTGAGTAGTAAAAGTTTAACTTCAGTTGAAATTGAATGTCACCTTTCTCTACTAACCGCTACTTTATCTGCCTACCTCTAGCTCACCAAGACCACAATACATGAGTGACGAATGCCGCCACCTAGCACGTGTTGTGTACATAACAAAGGAGATATATAGTCCTCATGCCCACAGCAGCAAAATGTGGCTGAAAGTCGAAACGTACGTTCTGACCAAAATATTTTAATATTTTGTTTTAACACAAAAGCCTTCAATGGAGTCACCTATAGGCTGTCGCTAAGTTAATAGGTCGTTTGTAGACTGGACTTGACAGCACATAACAGGAGAGAGCGCAGATGCATTGATAAACAGAGCGCTGACCTCAAGAAATTTGGTCAGAGCAGAAAGCTGGCGACTATGTATTATGTATTTAGTGCATAATGGCATTGAGTTTACAGTCATTAAAACACTTTGCAGCATCACAGCACCAAAAGATGAGGATTGCCAGCAACCTTGTGAGCGTAACACCCAGTTTAAGTGCTACATTTTGTGGGGATGTTCCGGTTGACAGATCAGGGTAACTGATTTATAGGTCTGCACAATTACACTCCAAGTAACCACCATGCAAACGATCGTTTTGTTTACGTCAAATTTCATGGCCTGCAGATGCATACAATTTTGTTCAAAGAGAAAGCAAGTACAAGGCAAGTGAACGTAAACTGGAGTAATTGTAATATAAACTGAACTCTTAACGCATGTATCAACTAGTGAAATTTGCAAACCCTGAGCCAGATCCCATTTTAAAATTTTGAGTCCAGTGATTTCCAACTCTGCCTATCTTACCTCCACCTCGTACTGTTTCCTGGCCTTGCCAACATTATAGGCCATCCACATGTTCACAAATGTACTGCCCACTGTTGTGAACAACACATAGCCATAGTTCTCTGGAAGCAAGTCTGCAAACTTGGACGATGACATGACTGGTTTGCTGAGAAAAACACAAAATATTGGTCTATTACTGCACTTTGTTCGCAATAACAACATTTCGCTAAAGATACATTGTGCAACCTGACACAAATCAAAGATTTTTCCATTTTAAAACATCGCTTCAAACAGCTCCGTTCAAGCTTAATGGGAGAAATGGCTGACAAGTATCAATCTGTCTTTACAACTGCCAAGAATCGCGTGGGACAAACTCTGACTGAATTTAGGTTGGCACAAACTTCACAGAATTGACATAGGTCCAGTTTTCGACAGAATGATTTCATCAGGCACAATCTAACTCACCGCAACTGCTTTGTCTTTATACAAAGACGCTGTTTACAGTATCACAAAACAAAAATACTTACACTAAATGAGATCAGATTATTAAAGTCTACAAAATGACAAATCCACAGAGGGGTCTTCGGTAACCTCGACCACACGCACACCTCGTCCTTGAGAGTGTCCAGCTGCACGCGTTAGGTCAGAACGAGGCTACAGGTAAAACGCACATTCCAGTCTGTACCCAGAGTTCCCTGCGTGTACATTGACGCCTTACACCATTGTAGCGGTCACTGGCCTGGGTCACTGTGATGAGACAGAAATAAAGTGATGCCAGAAAACACAAAAAGTCTGTCTCAACCTTTCGGTGATGTCGGACCCGAGTAAGGGTAGTGGTGTTCATACAGGTGCTCAAATATGCCCCCTTACCCCCGCCATCCCCACGCACACACATACTTTTTATGTGCCAGGGAGAATTTGATCCGACAGGAAATTTAATACTGTGTAGCGCATAATTCTAAAATTTAAAAGTTTCTGCATTGACCGTTCTAAAGGGAACAACAATCTATTAAAACTAGATAGAAAACATTATGCCTAGGCCTACTTCTTAATCAGACAGATTAAATGCACACAAGACTGATTCTTATTTACCTACAACTGCGTCCGGCTAAATATGCCGACACAACTATGGCTACTAGACCTATACGCTTACAATTTAAAGCTGCATTCTCTTTGGTTTTCACAAATAACATGAATGAACAAAGTAATTGAAAATCATACCATGGTAACTTTTGAAAGTCTTTATTTTCTGTTGATAAAGTTCTTTAAGGAAGCCTTTTACACTGTGAAAAAATTTCACCAACCGCGGTTGTCACAGGCCTATAGACCTCTTTTTATTTTGATTGGTGTTTTATGCAGTACTCAAGAATATTTAACCTAAATACGACGGCGGCCAACATTTTGGTGGGAGGTAGGCCTATATGAGGTTGTCATATATATGTCGTGGCCCCAATGTTACATTTGGAACAAGCACTCATAAACACGGCGCACTGACTAGACGCGTCTTTTTTAAACTATGTCGCTTTTACCCCTATGTAGGCCTACTGCTTATAAATTCCTGTTTCTCGGTGCCTCAACATTGAATGGAAATATAATTATATTCACGGAGACTCCGGGCCTCGAGCAGCCCCTGGGCCATTGCCTTGGGTGCAAAGGTAATTACCTTTTAAAAGTTTCACTTTTAGAGTGTCACTTTCATGGCTCTCTGTCCTTCAGACCCCAATCTATCGATGCCCGAAAATGGCTGAGATCTTATTTAGGGCAATCTAGACCTTTCGGTGGCCCAGTGGTGAGAGCGTCCACCTCCAAATAGGCATACCCCGAGATCAAACCCGGATCGGGTCATACCAGAGACTTTAAAGGTGGTGGTAACTGCTGCGTTGCTTGGCGCTCAGCACTGAGAGGTTCGAGCAAGGAAACATGGCACGACCGGTGTCAGTATAATGTGACTGGATGGGGTGTCATGTGTGGTATCTTCGGCATGATGCTTCAGCGGCGGTAGTACTTGCCCTGCCGCATGATATGTACACACACCTACTGACTCCTCGTCGCCATATGACTGAAACATTGTTAAGTACGACGTTAAACACTAAGTAAATACATATATACACATGCATTCGCTTTATCTAAGGTATGCACAACAGATCCTAAGAAAAACACTTGAAACAATTTTATTGCTTAATGCTGATTAAATTGTTCCGCGCGAGAACACCAGTGGTGAGGCTTAGTCAAAAGAAGCCTATGTGTGTCGCACAGGCTCCAAAGGTTAGGTTAAGCTAGTCTAGCGGTCGTAGTGATGTAAAGTGAGCGTAGAGAGCGAGACATGCGCTGTAGGGAATGAAAATTTGTTAAGTATATGACGTTCAACCCAAAACACTTATTAATTCATTCATCTGTTATGTTAGTTATTGTAATGTTAACTACTTAAATGCTGGTACAGCTGGATGCCACTGTATGTACAAACATTGTAGACTGTATACACAGAATTTGTTTGTGAAAGTACCTTAGGAATTACTAGGTATACCACGATTATATTCAATAAGATTATGTTCAATTTTCATTTGTTCACACTGATTTTACAACGATTATATCCATTTTGTTTACAGCAATTTTAAGAGATTCCCACAACTCTTCTACAGACTTAAACACAATTATAACCATTTGCTGTGAAAGCAAATTGTTAAAATTTGTACTTTTGCCAACTTTCTTTGTTTTAATAAATTTTTATAGATACATTTTAGAGAAACATTCTTGAATAAAATTTGTTTATTTGTGCTAGGTTTTATTCTGGAGCATGTCCTTAACTATTCTCGTGTGTAGTATATCATTAAGAGGAATACGTAATAAAAGGATGTTCTGTTAATTGAGGTTTTTGGTTGATTGTTCAAGGCCAGTTCAGATCATACCAAACACCTGAATGGAGAGCTAACATGTGGCTAATGAAACCGGCTCTGCCCGGTTTCCTCTTGTTACAACGCTGGCCACCGTCGTATAAGTGACATATTCTTGAAAAACAATCAAATAAATAAATAATAATGAAATACATATCTGAGTTAATGGTACATCTGTACAATACATTTCCTAAACAGGCCCACAGTACTGTGGAGGCAGATCTCAGTTTATTACCATCTAATACTTAGAGAATTCACTAGCATAAATTACGTGTCAGTCAGCTTGCTGATTTTCATTGCCAATTTGTGACATATACCTTTGGAAGGGGCTAAAAGTAGAATATACAGCAGGAGAGCTCGAATTAATTGTGAAACACATCATGTTTCACGCTTTTTTTCGGTTGTTTTATTTTGTAATAAACTTTGGTTACTAAGAATGTACTGCATGGCTTTTGGTTATACTAGAAAGATAAGATCATTTCACAGTAATCTTTATCTTCATTCTCAGATTTTCAAATTTTTAAAAATTTGTTCGAATTTGAAGGTACGGTGTTTGATGAAATTTATTTAATTATTTGATTGGTGTTTACGCCGTACTCAAGAATTCTTTCACTTATATGACAGCAGCCAGCATTATGGTTGAAAGTGTTTTATGGAAAATAACCAGAGGCCTACAGCCTGAATTTCTGATCTACCTTTAATAGACTCATGTGTTCATAATAATTTCCATTCAGAGTCAAACTATTTTTAACACAATAAGAAAACACATTTACCTATATGTATACAGAAGATTTCATTTCGTTCACACTGGCATATAGAGAAAAAGGGATGAAGCATTATTATTCTTGTCAGACTATAGCCCGTTTAAATTCTAGCTGATTGAGTCTCCATTGGTCCTCATTAAACAGCAGCAAACTTGGTTGCAAATTCAACCAATGACTGACTACATGTATATGCATATACATTTTACAAAAGCCGAATCTTCGTATTTTTTGCGTGACAAACATTTGTACGGGGTTTCTTCTAAATCACTTCGTGTTACACAAACGCAAAAAGAGTGATATAGTGTTACTGACCAATTTACGTTTTTTGTCTAAATTTTGAAGCCAATATTTTGTCGATCTGTAAACCCATATATACCTCTGTATGGATATATTGTGTTTTTTTTTATATTGTGAGTTGCGAAGCGTTACAAACACTTTATACATAAAAGGTATTTGTGTGACTAGGTTATATGGTTATATACTGACCAAAAAAAGAAACTTCACATAACTTACTTAATGTTCCAAACATTCCAACACAGAACAAAGTGTGCTGTTAGTGGATAAATCCAAACAATCCAATCTAGAACAAACTGTGTTGCTAATGGATAAATTTGGTTCATGGAGGTACCACAAATTACGAGAAGACGTGAGCGCACATTCCCGCAGGAAGCTCCCAAACGAATACGCTATACCGCCACGAAATCGATCAGCTTCCTGTGCGCTGCATTGGCGGGGAGTGGGGGATCGGGGGGGGGGGGGGGGGGGGGGGGGGCGTTCACCACCCCGAGGCCACGCCCGCACTCTTCCGATGGCAAATCATAAAACGCTAAATACAACCCTATTCCATTCTCTGGTTCCTGTGCAGGTGAAATTATGCCTAACAGAGACGTTCATTACGGCATTACGGTTTACCTGTGTCAGAATCAGCCCAACATGCTGTAAGGACGTAGGGCAGGAACACAGGCCTCCAGCAAGCGCTTTTGTGTGGTGTGTGCAGTTAAGCGACCCCTTAACAGTGTCTTACTGGATTACGTAGGCCTACCCCAATTACGTAGCCGACTTTGATTATCCGCGGCATGTGTCGTCACATGTGGCCATTCTGAGCTAGAGCGATCAGATTTCATACCCTTTTGATGCACACGTGTCCTCAGGTTGTGAATTGTCCACCTACTGTACCTAATGGCACCTGCAACAGCCACCGAATACTGGTTAGCCTAGAATCTATTCTTCGAAACCTATATGGACGTTGCGCGTCAATAATCGCAAGACCAAAACGACGTTTAACACAAACCACCAAAGAACTAGGAAAGTGAAGTAAAGTGCGAAAATAGGAAGACAAATAGAAGCTGTCAGCAGTTTTCATTGACGTAAGGAAGACGCAAGGTATGTTCTAGGAACTTGTTCAAATCAGTATTCAAACCGTGTACCATGCTGGAATGTAAGATGTCGATAAAAAAATATGTGTCTCAGTTGCGCTTGATTGCAACTGTTCATATATCCAAAGTGGTGATCAAATTCAAGACGATGAATACAAAACCCATAGCCCCGGATTAAGCGGAATTAGACACAATCATGAAGTTCCAGAGACTCGGGACTCTGTTCATATTCATTTACAAGAGAATTATACTCATTGTAAAATTTAAGAAACTTAGAGTGAAGGTGTTTGATGGAATAACCTTGACACACAAGTTTTTGCTGTAATAACCTGTGACGTTCATTGAAATCTTAGTACAACACATAGACTCTAACAAATGCTTCACGGCGGGACATGCACACGCGATATGCAGGGCCCTTTGGTATATTGCTGTCCAAGTAAGGATAATTTACAATGTAAAAATTGAAACTTGTCGTACAGTCCGCCAACTGTACGTTCATGTTCAACATTTGTAAGGCGTGGTATGAGAATTTTTTCCAAAGATTGTCAGCGTTTTTTTTTTCTCCTAATCACCAGCATATTTTGCACATGTCCTTGTGCTCAAAAGAGCGTACCGTATGCACCTAGTGTTGTTCACCACAGTCGCAATGGTTGGAAGCGTCAGGTTTAACCTGGCCGTTATGGTATGTGCGCTTATTAACTACTTTATGCCAGATGTAGGCGAGTTGCGTGACACCAAGAGAATTTCAGTGCCATAAAACTGTGTATGAGTGAAATCTCACACAAGGATCTAAGCTTCTGTGGTAAAATAATATAAAGCTGACATACACCAATTCAGGCTGAATACCTTTCTCCTTCTTTTTGGAAAAGGATATGGGAGGTGCTATAAATCAAGGTTTAATAGCCTGTGTGCATTGGAGCAAAGATTCATTCAATGTCTTCCAGTGAATAAACATTTCGATATCAGGTTTGTTAAATCTACTGTCCCATATTAAACTATAAGTACATGCATGTTCATACATCTTTATGCTTGGTTTCATAGTCGGTGCACTTTATACGTATAGGTAAATTAGACACAAGCCTCCTGGTAGAGGTACTTTGTACGTAAAGGAAGATAACTTACTCGTCGTATTCCTTGTGGGTGTTATAATTTACACCTACACTAAGGTAAATTACTCACCGTCCACCTTGTGGGTGTTATAATTTACACCTACACTAAGGTAAATTACCCACCGTCCACCTTGTGGGTGTTATAATTTATACCTACACTAAGGTAAATTTCCCACCGCCCTCCTTGTGAGCGTTGTAATTTACACATACGTTAAGGAAAACTTCTCACCGTGCTCCTTGTTGGTGTTGTAATTTTCACCCACTCTAAGGTAAATTAACCGTCGTCCTCCTTGTGTGTGTTGTAATTTACACACACGCTAAGGTAAACTACTCATCGTTCTCTTTGATCCTCTTCGGGAGCAGTAGATCCAGGATCAATCTTGTGTCGATTCACACCTAAGACTTTAAAAGGAGGAAGTTGTAACTTCCTCGATTGGCGTTTAGCATGAAGGGGATAGTGCAACGACTGGTTGACCCTTATCGGTATAATGGCTCGGGCGGGGTGGCTTACTTGCCTTCGGTAAGTCGTCTCAGTGAAGCAGCACTAGATAAAAGAGCGATGGAATTCCGTCCTGCTACAAGGAGGCACATTACATGCACTCTAAGAGCTCCTTCGTCGTCATATGAAAAATTGTTAAGTATGACGTTAAACTCAAAGCACTCACTCCTTCACTCGTCCTCCTTGTGGGTGTTGTAATATATATCTACACTATGGTAAATTGGCCACCATCCTCTTGCATGGACCTGGATTCTACAGGTGTACTATGCATCCCCGAGTCCACAAAGCCATTTCTGACCTAAGTCAAAATTTGAAATGCGAGCTTAAAGCTTATTTTGGTACTTTAGAAATTAAAATTTTATCCACGTTATCAATGTTACCTTAACCTCCAGTAACAAAAACTGAGCATTGTCAAGAGGTTTTTAATTTTGACCTAAGTCACAAATGGCTTCGTAGAATCGGTCCCAGGCCCCTTTACATTGTTTTAATCTCATGACAATAGAGCATTTCCAGACTAGTGACGTCTAATGAATTGCAATTAAAATAACTGCATATTTCTGCTTAAGCCATTATGTCAGGGAACGTGTAATCTGTCACTATTTAAATATTTACATGACATATACCGTATTTCATCGGTTATGTGTGACCATTTGCAAGTCATCACACTGTCCTTATTACTCTGGTCTTACTCTTTCTGCCGTCTGTCTATAATTATACTGTAACTTATACCTGCGCAAAGGTAAATTAGCCAGCGTCACCTTCCTGGGTGTTGCTGCTTATACCTTTAGGAAGGTAAATTAGCCAACGCCAATGTGCTCGTCATGGTTGTTGTACAGCCGGATCCTAAGCCCGACGATCGGTGTATGATGCGCGGAATGTACGAGATAATGGTCCGACGGTGAGCAAATATGCTGACACCATCCGCATATCATCCGGCCATCATATGCGGACGATGGTCGGGTCATGTCACTATGATCGGCGTAGGACTTTACGACATTAACCGGTCTGCCATTCTGTTTTCTGACTTGCATATCAATTTTTACTTCCCGGAAAAAAATTGTGATGGGTGTGTGAAGGCCCTTCCACCTCCAATTAATGTACACTAGTTTTGTCCCACAACCTTCTGTAGGCAATAGTCATTATGAAATTATGTAAATCTGTTCCGATGTCATGGCTGTGGACGAGCTAGAATCAACTCTGTTCTGCATGTGGGAGGTACGTAATGCCCAATACATATAAGTATCACGCAGTATTTGTTGAAACTATGAAACTGTTCCATCCTTGCCAGTCGAGTTTGAATTGGAGCAGTTTTGCAATCCCTAAGATCACACTGGTATTTTCATTTTATGCTTCCATGCATTTAGTAATCACTTGTCGAAAAAGACTCGGTGACCTTTCAATCCTCGTTACTCAGAGGCACCTGGTTAAAATGGCGAAGATGATCACTTCCAGCTGTCTAGAATGGAGTAGGACTTAAACAGTAACCTCGAACGCTGGACAAATTGTATACATGTACGTGTTGCAGGCTTCCTCTGGACTTACCATGGCCCGGTTATGTATAAATCCGTCAGATGAAGAACTCATCAATATAAGTTGTCAGCACATCTGCCACAGAATGGCCGTTATGCTACAATGCAATATTTCATAACAATTATAAACTCTGATCAAGATACGCGGATCATCTGTGTATGGTTGCCGGAGGATCGTGTTACCATAGGAAGGGGAACAAGATGGGCGTATGGTCCAGGGACTTTCATCGCATCGTGGCGTATCGTAGGACCACGGTGGTTATGGGGTTTATGGTCAGCATCCTCATTTACACTCTGGCTCCATTGGCTCTCATCCCACGTACCCACTGGTTTGCTACTGGATCACAGGTGGTCGTCTGATGCGTATCGAGTGTTCAAGTGATGTGTATCGGGTGTTCAAGTGACGTATACTAGGTGTTCAAATGACCTATTTATTTCGCAAATTCCATTTAAAAAAGGGCTACTTTTTAAAATAGATTTGGTATTTCTTGTTTGCTGCTGCTAGCATATGCACTAGAATGTTAGTCCCGTTACACCCTTCTATGGAAACCGGGTAAGGCCATCATCATGCCATCGTACTATCTATTCTCGGTACTGACATTTTTCAACAACAACAACGCTGTGTCGAGCATTACGCCCTTTGTCCTAACTATCTAAAACAAGTAAAGATAAACATGTTTCCATTTTCAGAATGGTGGAATTTTAATTGTTTAAGTCAATTTGTTATTTGCAATAATCAGAAAATATCTAAGAAAGCTTCTAAATTCTAAATTTACGTATCTGCACAAAATAATTTATTTAAAGCCGTAAATATTACACCGCTGGGGATTTTTTTTTTGTCCTGTGGTATTTGTTAAGAGAAATAGCCTTGCTGAGAAGTATCATTTTCCTTGAGTTCCCCAATACACCAAGCTCTGCAGGTAAAACGTATTTGAAGACTACATAAACATAAAAATTTCCAGCATTCTTTCAGGCTAACGTAGGTTGACTTATTGGTTATTAGAAAAACTTGCTAATTGGTTAATACGAACATCTTAAGAATCTTCATATAAGACCACATTTATATCGCTAATATATAAGTGAAATACACAGTTTTACAAGCGTATATATGTGCGTCGCATAGTTTTGATTAAGGTGAATTTTAATATTTAGATAAACTCGTCCAACTTGAGTCTCTAAAACGTCGATTTCATCAAACGCTTGACTCTTGCCAAACAATTTATTTATTTATTTATTTGATTTGTGTTTTACGCCGTACTCAAGAATATTTCACTTATACGACGGCGTCCAGCATTATGGTGGGTGGAAACCGGGAGGGTCTTTTACATGTGTTTACAGTGTGAATATTACATGTCGGAGTACAAAGGGGAACAATCTCGTGCTCCTAGAAATAAAATCATACCATAGTAATAAACACGATGTCATTGTCAGCAGGAAATGACGCTCTAATTTCTTGTGGTACTCTTTTGTTTATTTGTTGATTTTTTTACATTCTCATAGCAACATTCCCCCCCCCCCCCCCTCCCTCCGGTATTGCGTGGAAACAGTCATTAAGATCTTTAGGTTATTTATAAGAACTAATGATATTTTACATCCAAGCTTACAGTTATATTTATTAATGTTGTAAACATCCATTATGTGATCGTCTGAGACATTGGGCTTAAATGACAATTTCCCTAAAGTTTGTGGAGGTTTAACTACGTGTACTGTCAATTTTTTTCTCTTTGTTTATTACCTGTAAATCATAAATTATCTGCGCTATAAAGTTGGCCTACATCTTTGTAAATTGTTTGAACCATTTGAAGATTTGGGAATTATTATACTGACAACTGAATCATTGTCTGGTATTTTTTATCATATCTGCCATGAGTACATTATGTAACCAATATTACTCATTAGCTATTTCCCACCTTACCATCCCTTATTTATGAAAGCTTTTCATAAATAACCTAGCTGACACTTAATTAACTTCAGTGAATCATGATGCCATGATAGTTGTCTACACAAGGAAACGAAATCAGCGAACTGAAAATGAGCCTTTATGATATGGAAGCTGGGATAAACCATCTTAAGTTAACTAATGAATTCGTTCGATATACTGATGAAAGTGTTTATGTATTGGATTTAATTACAACGGATTGTATTGGTTACGTAATGGACCGTGGGGTTGCCTCACCAATGGCTAATCTCTGTGAACTCATGTATATATCGTTTATTTTCTATATTAGTTTGTGTATATATGGTGTTTTATTAAGAAGAAATCCTTGTGGCTATTAGGTTCTTGGAAAATGAAAATGGAAATGGAAACGAAAAGGGAAATGGAAAGGGCAAATGAAAGGAAAAATGAAAATAGAAATGGGAAATGAAAGGAAAGGGGAAGAAAAGGGAAAGGAAAGTAAATGGAAAGGAAACGAAAGAAAAAGGAAATGAAAATGTTTAGTCTCCAGTTTTTTGTTTGGTTTCTCATATCCATGTATGGCTTTCATAACCCTAGCAATGCATATATTTAAGATAGACTTTTGCGAATGAAATGTCTCAAATAAGATTTTCTCATGTAACAATCTACTTTGCCTTTTGACATAAAGAATAAAGAGAACTCTTTTGAGTATACTATAAAATATCAGTATATTGTTCCACTCATGTAACAGCCATCAGTTTTATGTGTGGAAATGGAAATAAAAAGGGAAATGGAAAGGGAAAATGAAAGGTAAAGTGAAAATGGAACTGAAAATAGAAATGGGAAATGAAAATAGAAATGGGGAATGAAAGGAAAGAGAAGAAAAAAGAAAGGAAAGGAAATGAAAGGAAATGAAAGGAAAAGGAAAGGAAAAGGAAAGGAAAAAGGAATTTAATGGAAATGAAAATGAAATGAAAATATTTAGACTCCAGTTTTTTGTTTGGTTTCTCATATCGCTGTATGGCTTAAAATATCAGTTTTGTTCCACTCATGTAACAGCCATCAGTTTTATGTGTGATATGATGGGGAGCAAATCGTCGAGTGGGCGAAAGTCAGCCATGAATTTTTCATTAGCCAAATTCAGCAGTCATTACTGTTGTCCAAAGTCAAAGTATAACAGCAGCAGACTTAGTTCAGTTATGCGATTGCTTTTGGGTTGCGTACAAAATTGATTTGGATTAATGTGAAATCTGGTATTAAGTCTTAAAACAGTTTTGAACAACCGGGCCCTTTTAAGTAACATGTATCACCTGTTTAAGACAGCTCTTGCCCCTTGGACAGCCGACCACAAAATACCTGCAGCGACAGCAGCTTTTTGTAGACAACAATTTTTGCTTTTTGTGTAGGCGAAGTGGGGTGTTCATTGCACGCATGTCTACCCAAGCAGAACCTAAGCAGACAAGCGGGGTTACATGTATTTTCCTGTTCTCTTCTTTCCAATCTTTAATGTTATTTGTATATAGAATGAAGTCTTCTTCTATTACTACGGTGGCCCATATACGACATTTTCCTTTTTTCTTAGGTTTTGTAACCCTTTCTAGGTTTTCACCCAGGTGGAAACCCACGTGATACAAAAAGCCTCATTCTCGTTTCTGTGGGCAGAATGATGATGAGCTACAATATGTAATAACTTCAGTGGATGAGATAAGTCAGGGAATTCCACACGGCCTCCCTATAGAGTCCCAAAAATTTTATTTGTAGCCAAAAGGATTTCATTTTCCATTAATCACCCGTCCAAAAGTTCGGCTGCCCACGGAATGGAGAACACGGTTTCTTGCATCACGTGAGTTTCCACCTGGGTAAAAAGGTTTTCATCCCAGTGAACCCAGGTGAAAACGTTTCCACCCAGGTGAGAACCGTTTCCACCCAGGTGAGAACCGTTTCCACCCAGGTGAAAAGGTTTTCAACCAAGTGGAAACCTAAGAAAAAGTTACAAAAGTTAAGAAAAAGGGAAAATGTCGCATATGGGCCACCGTAGGTTACACACGATAAATTGCGATCACTATATAAAGTTGAAAGCCTTTATTTGAACCATCGTGTAATCGTCTGCGAGTGGTGAGTCGGTCGATGGATCGAGTTTTTAGTCAGCGCACTCGTCTTTTTCAAACGGTTTGAAGTAACTCACAGGTGAGAATTACTTTTCTAGGAATATATTTTGTAAAGAAATGTCATAAGTTTGATAGCATTTTTTACTCTACATGGCGTGGGTAAGCGTAGCGAAATTCAGCAGTCATTACTGTTGTCCAAAGTCAGATTTAGTTCAGTTATGCGATTGCTTTTGGATTAAGTACAAAATTGATTTGGATTAAAGTGAAATCTGGTATTAGGTCTTAAAAGAGTTTTGAACAACCGGGCCCTTTTAAGTGACATATATTAACTGTCTAATTATTATACAATGTTGAATTTAACATTCTTTATTAGGGAAATATTTACATGTATGATGATACGTTTTCCTCACGCCATTAAAACACGTTGCTTGAAGAGAGCATTTTTCAGGGGCCTTGGAGTCATTCAAAGTTAGTATACGACATTCTGTATGTTTGTTAAATTCGAAAATTGGTTAAATCCAAGTACAGACTATCCATATACACATTTACAGCACCAGGTTACACACATGGCACGTACACTAAAAAAAATTAATCTGTTAATTTTAACCGAATGTCTGTTATCTGAGTGATGCCAGAATGTGTTGTGTTATTATAATATAATATTCCGTCATATTCAACATAATATCTTGTTAATCTAATAGACCCCTTTATATTAAAGTAATAGAATATGTGTGTTATATTTAAGAGAAAAATCTATCGCGATAACAGAATACATTTTAGTATCACCCAGACAACCGACTTACCGTTAAATTAATAGATTAACTTTTGAGTGTACAGTGTAGTATACACCTGGCGGAGGTATGCTCTTTATGTGATCCCACAAATACCTCGGCAAGGTTGACCTGTAAGAGGATTCGCTACATAACTCTTTGAGTATTACATGTCGGAGTATAAAGGGGAAAAAATCTCGTGTTTCTGGAAATGAAATCATGTCATGGTAAAAAACACGATGTCATTGTCAGCAGGAAATGACGCTCTAATTTCTTGTGGTACTCTTTTGTTTATTTGTTGATTTTTTTACATTCTCATAGTAAAAATCCCCCCCCCCCCGGGGTACTTCCCCCTCATGCTATATATATAGTATTGTGCCTTTCCTTGCGCTAGTTGTTATTGCGTGAAAACAGTCACTAAGATCTTTAGGTTATTTATAATAACTAATGATATTTTACATCCAAGCTTACAGTTATATTTATTAATGTTGTAAACATCCATTATGTGATCGTCTGAGACATTGGGCTTAAATGACAATTTCCCTAAAGTTTGTGGAGGTTTAAGCACATTTACTTTCAATTTTTTTTTCTCTTTTTTTATTACCTGTAAATCATAAATTATCTGCACTATAAAGTTGGCCTACATGGGAATTATTATACTGACAACTGAATCATTGTCTGGTATTTTTATCATATCTGCCATGAGTACATTATGTAACCAATATTTCTCATTAGCTATACACATGGCGATCGTAATGAAATGTGGTGATGTACATACAAACCCGGGACCCCCCAAATCGGCATAATTTTCCTTGTAGCCGTTCTAATGCTCGGAGTTTACTTGCCCAAGGTGATGATCAGCTCTCGTCTTATTTTATGCTCCACTATGTTATCAAATAAAAATAATTGTAATGTTATTTATGTTAGTGAATCTTAGATTAGTGATGATGTTCCTGACGATACAGTTAATCTATTTGGGTACCGTATTGAAAGAAAGGACAGAGACAGACGCGGAAGTGTGGCAATTCTCTTAATATGACTAGATGTAAGGATCAAACGCGTGCTGATTGTAGCGTGCTATCGCTCACCTAACCATCCCCTATTTATTAAAGCTTTTCATAAATAACCTAGTTGACACTTAATTAACTTCGGTGAATCATGATACCATGATAGTTGTCTACACAAGGAAACGAAATCAGCGAACTGAAAATGAGCCTTTATGATATGGAAGCTGGGAAAAAAAACTCTTAAGCTAACTAATGAATTCGTTCGATATACTGATGAAAGTGCTTATGTATTGGATTTAATTATAACGGATTGTATTGGTTACGTAATTGACCGTGGGGTTGCCTCACCAATGGCTAATCTCTGTGAACTCATGTATATATCGTTTATTTTCTATATTAATTTGTGTATATATGTTGTTTTATTAAGAAGAAATCTTTGTGGTTATTTTTTTTTTTTTTTTGGTAGGTGTTTTACGCCGTACTCAATGATATTTCACTTATACGACGGCGGCCAGCATTATGGTGGGTGGAAATCGGGCAGAGCTCGGGGGAAACCCACGACCATCCGCAGGTTGCCGGCAGACCTTCCCACGTACGGCCGGAGAGGAAGGCAGCATGAGCTGGTCTTGAACTCACAGCGACCGCATTGGTGAGAGGCTTCTGGGTCATTACGCTGCGCTAGCGCGCTAACCGACTGCGCCACGGAGGCCCCTCCTTGTGGTTATTAGGTTCTTGGAAAATGAAAATGGAAATGGAAATAAAAAGGGAAATGGAAAGTGAAACTGAAAGGTAAAGTGAAAATGGAACTGAAAATAGAAATGGGAAATGAAAATAGAAATGGGGAATGAAAGGAAAGGGAAAGAAAAGGGAAAGGAAAGTAAATGGAAAGGAAATGAAAGGAAATGAAAGGAAAAGGAAAGGAAAAGAAAAGGAAACGGAAATGAAAAAGGAATTTAATGAAAATGAAAAGGAAATGAAAATAAAATGAAAATATTTAAACTCCAGTTTTTTGTTTGGTTTCTCATATCGCTGTATGGCTTTCATAACCCTAGCAATGCATATATTAAAGATTGACTTTTGCTGATGAAATGTCTCAAATAAGATTTTCCCATCTGACAATCTACTCTGCCTTTTGACATAAAGAATAAAGAAAAGTCTTTACAGTATACTATAAAATATCAGTATATTGTTCCACTCATGTAACAGCCATCAGTTTCATGTGTGATATGATGGGGAGCAAATCGTCGAGTGTGGGCAAGTCAGCTATGAATTTTTCCACATATGACGCATAGATTTGCACTGACTGGAGCTTGCAAAATGCACGACAGAGGTACGTGATGTCAAGCTAGCGAACTTCACGTAAGATCAAATCATATGTCATACCAGTGGATCGCTTGGACCATTTACAACATTGCGCTCAGAACTGTGGAGCCGGTAGAATCTGGGAGATTTTCCGCAGGTTTGAGGGTACAGTAGAACCAACACCGTGTAAATCCTACACTAAAAAACAATCTGATAATTTGAAAAGTCTGGTGTCCGTGTGATGCTATAAGGTATTTTTGTGCTTTTAGATATGTAATAGTACATGTATTTTATGCAACATAATATTCTCTCCAATACAATCTCTATGTTAAATTGATAGAATATAGCCTACATGTGCTATATATTTAACAGTACAATCTGCTGCAAGGACAGCATACATTCTAGGATCACTCCGATAACATTTTTCTGTTAAATTTAACATATTTATTTATTTATTTATTTTTGAGAGCAGCGATAATCTGACAGGTGAGGGAAACAATTATGTAAAGTAGCTTAGAGGTTGTGCTGGCTAAAATTTAAGCCCTAAGGTTTCAGTAGGAAAGTTGAGGAGAGTCGGAAAATGGGAATGGTGACGGTGTGGTGGAATGCTGAGGGTTGGGGCGGGGGTGGGCGGTGTTTTATGTGGCGGTGTCCGTTTTCCGCTAACCGTTCTCGTCTTTCAGTGAAATATTCTTGAGGGTACGACCCTAAATTCTAATCAGTAAATTAATCAATACATCGATCCATCTATCACCCGAAGAGATCACCCTTCACTTAACCTCATGCATGTGCGTCAGCAAAGAGATGTGAAGATAGTCTTGTATTATCACATTCCTATCGAGGAAGAATGTCATGACCTCAGTGATATATTTATTTCCCGGTTTGACGTATTATTGTCCCTCATCAGTTCTACACATTAGGTATCAACTCTCAAGGTAAGTCAATCATTCTTACTGTTAACATCTTACAAGTGTTTTTCGGCCTTTTATATCCTTTACAGAGCGAAGGAAAAGATGCGGTCGGTATAAAGTAAACTTGTATTGACGACTTTCGTGTATGTTAGAGCTGTCTGCGCATGCTTATAATACACGCCATGAATCATGGTGGCCAACGTGGTTACATTTAAATCTCCATGTCTTAACACAAAAGGACACAAGCCAGCGGAGTGCAATGAGCATCTCACCAATGCAGTCGCTGTGAGATCAAACCCAGCTGATACTGGTCTCTTCTCCGGCCGTGTGTGAGAAGATCTGTCAACAAACTGTGGATGATCGTGTGTTTCCCCCGTGTTCTGCCCGGTTTCCTCTCACCATAGTGCTGGCCGCCGTTGAAATATGTGCTGAAATATGTGCTGAAATATTCTTGAGTACGGTGTAAAACACCTATCAAGGAAATAAATAAATCAAAAAGAACACAAATTATACCATGTTACCCAGCTACTTTACACAAACTTTGTGTCTTTTTGTGTCCTATTTTCCCCAGACTTAAAAATGAATGAAAACAATGCTTATATATACTGAAGATTTTTGGCATCATTTAGCGCAAATCGTACCGAATTTTTCCTACTATAAGAGAATAGTCAAAATAATTACCTTATACATAATATCAACCTAATCTATGCACGTGTTTACGGCGTTCAAAATTGGTATTAAATTTCTTAAATGTTGTAAAGCGGGCTGCATTATCTTTTTCAACAAAAAGCAACTTTGGAATCATTTTTACCGCTATCAGTTGCACAGATACCCGTGTGATATTTACCGAAAGGCAATAATTTGAGCTATTCTTAGTAAACTTTGATTTAATTAGTGAATAGGGATTTTTGGGGTATGGCCTCTTTAACATTATTGTTATTAAATTTAGCATGCACTTTAACTGTACTAGTTTAACGTTACGTGCTGTGACAATGATGAAGGGGAGTCTATCATCAGAATCATTATCATGATGGAATAGGTCAATATATATTGAATTTCCGACACTGAAATAAAGAGAACAGTGAAAATGTTGGCTCGAGTAAGACTCGAACTCACGACTTAGGGAGAGGCTTGACGCCATAAGTCGTAACTTAGTCTCACTCGACCGAGCATTTCGATTGGTCTCGAAACAGTGTTGGAGTGTCTACATATGCCAGAGTCGCTGCGCTATAAGTATTCTACTGGAACGACTTGCACGAAGCACCCGTGTCTTCAGCTGTAGACTAGAGTTTCCTCTGCAAATGGCCAAAGAGATGACATTCACTCAACTTACCCACAAATTAAGTCAAAACAACCTTACTCTCGTCAGCTATCGATTAAGCATTCATCAAGGGACAAAATATTGTTATAAAGATTTCTGTTTAGCGCTTGCCGAATGAAAGACAGTTGTTACAACAACGACAACAAGCTTTCCTTGGCACATAGGCCCTATGGGCAGGGATAGCAAAGCCACATTATCCCCATGGAGACATAGCGAATTTTGAAGCCCGTCACCACCGTAATGCCACCAGTCCATAAATACAAACTTCCTAGGAAAAATTCACTTACCTGTATGCTAAAGCATAATCAAAGCACTTTCCCCTTATTCTGGAAGGGCCAAAAATGTACGACACTGTATACTGCACAATTTGTACCTACATTTAACTGATTCTTTAAGAACGAAAGCTTAACAAATAATACCATTCTTCCCTAAAACGATACTTAAATGTGTATTCACAAAAATTCTTAGCAAAATAAGAAGGAAAAAGAAGGAAAATTCTTCAAAGTTAAGAATTTATCAGGCATCGTGCTAACTGCAAAACTCTTTAAAAATATGGACAGCGTGTTGTCAGGTGAACATCATTATATTCATTCAAGCAATCTTTTCCGTCCTTAATTTGGCGTCGATAAGCTGTTGTTGTTAAAATTAGTAAAATTTAAGAAATTCTTTGTGATTTAAGTGTCCAAAAATCATTGCATGAAATTTAAAGGTGGAGAAAGCATTAAAATTTCAGAAAAAACAATGGAAAAAGTTAGTTGTGAATGTGATCTTCAATATTTTATTCGAATTTTTAAGAGAAAAAGACACCTTAGTATGATGTTTGCATAGTGGGTATTTTGGATCGCCTTTTCGTATAAACAGTCTTTTTTAAATAATGCGTTTAACAAATATATGTGCCTTAGAGTTCCGTCTTTTCAGCTAACAAATGTTTTCAGCCTTGATTTTGATCACATTTATATTGTTAATACATTCATAAATGTTATCATAATATAAGTTAAATGCATATGTTTGGAAACAAACATTCAAATAAATTTATTTGACATCCATCACATACTGATTCAGAACATTATTATGCAACGCCGACAAATACCGATATGTAGTCCCAAATATCAATCATACAAAATATTTTCAAATACACTTTTATCCTGAAAAAAAAACCCCCAAAAATATTAAAGACCATATTTGCAAATAAGTTCTGATGCTTATATGATTTGACATCATTTTTCTGTTTTCCCCTTTAAGAAATTCTTAAGCATGAAGAAGATTGTGTGAATAGTGCTTAATGCGCGTTAGGAGTGTTGTTCTTATAAAAAAAAACCTTTTTGTAAATATTTCTTGGCGTTAGGAAATTCTTAAGAATCTTTATGAATACGGGCCCTGGTTGCCATGTGCAATGTGCACTTATAGCGCTGCGTGCGGAATGCCCTGCAGCCTACACAGGTGACATGAGTTCAGTCAACCAAACGATACAAGGCTAAAAGCTTATCTGATCTGACAGCTTCTTAATCACGGCTGGGTAACCCTCAGTGATACCTTTCTTAAATTTAACACATCTCTAGAACTGAACACGCCTTCTTCACTTCAGTTTTAAAAATGCAGCTAAACGTATGTGCACGTGCAAAATTAAACACGGTCGACAACTGTCAAACGCTTGTGTTGGAAAGCATTGCTGGCGGTGAGCTCACCTGGGGCGTGGATATCCGGTCGTTCGTGAGCAGATAATGTACTTGTCATAGATAAAGTACTGCTAATAGATAGTGTACTTGAAACAGATAATTTACTTGCGGTAGACAGTGCAATTGTAGCAATTGTAGCAATTTTGTTCGGAATAAAAAGAAAGTTACTTAGAGATAAAAAAAAATGTGATGATTGCTACGAGGCCATTATCTGCTGCAAGTACATTATCTATTACCGGTACATTGTCTTCTACAAGTACATTGTCTGTTACAGGTACATTACCTGCTACAAGTAGATGTACATTACCTGCTACAAGTACATTATCTATTACCGGTACATTGTCTGTTACAGGTACATTACCTGCTACAAGTAGATGTACATTGCATGCTACAAGTACATTATCTATTACAGGTACATTATCTGCTACAAGCTGATGTACACTACCTGCTACAGATACATTATCTATTACAGGTACATTACCTGCTACAAGTAGATGTGCACTTTACATAGTCTGAGATATTAGTTTTGCTCTTTACCATTTCAAAATTCTTGTATATTTGTTCCAGTTCAGGCTGTATGTTTCGTTAACTGTTGTCATTTTAGTGGGAAAATGTCTATGACACCGGGGTGTTGCTGTATCATATACGTGTGCATGTATGTGTATGATCATTGGTTTTCCCACCGGGCTCTGCCCGGTATCCTCCCACAATAATGCTGGCCACCGTTGCATAATTGAAATATTCTTGATATCAAATAAAATAAATAAATAAATAAATAAATAAGTGTGATCACTAGGCTCGAGCAGGACTTCGCTTTAAAACCGTATTACAAACACATCTGTTGAGAATAAATGAATTTTATGGCTTAGCACCACTTTGGCTGTATTGATTTATTTATGAAGGTTTATGTGGAAAAGTAAATGAGATAATTTTATTGAAGACATTTTCCTTATTACATTTTCCTTATTATTATTATTATTATATATATATATATATATATATATATATATATATATATATATATATATATATATATATATATTTAATACATTGGTAACATGTATATATATGTAATATATATATATATATATATATATATATATATATATATATATATATATATATATATATATATATATATATATATATATATATATATCAAACAGAGTATGAACACGTGACAATATGCATGCTGAGCATGACCTCACGTTAAGCAATGCATGAGAGAGTGTCTGATACCTACTGCATTCGGTTGATTCAGTGATGAAATCTTATACATTAAATTAATTGTAAGCATGTTACCAATGTATTAAATAAATTATACTAGTTGTTACAATGTTGATTTGAATTAAAAATGAAGCATATTAGCGTCAGGAAATCTCCCTCTTTTTCAAAAAGATGAATGGGTATAGAACGTTACTGATCAAAATGTTTGAAAATTTTACTGGTTTTCCTAAATGTTCATTTAATCGGATAATTTACATAACCATATAGTCTACAAGTTTATCTTTCCTTGCCCATAAAGTACGGTTATGTGGTCTTCTTTCTTTCGCTTATTTTAGTTTTTTTTCGCCTCTTTAGAAATAAACACAAAAAGATGCCCAGAATTTAAAAGTGTTGGCCATGTGAAATCGAACTAAGCAGGGCCTTTTCAGAAATATTGATAATTATAGAATTTAAAATATACACGTCGATCCGAATTCTGTACACAAATTTCAATATTTGTAAGATAGCGTGGTTTAGGGCCATACTTGTTAAATATAGCTTTGTGAACAAAATCCCTTCATTGCCACGGGGTTTTTTATTGTATTATTTTTGTAAGTATTTTATTTCTTGCTTTCTATTATTGACCTGATCATTCAAATACCAATGACGTATTGAGATTAAATTAAAGATATACAGTAGACCTATAGCCAGTATACATGTACCTACTGTTCCAAATGTTTTACTAACCAATCATTAATACCATATTTATAGTAGCTATGAAGCCCAAGGGAATTAAATAGTTTTCTTTCATTCCTATACAGTGACAGATCAAATGATTAAATGAGAACAAACACATACACATTTAGATCTGTTGTTTTTATTTCAGATGAAGCCTTATGACTAACCTCAGAGCATATGACCATGACGACAGCAAGAGGTAAGTCTTTATACATACTACACATGACCCACACCATACACTGGTTATGGCACTTACATCTGAACTTTTTTTTCTTGTGGGGTCGTTTTCAACCATAGGGCAGTCATTCTTACAACGACGTAATGTAATGTATTCCAAGATTGAGAAGCCACAAGGCACGATGTCCTATATAATCGACGTTGTATGCAGATATCGGACAGACCAGTGCATGACTAAAATGAAATAAAAGACTTGCGGTATTGTGAATATAACCGGAGCAGCGACGACCATTGACTAATGGTTACACGTAACCGGTGAAATGTAACCTCTTGTCAATTTACCTCAGTTAGGCTACACCCACTCTGTGCGAGAGATCTTAGCAGTAATACAACCCATGAAGTGATAGATGAACTTCACCCAGTCAAGGCAATCAAACCCCTACCCAAATCGACTAGCGCAGTCCGTGAAGTCCGTGGGTGTAGCAACACCGGGTTGCAAAAGTCACTTTCCCACTGAAGGTCTGGCCAAATGTTACATGTACATGCAAATGGGGTAATGTGTAATTTTGTGACACTTTCCACCCTTCTTCTATGCCATAAGAGACATAGTTGAGACCCCCTGCTGCTAGAATCCATTTGGGCTCAGTTGGTTAGCGCCGTCGTATAAGTGAAATATTCTTGAGTACGGCGTAAAACACCAATCAAATAGATAAATAGATAGAATCCATTTGGCCGTTCTAACCTCCAGACTGGTAAAGTTTGAATTGTTCCATTAAAGGACAAGACAGCACCCGGCTAAAGCACATTTCAGTCGAAAACAGGATAGTCAAGCTTTCTAAAAGTATCATACTTTATTGTTTTAATGAGAATTCACCGAATAACATGTTGAACAAACTAGCAATACTGCACAGACGGCTGGTGTGAATCAATCCCACCCAACATACTCTCTTTAAGAATTGTAAACAGAGTGTTGGGTGGGATAAAACAACCCATAACCCTGTCCGAAGATGAAAAAATAAATTCCAAACATTACAGATTTGAGTTCTCTGATTCGAAAGTTTAAACGGCTGGATTACTGTTGAAAGATGGTTTACCAATGCTGGCTTTGATATAATATTACATTTCGGTCGTTTTAGAGAATCGGTAGATAGCAAAAATACGGTAGGGTTAGAGTCGGTTTTGTGGTGAAATTTTCGCCGTGAATGTCTATATGGCCGAAGCTGAGGATTACGGTAGGAACGTTCAGCTAGCTTTGAGGTAACCTAGTGTAAGTTGATTACAAGCCGTGTAATTTTCAACGGTGGTGTCACAAATTATGTCAGACAGCAGCATACCGTCTCAACCCAAACCGCATTCATCTCCCCAGCAGACCTTAGGCCTCCTCAGGCACGCTGTTCAAATTATACAAATACATTAATGTCGTTTTTGTTAGCGTTTATTCAGCATGCAATTGCTAAATAACAAACATCAGAGTCAGTGGAAAATTTATTAGGAATGCCGAAGGTTTATGGGAATTAGAAGAGGACATCTCATCGCACAATGCTTAAACTTAATTAAAATCTTATGATATGATTTTTTCTCTGAATTTATTAGAACTGAAGAATTTGCATTTTGCCCTTTGTCTTTCTCGCATACAAGGGATGTTCTTCCTTTTTTCTTTGATGATATACAGCCTAGGTGCTTACATAGTGGTTCTTAGATTTATTTCTATTTGTGTCAGAATTGAACAGGAATCCAGTTGTACAACAATCCTATTGTAATTTTGTAAACATTTAATATGGGTCAGAATTACCGGCACCAGCACAACCCCTCCTTAGATACGACCTGAACCAGGAATACCCCGGCCGTTCATCTGCAGGCCACACATAAACTGTATATATGATATAGTAGGCCGACTGTATGAACAGATCAAAGCAGTGGAAGGAATATCCTTCCATTAAATCCAATTTCCGAGAAAGCTGTTTGTCACGTGGTCCTTCGTCGCCGAAGTTCACAAATTTAATCTGCCATAGGCTACTGTTTAGACTGTTGTACAGGAAATACCTTCGACGTTAGAGCGCCAGAATAAACGTGACGTCACCCTGTTGTCGATAATGGGGACGCGCTGAAGCTGTGACAAGACGAAGTTTCGCTAACCTTTACTGGGTTGAAAAAAAATACTAAAAAAATATTTAGTGCGGTTTAAGATACTTTGAACGGTTGTCTTTCAGTGGACATAAATATTAGTCAGGTGCTGTCTTTCACTTTAATCCATTTCTCTGAGGAAAAAAAAATTCAGGGTGTAGTTTAGCGTTTTCTCAGAAACTTGAACAGAATAGTTTAACTGTTACTCACGATATGATATATAAACTCTCAATGAAATAAAGCCAGAGAGAGGGCCAGTAGTCGGAGAGTGAGAGTGGTGAGGGCAGTCGGAAAACATCGAACTTAAGGGCCAGAGAAAACAGCTATCCAGTCAGCCATGGTAATTTTCCGCCATTAATAACATAACGTAGGGTTACACATGCGCAATTCAAGATTTGCCCGCGAACTAAAGAGTGAAGAAGCAGTGATTGGCTAATACCGCCACACAGACATTTTAGGTTGTTGGTGCACTATAAATTTCTGTACTGTTAGTTTACACCTAACTAAAATATATCAGAATTTTGTCTCTTTTGGATACAACTAAAAACATTTTGCGTCAGTGAGGTCCCAGTGGAGGTCACCAAGGTAACAAAATGCTATAAATTCACTTCCAGCAACCAGAGCTCAAAAAGATAGTGGTCATGCCAGGTTGATTTTTTATCATGTTGTAGAGAAAAGTGCAAGCTGCATGTAGGGGTATGGCACTGTGCAACGCGAAAATTAGGTCATCTATGTTTTTTAAATTGAAGTTGACAAATTTACTACATAAATAGTAAGAAAAATCAATGCGGTCGTGTAACCTATAGCACAGGCACACCCTTATAAAACCAGTGGAGCCCAAGTATTAAAAATAAAACTTTTCGATACTTGATCTGATTTGTTGTAGATGTTATATGTACATGTTATATCGTCCACTCAGTTATTCTAGAAAGCTGAAAATGCTTTATAAAGGAAAAGGTTCCGTTTTATATGCGCTTCTAGAGCATAAGTTTCACTTATTAAAGGGACGTAGATTCTTGAGTACGGCGTAAAACACCAATCAAATAAAGAAATCAAATAAATTAAAGGGACGCCCGTATCAAAGTGGTAAGAGAGCGTGATTTTTCTTAAGAAGTATCTTTCGGTTAAGTGATATCTAATCAGTACTTTTTAAAGAATTAGTGTTCAGATTTAGATACCGACCCTAATTATAAAGATTATAACCTTTTTATACAGTATGTTACCGGGAGGGCTTCCATGTTTTCAGGCGTTGACTTTGATCTTTGTCCAGGCATTTCCAACCGCACTGGCAAAACGCACTGGTAAGCTTAAACTTTGCCCCACACTGTACAATTCGTGTGTTTATTTTAAGATGTAAAATATATATATTATTTTTTCCCTCTGTTCGCCTCACAACAAATACCAATTCTATTCCCCAAAGGATTCCAAATTCATGCCTATTTGCGATGACATGTTAATATCGGTATTCCGAACAGAGTCGTGTGCAATATAAATGCATCTAGGATGTAAACAGGGTTTTACTGTCTATCAGTTTTCCGTTCAATAAATAGTATTTTATAAGTATACTGTATGCTGGTGCCGTTGTAGAAATTCAGCTGTATTTCTGTCACAGCTTTCAGCATTAAAATAGCGAGAGCAGATACGACTGTTTTCGGTGTGTACCAAACCCATTCTTTTTTTTATGTAAATCCACGCCTTCCTTAGGGCCAAATCGGCTGGAAACTTGAAAAAGTTACCCCAAAATTCTTCGACAGCCTGTTTATACAACCGTATGCAGAACAGCAAACCATTTCGTGAAGAAATTCGATATACTTGTTTTCACTATTGTAGCTTTTTTTTTTAAACAGTGAACTAAGTTTATTTCATATTCTTGTGATAAGTTCGTATTTTCTGTATCTAATTATGCCTGCTGGAGCTAACCAAGGTATGCAGGTCTTGGCAATTGGTGGCCGTTCGAATTTCAGATCTTCTGGTCCCCCAAACTCACTTGGCTCTCACTATATTCTTGTGATAAGTTCGTATTTTCTGCATCTAATTATGCCTGCTGGAGCTAACCAAGGTATGCAGGTCTTGGCAATTGGTGGCCGTTCGAATTTCAGATCTTCTGGTCCCCCAAACTCACTTGGCTCTCACTTGGCTCTCACTTGGCAGTAATTCCAATTCTCAAGGCATTAAAAACAAATCGTGATAATGCATTGAGTAGGGAAGAGGCCAGTCAAAATGCCGACATAGGAGCCTTAATTAGTGGCTTTTGTAATACTACCATAGTGTTGGACGCCGTCGTATAAGTGATATATTCGGCGTAAAACACCAATAAATTAGGGCTTAAATAAATAAATACATAAAGGAGACCGTCCAGAGCCGGGGGAAACTGACGACCATCCGCAGGTATGGTGTGGTTAATCATTTTGTTTATTATTTGTGTAGGAGGAGGCAGAAAACTCTGCATGTTATGGCGGCATGGCGGCCAGATTCACTTCCGCGGGGTAGTTAGTTGAATACACAAACTTCGTACGCTTCGTTGCATGTGGCGGTCAGATTCACTTCCGCTGTGTCGTTAGATGAATACACAAAGTTTGCCAGCTTCGTTGCGTGTGGCGGCCAGATTCGCTTCCCCTGTGACGTTAGAGGAATACACAAACTTTGCACGCTTCGTTGCATGTGGCGGTCAGATTCGCTTCCGCTGTGTCGTTAGATGAATACACAAACTTTGCTAGCTTCGTTGCATGTGGCGGTCAGATTCACTTCCGCTGTGTCGTTAGATGAATACACAAACTTTGCCGGCCTCGTTGCATGTGGCGGTCAGATTCAGGAGGAATACACAAACTTCGTAGGCTTAGTTGTGACGGCGTGGTGGCCAGATTTAAGTCCACAATGTAGTTAGGCGAACATACTAAGATTCGTACGCTTCGTTGTGGCGGCGTGGCGACCAGATTTACGTCCACATTGTAGTTAGGCGAACCACCAATCTTCGTACGCTTCGTTGTGGTGGCGTGGCGACCAGATTTACGTCCACAATGTAGTTAGGCGAACATACTAAGATTCGTACGCTTCGTTGTGGCGGCGTGGCGACCAGATTTACGTCCACAATGTAGTTAAGCGAACTACTAGTTTTCGTTGTGGCGACGTGGCGACAGATTTAAGTCCACAATGTAGTTAGGAGAACTACCAGTGTAGTTAGTCGAGCTACCAATCTTCGTACGCTTTGTTGTGGCGGCGTGACGACCAGATTTACGACCACATTGTAGCTAGGCGAATACACTAAACTTTGTAGTACTGGTACGCTTGTTTGTGCCTCAAGGCTGTGTATGTGGCAATTAGACCTGCTCATTACAGAAAATAAAGCCATGTCTAACGCTGAGGAGACATGTGTTTTTATAAGTGTATGCAGCCGTATAATCTGATAAATCTGTTGTCTTATTTGAAGTGACCGCTAACAAGATGCCTGTGGCGAAGATTAGTGGATCAACAGAAGGGCCGTACAAGACCCTGGTGTCGGTGGGATACAGTAAAATAGCTATGATGGTGAAAGATAACAAACAGTACTCACTGAACGACAAAGACACGATCGTGGAACAAACAACGAGAACCAATGAAGACGAGAACCGAGTTACGAGAACTGGTGAAGACGACAACCAAGTTACAAGAGCGGATGAAGACATGAACCAAGTTACCAGAACTAATAAAGACGAGAACCAAGTTAAGAGAATCAGTGAAGACGAGAACCAAGCTACGAGAACCAGTAAAGACGAGAACCAAGTGGCCAGAAACAGTGAGCTCATTTCCACAGGAGAATCGAGGCAGCTGCCCACGAAACTACGGAACCTTATTGACGGCCATGTGTCCATTGACACCCTGCACTGCACTGCCATGGAGGTAAGTGTCACCGTCTTGTACCCTATGGTAAGAACTTACAAATTCATTAAAGTATAAAGAAAACATTCTGTGCAGAATTTTAGAATATTAAAGGGAAAGAAAACGCAAAGGTGAGGTGTACTCTCGTTGAAAGGGAACTATACACTGTCCAAAAAAATAGTTCGATTTATTGATTTAAAATGGTTTAAAACATCAGATTCTACGTTGGCCTGTGTTGACGCAGAGGGTATCAGTGATGTCACATCCTTGAAATATGTTCCTTGTTTCAAAGTTTATTGAGCTTAAGCGTTCATAGGTCTATATCTATATATATTTTGAATGATGCAATCTAGCTGTTTGCGTGTGTTAAGTGGTAAAAATCACTGGTCCCAATATGGTCAGAATAGGTCATCGTAAAATGCAGAGTATCAGATTTATTTTAACAGGTTGAAAAAAATTCTAAAAAAAATATTTTTATTAACAATGTTTAATGGTCTTTTATCTGACATATACGTCACGTTAGTGCTTTCTTTTCCTTTAACAATGTGGTTATTTTCTGTTAACTCGATCAGTAGTCGTGGCGACGAGAATAGCGCGGGAGTTGTAAAGACTAGGTTGATGCTTTTGCTGGTCGCAAATCCCACGTTTTGGTTGTTCTCTGTGGAAAGGAGATTTTTTAATGAACTAACGTCACCACATCAACATATTCTTTACAATAGTCAAAAGCATTTCAGGGAATGTTCCAGTAGTGTGAAACCTTGACTTAAACATAGTCTTCAAAACTCGTGGATGGTCGTGGTTTCCCCAGAATTCTGTCCACAATAATGCTGGCCGTCGTCGCGTAAGCTAAGTACGGCGTAAAACACCAATTAGATAGCTAAAAAGACAACTACAGTCTCTTATAAACTAACCAAGGTATGACTGTGGACTTAATTTCATTGCATTTTTTTCCGCCAACGGGTTTCCACGGTGTTACTGTCTAATTTCCTAGCAACTTCCGGGCTCAAATTCATAAATCCCTTCACGAGAGATACGTCTAACCAAGAGCAAAGGCGATGAGCCTTTCTCCCTTTATTTATACCTGTAGTGAAATTATTTGCAGTACTTTTCATGTATTGAAGTGAAGCAATCCCTTATACCAATCAAGGAACAGAACATTCAAATCTTTAAATATATGAGCCAATAAATGTTCGCCTTACCCCGCAGAGCGTGACATGCCGCCCGGACGGATGTGAGGGGTCGATTATGCTCCCTACTCCAAAGAGAGCTCCCAGGGAACCCCGGGGCAAGGCCGAGCTCCATCTCCACGCTAAAGACTTCATCGACCAATATTACAAATTCACCAAAAGGCGAGTATCATGACCCGGCGGTGAAACTCCTTTATGCAAAGGCAGCCATAACATCGATTACTTTTGTAACTGAAATGCTCTAGCCCTTTTTTCAAACAGGAGACTGTTTTATACACAACACTGTTTTATACAGGACATTCTGTTTGATACAGGACACGTTGTTTTGTACATAACACTGTTTTATAATGGAGGATCTGTTGGATACAGAACACTTTGTTTTGTACACATCACTGTTTTATAATGGAGGATCTGTTTGATACAGGACGCTGTGTTGACTTGATCGTGTAGTTCTCTAAAATTATTTTCTGTCTGACATGAGTTACTCAACAGAAAAGTTTCATTCATTCGGCAGATGATTTTGGATTTTGGATTGCAACTTGCGTTAGCATAGTGACTACCCTACACTTAACAAGCTCCACTAATCTGATATGAAGGTAGCAAATATTGTTTTACTGTCTTGCATTAGGCCTAGATGTTGCGCGAAAGACAGCTGATAGAAACAGGCATTAATAGTTACGTGTAACATGTATATGCACAAGCATAGCCATTTCGGCTGAAACACACAGGCCTTGCTAGTTATGTCAGCTTTACATGTATAGAAATTGCTAGTTACGTCAGTTGTACTTACACTAGCTTTGCTAGTTACGTCAGCTGTACATGCATAGAAATTTCTAGTTACGTCAGCTGTATATACACAGGCTTTGCTAGTGACGTCAACTGTACATACAGTTGCTTGTTACGTCAGCTATACATACACAGGCGTTGCTTGCTACGTCAGCTGTACTTACACAGGCGTTGCTTGTTACGTCAGCAGTACTTACATAGCCGTTTCTTGTTACGTCAGCTGTACATTGGCAGCCACGTCAAATGTAAAGACCTTGCTAGCTGCGTCGATCTGGCAAAATTCACAATTCTAAAATGCAAAAAAAAAAAAAAAAAAAAGCACGATACAAAATAATGTACCCTATACCTAGCCCTAGTTAGTGACTACAGTTAAGAGGTAAATCCTGATATTTGGTCTGTGCATTTATTAAAATGCCAATCTCGAATTTTACATGACAGGCTAAATTCCACAGACCACAGCGACAGGCTGCGGGAGGTAACACAGTCGATAGAAACACGGGGTTCCTATGAACTAACCTATGACGAACTGACGTTTGGTGCGAAAACTGCCTGGAGAAACGCATCGAGGTGTATCGGGCGTATACAATGGTCAAATCTAAAGGTACGTCGTGAAGTGATATATTTATTTGATTGGTGTTGTTTTTTTTCCTACCGTATTCAAGGATATTTCACTGACAGCACTATGGTGAGTAGACATCCCGCAAAGTCGCGGGGGAAAGCCTATTACAGTCACTGTGTTAGTTATTCTTGCTCTTCTTGGTTTAAAGGCAGCCCAACAGCCATAACACTATCCCAGTTTCCTCTAGACAGACACAAGGCTCATTTTCTGTTGATAGCGACAAGACTTATTTTCTGTAAATAGACACAAGACACGTATTTCTATTGGATATCTCAAGATTCATTTCCTGAGCTACAAGACTTATTCACTGTATCTATAAATTTTCTTCGTGGACAGCCACAAAACGTTTTATCTTGTAGACAGGCATCTTTGTCAGTCTGGTCTTCAAATTGGTAAGTCTTGTTTTCAGGATATATGTTAACATAAGTACGCAGATCTGATCATCTGAAGTAAGAATAGAATCGCATGGACGCCCGGTAAGGCCATGAACGCAACATGAGCGCAGTTGTATGTTCATATAGATCTGACGATGTTGCAAAGCGATGATGTGACAGTCAAATAATGACGTGACACTGCAAACTGATGCTGTACTTACATGTATGAGAGACGATCCTAAGCCGGTTTAATGGAACAGAGCATCACAGTATTGCATAAAATCTTCGCTGATTCGGAAACAACCATGTAATGGTATAATCGTGTGAAGCAGACTGTAGCAAACATTCTCCCTCAGTTTGTAGAAAACGCTATACCGATGAAATGAAAACTAATGCCGATTTACTCTTAATTAGGCAGAGCTATAAGCCACATATCTGATGAAACTTAGGAAACTTTTGACTTAGTCTGCTTTATTCTCCTCAGATCTTCGACGCCCGACACGTGACCAGTGCACGTGAAATGTTTGATGCCATTTGCGAGCACATCCGGTATGGTACAAACGGAGGTAACATCCGGTAAGATATCTTACTGTGAAAATCTGCATAACTGATTTCCAACAATAACAAAATTGACGTTTTCAATTTTTTTGCAAATTCTACGTTTTTCGTCAAATATCTTGATCGGATATATTTCTTACAGGGAAACATTGAGAAAACGGATACACTCAGTTTGTGGGAATGACACCATTGTGTCCAGTTGTCTATTTTGGTGAATTCTGCTGGACAAAAGGCTTATCTCTGTTGGGTGCTTCTTTCTTGCAGTTTAGAAAATTATTGTGTAACAGCCACGTTCGTTTTTCCCACTGTGATTTCTGGCTTAAAAAACAAATATTTATTTACCGGAGTTTAACCATAGTTAATGTCAGTCTGAATTGTTTGCAGCGCTTATCGAGTGGAATAGCTGTTGTGATTAGATTTTGTAAATGGTTTAGCGGATGGAATATTTATTTATTTATTCGATTGGCGATTTACGCCGTATTCAAGAATATTTCTCTTATACGACGGCTGCCAGCAATATGGTGGGAGGAAACCTGGCAGAGCCCTCGGGGAAACCCACGGCCATCCGCAGGTTGCTGTCAAACCTTCCCACTTACGGGCGGCTGGATTAGGTAACGTGACTGTTTTAGCGGATGAGATAGGCTCTGTGAATGACTTACCAGATGGGATAGGTAATGTGAATGTTCAGCGGATTCTGTAGCCGTGTGAATGGTTTAGCGAAGGGGATAGGCCTTGTGAATGGTTAAACGAATGGGATGGGTTTTGTGAATGATTTAGCGCATGGGATAGACCTTGTGAATTGTTTGGCGGATGCGATAAGCCCTGCGAAGGGTTAGGTGTGTATCATAGGCCATGTGAATGGTTTAGTGAATGGGATAGGCCTTGTGAATTGTTTGACGGATGGGATAGGCCTTGTGAATGGTTTGGCGGATGCGATAAGCCCTGCGAAGGGTTAGGCGTGTATCATAGGCCATGTGAATGGTTTAGTGAATGGGATAGGCCTTGTGAATTGTTTGACGGATGGGATAGGCCTTGTGAATGGTTTGGCGGATGCGATAAGCCCTGCGAAGGGTTAGGCGTGTATCATAGGCCATGTGAATGGTTTAGCGCATGGGATAGACCTTGTGAATTGTTTGGCGGATGCGATAAGCCCTGCGAAGGGTTAGGCGTGTATCATAGGCCATGTGAATGGTTTAGTGAATGGGACAGGCCTTGTGCAAGAGGTTGGAGGAGGGAATGGGTATTGTGAATTGCTTAGGGAAATGGAATAGGTGTTTGGGCAGTTTTGTAGGCGGGTTAGGCTAATTATTTTTTCTGCACATTAATATTCGAGGGCAAAATGATGACTTACGAATAGTATATCTTAACGCAAACCCTCACGGTTATGTTACTTACTGAATTTTAATCAAGCAATTTTGTATATATCCACATGAGCTTTATTCGGTTAGTCTTAATTGAGGTCAGATTTTAATAGTGTGAAATTTCGAGAGAAGTCTTATCATCAGATCATCTTGGCCTATCAACCGGGTAATATTTATTTACCTGGCGTTTCACGGCGTACTCAAGAACATTACACGCACTCTAAAGACTCCTTCATCGTCATATGACTGAAAAGTTGTTAAGCACGACGTTAAACCTCAAGCACTCACTCACTCACTCACTCACTGTTACCAGGTCAGCCGTGACGGTCTTCCCTGCGCGAACAGACGGTAAACACGACTACAGGGTGTGGAATTCTCAGCTAATCCACTACGCAGGTTACAAACAGCCTGACGGGTCAGTGATCGGAGATCCGGCAAACGTCAGCTTCACGCAGGTAAGCGGTTAAAACAGCCTGACGGGTCAGTGATCGGAGACCCGGCTAACGTCAGCTTCACGCAGGTAATCGGTTAAAACAGTGTGACGGGTCAGTGATCGGAGACCCGGCTAACGTCAGCTTCACGCAGGTAATCGGTTAAAACAGTGTGACAGGTCAGTGATCAGAAGTCCGGCTAACTTTAGCGGCACGAATGAAGCCGACAGCATATTTAACTATGTCCTTCCGTACCGAGCTGCTTGGTCAGCTTATCAATGATCTACCTTATCAGCAGACTTAAATGTGAAGTTTTAAACGTTGACCTTGTAGATTTATGCATCGATGAACAGATACATCATGTCTGCATACAACTGCAAGCAACGGCTTCGCTTCGGTAATACTTCCGGCGTGTTTGGACTAAATTTCAAGCAATAATCATTTTCATATCACGTGACATCGTGAAACCCGTGGTTTTATAGCTTGACAGATTATGACGTTTCCAATCAGAAACCCAGTAACGACAAGTACGGCAGCAGAAAAATGACGACCAACCCAATGAAGTGGAGACAACTTGTGCGCCAAAATCGTTTGATTTTGCCGTACATATTGGGGTAAGGACCGTGCGTGTTTGTTTTGAAGCATCCCTTTGCGTGTTGTGTCTTCACAGAAACCAGTTTTCCGCAGGTTCTACTGTCGATGCCATACACAGAGCCATTGATCTGTTGGACATTCTGTGTAATACTAGATGTCAGTGTGTCTCTGTGTGCTCGGCATGTCAGTGCATTGTTAGATCTGTTGAACCACATTCGTGCGGCTAGGCTAACATCAGCTTCACTCAGGTAACAGGTTAAAAACAGCGTGACGGGTCAGTGATCGGAGACTCGGTTAGCGTCAGCTTCACCCAAGTTCTTACCTGTAACTGGTTACAAACAAGGTTGCAGAGACCCAGCGAACATAAGTTTTATTCAGGTAGCCATTCACCTATAAGCTGACAGAACGAAGTCTACCTCGATCTGAGTTTAGCACCACCTGTTGTCTTGTGCATGACAAACTTCTTGACTTAAAGCCGTAACCAAGCTTGAAAGAAATAGTACATAAGGAAACAAATAAACCAAAATTTCCACCAGTGTGCCGTAAAGCTTCGGACACGCTAGACGGATTTTGTGAATTTCTAAAAATCCACCTAGTGTGTCCTTACCAGTGACGGCGTATTTTGCAAGCGACCTTGTCCGTCCGGAAATTCGCTTGCATCAAACATGTCAGATACCATCGAAGAAATACACAGATTTCGCTCTGACCGCGTAGTGTGTCCGCTCCAGCGAATTTCGGCAATCGAGACGAACAATCAAACAACGCGGGATTATGTTGACCTGTGACATTTTGTTTGCGTCACATGGTTTACTGGGTCACATGACATAATCTGCTGACGACCATCAACGGAAAAAATCCGCCTAGTGTTTCACCAACAATGCTGCGAATATCATCAGCGTATTTCGCTGGCGACTAAGTTCGTCAGTACAAGCGAAAAAAGGCGCGAAGTTTGTCCCTGGCTTAATAGTGAACTTTTTATATTCTGATAAGATCTGACCATTTTGAATTCTGATGAGATGCACTAATGTAATTGTAACAATATCTAAAACAATAAGGAAAACGCAGATCAAACCGACACCATGGCAAACAAAAATGAAAAAAATCACTGATTATTTGTAATAACTATCAGTTCTATCTCAGACACATGTATCTTACTTTTCAGGCATGTCAGCGGATGGGTTGGCAAGGAAACGGCGAAATGTTTGATGTTCTCCCGCTAGTACTGTCGGCGAACGGCGAAGATCCCGAGTTTTTCGAGATTCCACAAGAACTAGTGCTAGAGGTCCAGCTGGAGCACCCAACGTAAGACACTTGTCCATGCAAAAATCCCAACCTCGCTGATACAAGGCTAGCCGTACTAAGACTTTATGAGTTTCAAGTCACTCTGTTGACCAGGTTTCTCTGGTTCATCGATCTTGTTAAGCCATTATGTATTTTCTGTTTATTAGCTTTTCTTGGTCCGTCGACCTCGTCATGTTTACCATATATTTTCTGTTGACCAGCTATTCGTGGATCGACAGCTTTGTCACGCTTCCCGAGTTCGTCGATCCCATCTTGTCGTCATGTATTTTCTGTTGACCAGGTTCCTGTGGTCCGTCGACCTCGTCATGTTAACCATATATTTTATGTTGACAAGCTATTCGGGGATCGACAGCTTCGTAATGCTTTGCGAGTTCGTCGATCCCGTCTTGTCGCCATGCATTTTCTGTTGACCAGGTTCCTGTGGTTCGCCAATCTCATTATTTCATCATGTATTTTCTATTGGTTAGTCTTTCGTGGTCCGTCAACCTCGTCATGTTACCATGTATTTTCTGTTGACCATCCTTGTGTGGTTCGCCGACTTCGTCATGTTATCATGTAATTTATGTTGGCCAGCTATCCGTGGTTCGTCGACCTCGGCCTGAAGTGGTATGGTGTGCCCATGGTGTCTAACATGAAGCTAGATTGCGGTGGTTTGGAATTTCCCGCCTGTCCCTTCAACGGCTGGTACATGGGTACCGAGATAGGAGCACGTGATCTGTGTGATCTTCAGCGCTATAACGTGACAGAGGTAACTGTCTCATACTATATATTGTAGTAGACGTTGTTTGTAATGTGGTAATTTGTGGGTCGCAATCGTTAACGGCTGAAGCAGTGATAAGAAAAACCCCAGCCAACAAAGCAGTGATACCAAAAACTTGCCCAATCTTTCGTATTCCAAAGCAGTGGTACCAAAAACTTGCCCAATCTTCCGTATACCAAAGCAGAGGTACCAAAAAGGGCTTAGCCAGCTCTCTGCATAACAGAGCAGTGATACCAAAACCCTTGATCAGCTCAGTGTATATCAAAGCTATGATGCCAAAAATATTATTCAGCCCCATGTACATTTAAACCAAAACAATTTACGTTTTGACAACTCTGTATATTAAGGCAGTCATACCAAAACACTTGCCAATTGTCTGCATATCAAATCATTGATACCAACACGCTTGCCAGTTGTCTGCATATAAAATCAGTGATACCAAAAAGCTTTGCCGGTTCTGTGTATATCAAAACAGTGATACCAAACGCTTAACCTTCTCTCTGAGTAACAAAGCATCCATATCCAAAAGTATACCATGGGAGTGATATGCATGCGAATGGTGATGTTTATAGGGACAGGCGATTTTTTTTTACAAAATTGATATGACGGATTATGATATTAGCTCTTAAATATGAATACATGGGAATTGGTGGCACGAAAAAGTTGTATGTTTTGAAAAAACTTTGGCTGTGTACAAATATGTAGCGAGACAGTAAAACACATCGTGTACAATGATGTCTTCAGCGTGGACTACATTCTGTGCATAGCGCTCGTCTTTTACTACTTGATATTCCATTAGATTAGCATGACATGTTTGTAACTGAGGTACATGTTTGCAGTAGATAGGGAATACTACATTGCTATATTTCGTGTCATTTGTTTAACGGAAATTGTTGTAAAACCTAATCATTTATGAACCGGATACAGATATCGTTCTGCTTAATAGAGCTAAAAAATTGTTAAACGAAATTTACTTGGGATATTAAAAAGGAAAAAAAAGGGAAAGAAAAACGAAGTGAAGTAGGTGAAGCTTGTAATGGTTATTTGTTTACAAGTTTAAGATGTGACGCACGTGGACTATGGGCTTGGTAGTGCGTTTCTTATCTACGCAATTAGCATACTAGTGTACGGGGTAAATCAGCAATGAAACAAATATATACCAGTGAATCAAGTGAAACCTTTCCCATGTTAAAAGTCAAAAAGCTTTTCAATCCTTTAAACGAGTTATGGCCGCTAGACGTAATTAAATGGAGCTGAACACGCATTAGGCATGTCGGATAGTTTATAGCGTGACGGCCGAGTCCATTTCAACACATAGGCATGGGAAACCATGCGGTTAATGTTTGGACAATACGGTGGAGTTTAAGTCCCTGTGGATAAAGATTTATAACGTACTATAACTAATTTTGTAATCTGTTAATCCATTTCTTTATTTTGCAGCGAATATTGTTTAGTAACGTTTGACTCTTTTAAACTTTTGTTCAAATTGGCCAACTTCTTGTTTCAGTAAAAGTTACATGTTTTGTGTGCTTTAAAACAACGTACACAGACAACAAGATGAAAATCGTGCAAATTCGTTTCATTTCTGCTCATTAAACTTTGTTTTCATACATGTAACCCCATTAATTAAAAAATGAAGGTGTTGTAATCACCTGATCTTGAGGCTTACCTTTTGGTGCCAGTATGACAGGCGATTTGTCGATTGAGTACTTCCATGGTTCCCTGATGGCGTGTTAATCTTCGAGATTCTCGCACGTCCTCTCTTCTTAGAGCTTTTGGTGGAATAAAGTGGTCACTTAACGTTTGGAGATCACTTTTTCCTCTAATGTATCGTTCGTATTAAGCTCACTCAGTGGACGGAAATCCATGCAAACGATCATTGAGCTTTATCATTTTAAACATAAACAGTTCTTGTGTTCGGTATAAATAAATGCGTAAATATTTGTTCATTTATTTGATTGATGTTTACGCCCTACTCAGGAATATTTCACTTATACATCGGCGGCCAGTATTATGGTAGAAGAACAGCGGGCAGTGCCCGGAAGAAACCCACGACTATCTTCAGGCGGCTGAAATGTATGAAGGAATCAATAAGCGAATAAAAAAAACTATTATATGGTCAATAAAAATACCCATCGATTATTATCGATATATTTCGTTAAGGATAGAAGTCGTTAAAATACTGTAATATTTATCTTAGATTATGAAATACTATTTCATGTTTCAGAAAGTTGCTGTGAAAATGGGTGTAGACACAGGATCAAACTCGAGTCTCTGGAGAGACCGGGTCGTTTTGGAAGTCAATGTTGCTGTTCTTCACAGTTTTCAGGTAATCGTCTGTTTCTGTTTGTCTGTCTGTCCGTTAGTTTGGTGAAGTGCTGTCCTGACCGCCTGAAAATGTACCTGTCCTTTTCGGTTGCAAATCCTAAAGTTATCAATATAAACAGATAGACGTTAGACCTTCCAGGATCAGTTTGCATGTTATCGCCGTTTGAATACAGATATCTCAGAACTTATTAACAGGTTACGTACATGTATGTACTTCATGTGTGTTCAGGTGTAACCTCAGAAAACGTGCGCGAGTTTGTTAAAGAGTTCTCAAAGAGCCACAAGGTACACTTTAAATGACCTGGTGTAGGAAGAACATAGCATACCACAGTGATCTCCTGACCAATTTAACCTCTATAATTTCAAGTCAAGCTCCTGCTCTCTTCTTCGATCGCACGTGGAAAGGTCTGCCAGCAGCCTGTGGATGATCGTGGGTTTCCCCCGGGCTTCCTCCCACCATAAGGCTATCCGCTGTCGTACAAGAGAAATATTCTTGAGTACAACGTAAAATATTAATCAAATAAATAAATATAACTTTCTGACAATACTTATCGATAAGTTCCCGTGGGTTTCTCATAAAACTTACGCTAGCACAGCGTAATGACTCACAAGCCTCTCCTCAATGCGGTCACTGTGAGTTCAGCTCATTTTGGCTTCCTCTCCGGCCGTATGTGGGAAGATCTGGCAGAAGCCTGCGGATGGTGAAAGGTTTACTCCGGGCTCTGCCCGCTTGAGTACGGCGTAAGACACAAATCAAATAAATAAATAAATAAAACTTGTTTTCTGTAGAAAGCCAAGGTGACAATAACGGATCACCATACCGCCGCCGAATCCTTCATCACCCACTTCCGGAAGGAGCAGGGCCTGCGCGGAGGCTGTCCCGCCGATTGGGTGTGGCTGGTGCCACCGATAAGTGGAAGCACCATGTCTGTCTTTCACCAAGAAATGCTCAATTACTACCTGAGACCTTCATACGAGCACCAGGTAAGCGATAATCTATTTTGGATTTTCATTCTTTGATAACACTGTACAAGCTATTCTATACGCACTCTGCGTCTTACGGGGGCTTTGGAATGGAAGAAATTGACATTCAACCTGAAAACAATAATCTCTGTTAAACATTTCAAGTTTAAACTAAAGAATCCTCTCGCACTTTGACCTCAATGAATACAAGCTTCCTCCTTGATATTTCTAATATGTATTTTTATGAGTAATTATGTTCTGTGCTGTTATGTTTGATTTATTTAATCACTATGTATACTCATGGCCTATTTCTCCACAAAACGTTATTTGTATTGGATACAACAAGTCTCTTACCGGATTTTACTTCAGTCATTTGACTGTAATATCTAAAATTCCATCTGCATATCCTAAAATATATAGTGTATAAATATAATACTCACACAGTTACAGTAGTTCAAATAATTCCTTTATTGGAAATATTTGATTAGGAATTTACGCCGTTACTTGAATTTATTATTTATTTATCTGATTGGTGTTTTACGCCGTACTTAAGAATATTTCAGTTATACCCCAGCATTATGGTGGGTGGAAACCGGGCACAGCCCGGGGGGAAACCCACGACCATCCGCAGGTTGCTGCCGTTACTTGAAATAATAAGCCCTAAAAAGTCCAAAGCCAAGTTCCCAAATACTAGCTTGATTGCTAAAATTGGCATCAAAATGTTTTAAAATTATATACACGTGTATATACTTGAAACGGAAGCTGGGAGAAGGAATCAACAGTTCTCAATGATGTCGGAAAGACATGGACACGTATGTAATAACCGATGAGTTAAATTCAGTATCATTTCACAGTTTACCAACCTTTATTTCATATACATGATTAAACAAAAGTTTTTGAACGCCCAACTCATGAATTTTTCACTTACATCGTGGTAAAGTTTAATGGTGTACAAACGGGAGTCTCTGTGGGCCAATTTCACAAAATTTCGTAAGTCACATTTCCTTTAACCTTTTTTTTTATCAATAACTTTGTCTATATAATGGTTTCATAAGGCGACGTCATTTACGAGAAAAATTACGAAAAATTGATTTACGATGTTTTGTGAAAATGGGACCACATACTTTATTCTGCTGGGAACGTGGTATACCTTTGAGACGTAACGCGCTACTTGTCTATTTCAGGATGTAGCCTGGGAAACGCATGTCTGGAAGAAACCTCTGGCGACTGGAAGTGACTCAAAGAAACGAGAGAGGCGGATAACATTCCGACTAGTGGCCAGGTATGGGGGGGGTGGGGGGGGGGGGTGTACAAACACAATCAGTGTTATCAGGGTTATACGTCTTTAAACGCCCAGAGAAGAAATAGTTATTATTAATGAGGTCGAGGGGTCGAATCCAGCTGTAGCGGGTTTGAGGCAGACTGCTTTGCCAGAAAGATCCCGCCGAGGTACAGTGGTTTACTACCTGGTCTCGCAAACACATCAAGGCTTTGAGAATTGCAAATAGCCAGGTAGTTCTTTTTTGTCTGACGAGAAGCCGTATGAGGCGTCGATAGATTCCACTTAGTGAGTCAGTGAGTGCTTGGGGTTTAACATGCTTCGCGTCGTACTTAACAATTTTTCAGTCATATGACGACGAAGCAGTCCTTAGAGTGCATCTAATGAGCCTCCTTGTTGCAGGATGGAATTCCATCGCTGTTTTATCTAGTGCTGCTTCACTGAGGCAACTTACCGAGTGCAAGTTAGCGGTCTCACCCTGGCCATTATACTGGTACGGGTCAACCAGTCCATGCACTAACCCCTTAATGCTGAACGGCAAGCGACGAAGCTAAATCTTCCTCTTTCAAGGTCTTAGGTGTGACCTGATCCAGGATTGACCCTAGATCTACCATTACAAAGTGGCCATCATGATGGACTGGCTAGTCAGTCGTGCTCCACAGGCTGGTGAATTGTTCTGTTCTAAACGCTTACAGTTACAGAGTGGATATCATGCCGAGTGGTTAGTCAAAGTAGTGTTCCGCAAACGGGTGAAATGTTCTGTTCTAAACGCTTACAATTACAGATTGGCCGTCTTGATGGGGCAGTTAGTCAAAGTAGTGTTCCGCAAACGGGTGAAATGTTCTGTTCTAAACGCTTACAATTACAGATTGGCCGTCTTGATGGGGCAGTTAGTCAAAGTAGTGTTCCGCAAACGGGTGAAATGTTCTGTTCTAAACGCTTATAATTACAGATTGGCCGTCTGGATGGGGCGTTAGTCAAAGTAGTGTTCCGCAAACGGGTGAAATGTTCTGTTCTAAACGCTTACAATTACAGATTGGCCGTCTTGATGGGGCAGTTAGTCAAAGTAGTGTTCCGCAAACGGGTGAAATGTTCTGTTCTAAACGCTTACAATTACAGATTGGCCGTCTTGATGGGGCAGTTAGTCAAAGTAGTGTTCCGCAAACGGGTGAAATGTTCTGTTCTAAACGCTTATAATTACAGATTGGCCGTCTGGATGGGGCGTTAGTCAAAGTAGTGTTCCGCAAACGGGTGAAATGTTCTGTTCTAAACGCTTATAATTACAGATTGGCCGTCTTGATGGGGCGGTTAGTCAAAGTAGTGTTCCGCAAACGGGGGAAATGTTCTGTTCTAAACGCTTACATTTACAGATTGGCCGTCTTGATGGGGAGGTTAGTCAAAGCAGTGTTCCACAAGCTGGTGACATGTTCTCTTATACACCCTTACATTTACAGATTGGCCATTATGATGGGATGGTTAGCCAAACCAGTGTTCTGCAAACGAGAGAAATGTACTGTTCTATACGGGACAGAGACGGGGAAGTCTGCTCGATTTGCCCAACAACTAGCAGAAGTCTTCAGCTCAGTGTTTGATGTGGCGGTAAGTCACAGCAGTTTTCACATTCGCACTGTAAGTCAGTTTTCCCATTCGTACTGTCAATCAGTTTTCACATTCGCACTGTCAGTCAGTTTTCACATTCGCACTATCAGTCAGTTTTTACCTTTGCACTGTTAGCCAGGTTGTATATTTATGCTCAAGAGAGTAAGCAGGTGCGCATTTCCCAGACATTACTGGGTATGTTTTTCCTTCCTGTGCAGGTCATCTGTATGGATGATTATGACGTCAACGGTTTGGTGAATGAGACATTGGTTCTTGTGGTGACGAGTACGTTTGGAAGTGGAGACCCCCCTGGGAATGCAGAGGTATATGTTGTAGTGAACATGGGCCATTTGTACAAAAGTGTATTGAAGTAAGAACAGACTTAAATATTAATACCAGAGGTACATGCTGTAGTGAACACGGGCCAGTTGTTCAAAAGTCTATTGAAGCTAGGACAGGCTTAAATATTAACACCAGTCTCGCCCTAATACAAAGTAAACGATACTTTAGTCTAGACTAAAGTTAATGCCGGGCTAAAGTCCTGATACGCTTTTGGACAACTGAGCTGTGGTACGCAGTGTTACCCAAACTGCTTCCATGAATATTGTCGAAACACTTATTATTTAATACAGCGTCGAGTTGAGGAAGCCTTTCACTCATTCAACATACGATAATTCAAGTTTTCTTTTTAAAATGTTAACCAAATAATTCCTTTTAAAGCTCTAAATTGTCAACATTGTGAGCTTATCCATAAGATATCAGGAATTTGTTTGAATTTTTGCCGCGCTCACGTGGTTCGATTTGTCGTTGACTCCTCAAATTCGACTAGTTGAATGAAAATACTTATTTATTTGACCAGTGTTTTACGACGTACTATAGAATATTTCTCTTATACGACGGTAGCCAGCATTATGGTGGAAGGAAACCCACGACCATCCGAAGGTTGCTGCAGATCTTCCCACGTAGGGCGAATGAAAATAAGACGGATGCTATTTTACACGGTGCGTTGCATGGAAATCTGCAGATTGCATAAAATAAGGTTTGCCAAGTTTTCCTTATACAAATCGAATTCAAAGAGTGGATACGACATATCGTGTGAACGGGCTTTACAAAATGACCATCGGTTGCGGATTACTTGTTTCTTTATTTCTTTACAGGTGTTCTTTAAGTCGCTGTCAGCTATGGCCAGGTTAGTAATAAACATGTCCAAAACCTGTCCTACCAACATTCCATTTTGCTCACTTTCTGTTTCTGACGATTTAATGGTTGTTTCGTACATGCGACGAAATATCAAATGTACATGGATCACTTTGATTTTTCTTGCTTTTAACCAGGACAATTATTTCCTGACATCTATAATTATGCTCAGATTTTGAGTTATTAGAGTTTAGGTGAGCTTAAAGTTAGTACTAATATTTTGAAGAGAAAAGCCTCCTGTACTTTATCCGTTTTTCAGTATATCTGTTTACTTTCAGACAAGTTAGTTCAGGAGAAGAAATCATCATTGAAAACACAAGATATGAAAAGCCTTTGCGCAACATCAGGTGAGTTCATCACATTTTTTCGCATTATTTATCTAGTGTAATCTTTGCATTTTGTTTTACTTGTGCAGTCTTTGTCTGTTTTCTTTTGCAATTTTTAGTTTTTGTTTCTTCTTGCACAATCTTTGACTTTATTTCTTTTGCGCAATTTTTGGCTTTAGTTTTGGTTTCTTCTTATGCAATCTTTTGGTTATTTTTTTCTTGTGCAATATTTGGTTTTTGTTTCTTCTTATGCAATCTTTGGGCTAATTTTTTCTTGTGCAATATTTGGTTTTTGTTTTCTTTCCTGCAATCTTTGGATTTTTGTGCAATCTTTGTATTTTTTGTTCAGTTTTTGGTGTTTCTTTCCATATATCCAAAGATTATTTCTCTTATATTATGGGGTTCAACTTGATTCGCTCACAAAACACAGACTAACCGAGGCTAGTTGGAAAGATCGTGAATCACTACATCCTGTTAAGATTTCTGACAATGGCTATGAAGTGCTTAATTGGGAATTTTAACACCAATGCTTCCTTTTTATCCACGACGGCAGTTGTGGAACATGACGATTGACATCACTTTGGCAGCATCAAACGAAACTTTATAGAGAAGCAATCTATGTACGGATTTCTGCCGAGGGACTATATGAGAAATTTAGCAACATTACAAGCCAAACTTTCATTCTTCTAATTACACGGCTTTCTGGTTGGAAAGCACATTAAATATTTTTGACTGGCCTGTTGCAAGATAACACGCTATCTGTTATGACTGAAATAGCAACAAACAGATGAACAAAGAAGCGAAAATTCCGTAGCCCTCTTTAACATGTATTTTGTGAACGTTTGTGGTCGTGTTATGACATTTAAACTTTTCATGTAATTAGATACGCCGTATTCGCCCTGGGATCAAGTGCCTATCCCTCATTCTGCGCCTTTGGCCATAGCCTGGACGACACACTGGCCGATTTAGGAGCTCAAAGGATTCACCCGACGGGCGAAGGGGACGAGCTTTGTGGGCAGGAGCGATCTTTCACCTCCTGGACCAAGGAAACATTTGTGGTAACTTTTCATTGTTTGTGTTTGTGTGTGATAAATTATCAGTATTTATATACACATACACATGTGGTTACTTATCAGTGTGTAGGTACACATACACGTGCACTGACTTATAAATGTGTTGGTACACCCGTACCTATGGTAACTTATCAGTATTTGGGTACACATACGCATGTGGTAACTTGCCAGTGTGTAGGTACACATACACATGTGGTCACTTGTAAGTTTGTGCGTGCACATACACATGTTAACTTACCAGTGTGTAGGTACACACAGACGTGTGCTAACCTATCAGTGTGTTGGTAAACCCGCGCATATGGTAACTTATCAGTGTGTGGGTACACATACGCATGTGGTAATTTTCTTTTTGTGCACTCATACACATATGGTCACTTGTCAGTTTGTGGTACTCATACACATGTTGTAACTTGTAAGTGTGTGGGTATACATACACGTTTGGCAATTTAAAAGTGTGTGAGTACTTTTCAATGTGTTCATGCAGTACCAAGGGAAAAAACATATGTATTTTGGTAACTTAAATGTGATCTTGGTGACAGTGGTATAAATTTATTACCCTCCTCCCACCCCCGCAAGGAAGTTAGTTAGGGGGCGGGGGTTACACTGGAATCACCCTGTCTGTTCGTTTGTACACAGTAATTTCCCATGCATCTTCTCCCAAGCTACAGCGCCGCATTTGATGAAACTTACCACATATAATCATCTCAACTTGTGCTTGCTTAAACTTTAATGGCAATCGGGATATTATTTTCATTAAGTGCTGTGAAATTTTGTGTTTATCTTTTACATTATCTAATCATCTAAATACTGAATGATAATAACTATCTGATTATTATTTCTATTTTCGTTTTCTTTATTCATGGAAATGTTGAGGGACGGAAGGGTGGTGTTTCCGAGATCCGGATTCTAGTTCATTTAATTCACTGGTGTTTTATGCCGTACTGAAGAATATTTCATTTATATGACGGCAGCCAGCGTTACGGTGGGAGCAAACCGGACAGGGCCTGAGGGGCCGAGGTATAAATGAGTGGTATGTAAAATAAAACCAGCCAGGGTCACATCATAATGAGTTTTGTTTTTTTTACTTTACGACATTTGTTCACCATAAAGCACTATGAGATTTAAAGGAGAAGAAAACTTAAAAACATGACACTATAGGCTGAAAAGAGCACATTTCTTTCTATCTGGCGGTGCCTGCCGAATAATTTTGCGATTTTTCCTCGCCATACACGTAATGCCTGAAAACGGCAAAGCTAGGATAAATCGCGAGTCCATCGAGTCCTCCATCTTTACCACCCTAATTTATTAAAACTGCCGGCTTGAACCTACGTCCAACATTCCGGTTTCCCTATCTTCAAGCGGAGTTCCTTCGGAAATGTACGAACTGCACTTCGGCGGTTTCCGACGGCAATTCTCCTCCCAACACAGAAGACTTCAGGACTAGTTCTTAGGCAAAATGGAGTCGCCCACAGCGGATTTTGGCGCTGACTTTATTTATAATTTATCAACTTGAGGTACATATCAGAATATTTTATGATATACACCTGCAAGGCAATGCATACTGTTTTCAATGGTATTTGTTTGATAGTTAAATTTTCTTCTCCTTTAAGCAGCCGCATGTGCAGTTCCGTGGATGGTTGAAGCATCAGTCTACGTCTACATTCATGTATGAACCATCCAATAAATGAACGCCATTTATTATTATTGATGTGCACGCACATGTCGACCCATCCGTCAAAAATCAAACAGTTGTGATATTTTAATGATAGCTAAACGTTATAAAAGGAACTTCCTCTATTTTTTCAGTGTGCTTGCGACGAATTCTCGGTTAACAACAACAACGCAACCACAGAGAAATCACTGGACATCTCAGTGAATAAAGTGATCTGGGCACCAGAGAAATACCGCCTAAGGTCTGTGGCCGGGCAGAAGGAGCAGTCAGTATGTGCTGGTAGGTCCCTTGTGAAAACCGAAATGTAAATAGAAACGGAACACCACAGCCATACCATAATGCAAAAATATTTCTGTGGTTTGTACAATCGCCTGAATTTGTAAAAATATTAGCAGAACATTTAAAACCTTTATTACCAGAAAATGTAAACAAACATACATAACAGGATTTGCAAAAGTTGTCATAAAAATGTTAAACCGACTTAGTGGTTCCTTACCAGAAATTGTTCAAAAAGTTTCTTAACATCTTGACAAACGACTTGCTGGGCTCATTTTGTGAGTCAAAATACACTGTTGACCAAAATGATAGAATAAAATATTTTGTACCAGATTTTTCCAAATTGCACAAGATTTTTCCAAATTTGCACCAGATTTTCCACGAGATTTTGGGCTACGAAGAAAATTCTAGACAGATTTACCATCTTCGGTTAAAGGTGGAACCATCTGCAATGTTCAAACGTCCAGAGAATGCAAAATGGTGAAAGGAATACAAAACAGAAAATTTAGCTTCAATTGTTGAGATTGAATGTGACCATAAGATTCAAATGAAAACAGATGAATCGATGAACTTGACAAATGGGAATGCACAAATAAAGTCTCAGCAGCAGATTAAAAGTCTCTGGTAACGTGTGTGACCACCTCTGGCACGAATGAGGGCAAGGAGACGCCGTGGCATGCTATCAATGAGGTTGTTGATGACGTCCACGTGCATAGCGTCCCACTCTTCCCTCAAAGCCTGTGCCAATTCTTGCAGGGTTTGAGGTGCATTGTCCCGGTCCTTGATCGCACGACCAATTACATACCAGGCATGCTCGATAGGGTTCATGTCAGGCGAACAAGCTGGCCATGGGGGCTGCTCCACACCCTCATCCCAAAGAAATTGTCTCACGACGTTGGCCCTGTGTGGCCTGGCGTAGTCGTCTTGAAGCCGAAAGTTGTTGCCGTTGACTAGTGTTGCATGTGGCAAGCAGTGTTCCTGTAAAATATTCAGATACGCGGCGCGTTGACGTTTCCTTCCGTCACGAAAAACTCTGATTTGCCACTATGATGAATGCCACCTCACACCATCATTGAACCGCCACCACCTTGGCGGGACTCCCGAACACAGTCATCATGGAGGTTCTCGCCACGCAATCTCCGAACCATTTGTCGTCCATCTTGTCGGTCAAGAATGTATCTGCTTTCGTCAGTGAAGACGACGTGACGCCAATGGCCGACCTGTAACGCCCGGTGCCCCCTAGCCCAAAGGAGTCGTGCAACACGATGCGGAGCAGTCAGACGTGGACATTTGACCATCTGTCTTTCTCGATGCCCTGAATCAATAAGTCGACGAATCACGGTTTGGCCTGAAACACAAACCCATAGTATTGCCTCCACAAGAGACGGAGACGGCTGGCTGGCATTCTGCGGCTTGTTCGACACAGGTGTATCAGTCTCCTATCCTGTCGTCTTGTGGTCGAACGTGGACGCCCTGTTGACTTTCCTGGCGTTAACTGCTGTACCTCCCTGACGCGTTTTAGAATCTTAGAGGCCGCACTTTGTGATATCCCTGCAAAAGTGGCGATATCGGCCTGTTTAAACCCTTCTCGTCTTAGGGCAACCACCCTCCGTCGATTCGCTAGTGGCGTAGGAGCAGGCATGACACTGTGAACTTCTATGCCAAAATTTGCGTCCATGAAATCAGGGATGGCCTAAACAGAAGGCCTGTTTATATAGGGGTGCAGCCGGAGAGAAAGTACGAAACTTAAATTTTGTCGCTTTACATGGCTCTCAACCGAAAGCCCTTCCAGGTAACTAAACTTTCGGCTTCCACTTACATAAAGGCTCCTTCGTATAATAGTTAGGAAGAGCCAAGTGTATTGGAGGTAGGACGAAATACTAGTATTTTCCAGAAGTGTAACCTGAATTTATTTTATTCCATCATTTTGGGCAACAGTGTGATATAGGGACTTGGCTGTACATGTACCGCCAAGTGAATAAGATGAATAAGACATGTAGCTAGGGGCTGTATATTCTTCGTGTTGAATTAGACAGCCACGTTGAACATATGAACAGTTGAAAATCAAAGCACAACTGAGACACATTGTACACGATTTGAATACTGATTTGACTCATTCACCTGAAACATACTTTGCGTAAATTTTGAAAAATTTTCGTACTTTATATACTTTCTTAGTTATTTTGATGTTTGTGTTATACGTCGTCTCGGGAAATGACCTTGCGATTATTGACCTGGAACGTCGTTATTGGTTGACGGCTAGTATACGATATCTGTTTAGACGCATAGATTCTTAACCAAGATGGAGCGGGATCAATCAAGGTCTTGAACAGAATTTTTTTAGAGTTCCCAGCCCCAACCAGGCTCTCAGTGTTCGTATGTATGCTTCAGGTTTGGCGTCGTACTTTACAATATTCCAGCCATATGACGACGAGAAGTCATTAGGTGTGTGTATATTGCCTTCTTGTGGCAAGTTAGCACCAAGTTAGCAGCATGTACCATTAATAAAGTCTTTGGTACGCGACCCGGGTTTGATCCCAGGATCTCCTGACTTTGAGGCAGGCGCTCTAACCATTAGGCCACCGAAGCGTGGGAACCTTGGTGGGTATAAGGGTCGACAGCTACAATATGATCGGTTACAGAACAAGGAGTAAAACAAATAAACTTTCAACCACAGCAGAGGGGCTAATTTCGTCTGTTATCACTCTTTAGGGTAAAAATTAATGTCAAATGTCGATAACTGACACGTGCACCCTGGTTCTTGACAATTTACTCTCCCACTTTAACTTTCAGGACTGACACATCTTCACAGAAAATCGGTGACTCCCTGTAAACTAATATACCGACAGTATCTACAGGCCTTGTCGTCAAGGTAACACCTCTGCAAGCAATATCAAACCTTGTTTTATCATCAGAATTGGAATCCTAGCATCGTTAACATTTATAATTGGAAGTTTTCTGGGTGGTTTTAAAAAGACCAAGTCATTTGCAGCTAAATTTATTTTCTTCTTTGACAAATCTGGACAGCAGCTAAATCCGAATTATGTGAAATCAAGATACATCTTGGTTCTGAACCCGTGTGCCTGTACATACATGTGTTCACACTTTATTTTTTGCGCTCTGTACACACTCTAGTCGACAGACGATCCTGGTGAAAATGGACACAAACCGGGCACCCGAGCTTTCTTACCAGCCAGGAGACCACGTAGGCATATTTCCAGCCAATCCCAAGCGTCTAGTTGACACTCTGCTGACGAAGTTGGTCGACGCTCCCCCTGCAGACCAGGTGGTGCAAATCGAGGTCTTGGAATCAACGTCGCTTTCTGGTATACCGATTTATATATTCAAAACTTAGAGCCAACACTAGTTTCTTAACACCAGTAAATAGCCCTGAGATGAAAAACTACACACGAACACTCCAAACATAATAGTCTCTTAATTTTTAACAGAAAGATCTGTTGTCGATCATTTGATCATAGGCAAATAACAATAGCCAAAAATGAAATAGACCTACTCTGGATTACTTACGCCTAGATATGAGGTCTTCTGTATGAGATCCTTGTTTGACAGTTTCATTTTGGACCAACCCCATGCTTGCTTGGAAGTGAAATTTACTATTTTTTCAAGACAAGAACTCATTTAATTTCACGAAGAACGTTATTGTTGAAGATCAGAAGCGTTCCCATGTGCCTGGCAGGTTTTAGCACAATTTATTTTATTTATTTCACTGGTGTTTTATGCCGTACTCAAGAATATATCACTTATACGACGACAGCCAGCATTATCGTTGTAGGAAACCAGACAGGCCACGGGGAAAACCCACGACCATCCGCAGATTTATATAATTAATTTATTTATTTATTTGATTGGTGCTATACAACGTCGGTCAGCATAATGAGGGGGGGGGGGCAAAGCTTCATTACCATTTGTTTACCTGTATCTGTGTATTTTACTTGCTTATAACAGGCAAAAAACAGCAATGGAAGGCAATGGGCAAGTTCCCTCCCTCCACATTACAGAGGGCGCTGACGCATTACTTGGATATCACATCGGCTCCAACACAGTCGATGTTACTCTTATTGGCTTCCCTGGCAAGTGATCAGACGGAGGCGGAGCAGTTGAGGACGTTAGGCTCTGTATGAATTACTTTCTTCCTTTCGTTAATTGGTATTTAGCACCATTTACCTCCAAAGATGCATTAGAACAAGGTCCTTTATATCATGTCAAAAAAACGGATAAGAATCATCGCTATCGTTATAAATTTATAACTTTTTATTATTATATTATTATATTTATTTATTTGATTAATATTTTTCGCCGTGCTCAAGAATATCTCACCTTTACGACGGCGGACAGTATTATATTGGGAGGAAACCGGGCACAGTCCGAGGGAAACCCACCACCATTCGCAGGTTGTTGGTAGACCTTCCCACGTACGGCCGGAGAGGAAGCAATCAATTAAATTGCCGCCTGACTTTATATTATCTCACTCGACAACGCACGGAATTAGTGTCATAAATTTGTTGTACTACCGCTTTGGGTATTTTGCTTATATTATTTATGTCAAATGATGAACAAGTTGTAACTTATATTCTACAGGATGATCCGGATGCTTACCGCTGCTGGCTCAACACCACGTGCCCAAACCTTGTAGATGTGCTGGAAATGTTCGCGTCTGTCAAACTGACCAGTACCTTTCTGATCTCCCAGCTTCCAGTGCTGCAGCAACGTTTTTACAGCGTCAGTTCATCACCGATCGCCTGCCCACGGGAAATCCATGTGACTCTAGGTGTTGTGCAGTGGCGACCCCAGGGTGGGTATCATCTATTAGAATAATAGCCTTAATTCTGAGACTGATGTTGTGCAAGGTACTGCTGTCTGTAACATTGCTGGCTACTGGACATCTCTAATCGCGTCTTATCACAACCTTTCGGCCCCCAATCAAACGGGTCCACACAGATTTAAGTCGGACGAATGCGTGTGAAAGTCCAGTAAAGTTTCAGCTATCCAGCAGTGTTTTTCCGTTCTCCACGGGCCGTTTCTCTTCACACAGAAGTGAACTATTCTTCAATATGACCCCAAAACTTAATGATATAAATAAATTCAGGCATCAGACGATTCCATCCAGATCCAATACCACATTTTACGTCAGTCACACTTCTCCAGCTTTCAGTTTTCCATACATCAAATAAAGTTTGCACTTTCCAGTTTTGTGAATGCAGTTTTGATTATCTGGCAAGACTGGAGAGTTCCTTCACATGGGGAATAACTCACTGACAAAACGTCTTCTCAGGAGTTACACCAGTATGTTATATTCGGGAAGTTTTAAATTTATTGTCGGAAATACACATACAGCATAACATATTACTCCAGAACTGATGTAAACTTACCAAATTTACCTTTGGGGTTCTTTAAAGTTGACCATACATAGATATTTTATCATGTATGAACGATATATGTACTGATATAACAAACCTGAATGAACATGATTAAAATGTCAGATGTCTGTGCAATTTTCGGTTTGGTGGGGGATATTGGCGGGGATGGTCTGGGGCCTTTTTCGTTTCTTCTTCAGTTCTTGGTGTTTGTTTCCACCGCCATAAGATTATTCGTCTTATATCATGGAGTTCAGCTTAATTCGCCCACCAAAGGGATACTGGTACATGTAAGGCGTTTGCAAAGGCGTCACATTTCCTATGAATTTGTGTCATGCTTTCTCCCAATTGTGTCCTGCTTTCTGCGACACGTTTCAAGTTTTCGTTAACGGATGTCCTGTTTACTGCGACACGTGTTCAGTTTTCTACAACTGGTGACTTGTTGTGTGCGGCAGGTATCCTGTTTTGTTAGACTGGTGTCCAGTTACTTCTCAGAAGTGTCCTCTTCTTCAAGCCATAAATTGGGTTTAATTGATTTAGAAGCACAAGTGCAAAAACAGCGAACATTATGTTTTTTGAAATTTTGTATAAAAGTTGCGAATTGATCCTTCACTTTCAGGTGATTCTGGACCGATTCATTTGGGACTGTGTTCCAACTGGCTCAACACATATACCCTAGGGGAGATAATCCCGTGCTTTATCCGCAAGTAAGTAAGCAGAGGAAAATGCACATTACACAGGATTATCAATGTGCTGAGAAAATAAATACATCTCAGAAAAAAACCCGAGATTTTAGTTAACGAATCGATACTCGCTTAACAACAAAAATTTTCTCTATTTACCTAGAATAGCTTAAATGATCCTCTTTTAGAAATTATCAGTCTCTAGAAAGTTCTAAAGCTTCATACGTTATAAGTTTATGGATTTCTTACCTATTTTAAAGGTTAGCACATGCACTAACGAGACTAATATTTTGTGGAAGAAAGGTGGTTATTTGAGCTATTCTTTGTAAATATAGAAAACTTGATTTGATTAGCTCATGTGGATTTTCAGCAAAAGCTCGAGTGAAATTGCATTGATCATTTCCCCCCAAAATATCCGGTATACTCTAAACAGAGACAAAAGCAAGAATTCATACGTTTTTTTTCTTTTATTTTCATTTTATATCTTTCTTCTCTTTGAGTTTGTTCTATATTTGAACAAATTTTTAAAACTCCGAAGTTGCAGGTTTTTTCTGTATCTCGATTTTATGCTGACTTAATCTTAAAAGCTGCATGTACTTGGACTCCTCATATTAAGGACTTTGCTTTTCTGTTGTTTTTTTTTTGTCTATCGCTATTAATTTTATATTTCATCACTGCGTCTTGTCAGAGCCCCGACATTTCACCTGCCAGAGGACATGACCCAGCCAATCATAATGGTTGGCCCCGGCAGTGGCATCGCTCCCTTCCGCAGTTTCTGGCAACAGAGGAAAGTGGACATGAAGAAACTGCCGCCTCCAAAAAGTAGGAAAGCACTCACCATACGGAAACAGTTAAAGCTCAGATTTCTTACTGACCTTTAGAATATATGGATGTATGTGTGCTTGGGATTTTACACCATATGTAACAATTTTAATCATATGACGACGAGGAATTACTTGGTGTGTGTATATTTCTTATGTGTCTTCTTGTGGCAGGACGAGTCGGTGTCGCCAACGTGCTGCCGCAAATGAACTATCTTGCCGAAGACACCAGACATGACATTCCACCAGACATGTACTGACATCGGGCCAACCAGTTCTTTTTCCTTGCTCTAAGCTCTCAATGCTGAATGTCAAAAGAAGCATCAGGAAGCTTCATCTATCAAGTCTCTGATATGATCCGAGACGGGTTTCATCCCAGGTCTCTCGACTGTCCTCTAGAATGTAGATCTGCCCGATTTCCTCCCACCACATTGCCGCCGTCGTATAAGTGAAGTTTTCTTGAATACGGTGTAAAACACCAATCAAACAAATAAGTAAATAAATATCTGGACATACATTGAGACTTTTTATAAGCACAGTTGGATAGCTGTAAGAGACTGTACATGTATATGGTGAAATTATGTTGTGGAAGTGCACGAGGATTGTCTTATCAGTAACCAAATATGTCTAAAAATTGTCATACTCTTTCTTTAAAAGTCTTATCCCTGGCTTTTTCGAGTTTTAGCGCCGACATTGATGCTAAACACAGGTATTTGGTGAGTGAGGCTGCTTGTTCGATCCCAGCTCTCGCTAGTGTGGCTGTAGCGTTAGACTGGGATTAGCCTTGTCGAGTACTTGGCAATGGACTGAGATTTTCTCACAGCTCTCTTTGGTTTCTTCTCCCCGCAAACCTGTCCACCGTTGTATAAGTCACATATTCTTCAGTACGCGTAAATCCGGACCAAATTAATACCAGTAAATAGCCTTTGTGATGGACAGATTCGTTTTTCTTAGTTACCCTCGTGTTTTTGCACCAACTTGAGACATTTATTCGCGTCATGGTGGATAGGTAAAGTTACTTTCTCTTTCATTACATGGGTGATATCAGATATCCACCTCATACTGTCGTACGTCATTTTGCCGAACATAACTCGTAACATGCTGCTATTGGGCAGTTTTTAATTTTACACTTTTCATATTTTAAACTTTTAACACAGAAATGTTGTGGACCATGTTGTCAATTTCAATGCAATGTAAAAGTTGTACTGTGTTTACACAAGGTGGAAGACGACAGGGCTGGGGTAAGATGATTCTCTACACAGGCTGTCGACAGATCAACGTTGACGATATCTACAGGGACGAAATCTCCAGATCGAGGGCGAACGGGGTTCTCAGAAAGCACTACATGGCGCTCTCAAGACAGCCACGTGTGCCCAAGGTCAGCCCAACAATCTTAGGGTCCAGAGAAATGGAGTGCATCAACTTTGAAACATTCTTGAAAAAGGGAAATTCAAAGGGAGTTGACTCGTACATTTCCTTAAAATTCAATTTTGTAAAGATGTTTAAGGCGTCATTTATACAAAAGAGCTCGTTTTATAGAATTGTCTTTAATGTAGGGATTCATTTAATTTAATTCAAGGTCGGATTGCGTCGCTTAGGTGTGGCCATTTGAGAACTGTCATATTACCGGCGCTGTTCTGGTTTTACTCGCTGATAATCTCATACATTTAAAACATAGACATAACTACTTTTCTTGTCCTAATGCGATTCTGAGATTTTCTTTGAAGGCTGTAGAATACATCACAGATTTCCTGCTAGCAACCTGTGGATGATCGTAGGGTTTCCCTGGGCTCTGCCTGGTTTCCTTTCAGCATAATGCTGGCTACCGCCATGTGAGTGAAATATTTTTGAGTAGGACCTTTAACCTCAGTCAAATAAATAAATAAATAAATCAGATTGTATTTTTTCTGTAGAGATACGTGCAAGACGTTCTTGTCAAGAACTCTAAGGAAGTGTACAAGGTTCTCATGAAGAAAAGCGGCCATCTTTACATCTGTGGTGACGTCACAATGGCGTCCGATGTGTGCGCAGCCGTGCAGAGGATCCTTCAGAATTGCTCCTCCATGTCGAACGCTGAGGCTAAGAAAGTTCTGCAGCAATTAAAGGCGAGTATGTTAACATGTATCAAATGTAAATCTCAGCATGACATTTGTCTCAACATAATTTGATTTATTTTTTTTATTTGATTGGTATTTTACGCCTTACTCAAGAATATTGCGCTTATATGACGGCGGTCAGCATTATGGCGGAGGACTTTAACCGCATTGTTGAGATTATGATTCAGTATTTCTCGTTATTATTCACGTGAACAGTATGGGGATTATGGTAGTCATGCTTATAACGATATAAAGGCAGTGGAAATTTTAAAAAGTGCAACCGTATTACACCACACCTTGCCCAGACTTCAAACCAGTAAGATACAAGTCTGATACTATAGTTGTAGACTTTGTACACTATAGTTACGGACTTTGTACACTGTAGCTACAGACTTTGTACACTGTGCCCGCAGGCTTTGTACACTATGGCCACATACTTTGTACATTATATACCCAGTATTTGTACTCTGTAGCCACAAACGTTGTACATTATAGAGACATAATGTCTACACTATAGCTACAGACTTTGTACCCCAAAAACACAGGCTTTGTCCACTAGACTTTGTGCACTACAGACACAGACATTGTACACTATAGTGACTGACCGCATATTTTGTCATCCGCTTTAATAGATAATTTTACGCCCAGCGCTACCCGCACAGTGCCAACATCACGCCATCAGTTGTGTTGTTTTTTTTAGTGCAGTTTTGTTGTTTGTAGTGAAGTCAAATTCGATAATTTTACAGTTTGTCCTTTTCTGTGGTATTTCAGGAATCAAATCGACTTCATCAAGATATATTTGGAGCACGACAGCCTTCATCATGTGCTGTCACAACAGAGTCAACACATGGACACTGTTAACAAGCTTTATTCCATGCAGGCATAACTGCGTTAATGCTTGGGTGTTAATCAACTTCACCCATGACGGTGTCAACGCCTGGGCGTAAAGTTTATCCACTTTCTCTGGTGCAATAATGGCGTCAACGCCGTCGCTTTAAGATGATCCACTTTCTTCGGTGCTGCAATAGTGTCAACGCCGTCGCTTTAGGATGATCCACTTTCTTTGGTGCAGCAATGGCGTCAACGCCGTTGCTTTAAGATGATCCACTTTCTTCGGTGCTGCAATAGTGTCAACGCCGTCGCTTTAAGATGATCCACTTTCTTCGGTGCAGTAATGACTGCGTAATGTTTATCACCTTTTTCCGGTGCATTAATAACGGTGTCAACACCTGAGCGTTTTTAATATATGTTATCCTTTGTGACCGTCTGTGAACAGACTCAGTGTTTAAGTGCTGTTAATCACCTTTGACCCGTACAGCCATAACGCGGTGAATGCTTCGGTGAATCGTGAATTGTGAATTGTTTTTATCCTGTTCAATCGTAACCGAATCTGAAGTATTCGGATATTAACCCGTCATGAGTGAATCCCTGAACATATGGGGAGAGTGATATAGGTCTTTTTATACGAAATCATTTCATGTGACTCTGTGTCAAAGAACAAGGCCACCACGACAGACTAACTTACTAATTTCGATATGCATCATACAATGTGCTTTGTCATCTACATTTGACGGTACGACCATATTTCTGAGGTTAGGACCTATTTATGACGCAGATTAAGATACTTTCTAACGTAGATGCGTAATACCATCAGTGACTTTTATTTATCATATTTATATATTTGTACATATTCCAGAAGTATACTCGTATATGGATAACAGAATGATGTGCCAAACATCGTTTCCTTTGAATGAGCAGTAAGGGTACAACCTTTCCAAAGACGTCAATTCCACATTTCAGGCTTGTAACATTTGCCAAAACAAGAGTTCATAACAAAATTTGTAATTTCTTGCACTTACTAAGGGGCCTCCGTGGCTCAGTCGGTTAGCGCGCTAGCGCAGCGCAATGACCCTGGAGTCTCTCGCCAATGCGGTCGCTGTGAGTTCAAGTTCAGCTCATGCTGGTTTCCTCTCCGGCCGTAAGTGGGAAGGTCTGCCCGCAACCTGCGGATGGTCGTGGGTTTCCCCCGGGCTCTGCCCGGTTTCCTCCCACCATAATGCTCGCCGCCGTCGTATAAGTGAAATATTTTCGAGTACGGCGTAAAACACCAATCAAATAAATAAATAAATCTTGCACTTACTGTGACTAAAACTCTTTTCAAAATAAATGTTTTAAAGCTATATTCGGAAACGTCATTTTTAAAGTTTACCTGTATGTTATAGGCAACTATCAATATTTTGTAAACTTTTGTAAGTTGTTGGCCTATGTAAAACATGGACCCTTGACATAACAGCTTATAGAGGATACACGAAGAGAGTTCAATATACTTTTTTAAAGAAAGATAATTCAAAACTTTGATGGTCACTCTCCACCCCAGCTGTAAACATCATCAGCTGGATCCACCTATCAGAAATTGTCTAGAAGAGAACACCATAAGGGCAGAACTCGGCAAAATCCAGAGTGCACATGACCGCTTTTTAAGCGTTTGAACATTTAACATCTTCCCTTATGTTTTTAAGCTAATATCTAAACAAAAAATTCATTATAACGGAAAATCTGCTTATCAAAATAAATGCTGTTTTTGAAGCTATATTGGAAACGTGATTTCCTTTTCCTTTCCTGTCTTTGTTCAAAATTGGTTTTACTAAGTTCCCTCTCTTAATGAGAGGAGTCATATAGCGTCTGCTTTTTCCGTCCGACCTTCGGACTCGCTCAAATTTGGGTGGAACATATCTCGGCAATTATGTCTAGGATAGAGTTCATTATGTAACATGAAGATGAAAATGTTACATAATGGATTCTATCCGGTTTAAACGACTGACTGGCTCTTATAGATAACGCTACGTTCTTTTACTTACCCACCTTACTGTTGTAACCTGCCAGTCACGTACAAAATACCTTGCAAGGTGTTTGTGTTAATTTCAGTCTGACGTTTCCCGTCAAATCAGTAATTGCAATAGTTTGCTTGGTCCCGCCCCGCAGGTTTTCATGTGAAGATCTCTTGTATAGAAATAAGTACTTGGAAACTAAATACTGCGATCAGCTGAAAACGGTACCCAGAGCAATTCTGTCGTCTAATGGGCATAGGATTCTCAAACTTACCTAAAGTGTGCAAAATGACCGGAAGTTGTGCACTTTCAGGTTATATTTTCACATTTCGATCTGTTTTAGGAGTTGTCTGCCCTTGATATTTCAGAGGAAATTCGTGCGACCCATATCTAAGCTATTATTTGGCATAGGATTCTCAAAGTGGCACAAAGTGTACAAAATGACCTGAAGTTGTGCACTGTCAGGTTATATTTTCACATTTCGATCTGTTTTAGGAGTTGTCTGCCCTTGATATTTCAGAGGAAATTCGCGCGACCCATATCTCCGCTAATATTTGGCATAGGATTCTCAAAGTGGCACAAAGTGTACAAAATGACCTGAAGTTGTGCACTGTCAGGTTATATTTTCACATTTCGATCTGTTTTAGGAATTGTCTGCCCTTAATATTTCAGAGAAAAGTCGAGCCAGCCATATCTCAGATCATGGAATAGGATTCTCAAACTCACACAGTTTGTGCAAAATAATCTGAAGGTCATGTTATCTTTTCACAATTCAATCTTTTCCAGGAGTTCTACCATTGCGCATATTTGCCGAGCCATAGGTATTTCAGAAGAATTTTGTACGAGCTAGTTCTTTGCACTTGCACATAAGTCGGAAGATACGTAGATGTCGGTTATAATATCACATACATGTGGGATTCTCAAACTTACCATCGCCTCACGATTGATGTAGCCTCAGCTGGTTATGTATGTATTTATGTATTTCCGAGCGATAGGTAGGTAGGTCGGTAGGTAGGTCGGTAGGTAGGTAGGTAGGAAGTTGCATGCATGGATGGATGAATGGATGCATGGATGCATGCATGCATGCTTGCTTGCTTGGGGTTTAAGGCCATACTTAACAGCTTTTCAGTCATATGACGACGAGGAGTCCTTACGTGTGTGCACATTCTAGTATGCTGTGTCTTCTTGTGGCATGGCTTCGCCACTGAAGTATCCTGTCGAAGATATCATGCCATCAGACATGAAACCCCACCCAGTTACATTACACTGACAACGTGCGAATAAGTCATGTTTCCTTGTCCTAACCTCTCAGTGCCAAGCGCCAAGCAAAAAATCAGCAAGTACCACCTTTAAAGTCTTTGGTATAACCCGGCCCGAGTTTTCTCCCGAGGTCTCCTGACTATGGGGCAGACGGTCTAACCATTAGGCCACCGAAGCGGTTCAAGATGTTGTATGGCGGCCAAATACCACACGAACTGTAAATATCAAGAAAAGGATCCAGCCAAAAGACACTCTTTGATTGACTTTGAAGTTCAGTGTTACTGTAAATTCGTGGATGCACCACCTGGCCATTTCTCTCAGTGTTACCTTTGTTCATGCATGTCATGCAATTAATCGGCTGTGTTAGGCACGTCCGAAGACACATACACAAATACCTGAATATCAATAAATAATTTTGCCATTTCTTTGTCTTAACAAGGGGTAAGTCTGTTAGACGATGCAACGTCTTGAGCCTTTGACCAGGTGGTTTTACGTTACGGTAGTGCAATCTGTTTTTTCCATTCTTGTGAAGCCGTTTAGGCCTACATAGCAAAGTTGCTGTGTTCTGTCATCCGCTGGTACATTTAAACTCTACCAAATTTAAAAAAGCAAACTATGTGAAATGAATGAAGTGTGAACATAAACTATTATATTGAATATACTGCTCATAAAGATATAGAAGCTTTTACAAGATAACAATTTAATTACCTCTCGAGGTTAAAAAAAATGCCTTGTAAGCTGTAGTATAATCAAAAGGTAAATCTCAACAAACAACTAAATACTCAACAAATAGGCTTACATGTACGACGTAAACCTTTAAATAAATAAATAAATAAATAAGATAAACAAATAAATAAAATAAACAAATAAGTAATCCATAACAGCAGATATCCGTCAACAGCAATACCTTATCATTTCAAACATTTGAGTCAAAATTCAGATCTGTGTCAAATGCGTGTTTGCATATTTTTATAAACCCCACAACCACAGATTAGGGCAGATGTCTTTTAATATTTATCATTTGTTACGTGTTTCCAATTATATGTGCTTTAGGACAAGATATGTGCTTTCACAATATTTCCATTCGAAGATGACTTTCTCTGAATTTTGAAAGTTCTTTGTCTACATCGCACTTCTCACAAAAGTTAGTATTTACTGACAGGTTAGCCATAATGCAAGAGTAAACAGCACAGACTTAACTGATATAGTCATCGTATAGTTTACCCCAACCATCAGTGTTGTACACTTGCAGAAGACTCTCCCGGGAGAGTGAGCCAAAAAGAGCCGGACAGGAAGGTAAGCGTGGCATGGCATTCACGTAATTCGAAATCACGATTCGTGTCCACGTGTCAGTCCCATCATTTTGAACAAACTTGACGTTGCGAATCTGGATTTCGTATTACATGAACTCTGTCTGTGGCAGCCACAAATTTTGCTTGTTCTGTGTATGGTCGGTTAGCAGGAGAACGTGGGTGTTATATGAGCGGTAATATTAATATCCCATGGAGGTCTGCGGAGAGGTTAGTCACCGAAGTAGTGATTGTACAAGATACAGTTACCGCCATCTCGCGGATACACCACCGAGAGACAGCCACCTATCTCCCTACACTGATATATTCACAATACGCTTCTTTAAGTCTGGTGAATGTCCTCAGAACAGCGGGCGAAAAGATGTGGTCATGTAAACTCTCTTTTAAGACTCGAGACGAAAAGATGAAGAAGAATATCGAATGAGTACCTCAATAATTATAAATGTGATTCTGTGTGTTTTGGGGTGCAACGTCTTTTTTCGCTGCCAGCCTGCTATTTTGGTGTACAGGTGCATGCTTGGAATCAAAATTATGGAAATCTGGGCAGGTATGGGTTTTTATGATGAAAGATTGAAATTCTGGGCGGGAGGGCAGCAGGATACAGGTGGTGATGAGGCTATGATTGACGTCCCCTGGGCGTTGCTAGGACCGCTACTCTGCTGGCATACAAAGATACAGATTTTGACGGCCCACCTATGTCAACATTTTTATGGCTTCTTTCTCACAGAAATGCACGGAATGTTTGGGACTGAGTTACAGTATTTAAAGTTAACACTGACCACAACACCCATAAGAGTCAGTGAGTGATTGCTTGGGGTTTAACGCCGTACTTAACATGCACTCTAAGGACGAAGGAATCCTTATAGTGCATGTAATGTGCTTCCTTGCTGCAGGACGGATTTTCACCGATCTTATATCTCTTGCTGCTTCACTGAGACGACTTACCGAGGGTACGTATAACTTCTTCTTCTAAGGTCTTAGGTGTGACGCAACCCAGAATTGAGTCTGGGTCTACCGTCTCCCAAAGCGGACGCTCTACAAACTGTGCTATCGGGGATGGGACACAAGACGATTTGAAGCCATTTTTACATCCAGCAACTATCCACACACCTGTTAAAAACCAGGTGGAGAATTTTTATTTTGTGCTTTTGTATGTTAATACACATCCACAAGTGTATGTTAATACACATCCACAAGTGTATGTTAAGAAATGAAAAACATCCCTAAGGATGTCCTGATGTCAGATTTGTTTTTGGTCATATCTTGCTTTATACTACACAGATTTATTTGATTTATTTATTTATTTATTTGATTGGCGTTTTACGCCGTACTAAAGAATATTTCACTTATACGACGGCGGCCAGCATTATGGTGGGTGGAAACCGGACAGAGCCCGGAGTAAAACCATGACCATCCGCAGGTTGCTGCTAGACATTCCCACTTATGGCCGGAGAGGAAGCCAGCATGAGCTATACTACACAGATAACATCAGTAAAAAGCTCGAAAAAAATCCTTATCAAAGAGTAAATATATGCAACATATATGTAACCAAAAGTAATTAAAATCAGTGTAAGTGTTTTTAACACAATGACTTGGGAAGGCCTGTCAGCAGCCTGCGAATCGTCGTGGGTCCCACCCGGGCTCTGCCCCTGCTTCCTATTACCATAATGCTGGCCGCCGTCACAGAAGTGAAATATTCTTGAGTATGGCGTAAAACACCAATCAAATAAATAAATAAATTTAAGACAATGAGATGGACTAAAACGTGCATATCTCTTTCTATTTCTTATGTAAATGTATAACTTACCACGCAAAATAATTTTCATATGTCCAAGTGGTGTGCATTTTGAAACTATCATATTTAATACATCTAAACAGCTAAGGAAATGTAACTGACATGAACATTAAATTCTGAATGATTAATTTGACCCTGCTATTGTTAGAAATTTGCAAAAATTCTGGATGAGTACCCTTCTAGGATACACAAGAGTTGTTTTGAGTCTTTGTCTGAGTCATTAAGTTGAATATTATAAAACTTCTGCATGTTCCAGTGCATGTCTTTGTGTAACAAGATAATGCCAGCACAATTAACTGTAATCTTGATGTTAGAAACAAACACCCCTATTCAATTCCCAACATTCTCAAAAATAAAAGAAAGACAACAAAAACTAAGAAAACCTTAATAAAGGAAATGACAAAACGTCTTGTTGCCTAGTTTGTCTTTATATATGTACATTGTTTTATGAGGCAGTCGTGGTGTACACGAAAATACATAATTGCACTGTGTACCTGAACGGGAGGAATGATGAAGATAATTACCCGATTTTAATGAATCTTAAACATGGACAGGTTTGATTATACGGAAGGTATATGCCAAGTATCGTAAAAATAGGTTCAGTACTTTAGTTAGTGTTGCGTGGACAAAATCTGAATACACGGAAAAGCACTACTACACAAAATACTAAATGGGGATAATTATAAAAATGATTACCTCATTGCCAATAAACTTAAACATACAGAAGTCCGGATGATAAGCAAGGTGTGTGGAAAGTTTCTTCAAAATCAGCGCAGTATACCTGGACAAAATCTGAATACATGAAAGGCACACAAAGTCCTAATTATGAAAATAATTATCCGATTGCCATTAAACTTAAGCATGCACAAGTTCAGAGAATAGTCAAGATGAATGGTAAGTTTCACTGAGTTCGATGCAATAGTTCGGAAGAGATGCATCGACAAAATCGCGTCTACAGACAGACAGACAGACAGACAAGGGTGATTCCAGTATACCACCACCCTCACTTCGCTGAAGGGGTTATAAAATGATTTCATTTGTGCATGATGTTGGTATAGTATGTATGATCTATATTTTCTTAGAATTATTTCCTGCTCTGGCTGTAGTGCTGTCTGAAATAACAACAAAGATAGAAAGCGTTCCTATCTGTATTTGCCGCTGACAGGTGTCACATCAGCAGCCAATCAGCACGATCTCGAGGCTTACAGAAGACATATGGACACTCCCCCACCCCCTCCCTCGCCCATGACAACTTGTGATGGCGTGTGTTTTTGATAAACATAAAATTACATGAAGCATCATTCATCAAATCCGAACAATTGACCAGACCGATCTGTATAAGATCGACATTCCCTAAAGGTCGAATAGAGTTCAAGTACTTGTCACGCTAAGGATGTTAAGAACTGAAACCACTATATAGCCAGACCATGTAAAGTCGAAACAATGGAGGTGCGCTGAGTCAAGGGTGTCAGTGATTATCGCTAGTTATAGGTTACACGAGCGCATTGATTTTACCTACTTTTATGTGTAAATTTGTCAACTTTAACCTCAAGAATATATATTCCCTAAGTTTGGCGTGGTAGAATACCATACCACCACATGCAGCTAACACATTTCTCTACAAATAGGTCATGCTTGGCTCATGGGGACCGTATTTCACCTGCTATGTGTGACGATTTGTTAACTATCACACTGTCTTCGCTGCTTTGTCTTTTTTTTTCTATGCCGTGCGTCTTAATTATGTCAAATTATAATAGTAGCATGTCAACTGTTATGGAGACCTTCAGTTTAATCGTAAAAAGTTTTAAATATTTCAATATGTCTTATGTGATCGCCAGCCTGTATATATCAACTTATCCTAGCAGTTCGTCTGTCTGTAGCTGTCAGCATACCTTATCAGTTCGTCTGTCTGTAGCTTTCAGTAAACCTTACCAGTTCACCTGTCTGTAGCTGTCAGTTGGCCAGTCTGTAGCTGTCAGTACAGCTTATCAGTTCGTCTGTCTGTAGCTGTCAGTATACCTTACCAGTTCACCTGTCTGTAGCTGTCAGTTGGCCTCTCTGTAGCTGTCAGTATAACTTACCACTTCGTCTGTCTGTAGTTCTCAGTATACCTTACCAGTTGGCCTGTGTGTAGCTATCCGTATACCTTACCAGTTGGCCTGTCTGTAGCTGTCAGTATAACGTACCAGTTCGTCAGTATACCTTACCAGTTGGCCTGTGTGTAGCTATCCGTATACCTTACCAGGTGACCTCTCTGTAGCTGTCAGTATAACTTACCAGTTCCTCTGTCTGTAGCTGTCAGTATACCTTACCAGTTGGCCTGTCTGCAGCTGTCAGTTGGTCTGTCTGTAGCTGTCAGTAAACTTTACCAGTTCGCCTGTCTGTAGCTGTCAGTTGGCCTGTCTGTAGCTGTCAGTATATCTTACCAATTCGCCTGTCTGTAGCTGTCAGTATACTTTACCAGTTCGCCTGTCTGTAGCTGTCAGTTGGCTTGTCTGTAGCTGTCAGAATACCTTACCAGTTAACCTGTCTGTAGCTGTCAGTATACCTTACCAGTTCGTCTGTATGTAGCTATCAGTATAACTTACCAGTTCATCTGTATGTAGCTGTCAGTATAACTTACCAGTTTGTCTTTCTGTAGCTGTCAGTATAACTTACCAGTTCGTCTGTGTGTAGCTGTCAGTATACTTTACTAGTTTGTGTGTCTGTAGCTATCAGTATACCTTATAAGTTCGTCTGTCTGTAGCTATCAGTATACCTTACCAGTTTGCTTGTCTATAGCTGTCAGTTGGCCTGTCTGTAGCTGTCAGTATACTTTACCAGTTCGCCTGTCTGTAGCTGTCAGTATATCTTACCAGTTGGCCTATCTGTACCTGTCTGTATACCTTAATAGTTGGCCTGTCTGTAGCTGTCAGTTGACCTGTTTGTAGCTATCGGTATACCTTACCAGTTGGCCAGTCTGTAGCTGTCAGTATAACTTACCAGTTTGTCTGTCTGTAGCTGACAGTATAACTTACCAGTTGTCCTGTCTGTATCTGTTAGTATACTTTACCAGTTGGCCTGCCTGTAGTTGTCAGTATACCTTACCAGTTGGCCTGTCTGTAGCTGTCAGTATACCTTACAAGTTCGCCTGTCTGTAGCTGTCAGTATAACCTACCAGTTTGTCTGTCTGTAGCTGTAACTTATTAATTCGTCTGTGTGTAGCTGTCAGTAAACCTTACCAATTTGCCTGTCTGTAGCTGTCAGTATACCTTACCAGTTCGCCTGTCTGTGGCTGTCAGTTGACTTGTCTGTAGCTGTCAGTATAACTTACCAGTTTGTCTGTCTGTAGCTATCAGTGTAACTTACCAGTTGACCTGTCTGTAGCTGTCAGTATAGCTTACCAGTTTGTCTGTCTGTAGCTGTCAGTATAACTTACCAGTTTGTCTGTCTGTAGCTGTCAGTATACCTTATCAGTTCGCCTGTCTGTAACTGTCAGTTGACCTGTCTGTAGCTGTCAGTATACCTTACCAGTATGTTTGTGTGTAGCTGTCAGTATAACTTACCAGTTCGTCTGTGTGTAGCTGTCAGTATACTTTACCAGTTCGTCTGTCTGTAACTGTCAGTATACCTTACCAGTTAACCTGTCTGTAGCTGTCAGTATACCTTATCAGTTCGCCTGTCTGTAACTGTCAGTTGGCCTGTCTGTAGCTGTCAGTATACCTTACCAGTATGTTTGTGTGTAGCTGTCAGTATAACTTACCAGTTCGTCTGTGTGTAGCTGTCAGTATACTTTACCAGTTCGTCTGTCTGTAACTGTCAGTATACCTTACCAGTTCGTCTGTCTGTAGCTGTCAGTATACCTTACCAGTTGGCCTGTCTGTAGTTGTCAGCACACCTTACCAATTCGTCTGTCTGTAGCTGTCAGCATACCTTACCAGTTGGCCTGTCTGTAGCTGTCAGTATAATTTACCAGTTCCTCTGTCTGTAGCTGTTAGTGTCAGCAGTCTGTCCGTCCGTTTGGTGGATCGCCGCCGAGCTCTGCCCGGTTTTCTCCTACCATAACGCTGGCCTCTGTTGCATAAGGGACTTATTTTTGAGTACGGCGTAAAATACCAGTCAAACAAAAATAAATCAAATAATTGTCCGTCTGATTGTAGCTTTCAAAGTAACTTGCGAGCTCGTCTGTCTTTAGTTTCCAATGTAGCTTGCCAGTTCGTCTGTCCATAGCTGGCTATGAAACTTTCATATTCGCCTGTCCATAGTTGTCAATGACGGCGTCACATGACCACGAAGACAGGACGGAGAGAACATGCCTCTGTTACCGATGCATTCACAACAATATACTGGAATACAGTATGCGATATTTTAGTTAATAGTGGAGAAAACATGGAGCTCTGTTGAAAGAGCGCGATTTGTTAGTTGTAAATGTGGTCTTCAATTTTCTTACTATGTATCTATAAAGAGAAAAAGAAACTTGAAAATTTTTTATGTAGGGTGGGTATTTGGGGCCACCTCTTGGTATATAGTGTCTTCTTAATGTGATAAATTAGGATCAAAAGACATGTTTAATAAATATCTTTGGAGTATAATTTGGTGTTTTTAGCTAACAAATGTGAGTTTGAACATATTTATATTTTTATTAATTTATATTTTTGATTAGTATTTTACGATGTACTCATAAATATTTATTAACATTTTTCATATATTCATAAATATTATTATAATTCAGGTTAAATGCATGTGTTTAGATAGAAAAACAAAATTAAATGCAAATAAATTTATTAGACACACTTCTTTAGAACTTTATTATGCAAAGACATTATTATGCAAATATATACATGCACCTAGATTTGCTCCCAAATACCCACAGTACAAAAATATTTTTAAATAACCTCTTCTCCAAACTAAAACGATGGACAAAAATACCACAGGACAGATTTTCAATGAAGTTTTTAAGCTCTTTCATCAAATTTTGACATCGTTTTTATTTTGTTCTCCTTTTAATGGTTGAATTGAACGTGTGCTTTTTGTTACCGAATGGATCCGGCAGAGATATCCACCAATGATATAGCGACATCTTTTGACGCCACTTCAACGTTTGCTGTGACGTCACGCTATTGTCTGCGCAGTTGGTTATTTTTCCAGATCCCACATTTGAGAGTTTATGGTTTGATTGGTGATAGGTGAGAACTTGTACCACCCGAGTGTGCATTCGATTGGTGTACGGTAATCGGGACTCGAACCTACGAACAAAAGGCTTTAAAACATTCCAATATCCACTGAACTGTCTGGGAGGGCCAAACAATCGTTTCGTTTCAGACGACTTTAAACGTTTTCTGCGACATCTATCCTTCGTACAACATAAGAATGTTATGTATGAAAAGTTCATTCGCTTGTTATCAATGTGAAGTTTATTTTCGGACAGTTTCGACCTTGGCCCTCATTTCAAATACACCAAATGCGGCCAGTGTGAGAAAAGGAAGAGTGGCGTCATCAATTCTCTTAGGCACAAACATGAACAGCAAAACAAAGTTTGTACTAAGGTGAACTGGTGGGTCTTATTTGTGGATTTCTGATTACGAACATTTTGGATATCTCAGGCCTTGATATGTCAATTTGACAGAAATTGCGTAATCTACGCAAACGATGTAACATCTTTTATTATTTGCCTGAAATGACACCGCGCGATTCTTGACAAAGAAGCTATAGTTGTCACGTTACTACAAACACGTTTAAGTAGGAGAATCAACTGTCGCTCGTCGTTTGTCCACTACGGAATAATGCCTGTACGCAGCACCCTTTCTTTATGACGTGTCAGAATTTTCTGTTAAATTCTGGAACATCAGTATGCGTGTATTGGTGTGTGGTTGGAGCTTGGCATGACCGAGAGTTTAAAGTGCTTGAATTTGCAATCACTAGGAAACATGAGCTACGGTTTTAACCCCAGGATATGAAGGAAATTTGCATATTCGACACTCCCACTGTTCATGGGGTCTGGACTATATTAAGTGACTGACGCAGCTCGTGTGGCCATTTGCCAAGGACAAGTGGTTTGTCCTCAGGCACTTTTCGCCACCCATTAAAATGACCGCCATTGTAAGATATAAATTCTTAACAGTGTCGTTAAGCAACAGTCATATAAATAAACAAAAGCCTCCGTGGCTCAATTGGTTAGCGCTCTAACGCAGCGTAATTACCCAGAAGCCTCTCACCAATGCGGTCGCTATGAGTTCAAGTTCAACTCATGCTGGCATCCTCTCAGACCGTTTGTGGAAAGGTCAGCCAGAAAACTGCGGATGGTCGTGGGTTTCTTCCATGCTTTGCCCGGTTCCCTCCTACCGTAAAGCTGGTCGCCCTCGTATAAGTGAAATATTCTTGAGTACGGCGTAAAACACCAATCAAATAAATAAATATGCATAAATAAATTGTAGTTAAATTGTCTGTTAGAGTGTTGTTGTATTTCTCTGTTATGTGTTGCCATGGGCATTGTCTCAAACACACAGTTTTGTAAAACGATCAAGAGATCTTATTATATTTCACTGGATTTGGTATCTCTCTTTTCTTGGTATTACATGAAAACCTACCTCAGAGGCGAATGTGACGAGCGTCAATGGCTGCAGGCGGTCCACAGGATCCCTCGCAAGATGAGAGGATATGTTAAATAAGATCCGTGTAGAAGTTGTTATCTGAATGAGCTGACTACCATCCAATCCCTCCTGTCTTTTAACAGAAGCTGGCAGCCCTTGTCGGCCCAGTGAATGGCAGACCACAGTCAACGAGGTAAAGAGTTCCAGTCCAGTTGTCGCTTGACGAGGTATTTTCCTCTTTTCTACAACGAATTGCTCTCGTTTCCTCAAAAGCAAAGTGCACCGGTTTTCTTTACAGCAAAATGTACTGGTTTTCTTTACTTCGAATAGCACTGGTTTTCTGGATACAACGGATACCAGTTTTCTCTCCATCAAAGTGTACTTTTTTTCATCACTGAATTTGACTGGTATTCTGCGCAATAAAATGTGTTTATTTTCTCCACTGGGAAATGTGCTGATTTGCCCCGCAGTTAAGTGCCCTAGTTTCCATACAGTTGAGTGTGCAGTAAAGTTTTCTACGCATTAGAGTGTGCTGGTTTGTCAGCAGCGATTCTACGCATTAAAGTGTGCTGGTTTCTCAGCAGCGATTCTACGCATTGAAGTGTGCTGGTTTCTCAGCAGCGATTCTACGCATTAAAGTGTGCTGGTTTCTCAGCAGCGATTCTATGCATTGAAGTGTGCTGGTTTCTCAGCAGCGATTCTACGCATTAAAGTGTGCTGGTTTCTCAGCAGCGATTCTACGCATTGAAGTGTGCTGGTTTCTCAGCAGCGATTCTACGCATTGAAGTGTGCTAGTTTCTCAGCAGCGATTCTACGCATTGAAGTGTGCTGGTTTCTCAGCAGCGATTCTACGCATTAAAGTGTGCTGGTTTCTCAGCAGCGATTCTATGCATTGAAGTGTGCTGGTTTCTCAGCAGCGATTCTACGCAGGAAGTATCTTAGTTTTCCACGCAATGAAGCGTGGTGATTTTTTCGCATCAACATGTCTTATTTTTCCCGCAGTGACGTTTGGTGACTTTGTCCGAAATAAAATGCGGTGTTTTACTCCGCAGTGAAGTGTGATGGTTTTTTTTTGCAGCAAAATACCCTGGTTTTGCCCCTGGTGAGCAGTGAAATACGATTATTTTCTCTGGACCTTTTCCGATTCCTACCAATCATTACTTTAGTGAACAGTCAATAACTGAAATATTAACACCGCGGTGGTTCATTGAAATTAATAAATACAAATATCAAAAGTAGATTCAAGCACTAAGACACAAAGAAACCACCAGTAAAAATCGCATCAAATCCACCAGTAGTAGCGCTGAATGCTACTGTTTAATAACCAACGCGAAACCTTGATAAAAAATTGCTAGCACTCCATGTTAGTCCATGAATACGATCATGACAATTAATTTCACTCTTCTACAATAATTCCAGTCTTCACACAATCGTTTTTGTCCAGTAAGTCATGCAAGCTACGTCGTCTTTCTGCTCAGAACAAAAATTGGGACCGTTTGTCCAATGCAAGTAGTCATAATGTGCAACAGCACAAACAATTGTTACAGACAGCCACAAGTACATGTAAGGTAGCGCTCCTCATTCTCCAACGTGTCGATGCGAACATTAGCATTTCCTAAGAAGGGTACTTAGCGATAGCTCAACCTTGAATAGCCACACAAGTTGAAAAAAAAATAATGCTATCGCCTTCTGAAAGAATCTAATGAAATCCGTATTGACTAAATGCGATCATATTATTTATTGATTTTATTCAGTTTTCATTTCTGAACAGTCATTTCAACGTACTAGGTGTCTGCTCCGGTTGGCAAGGATTAAAACGCATAAGTGTAAAGCCTTATGCTGGAATGAAAAAACGCTCATGCCGACCCTGCTGACGGCCGTGAGAGCTTGACAAAGTGTCCTAGTGCCAAGCGTACAGTGTACGAACTGCTAATTGCAATTAACATCGCTGCATTATGTTTTTTTTTATCTAACCCTGCCTCAGCTATGATCCTAAGGGCGTGTAATTTGCTACTATTTGAGCATTTAGATGAACAGTTAGACTAAAGTCCTTAAATTGGTAAGAAGCCGTATTTCACCGGTTACGTGTGACCGTTTGCCAATTATCACATCTCGTCGCTGCTCCGGATGGATTGGTGATCGAATATATGACTGGATTTATGACTGATCGAGATAAAAGACATTTAATTTGATTGTTTAATAAGTTAATTAATTGGTCTTTTAAGGCGTTCTCAAGAATATTTCACTTATGCGACCCCTGCCAGCATAATGGTGGGAAGAAACAAATTGTTTGACTGGAACAAATATGGACCCTGAGTGTAAAATGTTACAGATATATGTTTTTTTTGCTTTGTGTTTCAAGTTTGTTACATCCCCCTGAATATAGTAATAGCGTTTCCTCACTGTTTTACAAGAGATGCCAAAGACGCACGCCAGCCACAACGCCCCCTCCCTCAGTTGTCCCTACTTTTCCGGTGCAACGTTCCTTCCCGATAAAAACAGTGCTCTGACTAGTACCTGGACCTCTATAGGGAAAACCCTAGGTTAGATAAGTAGCACGATTACCAACTTAGCTTGAAGACAGCAGGACTACCTGCGTACACGGAGGACGCTGTCACCACTCAGCCACCCTGAAGTTCCACATGAACATGACTGCGAGTGCATGTGAGTGGCCAGCGGACAGGGGACTAGATTTACTTTTGTGGAACTGGAATGGGTGGGATATCTATTATTTCCCCATGATATATCAATAAATTAACTGAGAGCGGCGTAAAAAAACAGTCAATTTACTAAACCTTAATGAAAGACATCTAAAAATATCGCCCCTTAAGACAACATGACATAGGGCCGATTCCACAAAGCCATTTCTGACAAGTCAAAATTTGAAATATGATCATAAAACTTATTTTCAAATTTCAGAAATTAAAATGTTGTCCCCCTCAAAAATTTCAACTTCTAGTACAAAGAATCGTTCCAAGTTTTTAAATATTGTCTTCAGTCAGAAAAGGCTTTATGGAATCGGCCCCGTAGCTGATATTTATCAAACGTCTCAAACAAATTCACACAACTACAACTGAAATATTTTGCTCTTTGAAGTTTAACATTTTTATATTGACCCTTTATTGCAAAACATTGTACGAACTTCAATTGAAGCACTTTCCTACTGATTCTGTCTTTTACAGCACTTGCAAGTTGCTTGACAAATACGAGCTTAGAGCAATAGTGCTGAAAGAGAGATGATTATACATTTTAAACAACGAATTTTTTAATCCAAGGCGCACCACACCAAATGTAAACATCACGGACATGATCAAGCAGTAATAAATAAGACGTACAGCATGGAGAAAGAAAACAGGGTGGCGACGACCGTGTGATGGTTGGCTAATGGTCACACGTAACCGGTGAAATACTGCCTCTTGTCAATTTATCTCAGTTATTCTAACTTCCTGTAAATGCATAAATAGTAACGTATTACACACAGCCTAGATTGCTTAAGACGAATTAGGTAAAAAAAAATGCAGTGCTGTTTATTGCAATTTATTAGACGTCTGTTCTAGAGTTACTACAAAACAAATTAACATACATTAACATTAAAACAATGGAAAGCAGAGTCCTGATTTATGTATGAGTACAATATAATTAAGGTGTACAGCACAGGGAGAAAAACAAAGCAGCGACGAAGGTGTGATCGTTGGCAAATGGTCACACGTAATCCGTGAAACACGGCCGCTTGTCAATTTACCTCACCTGGGGTTTTATTCTAACTGTTCATGTAAATGCATAAATGGTAGCAAATTACACGCCCCTAGCACCATGGCTGAAGTAGAATGTAATAAATAATGCAGTGATGTTTATTGCAGTTTAGTAGACGTCACTGCAAAGACCACTCCATGATTGATGTTTGAAGGTTCTTTGCATTCTGGGAAGCACCATGCACGTGAACATGTTCTCTAGTCTCCCTGTTTGATTCTCGGTCTTATGCAGTTTATCAACTGTATTTGACACGCCCAAGGCTACATGCACAAATAAGCCAACAATAACTAATTTTTTCCCGTTCTTTTATCTTAAGAAAGCGTATGTCTGTTAGCCAATGCAACGCCTTGAATCGGGAGTAAGTTTCTTTTGTCAGATGCTTTTACGTTATTCCTTTCTGTTTAAGAAATCCCTGTGAAGTTGTTTGCAGAGTAAAGTGGCTCCTTTCTGTTACTTTGCTGCAAAACGAGTTTAAATCACAAATGATGTGAACATATACTATTTAATTTAATCACTATTTATAAAAATTGAAACTTTTAGAGAGTTACGACGTCATTGGAAAACCAATGCCACGTCTTATTAACTAAAACTCAACAAAACTGCACTAATCATGGCGTATTTCTTCAGTAACAGTTACAAGCATCAATTCAACAACTAGGAATTTTTGTTAGAGCTAAAAGCATTCACACACCAGTTTGTACGAAATTGCTACAATAACAAGCCTTTACTTACCAGTCATATTTTCAAAAAAATTTACATTCACTCACCAATCATGGTATATTATCACAGTAACATGCATTCACTCACCATTCATGGCGTATTCTCACAATAACATGCATTCACTCACCAATCATGGCGTGTTCTCACAATAACATGCATTCACTCATCAATCATGAGTACATTCACTCACCAACCATGGCGTATTCTCACAATAACATACATTCACTCACCTATCATGGCGTATTTTCACAACAGCATGCATTCAATCACCATTCATGGCGTATTCTCACAATAACATGCATTCACTCACCTTTCATGGCGTGTTCTCACAATAACAAGCATTCACTCACCAATGATGAGTGCATTCACTCACCTGTCATGGTGTATTCTTACAATAACATGCATTCACTCACCAATCATGGCGTATTTTCACAATAACATGCATTCACTCACCATTCATGGCGTATTTTCACAATAACATGCATTCATGCATGCACAGCAATAAGTGTCTAACCACGTATGCACTCGGACTACCCCAACAGTAAACTACATATATCGATACCTATTACGTAACACCAGGTTGCCTGCCACAGTAATGCTGGTCTCCCTCGTATAAGTGAAATATTCTTCACATAAACGACTAACGGCGTAGAAAGTAAAACCGGAGCAGAAATGATGGTAATATAGTTGGCAAATGATCTAGCGCAACCGGTGAAATACGGTCTATTATGAGTTTACCTTAGGGTTTTTTCATTCTAACTGTTCAGGTAAATGCTTAAAAACTAGCAAATTAGACACCCCTGTCACCATGGCTTTGTTAGAATGAGGTACAAATATACATTGATGTTAATTGCAATTTATCAGACGTCACTGATATGGAATTATTCAAAATGCTGTATTGTGGTAGATATCTTTTAATGTAACATTTGTTAGGTGGTTCCAATTATAAAAGCGGAAATCAAAATGGAATAAATTTTAATTGTTCTTTTTCCATGTCGCAGTTTTCACGTATGGCAAAAAACAAAATATTAACAATGATTCGAAGGTTACCCAAGACGCGGGACAAACGTCACTGAATTTATTGATATAGCAACAGTATATTTCTCCCCAACCATAAGTATTGTAGAACATTTTGGCGGGAGAATAAGTCAAAATGCGTCGGACAAGGAGCTAGACTTGGCTTGCGGACTGAAATTCATGTACGACGAAATGATCAGACAAATTCTTGTTCATGTGTCAGTGGTATCATTTGGATCAAAATTCACGCAGAGAAGATAGAACTATAGCCCTGATTGACACAAACTCTGCTGCTTACAGCGCATGGGCTACTCTTTACATTCGCTTTTATACACCATTGCCACTACTAGCAAATTTGGCACAGAAATCTTGAACAACGCCGAGGTCTCAGTGGTCACGCTGATGAGGACAGAAGTGATGTCAGACAATACAAACCCTCCGTTCCATCATTTGTTTCTAATACTTCATACAGATGCATTCTCTTCATCTAAAGTATGTACAACATGGTTGCAACAACATATGGAACCATTTGAATGTTGAATGTTAATTTCAGCCCCGCTCGAGGATATTATTCATGTCAGTGGTAAAGCAAGGCCTTTTTCCGTCGCACAGTACCCGCAGGCCAAGCTTGTCTAGTGGTGGCAATGAAGTAAAACAAAGAGTTGAGAGCGGCACATGCGCTGTAAGGAGGGTAGCCCCACACTTGTTTGGAGCATAGGACGTGAGTGTTATATCAGTCGTAATGTCTATATCCCACGGATATCTGTGGAGAGGTCAGTTCAACGAAGTGTTCGTTGTACAGGATACAGCGACCGTCATCTCGTCGATACGCCACCGAGAGGCAGCCACATATCTCCGTGCACTGATATGCACAGTTCACTTGTGTAACACCAGTAAATGTCCTCAGCGTAGCGGGTGGATAGATCTGATCACGTGACCTTTCCCTCAAGGCTCGAAAAGCAAGGTGACCTAAAGAGAGAAAGATCAATACGAACATAATGATACCTGTTAATTAACACCATGGATTCCGTCTGGTTTAAGCCATGAATAAAAGTAATTGTGTAAACTTGACCGCTTCCCATCACTCTTCGCAATGTAAAGTCCACATCATTTTTGAAATCCAGACTTAAATTACATCTCATTGAACAGTTAAGGAGCAATTTTGTTTGCTCGTGTAGGTTAAAGGACAAATATAAAGAAAACAAATGGAATTCACACATAAAAGTCCATAAATTCTCATACACCTTTATAAATCCTGTGTGTTAATTTGTTTTGTTGCCATGTATGTTTATATATGACAGTGTAATATTTTCACCGCATGCAAATATTCCCTTATACTCCGTTAACAATCTACTTTCCATGGGCTAAAAAACGCTCGTATGAGCTTTATTCTCTTCAGTTGTATTTCTTGCGTATGTCTATGTATTTGTCATTATGGTGTAATGAAATGAAATGGTCGAGATACTTAGAGTGTCCGCCTCGAAGTTTTGGACCGTGCCCAAAAATATTTCACTTTTACGACGGTTGCAGGTAATGTTGTAGGGTAACTCACGACCTTCCGTAGGTTGCCGATATACCATCACGCGTACGGTAGGAGAGGAAATCAGCATGAGCTGGAGTGAACCCACAGTGACCGTATTAGGGAGAGAATCCAAGGTATTACGCCGCGCTGGCACGATAAGCACCCCGGCCATGGAGATTTTGAACATGGTACGTTTTGCTGGTTTGCTAGTCACTGTGGACTGAGAGGCTAGAGCAAGGAAACGAGACCGATTAGCCCGTTGTTAGTATAATGTCAATGGATGGAGTGTCATGTCTGGTGTCTAAGGCGTGATACTTTAGTAGCGACATGGACACGCCCTGTCACAAGACGAAACAGTGTATGTACGCACACCTAATGACTCCTCGTCATCATAAAACTGAAAATGAGGAATACAATGCATATAATGCGAAATTCAACAAGGTATGGCTTTCTTTCAACTCTGATGCACGACTTACAGTGGCACTACACATCTACACATGCAAAGGAGCCTACTGCATGGGCAAAGATCGTGAGAAAGATCCCCGAGACGAAATGCTTACACGTCTCCTAGCTCCTATCCCCGAGACGAAATGTTCACACGTCTCCTAGCCCCTAGCCCTGAAACGAAATGTTTACACGTCTCCTATCTCCGAGACGAAATGCTTACACGTCTCCTTTCCCCCTAACCTCGAGACGAAATGTTCACACATCTCCTAGCTCCTATCCTCGAAACGAAATGTTTACCCGTCTCCTAGCCCTTATCCCCGAGACGAAATACTTACCCGTCTCCTAGCCTTTATCTCCGAGACGAAATGTTCATACGTCTCTTAGCTCCTATCCCCGAAACGAAATGTTTACACGTCTCCTAGCCCCTAGCCCCGAGACGAAATGTTCACGCATCGCCTAGCCCCTAGCCCCGAGACGAAAGGTTTACACGTCTCCTAGCCCCTATCCCCTTGACGAAATATTCATACGTCTCAAAGCTCCTATCCCCGAGACTAAATGTCCATACAGCTTCTAGCCCCTATCTTCGAGATGAAATGGTACTAGCCCTTATCTCCACAACAAATGCTTACACAGCTCCTAGCCCTTATCCCCACAACAAATGCTTACACAGCTCCTAGCTCTTATCCCCACAACAAATGCTTACCCAGCTCCTAGCTCCTATCCCCGATAACAAATATTTACACGTCTCCTAAACCCTATCTCCGAGATGAAACGCTGGCTAGTCCTGAGCCTGGTGGACAAATACTTCTACGCCCCTCTAGCCTCGGGACTAAATTCTTATCCTGCCCCTTGCCCCGAGGCCAAACAAGACGAAGGTAAATCTGCAGATTACTAAGGTCATCCAGCAACCTAAATACTCTCTAAAGAACGACACAGCAGGAAAGCTATGATAAATTCACATTGCAAGATATAAAAGCGTGATAACTTTAACAAAGACTGAATATTTACGCCTGTATTTGGTGCATTTTTTTCCGTCAGCGGTCAGAAATGGTTGAAAATGACGTCAACGGTGAAATTACCGGCTTAGAGCCCCCACTCTCAACCCAGTTCGAGCTAGTCTCCTCATACAGTTGTTTTGATACGTATAACCGTTGTCTTCACGACTCTTGGTACACGGGCTGACAACTGCAGCCTTAGAAATCTATGTGTCGAAATGGCCACTCGAATACCAGCCGTCAATTAAAGTGGACGTTCCGGGTCATTAACTTCCGAACCGACGTTTAACACAAACCACCAAGGAACTAAGAAAGCGAAATAGAGCACGAAATTTTAGGACGGAAATATGCAAAGAAAAGCAATCAGCAGTTTTCATTGATGCTGAAAAATTTTCTTTAGTTTAGATTCTTCTCTACACTTAACCGCCTCCCTCCACAACCCGTTAGAAACAAGGCTGAGAAATGTGGTGTACTTTTATATAAAAAACACATCTTAAAGTGCATGTTAAGAAATGAGAAAACATTCGATTCATTCATATTTATAGGACAATTACCAGGATCTGAAGATGTACAGGCAAATAACAGCTGGACCACATATCTCGTGTGCTTTACATAGCACACAATACATGAAGTGTTATTCATCACATTTGTACAATGATCTCTGATGGACCAAATCGATGTTGACATGATCGACCTTGCCTTGAGGGTGAACAAAGTAGTTCAACTGCCTGTGGGGCTGCGGATGTACACATCTGAATTCACTCGACTACAACATTCCTTGTTTCCTTCCCATATCATTGAAAACTACGGACTGCTTCGCTTTGTATGAATATGTTTTATTTTTTTCAATTTCGTATGGTATATATTTTTTTAGTTCTTTGGCAGTTTGTGTTGAACGTTATTTTGGAAATCGTCATTGCGACCTGGAGCCTACAAAATGACAGTCTGTTTTGACGCCTAGATTCCAGTTGATACCAACTGTACACCTTTTTCGGCACCTATACGTCAGAACAGTCATATACCAGGGTTCAACCAAAACGAACCCTCCAAGTCAGTTATCGCTAGGCCAATTCCCCAAAACGACATCGAACACAAACCACCCAAGAACTAACTAAGCATATAAAATATCAAATTCGAACGGAATGATGCAAAGAGAATCGATCAACAGTTTTCCACGATTTTGGAAAGGCGCAATGAATGTTCTAGGCAAATGAGTGAAATCAATATTCTAATTGTGTACCATGCTTGTATATAAATTGTCGTTAGATAATATATGTATTTGAGTTGCTCTTTGATTGCAACTGTTTAATTATCCAACGTGGTGTTGGATTGCCACTGTTCAATTATCCAACGTGGCGATCTAATTCAACACGATGAATATACAGCCCCTAGCTCTTGTTTAAGCGGAATTAAACACGATCAGGAAGCAGAGTTGTGTGTTGGGGAGTTATTATACAGTTGGAGAATTATATACTCATTGTAAAACTTGAGAAGTTTTGAGAAGTTTGATCAAATAACACTAGTTTTTAATTGATAATCTCCTAAGTTGAATTGAAATCGTCACACAACACATAAATTCTGAAAAATGCTAAAAGGCGAGATATTTACACCCCTGTGTGTCGTGGGACATTTCAGTCTACGGTATAAGTCATCGATTCAAATATAAAAGATTACATAATAGCTAGTAAAACCCGATCAATGACGACAGCGTGAGAGTTGGCAAATGCTCACACGTATTACAAGTGAAATTCCGCCTTTTGTCAGTTTACCCCAGTCAGGGTGCCATTCCTACAGCAACGTACAGTGCTTCACTGTGAGTTTCTTATGTTCTACAGTGAGTATAGCAGTCTTGCTATGGGCAGAGAATTCAACTTCATTAAAGACGCACAACATAGAGAGTAAAACCAGGGCAGCGCCGACGGCTTGATAGCTGGTAAATGGTCACACGTAACCTGTCAAATCTTATCAATTTACCTCAGTCAGGGTTTTAGTTCAACTGTTTCTGTAAATGCATTAATAGTAGCAATTTACACGCCCTCTAAAACCATGGCTTCCATAGAATTATAAAAGAAAATGATGTTAAATGCAATTTATTAGACGTCAGTGGTCTAGAGTTCCTCATAACGCTTTGTTGTCATCACATTTAACATACAATAACATTAAAACAATGCAAACACTTCTGATTCTAATTCCGTATCACTTGGTACGAGAAGCGTTAGCGTCCACGGTTAATTCATCACCATGGAGCTTTTATCAAAAGTTACAATCAAAGTACGAGTGAATTACCTATATTTCTTTTCGACGTGGAAATTATCCTCTAATTATAAGGTTAAAATCTGACGTGGATGCCATACCGAGAAAATCAACTATCTTTCATGCATCAATGAAAACTGGTGACTGCTTCTCTCTTACCATTTACAGCTTTATTTGATTTGATTTACAGCTTTGGAAATGGGTCTTGCGATTATCGACATTAAACAGTTACATTATGTTTTTAAATTGAATCCTCTCCACGCCCACCGTGTTATTTTACGCTCGAGTTGACATTAATATTGACCCAAGTTGGAAATAATTTCCGCTCAGTAAGAATGGATCTTTAAGCGATTGAGACCTTGTGGAAATTCAACTTGGACAAATAATGCGTATCCAGAAAATAATAAAATTACCCATACAACTCTCCGTACAAAATACTGTGTAACTATGAATGTTGAAAAAATCTTCACGACTTTCGAAAGGCACTTACCTTCGACTTTTTCGCACAAAGGGTAGTGATAAGTGTGGCACTTGGTATCAAATGCAAGATAATCGGGAAGAATCTGCGGGGGGTTTGCCCACCAGACTTTATCCGATAGGACCACGCAGTCTTGATTGCCGGTGTTGTCAGGTTCGTATGACCACCAAGGAAGATCGGCCGCCTCACTGCTATCACCCCACACAAAGTCGCCTTCTTAAAAATTCGAACAAAACGCAGACGTAAACAAAACACTCTCTCAGGGTTCCCACCCAAAAAAAGACAATAAAATTCCAAACCATTTCCAAACCCTTTCCAAATTTTACGTTCCAAATTCCAAACCCATAATTAACACTGAAAGATTGTTTTATTGCTATCTCTTTAGCATTGTAAACCTGCAACAGTAACATGATGTGCAAGGAGGAACTCAATGAACGTTACCATCAACCACAGAGTCTGTGAAAATAAATACGGTCAACAAATCCAGAGCTGGCTTGACATTTTGACCATACCTGCTATGCACTTTCTTTTTTTCTTGGTTTTAATTGTAATTATAAGTATGCTCTAAACAGCAGACAGGAGACGCCAACTTCGGGGTTTTGGATCCTATTATTGCCAGATCATAAGTGGACAGAATCTTGCCACTGGTCGACGTTTTCTTAGAAATCTGTCTTCTTCCACCTAGTCTTATATCTGGTTCTTCTAAATTATTTCTGACCTTGGCTAAATTAAAACTGCACATGAAAATGCTCCCCAATAGATGTAGGGGTTTTCACTCTCTGACTAATGACGAGGACCTTATCTCACAGATGGATAACAAGTGATATAATGAATTAATGGCAATGATCTTTCTTCCCCTGCCACTGATAACAGTCATTTTAACGAGTGATTAAAACCAGTAAGTCAGGGGTAAAACATAGACATTCGACAAACTTGGGAAACTCGATCTGGTTTTAGAATAAAAAAGAGCTCTTCAGCCTGTTTTTTCTGTACTGGCATCTAATATCAGTTGCAAGACCAGAGGAAATCTTTCAACCACCAAGCACTCTTTTGGCTCTGAGTGAAAACTGAACATGGCAGTCAAGAAACTGAATAATTTACAGGGTAATAAAATAAAGCAAACTTCTTCAAATTTCGAACTTATACATTTTCGTTCTGAAAATATGAAATATATACTAATTGTGTATATATGGGTAGTTGTAGTAACATTTTATTTTAACAACTGCCATTGTGGTTATGAAATAAGTAATATGATAGCTGCCAATATTTTCTTTTTTGTTTTGATTCTTAAGTTTTCCTCACCTGACTTGCTTTCGACAAGAGGTTTATGTGGGACAACATTAAAAACCTCATGTTAAATGTTTCGAAGTTCTGTTAATTTTTGCTCCACAAATTTGCTCACACTTTCCAGTTTTCTTCTTTTTAATTCTGCAATTTTTCTGACTAACATTCGCGGACTTTGCGGCAAACACATTTCTGCGAAAATTAGTGCCATCGAATATAAAACCCAAGTAAGTAATTTATTAATGTAAACTGCGTTAAAGTTATAAATTCGTTAACAAGCACTACAGTTCTAATACTTGTTCAAACCGTTAATTAGAATAACTTATTAGAACGTATTCCTGCTTTCACAAATTCAGCTTAATTGATCCTCTGTTAAGAAGGCTTAGCTGCGTCCAAGTATCGCACCATTGCAACGTTTGTGTTGTTGTTGATTGCCGCGGTTAGAGACATACAAATCGATAAATTGTACTGGGCTTGTGTACCTGAGACGATGTACATACCGATGAGAGATGATGTTTTTTTTATCGACTGTACTTGCCTTCCAGTCAGTTCACCTTTCCAACGCGCCCGATACCTCGCTCGGGAGTTTCCGTGTGGATAGCGACCAATCAAGATACATGTACTAAAATCAGTTTTGTTGAACTTAAAACGCGTAAGACACTTTTGTTTAAAATGATCCCTATGCAGATATGTATCCACGAAATATTTACGAAAAGGACTGTAAATAATATTCAAAACCCTCATTTGATTTTTCCAAACCATAAACCAAAATTCCAAACGATTTCAAGGCCTCGAGAGTCATAAATAAAATTCACAACCATTTCCCTAATTCTAAACCGCGTGGAACCCAGCTCTCTGAATGCTTTATGAGTTTACAAACTAATATACCATCTTTGTAAGTTATTCATTGTGGTGAGCTGTAGGAACTTGTCAGTTTGGGTTGTATTATTCCTGCCTGCATAAACCTAAAATATAACATACAACGGTTTAATAAAACAAATTTATGAAATATTGTTTTACAAGATGGTTTCAGTTCTCCACACAAAATTTCCACTTTCTTAAATCTCAACACATTTATTAGTTTGTAAGCTACATACTACATATTACATGCGAAGATACGATTTATCTTCGCATTGTGCTAAATCGCACAAACTTAACCCTACCTATTCTTGGGTGCCAGCAACATTAACACTTGTTTGTTAAACAAACGCAAAGATTTCCAATACAAATACTAGAGTATTTATTCATTTACTTATTTATTTGCTTTTTTTATTTGATTGGTGATTTACGCCGTACGCAAGAATATTTGACTTATTAAATTATATTATTTGATCTCAATTATTAGAGAAAAATTTGCAATGGTGAAATGTTTGTAGCTCTCCTGCGCTTGCTAGATCTTTGACTTAACATTCAGTCTGTCCAACCAAATCGCACGGTGTAAAACACCAACCAAATAAATAAATAAATGCAGCTGTCAATGTATGTTACCAGTCCATGTGTCTGCAACTGCCAATGCAACTTACCAGTTCCTCTGTCAATAACTTTTAATATATCTAACCAGATCGTCTGTCTGTAACTGTCAATGTAACATATCAGTTCGCCTGTTGTATGTGTAAATATCCCTAACCACTTCGTCTGTCTATAGATGTTGATGTAGCTAACCAGTTCTCCTGCATCTACCAGTCATTGTAACTCACTAGTCTGTATGTAGCTGTCAATGTAACTTACCAGTTTCTTTGTCAATAAATTTGAATGGATCTTACCAGTTCGTCTGTCTGTAACTCTCAGTGTAACATATCACTTCGCCTGTTGTTGATGTGAATATCACTAACCACTTCGTCTGTCTATAGCTGTCAATGTCTATCCTCTGTCAATAAATTTGAATGTATCTTACCAGTTCGTCTGTCTGTAACTCTCAGTGTAACATATCACTTCGCCTGTTGTTGATGTGAATATCACTAACCACTTCGTCTGTCTATAGCTGTCAATGTTTATCCTCTGTCAATAAATTTGAATGTATCTTACCAGTTCGTCTGTCTGTAACTGTCAATGTAACATATCACTTCGCCTGTTGTAGGTGTAAATATCACTAACCACTTCGTCTGTCTATAGCTCTCGATACAACTAACCAGTTCTCCTGCATTTACCTCTCATTGTAACTTACCACATGGTCTGTCTGTATCTGTCAATGTAGCTTACCAATACGTTTGTCTATAGCTGCCAACGCATCTTGTCACTGTAAATATGACTGTAAACTGATAACTGTGCATGTATCGTGCAAATTCGTATGTCTATAGCTGTCAGTAAAACTTACCAGTTCGCCTATCTGTGGCTCCAATCCATATGCCGTTAAGAACATTTTCTCCCGCCATCACATTTCGTAGAAGATCCCATTTTGCTGGGGAATCTACCCAGGCAAGTCGACCTCCTACCGATCGACACCAACAAGACGCTTCGATGTACCCGTATTTGACGTCAGCCAAGTAATAACAGCTCCCTATGACATCATCGCATGACCACGAGGGCAGGACCGAAAGTACACGCCTCTGAAACCAATGGATTGACAGCGATATGGTGAAATATATTTATCTGTTTATTTATGTTTGAATGAAACACGTGTCCCATGTTACCAAATGGGTCAAGCAGAGTGGCTTCCTCTTATTAAATGATGCATATCTATCTCTTAATTTATGTTTGAATGAAACATGTGTCCTCTGTTATCAAATGGGTCAAGCAGAGTGATTTCCCCTTATTAAATAATTGCTTGAGGGCACACAGCGGCCCTTATATTACATGGTGTCTGTTTATAACCTGGCGACACCATTTGACGCCAAAGAATGGTGTCCGTTCCCATCGCCCTTGCCTTCTGACACGTGCATAGACTTCTGGACCGCCTGGGTACTCATGGATACAGATATGGCTGGCGCTGGCCATGACAGGATAAAAGGGACAAAGTGAAAGTGAATTACAGACTGAAATGAATTATAAGTCAAGTAAACTAAATATCATGGGTTATAAAGTGTTCCCAACGGTATGTACGGCAGAACTAAAGTTAAAGGCGGAATAACTGCAAAGGGAGGTAAACGAGTCAAAAACGTCAATCTTCCGCCATGCTTCTAGATGTAACGGCTTCAGAAAGTGATGGTGGATGGGAAACTCGGGGTAAGACTGAACATTCGATTGCCCATTCAAGATCAGATACTTGTCAGTCTATAACTCCCAACCGTCTGGGTATTACATATGAACAAGGCGCCAAACATATTAAATCTCCTGTTTTACTTCCTCTTGCTGGTGCAAATCGGGCCTTATTGGAACGAACTAATCTGTTATATAAAACGAGATGGTGTTTTTGTTAACAGAACTCCTTCATTACAGATGACACGCGTCAGGTGTCCCATCACGATTTCTCGTGACAACAATACATACTTTTCGTCCCATCTTCGGAGAAAGCTATTATGACGGTATGATCTGACAGAGAAGTTAAAATTTTGTAACAGTTATTTCACAGACAAAATTTAAACGCTTGACAGCAGTGCTGATTTCACGGTAAGAGATTGGTCGTTGTCAAAGTTTACACAAAGATTGGTACTTACGAATGTTACTTTTTTAAGACAATTTGCTGATTAATTTTCTGATATAGGCTTCTTCTGTTTAGAAGCAATGGTTTCACCTGCATGATAGGAGTGACTTTGTTGGGAACGCGCTATTTGGAATCTTCCAAGACTGCATAGTATGGGTGTGAATGGTGTGGATATCACTCGAGCTTTTTTGGATAACTATATACTTAATACTCACACTGAACGTATTTAGGAGGGTTACAGAATAGAATAGATGTTCCTGCTGCATGTATGCGGGTGTCTAGCGAGAATTGAACAGTCAGTAGGGTGGATGAGGTTGATGGACTTTAGGTCTCAGGTTACGCTTTCCGATATTTATTTTTTTTATTTATTTCATTGTTTTTTTTTTTTGCGCCGTAGTCAAGAATATTTCACTAACACGACGGCAGCCAGCATTACGGTAGGAAACCGGTCAAAGAACAGGGAGAACACACATGCATCGACCTCAAAAAATAACCTGGTCTATGATACTGACTGTAAAACTGCCGCTATAGACTCATAACAGGATCTTTACTTCTTATGTTGAAATATTGAAATCATAGCGTTGTGTAGCTGACATTAAATTCTTTTACCGTCGGCAATATGTCTCGTAAAGGTGCTCAATCGCTGGAATACATCAGGTGCGGGTTCAATCCCAACAGCCTTCCACCATAATGCTGGACGAGGTCGTACAGGTGAAGTATTCTTCACTACAGCGCAAAACACCAATCAAAGAAATAAATAAACCAATCCCAGTAGTGGACAGAGAATTTGTATATTCACCCCGTTTACGGTTCGTTGACCTTTGGATACATTAAGCGGTCGACAAAGCTCATATGGCCATGTACCTAAGCATGGTGGTTTAGCTCGCAGCACTTTGGTTTCCTCCTCCCATTAAACTGAAAGTCATCAAAAGTTTCTTGAGAGTGGCGTTAAACAGTAATAAATAAATAAGTTAATTAACTAATTAATTGATTGAAATTAATTTAATAAATAAATAAATCAATAATTAAACAGCAGAGAAATTTAGTTCAGAGAAAAAACTGATGTAGTTAGTCATACCCAAAGTTTAACTGGGGACTCAAACTCGACACTGTCCATTACAGCAAACTGTGTAAATAGTACAACACTAAAAGAGACAGCTCTGTATATAAGTGAATGGGTTGTCATAGCATTGGAGATTGGTTCAGTCTATACATGACTATGTTTACAGTGTTTTGGGTATGTTTGGCATGTAATGCTCGCGTCTAACCTTATCAAGAGTCCACAACAAAGATAATGTTAGTATATGCTATAATTTGGATTTTCACAGGATTTCACGTGCGTTCTTGCCTCTACGATAGCCGATTAGTGGACGAAGAGGAAATATTTCATTAGAGTCCTTTCTTCCTTCAATCAGATGCCAGTATTTGTTAGGATGTTTCTAATTTTCCTTTGACGATCGTGATAAGTGGTTAAAAACGTATTTCAGACCCCATCCCCATGCAGGAAATAAAATTTGGCAGTAAAAGCAAGTCATTGAGATGTAATATAAGGTTTCTTGTGCATGAGATAAAACTAGTGAACCCAACGGTCCTATATTTTGAAACAAGAATTTCTTGTAGGCTGTGAACTCGTACCAGTAACATGCAATGTTAAATTACCTTTCCCTCTAGATCGATCTTGCCATACACCATAAACTTTTTTGACTGAAGATTTTTTTGCAGGCTTATATGTACATACGGTATCTACCATGAACATGTGATATCTTTTACATGTTAATCTTTAGCTTAAGACACACAGAATATATGTGTACTTTTTGATAGACTTGATCGACCCCGATAGCTCAGTTAGTGGGGCGTCCCCTTCGGGAGCGGTAGTCTAACGGTCAATCCTGGATCGGGTCACATCCGATCATTAATGGGATAGTGCGACGATTGATTGACCCGTATCAGTATAATGACTCGGGCGGAGCCCCTTACTTGCTTTCGGTAAGCCGTTTCAGTGCAACAGCACTAGATAAAAGAGCGGCGGAGATACGTCCTGCAACAAGGAGGCACATTACATGCACTTTAAGGATTCTTTCGTAGTCATATGAGCAAAAATTTGTTAAGCACGACGTTAAACCCCAAGCACTCACTCACTCACTCTCTCACTCACTCTGATAGACTTGACTGATGAGTAACTAGGTTTTATCTGGTTTCCTTTTGCCTATAATATTGATCGACAGCATATAAGCGAAATTGTTTAGTAAACAACATAAAAATTGAATAAGTTAAAAGAGAACTTAACATGAAGTGCCACGTAAATTACCGTGCAAAACATAGTATGCATTTAACAGAATAATTTGTAGTGAAAACGCTGCAAACTCTGGCTATGCTGACTAGGCTATGTGGCTTAAGTCCGAAATACACACATGTATATACATTTATTATTGAAAAGGTTACAGAATCCATGGTGATTGGCTGACAGTGAAGATAGGGTTTCATGGGTTGTCCTGTAGCCATACTCACTCAAAAAAAAAATAAATGTGCCATACCTAAAATTCAGCTTAGGCATGGCATTGTCTGAACTTGCCTATTTCCCACACCGGTCAATCAGAATCGATTCTGTATCCCTTTAAGTTATCACAACCATTACTATATAATTCTTTGTTATCTCATTTCAAAATCTGTACACCAAAAAAACTTAATCTGTTAAATTTAACAGAAAGTCTCTTGTTTGAGTGATAATAGAATATATCCTGTTATTATAACACAATATTGTGTCAGGTTTAACATAATATTCTGTTAGTTTAACAGAATTGTGATGTTGAATTAATAGAATATTGGTGTTATATTTAACAGAATAATCTACTGCCATTGTACAGAATACATTCTAGCATCACTCAGGTAGCAGACTTTCTGTTGAAGTCAATAGATTAATTGTTTTGGGTGTAAAATGTATGGCTTAAAAGAAAATAAAGAAATTAATGAGACTACGAATATGATTTACATGTATATCAGTAATGATTATATAATATATGAAAGTGTACAAAATGATATTGGAACCCAGTATTTTATTACCAAAAACACCTAATGTACACATTCAGAATAAAAACCCGACTTTGGACTTCTGATGATGGGTCTACACATGCGGAATAATGCCGACAATAAAATTTCTTTGAACCGCATTTCACCCCTTGTCTGAGACATATTCTCAAATGTCATTCACCCTTAACTCGGTGCATCTTGCATTACTCTGCGTAGGCCAGCAACTTGTGGATGGTCGTGAATTTCGGTTCCCCTCACCTTAATTCTGACCGCCGTCGTATAAGTGAAATAACATTGAATACGAAGTAAGACACCAATCAAATAAACAAACAGGTTTATTTATTTGATCGGTGTTATACGCCCTACTCAAGAAAATTTCACTTAAACGACGGTGGCCAGCATTATGGTGTGTGGAAACCTGGCAGAGCCCGCGGGAAACCCACGATCATCCGCAGGTTGCTGGAAAACCTTCCCACGTACGACCGGAGAGGAACACAGCATGAGCTGGACTTGAACTCACAGCGACCACACTGGTGAGAAACTCCTGGGTCATTACGCTGCGCTAGCGCGCTAACCAACTGAGGCACAGAGGCCCCAACAAACAAATAAATACTCTGTGTAGGTCTGCATGTGCAAAGTCTATCTAACTCTTTCCACCGTTTCCTTATTATTATATTTTTAAATTGACTGTGATGTACACTATGAAATATAATGTAAGGTACAGCATAGAGAGTAAAACCAGAGTAGCGACGACAGTTTGATAGCTGGGAAAATGGTAAGGGCTTTATTCTCACTGTTCATGTAAATGCATAAGTAGTATGTTTTTGTGTATAATTTTATGTAGATGTGTAGAATTTACACACCCAGAATTAAATAAAAAATGAGGTAAAAAAGCAGTGATAGTAATTGCCATTTATTAGATGTCTCTTCGTTTTGAGAGTGAAAAACAATCCGGGTTCTGTACCTTTATTCTAACCGATACCATCGCTGTTGAGGACCTATGGTCCAAATGACGGTGTGTGTTGTCAGAATAAAAAAACTAGGAATATAAAGAGCAATGCCTGAGAATGATAAGTCCTGACTAAAGTGTCAATCACGTGTCAAGTAAACCCTTTCCATTCAAAACAATCAACAATTTACTTTCAACTAAGTCATGTGAAATTGAAAGCCCGTTGAATGTAGCATAGACTTACAGCCGATCACTGATTAGCGCGTGATTGGTAGGATACCTCGTTGTTGAATTTCGTCGCGTCTTCGACTTCGGGATGTTACGCCAACTAGGACTGAGAGTCACATAGAAAGAAAACGATGTTCAACAGATTAATGATGATCGTGTATCATTAGGTTGTGGAAATCAAAAGCGCCCAGTGCAAGTAACTTTAGATTCTGGTGCGGTGGATACTTCTTGTTCCCATGATGCTTTCAACATGACAGCTATCATTAAACCAGAAATTCGACGGCCATATTTCCTCACTCATTGCGACGAGTAAATGGATTAGCTTACTCGATACCGACAGCCCTCTCCTCTCTCGACTCGGCCTTCGCTCTCGCGTCACCACGTTCGGTGATATTTTGAACTATTTCCCATAGGAGATTTAGATCCCCTGAAAAGAATATGTCATTGTATTAAGTGTTGTTTTGGGCGCCGTGCCAGGGTTAAGTTGTGAGAGTTTTGTAAAGTTATCCCCACATCTTATAATATTTCATTGGATTTTGCTTTGTTTCGTGCTTTTGATTCTAGATAAAAAAACCCTACCTGACAGACGAGAATGACGAGCATTAATAGCTGAAGCTGGTCCATAGAATCTCTCACAAGATTGCAAAGGGTGTATCAGATAAGATTCGAGTAAAACCTGTTGTCTGAATGAGCTGACTACCATCCAATTCCTCTTGTCTTCTAACCCAAGCTGACGGCTCTTGTTGACACAGTGGATTGCACTGTCACAGTGATTAAAATCACTCTTACTCATCGAGGTTATGAGTTCCAAACCAGTTGTCGTTAAATCAGCAGCAATCTAACGTGAGTGGTTACTCGTGTAGCTGATGAAATATTGTGCTCTTATCTAGAGCGAAGTGTAAGTTCTCTCCGCAGCGAAGTTCACTGATTTTTTTCTCAGCGTATATAGAGTAGGTTCATTTCTTTCCTCAGAAGAGAAGTGTACCGGTTTTCCCTTCAGCGAACAGTAGGCCCACTGGTTTTCTCAACAGCGAAGTGCACCGGTTTCCTTTGCAGTGAAGTCTACTGGTTTCTTCCGGAATAACGTGTGTTGGTTTCTCCACAGCAAAATGTGCCGATTTTCTCCGCAGAAAATGTTGATGCGTTTCGCTGCAGTGAAATGTGCTGGTTTTCAAGGCAGTGAAGTGTGGTTTTGGCCTAAGGGAACCGTACTGGTTTCCCCACAGTAAGGTGTGCAGAGTTTCTCCACAATAAGGTGTGCAGAGTTTCTCCACAATAAGGTGTGCAAATTTCTCCACAGTTAAGTGTGCTGGTTTTTTCTGCGCCTTGTCCGATTGCTTCCATTCACCACTTTAGTGGACATGAAGGAAGTGAAACATTAACAACGTAACAGATCGATCAAATTAATAAATACAAATATCAAAAGCACTGTTCGGTGGAAATTTCTGCAAAACGTCAATCACAATGTTACTTCTCAACTATTGGCTGGTAGTACCCTACGCTAATGAGGGTAATTGGCTGGTAGTACCCTGCGCTAATGACGGTATTGCCCCTGACTATCAGCGTCATAAAGGCTTTTTGAAGTACTGGGTTCGGTCACTTTGTTTTGTGTTAAGCTTCGATCGAAGAAGACATTAGCAAACCACTTCTGGTATCTGGAACAGCAGGTAGATACAAGTATCATGAAACAAAGAAGCGACCAATAGAAATCAAATCAATCAATACCAGCGCCGGATGCACTTTAACAACAAAAACTCTTTCGTCTTCGTCGAAACCATTGTTGAAAAGTGCTAGCCCCCCCCCCCCCGGCCAATATTAATACATCAATACAACTATATTCACAATCAAAATACTACAATATTTCTGCAATCACATGCGTGTTAGCATAACCGTTTTTGTTCAAAAAATTTTGCAAGCCACGATCTCGTCAGAAAAAGAGCAAACCTTTGTGCTGTTTACAAGTTTAAAATGTCCAACAGTACAACATTGTGTTGGTGACAAAGCACAAGTCCATTCAAAGTAAGGCCCGTCTCCAGTATATCGGAATAGTCCATTGATTTTGTCCAATCGGCATTTCTTTAAGGCTTACTTAACAAGGGCGCAAACATTAAGAGCGACGCAAATTTTATCGCAATCTTGAAACTAATAATAACTATGCTGACAAGACAGACCCTTCCGGTTATTTTATTTATTGATTGAAGCATTTACTTCTGAAAGATCACACAAACTTTCCAACATGGCGCCTTACTTATTGTCTACTCATTCTGTAGAGCTCCAGGCAGCATGGATGAAAAAGCGTTACTGAAAGGCCTTATACGCGAAAATAAGAAGTACGCGAAAATAAGAAGTACAAAATCTTTTTCAATCGTCTTAAAGAAATGTGTAGATAGTCAATAGTATTCAGTGGAGACTGACATTATGATGTCATGCTTCCATTATTAATAGCCGTGTCAGCATAGCAATATGCCCAAGTGCAAAGCTTACACTATTCGAAGGCGAACGACAAAGATAAGAAAAGTTGCTTTAGTATTCGGGGCCCGAAGGGACAAAGCAAAAAAGTCACTGGGAACGCAACATTCACACGTGTGTATCTGGAGTTAAGGGGTGGGGGAGTATGGCGGGGCGGTATAGCCATTACGTCACCATAGAATATCCGCAGCTGCGCGAACGGTAATTTGTCCCATTTGTATACATTTATGTCGTTGTGGTATATCCACAGGAAAGCTTGGTGTAATTTATCCCAGTGGTATAACCCTTACGTTGCCATAGTATATCCACAGCTACACCATGACTAATTTGTCACAGAGGTATAACCATTACCATAACCATAAAGTGCGGCTCCAAATGAACACGTTGCTGGTGCTCCCGCACTGTCCCTCACCCTCACCCGTACGACCAGCCGAACTGACTCACCCAGCTTCCCCATCCATGGATACTCGATGGGAGCATCCGTTTACCTCCATCGTCAGCGGAAAGACGGGGTGTGGAAAGTCCGTGTGTGTGAAACTGTTGGTGGAGCACGCTCAAGCTCTCATTTACCCACCCCCTCCACACGTCGTGTGGTGTTACGGGGTGTGGCAGCCGTTGTACAGCACGTTACCCAACGACCCGGGGGAGCGGACATTAGTCGTCGTGGACGATTTGATGGCCGATGCGGACGAACGCGTGACAAAACTCTTTACCAAAGGCAGCCACAACCGCAATATCAGCGTGGTGTACATCGTGCAGAACTTATTCAACAAAACCAAAGATCATCGCACCATCCGTTTGAACGCACACTACTTGGTGTTGTTCAAAAACCCGCAAGACGCGTCTCAAATTACCACGATGGCTAAAAAGATGGCTCCAGGGCGGACGCAGTACGTGCGCGAGGCGTTTGAGGATGCCACTGCCGAACCTCACGGTATTTGCCGGTGGATTTCAAGCAAGCCACACCCGACCACCTGCGACTTCGCACCCACATCTTCCCCGGGGAGATTCAGCACGCCTACCTCCCCAAGTCATAAAACTTCGTACGCACGATCTGCCGAGTCAGTTGTTTCCACGTTAAACTCCCGAGATATCACGCCGGCTCCAACGTTACGGTCCCTTGCTGTCCCTGCTGGCTCGAACCACCCCTGCCATTCGACCCGCGTGCTGCGTGGTAACGATTAGGGAGTACTTCGGTGTTTGTGTGAATGTGCCAAGAATGTGTTAAATGGAAGCTCAGTGGGGGAAGTTATAGCCGCACAAGAAGGGTCTTCGCACCTTGGTCAAGAAAAGTGTTCCCCTGCATAAGAGCTGCGGCTCTTAGAACGCTCACGCAGTCACCATCCCCGCACCACGTCGGCATTTGCAGAGTCTGGACACGACCGTGTGTGGACAATATTGCGTGTATTACTTAACCCAGCGGGCCCAAGGTCCTCCCCGGGACGCTATTGTACATACGTTGGACACGTCATGCACGACATACGATAACGACTTAATGGTGTTCGATTGGATGGACCGCCAGTTTGGGGTCCAATCCCCGTTTTTTTTTTTATCACGCCACCAACCAGTGGTCCGTAAAATAACGTTCTTTCCATTTCCTGTTCGACATGTTATGAAATAATAATGAATAAAGAGACAATGACACTCGCATACAGAGGTGTTTTGACTTTTTTATTTTAATTTTAGTCTATCAAAGTTTATCAAAGTCGTAGTGGTCGCGACGAGGTAACCATTTGTTCCAATCCGCCTCGTATACCTCCCGCAGCTCAGGTTTACCCAAAGATTCCCGGCCAGGCCATGTACGAGGAGTCCGCCTTGTTAAAAAAAACGAGTCATAAAATCATAGTAAAAGTCCAACATACGGAGTTTGGCATACTGGTGCACCATACATCTTGTTTGCAAGGGTAGGTTGTAACGAATGGTCCTCTCAATTCGAAGGTGTCGCCATCGATTGCGCGTCTTTGTCAGGTCACAGATTTTAACATCCACATGCCGGTCTTGGTTTGTCACTGTTTTGTCATAGCCGGAATTTCCCAACAGCTTCATCGTTTCCCCGTTAAGAGCCTTGGAAGAGTCGGCGTCCCCCTCTCGCCGGGCTTGGGTGACGGCGTCCGCGAATGATTGGAGGGCTCGCTCCGGCGTGTACTCCATCACTTGGTAGACGCGGGTCACTACCAACCCGTGAGCGAGATACCACTGAAGCAAGGGTGTGGCCAGCAGAATATCCGTAACAAACATACTCCCGATCAGTATACGCCTGGAACCGGGAAAGATGTCATTTACTTCCAGGAACTGCGCTATGGTGAGGCCTATGTCCTCCCGACTCACATCGATGTTTTAAATATGGGTGAACATTCCGCAAAGTCCGCTTTGAGATGGTCCGGCACGTGGGTGTTGCATTCGAGGAAGCCAAACAACCGGCCTTGGACGACAGCCTCCACCGGCTGAACCTGCGTCTTGGGCTGACGCTGTGACGGGGGTAAGCTGTACCGTTGCAGGAAGGCGCGCAAGGCCGGGTTCGTTTTCCGCAGTCAAAGAAACTCCCAAATGGACACCAACTGGTATTACTGGGAGTGGATGTAGGCCTCGTTCGTGTCCACTTCCCGGTGCAAGCCTTGAGGTGTCAACCCTCGCCGGTCGTTGTAGCGCAGCTTCCCCTGGCATGGGTAATTCAGGTGACAGCCGTGGTGGTGGTAATAGAAACCGTGAAACTGGAAGATGTTGGGACGTCCGTCGATGTGGGCGAACCCGTCTACGGGGAATTGCCAATCACCGACCTACTTCTCGGTGTGGTTCAGCCGGTGGCGGATGGGTATGTCCAGCTGGTGCGACTGCCAGTCCAGCCATTTTTCAGCCAGACGCATGGCGGTGCCGGAGGGGACGAACGTCTCCCTGTCACGTCGCTATGAAGTGACCCGCCGGCATGGGTGAGGCAAGGCGGATCAAGTACAACGCGTTTGCATCGAACCCAACGATCCGCTGACAGAGCTTACCTCCCCGTATACGGGTCACGTCTCGTTCGTGGTACCGATGAAAGATGATGCTCGGCCCACCCACGATGGTTTTCTTACTGCAGACGTGCATGTCTGTCTTTCTCACCGACGAGCGTGAACACGAAACGCAAATCGTGAAACAAGTAACGGATGGTGAGCCCTGGTATGCTAATAGTCTTTGAAGACGTCGACGTGCATGGTTTGGTAGAACACCACCATCTTCTCCGCCGACTCCCTGAAAGGGATCACGTTGCTATACCACGCAGCAAGTCTCTTACGGTACGCATGCCGTGCTTCCTACACACCTCCTGCAAGGTCTTGTACTCGGCGCCCGTGCACGGCTGGTGGGTCAGATCGTTATCGAAAGCGTTGCGGGATGGAAGTGCCGTTTCCTCCAGCCGGGCAAGGGAGTCTATGTAGTGCTACGACCCAAACTGCCTGTATTATAAAGAGATGGGTTGTTCGAAATACACGACAGTTTAGCCGCACAAAAAAGTAACCAAAACCAGCAGATTTTATTTTACAACAGTTTATTAAGTTTTAACAAGAACAGATAACAAGACTTTTACAAATACTAAAGTACTTAAGTGTAACAAGAAAGGATAGCAGTATCTATACAAATACTAAAGTACTTACATGTACAACGGGTGTCCAAGTCCAAACGGACGCATATATTCCACAATGCGGAAAACCATACAGGCATAAATGCAGAAAAAAGAGGGAAAATCCACAGTATAACTGACTGTATGACGAAATATACACAAAATTCCATACACAGGGTCCGTGTACTAATAAGTACTGTGTACACAAGAGCACAAATTAAACATACAAGTTCAGACTGAACAAGTGCTCGGTGAGATAGGATATAACAAAGCCAAAGGCTATAAAGACACCAACATTCAGCACAAAAGGCTTACTAAAGTAATACACAGCGAAAGCATCCAAACTCAATAATTCTCCATTCTCACCCTTTTTCGCCTGCTTTCATAGGTCTTATATAGCCTGGTGGAATTGTCTAGAATAAGAAAATTCCTGAACACTGATGTAAACAAACAGGCACCGAAATGAGGGTATTCTGGAATATTCTAAGGTAGAGGCAGACAGCAGGCCCTGAACTTAGCATATGTAAACAGTGGCAAGCTAAATTTAGAAGCTGACGGCAATCTTGCACATAACAGTAGCTGTAACAAAATTTCCCTTTGGTCACGCGGCAGTCGTAAGCTTTCACCCACTTGTCGTAACTGTAATTAGGGGCCAGTTAATTTTGAATGTCCAGGAATTTCAGCTGCGGCGTGCTGAGGGCCATGTGGTTATTGTTACGCTTAATAACGTACTCCAATCACCGCCCTTGACCAGGTGGGGGTAAAGCTGTTACTTGATCAAGTTCAGGTCGTAGTTACCCGAGTTGAAGAAGAGGATAGGGAGCTAGTTGATATAGGCGACGAATTTGCCCCGCACTCGCCGAGTGTAAGACGGTTTGGTGTCGTTGGGATCGAGGCGCTCGTCTAACTCGTCCAGGATGTAGGCGTAACGCCCGGTGAGATAGGCACTACTGGTCTCGCTGATGGTATTAAGGTAAGCCATCATCCCCTCGACGAGCGCGTGGGGATCGCCGGTAAAGATGAAGCACACGGGCTGGTCGTAGTCCGGTACATTGGAGTAGTTCACGCTGATACTCATGGGGATGTGTTGGGACGTTCATTCCGTTGAGCCGGTCATGACTTCGTCCACAGGGGCCAAGTAAGCTTCGAAGTCGTAACATGCTCGGTAAGAGAACTTTCCGTCATCGCCTTCCCGGAGGTATATAACCATGTCCGTCAACACTTCGAAAATAGTGGGCTGATTGTGGAATACACCCCCGGGTACTTTCGGCGAACGGCGTCGTAATTTGCAAAGCTTATTAAAGCTCTTAGAACAGACGTGGCAGGTGAAAGACTGGGCGTAACGGCTCATGGCCGTGATGTAGCTGAAATGCTGATTGTGCAGGTTTAACCGCATGGTGGGCGAAGTATAGCGCTCTGCACTGCGATGGATGAGTTGCGTCGAGTACGACTTGTCCATTGGGACGAGCTGGTACACTTGAATGTTGACATTAAATACGCTCTCCACCGTGTCCAGCGAACTGAGAGGTATCCCACGCAAATACTTTGGATCCATTTACGCCGCCTCTAGATACATGCGGTGGTAATCCCGAGCCTGCTTGTCACAGTTTTTGGTGTCGGCCTTGTCCAGATGGATGGTCAGGCACCTAAACAAGCATAAATAGTCCCTGTAAGGAGCATAAGCCCCTCCCACCAATGTGTGCAGCAACCCTTGTTCCCCGCAATGTAAGGTGGTAACGTTATCTCACCCTCACCAATAGGTTGATGGGGAAGTTTGTGCACAAAAAACAACACATTGGTGAGGAGGTCCACGACCCATTTTGTATCTTGTTTTTGTGTCCAGGCGAGTGGATCTTCACTGGGGAGATGCTGGGTGAGAAGTTCACGCAGATCAGCCCGACTCACCACGCTGTACGGCGCGTCGAGTACCCGGACATTGTTTGTGCTCGGGTAATAATACCGCACCTGCCCCGTCTCCATGTGCCGCAAGATATACCCGAAGCTATAGTTGACGGTGAAGGCGGTTGGCTGGTCCTCTTAAATCGCGTCCAGATAGGCGGGCATCGCTCCGAGATCGCTGAGCCGGTAAGTGTACCGGTCTTGGACCGGCTTGTTGAGATGAAAATGGCTCCGAATCGATCGCCAATGCTCCCGCAAATCACTCTCACCGCTAGGCAAGACATCATCGCGGGGTTGTGTCGGGTTGGAACTGGCTCGCCGAGATCTTCCATTTTTCCTTGAGCGACTCCTCCGCCTCTAGAATTGCTCCACTCGAGCTGGCTTTGTTTGCGGCGGCGGTGGTGGTGGTGGTGGAAAAAGCGTGTCTCTGTTCCTGCACTCACAGACGAGCGTGGTGTTGTTCACGCAATCTGTGCATTGTTTAATTAAACATCCTGTTTTACACACGTGCGCCTGCATCGGGTGTACATCACCTTACAAAATCAAACAAAAACAGAATATCCATTTATAAATTAGCATACTGTGTATTTGGAACCATAACCCATTGCTATCAAGGACGTTTTGGCTTGTGCTGTTGAAACTGCTTTCGCACTGTATACCAAGTGCATATTGGTATACAACAAATATGAATCAATTTCATTAATTACTTCCGTTTCTGCTAAACCCGTTAGTACTTTTGTAACTGTACGGGTGTCTTAAGCTGCTACTGCCTGCAATGTTAACTTGACAATCGCATGTCCGTTAAATTAAGCCATTAAAACATAAAAAAGGGGATGCATAAAGTATACTTTAATATAGAAACAGGTAGATATATTTCTTCTCAAAGTGACAGCGACCTACCTGGTGTCCCTGCTCTAGTTTTACTCTCTGTGCTGTTCGTCTTTATTTATATTAAATAGCTAGCGCGTCAATTTTACCATGTATACGCTATGCATTAAATATCGTTGTTCTAAGGAATTATCCAAGAGTTGCAGGCTATAATGTATTCATAAAGCGTGGTCAATGTTATGAATTAATGTATAAAGCTAGATGTGCAGCCCTGTGTTTAAATGCTGATATCTTACCTATGCTTTGGCAGGTAAGCGGCCACATGCATTTTCATTGCAAAGCACATAAAACGGTATTTTATAAATGTATGAATAATATGGAAAATTAAAGAGCCCTGGTATTTATGTATTTATTTATTTTTTAATATTATTAGTTTTTGTTTGTTGTTCTTTTCGTCTTTTGTCTCGGTATCCCCGTCAGCTAAATATAATATGGGCTGAACTGAAGGTAGAACTAAGCCTTGTGTAACTATGTAGGCCCACACTTCCTTAACAGTCTTTTGGAATAAATTCCATAAGGTACGATTACATTCCTGTGTAACATTTTTGCGGGACGAATTTCTTCACGTGGTCTATAGGTTCTAGCTTGTCATATAGAATAGCTTGTCATGTCACGCAATTATCTGTTAGAATCTGCGGTCATACTTTTTAGTGTATGTTCAGAAGCGAACAGCGTTGGGTGATATGTTTCGCTCCATTAAATTCAGGGGGAAGTAACTCATTATACAATGATACACCTCAGATTTATTCCACTTGTTAAAACTGTCCTAAAATGTTTCGAGTCTATACCAAACATGTTTGAGCCTTGTCATCAATGCTTTAAGATTCAAACCACACAGCAAAACAATTGCGGACCAAGAGAAATAAGCTTGATAACTTGGAAGCATACGGTATGCAACACTCGCTGTGTCACTTCGAAAGACACTAAGTAAAATAATGACATTTTCATTAACACGATCCTAATTCCAGGAGTTCAAAAAAAAACGTATAACTGGCCAGGCGGCCTGTATGGCTAATCTAAGCCCATTTGTTATCATACTCGCGAGTCATCGCTCGCCGCTATTTGCTTCTGCACATACACGAAAAGGTATGACTGCCGATACCAACAGATAATTGTGTGACATGACAAGCTATTTTATAAGACCAATCCAGAAGCTAGAGACCACGTGATTTCCCTGGTTGCAAACAGGCTGGGTGAAGACATTCGACCCGCAAAAAAAACAAAATATTACATAGGAAAATGCCTGTTGGAAAAAAAAAACAACGACACTGTTACAATGTTATACTATACAATGCTATGCAATGTTACACAATGTTATTTTGCTCCCTTCTCCAACACGATTCCCTCCTCCTCCTCGCTCATTGGACGACGCTGCGCGGACCTCAACGAAATAACTAAGCGGGAAAACACACACGCCCAACCCCAACCACCTCATTGATCCGTTTTGGCCACGCAGACTCCCCATTACGAGGGTAGTATAGACGGGGGCATTCACCGCGTAGCCAAATGGTACAAAACCGTTCGGCTTTTACTAAAGAGTGTATATGTGTGTGTGTGTGTGTGTGACTTACCTATCAGTGTTCAGCACGTTGATGGACACGCCAATCCACAACCGGTAAAAGGTCTTATCACACCGTCGCATTTCCACACACTCTGTTTCTCGTGACGCCTCTGATTGGCGGACCAAATTTCCCTGCCGGGGAAAAGTGCCTTGCGCACATGCCGCAAGTAAAAACCGCGACTTCTCCCCCTCGGCGTGCTGCGTCTCTTCATGCCTCAGTGCGGGTGTGTCCTCTGGTGTCGCACCCAATGATCCCGCCGGGTGTCCTCTGGTGTCCGCACCCAATGATCCCTCCGGGAAAAGTGCCTGGCACAAGTGCCTGCAGGTAAACTGCGACTTCTCCTCCTCGGCGTGGTGTGTCCTCTGGTGTCGCACCCAATTATCCGCGAGGAAACCGCCTGGCACACGTGCCGCAGGTAAACTGCGACCTCTCCCTCTCGGCGTGTTTGCGTATTTTCATGCCTGAGCCGGTTGCCCGCAGAGAAAGCCGCCTGGCACACGTCCGACAGGAAAAGCCTCCTCCTCCTCCTCCTCCTCATCCTCCTCCTCCTACTCCTCCTCCTCCGTAAACCATGATGGCAGCGTAAGTAGAATAGTCTCTGGGGAATAAGCATCACTCTCTTTGACACACCTTCTGTTTTTTATTTCGTCAGCGCGATCGTCAACAAAATTCAGCCCGTTGGTCAGTTTCAGCGCGAAATGGAGGCTTACCAATTCATCAGTTTTTGGCGCGACATGGAGCTGAAGGAGCTACTCAACCCAACTTTACAAGCCGACGTTCAGTTTTGGAGCGACAAATGGGGCTCACCCACCCACCCCCCTCCCCAATCCCAAGGTTATACTATACAATGCTATACGATGTTACACTATACAATGTTATTTTGCTCCCTTCTTGAGCATGACTCCCTCATCCTCCTCGCTCATTGAACGACGCCAGCGCGGACCTCAACGAAATTACCGAGCGGGAAAACACACACACACACCCAACCCAACCACCTCATTGGTCCGTTTCGGCGCCACACAACTCAACACTCAAACTTTACAAGCCGACGTTTTTGGTCCTTTCTCCTCATCACTATACAATAATGAATAATATACTACACACACTACACTATAAAATACTAATACTACATCTTAGTAAAATTCTCCCTTATATGCTTTTCTTATTCTTTTTTTAATTTTTTTTACTTATGCTTTTCTTATATGCTTTATACTTTATTCTCCCTTAAATGCATTATATGCTTTTCTTTATGTGGACATGCATTTGTCAACAAAATTCAGTTCCCTCATCCTACTCTTGGTCAGTTTGGGCGCGAAATGGAGCTCACCCATCGGTCAGTGTTGGCGCGACATGGAACTGAAGGAGCTACTCAACCCAACTTTATAAGCCGACGCTTAGTTTTGGCGCGACTCATGAAGCTCACCTATGGATCAGTCAACGCGAACGTCAACGAAATTCAGGCGCCAAAACCGCGCGATCACCTCATTCGTCAGAGCGTGGACTCAACGGCACCACCACCTCACCTCTTCCTCCTCAACTCCTCCTCCTCAATGCGGACCGTCCGCAACGCTCTATACTACTCCCGGTGATATAACCATTTCGTGGCCATTGCAATTAGTATTTACTCTTGGTGTATACCCATTATGTCGCCATGATATATCAACATGGTACACTTGGTGTAATTTCTCCCAGTTTTACATCTATTACATCGCCATGGGATATCATTTATTTGTCTTAGTTGTTTATCCATTATGGTGTCAGGGTATATCAGTATGTACGCTTGGTGTAATTTGTACAAGTGGTGTAACCATAAGTTCGCCATTGTTTAATTGATGCAGTTGATACGCTTGGTGTCAGTGTCAATTTATCTCAGTGGTTACAACCCTTACGTCACCATAGTATATCCACAGCTACGCTAGGACTAATTTATCACAGAGGTATAACCATTACCCTAAAGTGCCGCTCCAAATGAACATGTTGCTGGTGCGTGTGTGCGTGCGTGTGTATGTGTTTGGCGACGGTGGGAGTGGTTGGGGGGTTTAGAGCTACACGCTTAACCATTATGTCCCTATGGTAGGTGTATATCCACAACCACTCTAGGGGTAATTTCTATCAGTAGTATAGCCATTTTGTCGCCATAGTATATCAACAGCTAGGGTTGGTGTAATTTGTTTCGGTGATATAGCCACAACGTCGCCATAGTATATCCATAGCTAGGGCTGGTGTAATTTGTATCAGTGGTGTGACCATTACGTCGGCATAGTATGTCAATAGCTAGGGCTGGTGTAATTTGTAACAGTGTTATAGCTGTTACGTCGCCGTAGTATATCCACAGGTACGCCGGATCAGTGTACTTGGTCTCTAGTGTATATCCACTATCTCACCACGGTATATCAAAACGTCAACGTTGTCTAATTTTTCCTATTTGTATAACTAATTCCTCACCACTGCTTATCAGTATATGGGCTCTTTGTAATTTATCTTTCTTAGTTACGGTTCCATAACGTATCAGTGTACATCTTTGGTAAAATTTAAACCAGTAGTATTACCATTACGTTGCTATAGTATATCAGTTAGCATGGTGTAATTGGCCTCTGTGATATGCCCATTATCTTGCCCTGGTATATCAAAAAGTTAGCTTGGTCTAATTTGTACCACTGGTGTAACCGTAAGTTCTACATCGTAAGATTGATGTAGCTGGTGCGCTTGGTGTAATTTGCCCCAGTGGTGTACGACTACGTTACCATGGTATATCCACATCCGGGGTTGTTGTAATTTGTGTCAATGGTATGCGTTGCCATTGAATATACATGTGTCAGTATGTACGCTTGGTGTAATATTTCCCAGTTTTACATCCATTTCATCACTCTGATATGTCATCAATTTGTCCTAGTTGCATGTCCATAACGCTACCATGGTGTATCAATATGTACGTGTACCAGTATCCCAGTGGTATAACCATTACGTCATCATTTGCATATCGGTGTGTATGCACGATGTAATTTGTTCTAGTGGTACAAGTACATGTGCATGTATATCCATTACATCGCTGGTATATTGTTAAGTACGCTATGTGTAATTGACCCCACGTCCAACCCCACCCTAACCCCCACCCATTCAGTGGTAAATATTCAATGGGGCGCACTTCATTGGAATACAGACTGCATCGGTGGTCTAATTTTTAGAGCGTCCGCTTCAAAGTCGGAAGACCCAGGATCAAACTGGAATTAATCCCGGGTTAGGTCATACCAAACACTTTATATGTTCACCTTGCTCATACCTTTCATCTTTTCAAAATCGCTGAAAACTGTTGACTGCTTCTCTTTGCATGATTCCGTCTTATTTTCGTACTATACTTTCTTAGTTTTTTGCTGATTTGTGTTATACGTCGTTTCGAGAATTTAGGACAAGAAGACATAGTATGTGTACACACTCACCAGTCCTCTCCTTCATATAAAAATTGCTAGTACGAAGTTAAACCCCGAGCATTAATTCATTTATATATTTTTTTATATGACTGGTGTTTTACGCCATACTCAGGAACATTCAATTTATACGACGATGACCGGCATTCTGGTGGGAGGAATCCGGGCATAATAGCCGGGAAAATTCATTCACTGGGATACCATGGTAGTTATTAGTCATACCATGTACGTTTAGTCCACATTCACTAGGTTACACAGGTATAGCAAGGCCATATCCGCTTTTTGACACGGACACCTGTGCCATACACATGTCTAACAACGCCAAATCTGACCTTTGACACTGGCACCTGTGCCATACACACCTATAACAACGCCACCATCAGCTTTTTGACACTGAAATCCGTGCTATACACACCTGTAAGAAGGCCATATCCGATTTTGACACTGGCAACTTTGCCATACACACGTATGACAACGCCACATCCGCTTTTCCACAGACACTTGTGCCATACACACGAAGAACGTCACATCCGGTTTTTGTCAATGAAACCTGTAGTATACACACTTGTTTTGACACTGACACCTGATGTTCTGGTGACGTATTTTTCTATTTGATTAGGTCAACATTCTTAACTGGGAAAATAAATATTGGGACAGATAAAAATTTGCTATAATCAGCTGCTTTTATTCATACATATGTCGACAGCTAATCAATGAAATTGTCAGTAATCAATAATTGTCACATTGGCTCAGTTACATGTCCTGTGTTCGCGGTGTTGACTCACATTGGCTCAGTTACAGGTCCTGTGTTCGCGGTATTGGCTCACATTGGCTCAGTTACAGGCCCTATGTTCGCGGTATTGGCTCAAGGCGGCCGGCCGATTATCCTTGAGTATGTAAGATAGCATATATGAAAATCATTGATTAATAAAATTAAAATCTAATATCATCAGATTATTTCATTTAGAACCGTAATCAGCTAGAAGTCTATGAAACATCGACAAATTCACGATAAACTCGTCCTAATGAAGCACCTCAACTCAGACCAATCATGCCCGTTTCCTCGTATTTTAAACTCGTTTTACTATAAAATGAAATCAGGTATATATTTGACATGGCTCCATCGCTAAATAAAAAAAAATCAATCACTACATGGAATGTAAAAGCCTCATTTACTAATTGTTATTTAGAATTTCCACAGGATGAAATGCCTACAAAATATGCTGGCTGGGTAAGGTGCACATTGACTGAGAGCAATACACTTCTGAACATGGTGCTCAGTTGGATAGCGCGCTAGCGCAGCGTAATGGCCCAGGAGTCTCTCACCAATGCGTTGCAATCAAAACTCAGCTGAGGTACATATTTTGAATAACGTCAACTTATAAACTAGCATTAGATAATGCCTAGAACATTCCGTGCGTCTTTCTAACATCATTAAAAACTGTCGACAATGTTTCTTTGCACGAATCAATTTTAATTTCATACTTTGTGTACTTTTCTTAGTTCTTTAATGAACGTTGTTTTGCGAGCTGACCTGGCGATTATTGATCTAGAATGTCCGGTTGGACGAATGTCTCTCTTGAAGTATAGACTCATTATATAGACTCAATTTACTCATCTGGTCGAAGGTCACCTCTGGTCATCTGTTCACTGTTTCTTCCCAGAGTAATTCAGTCAGGCCTATCACACTATGTATTCTTCTGTTTGTTCATGCATTTGCTATGGCGATTTGTGGGTAAACTGACAAAGTATTCATCGTAGACTTCCAGAGAACAGCTTCAACCCGAGTCGCCACTGGGAGGGAAAATACAACCATTACCCGGGATACTTGATTTTGTCCAATGTTCCTGCTGTATAACTAAAAATCCACCCGTTCATTCTTAATGTAACAGACTTAGGCAGATTTCATTCATATAGAACAAATCCTGGAGAACTCTCTGGTTCAGTCAGACGACTGAAATAATCTTCGTACAGGATACAATCGCCGCCATCTTGTCGATATGCAAACGACACACATCGGCAGGTTATCGTGCACCAATAACCGCAGCTGACGTGTGTCACGCCGGAAAATGAGGTCAACATGGAGGATGAAAACACCTGATCACGTGCCCGCTTCGTCCAGAATCGTGAGTACCGGGTGCCTGCAAAATGGAATATTTTAAGTAGTTAAGATTGGAATATACTTGTCCCAAAATTTACCGTGCATCAAATTTTGCAGAATTTCAAAATCGTTTGAACGATTATAATTATACTAGTACATTCTACATTACCATTCGTTTTAGGCGATGCTGGATAATGCATTCACAGAATAAATGACACTTCGTGAGTATTTTACGACTCTGCATGCTCTCATTCGCCATTTTTGTGTGTCTTGAGAGGTCACTTAAGCCAATGCAAACGTTCTCCTATTCAGACTTAAAGGCATTTCGCCACCATGCCTAGATTAACGTTGAACGAGCGTACACAGGCGTTTGGTATGTTTGCCACAGAATTAAAGCAAACAAGAGATTGAAAGGGGGGTGATTTGTCACAAAGATAGCAGTGCTCGTCTGACGTGAGAGAATTTTTCAGGACGTAAGGGATCGTATGTGCTCTGGACGTCAACGGGTAATGACGTCTGCGCAAGATCGGCAATTCGTTTGACACACCTCAGAAACAAACATTAAACAGCGGTCGAAACCGCTCGAAACCGCTCAAAATCTCGTTTAGGAGACTGGTCAGTAATGGTGTGAGGAGGTTTCGCATTTGGCCATTTTCAATACGCGCAAAATCAGGTGAATATGCAGGTCAAGGGTCCACATGAAAGATGCCCGAGCCGTATAGATATTGGTGTTGACGAGTCATATTTCAATAGTACAAATTTACCTGACTTCGCACCTACTGAGCACGTTTGAAACGAAACGGACCGAGGCTTGAGACGGCAGAGACGCCAGCCCCAAAACGTTGAAGCAATGGCCAACCACTGGCGAACACACCTGTAACTGAACTTAAGAACGTCAACGACCTTGAGAACACGTTAGCCACTTAACTTGAATAACCATTTCTTATCTGTTCATTCACAACAGGTTGTTCTTCGATGATGAACAGATAAAAGACAGTATGCATTCGAACATGGAAAAATATATTTATATCTATGCGCAGTCACTTTGTTGTGTGAGTAAACAATGGACGAGACAAGAATGAGGTAAAGACAGTAAGCAAAATGAGAAGAACCGGGATGCCTGTCTCTTCCAAACCAAGCTTGACACGATGATAGTGTTATGTATGACTATTTAACGTTTTCATGTACTGTTAGTCTGCGGACCTTTGTGTTGGATGTTATAAGCATAACAGGCTCTGTTATATATGTACAGTGCGGACCTGGTGGAAAGCACCTTGTTCAATGCTTTGTTTATTTAACTGGCTGTTCATTGGCTGTTAATTCTGTGTCTAAAAATAGTTGAATCCACCTGGGACTTATATAAGGCGTGTTTTCTGTGCAGAGAGGAGGTATTTTTGCTGCATCCACTGGGAGCCAGGAGAGTGTGTGACGCTCTCGTATCGAGTCCATTATTTTGATATGAGCTGGCGATGCCAGTTTCATTTGGGAGGACAGATTTTTATGCCGGCACCGTTTGTGTACCACAGTAGTACTGATGTCTGGTTTATGTGAATTTCTGCGGAAGTCACGTTTATTGGTGTTCGGATCTTTATTATGATTATACAGTGTTGACTGTGTAGTTTGTTTAACACGCTGACCTCACCTGACCGACAAGGTCGTCAAGGACTCTAAACTGAAGTTTTCAGTTTTGCAAAGGACGATCGTTCTGCCACAAGGTGACATTACTCTACGCCTCTGAACGGCTCGTTTGTGAGTTTCTGCGGGAGCTGACTGTTTTAAAGTGGATTATACCTCCATGCCTGTATTTACCCTGTGTTGTGCTCTGCGGGTGTGACGTCATTCAAAGGCTTGACTGTTCCAGTTCTGTGTAACCTGTGTACTGTGTTCGCGTTCGCTAACCTAGCGAAGTACCTGACTGGGACAATTTGTGACTTGTGTGAATTGTGTGTTTATCCCATGGTCTTTACGTTGGATCTCCTGGAACACGTTCCTTGGGATGCAAAGGTGAACTGGAAACTTTTAAAGACCGGTAATACTGATGTGTATGTTGTTGTTGTTGTTGAACTGTCTGTAAAACTGTACGTCTCATTTTATATATAAAGCATTGTTTACATTGAAATATTGAGTCACTGAGTCTGTTTTCTGTTGCCGTTTTCAATACCGTAACAATAGTCGTATATGTAGTTGCCATAGCAACATACATCTTTGTTATTATGCTCGATTGAGAAATTTGAATGCTGGAGAAAACATAAAAATGTCACAGTTTAGATGAAAGAGCACGAAAAGTTACTTGTAAACGTGGTTTTCAATATTTTTTGGACTTTTCATTAAAGAGAGAAAGACAAATAATTTTTGTATGGTGGGTATTTGGGAAAACAGTTTGGTATATATAGTATTTTGTAATAATGTTATAAACGAGGATGCAACACATGTTAAATAAATATACTTGCACTGAAATTTGGTCTTCTTTGCTAACAATTGGGTTCAACCTGGATTTTGATCATATTTATATTATTAATATATTCATAAATATTATCATAATTCAGATTAAATGCATATTTTTGGATATAAACAACAAATTTACATTCAAATAAATTAATTTGGCATACATCACATTCTTATTTACATTTACGTTATTATGTAAAATTATATAAATACCAAACGGTGGTCCCAGATACCCATCGTACAAAACATTTTAAAATACCTATTTCTCCTGCCAAAAAAAAATAGAACAAAATAATAAAAGACCATATTTGAAGATAAGTTTTGACGCTTTTTCATTTGATTTTGACATCATTTTTATGTTTTCTTCTCCTTTAGTATATTGCAAGGGCTAATTTGATAAAAAAATCTTAACTAAATAGTTTCCAAATAGCACCTTACCCATGTGATACTAACACGCAACTCACCATTCTAGTGATATCTAGTGAACATAACACACTGTCCCAGAGATATTAGCTCAAACACACTTTCCTGGTGATATTAGAACGTAATACCCTGTCCTAGTGACATGATACAGATAGCGCATGATGGGATTGTCAGCTTGAGAGAAATTATATTTAACGATTGGTCCAGTGTTCACCGATCGAGAATTGAATATTCCTGATAGCCCCAGCATGCACTATAGCTTTTATTATACCATATACAGTGTGCCGCAGTCGCAATATGCGACATACGTATAACTGCATTATCCAGCTCATGCTGGCTTCTTTTCTCGTGGTCTGCCGGTCTGTGGCAGGTTTCCAAACAATAATAAATAAATAAATAAATATAACTGTACTGAAGTGAGCCCGAATGTGATTCGGCGAATGGTGCATATAGCTTTACTGGGCCCTAAAGCAAAAAAGAGACAGTTAAGAAAATAAGGGAAGAAAGAAAATATTGATATAAAACTTGAAGGATAAATTGTTAGAAATTTTTATTAACGGGGCGCACTGCCATCACTCCGTGCGTTGTCTGTTGACGGTGAATTTTGAAATCTAACAGCAACTGTACTGATAATACCCCAGGGAGAAGACATCGGTAATCGATGTAGATAGCCCGACGTCTGTTTGGAGATAATATATGAAGCTATAAGTATTTGCTTGTCAAAGAAAATAATCATTACTTGATATGTTATTAAACGGAAAATATAGGTAGAGACTTTGTTGATTAATAGATAACGACTCTCGTTCAGTTTGGGATCGGCAAAATATAATTGGCTCTTCAAGTTTGTTTTAATGAGTGGCTCGTTCTTTTTTGTCTGATTAATGTTTTCCAGTTCATGTTTAAGGCCAATAGCAGTGTGGAACAAATGTAAAAAGGTCTTAGAAGATGCTGACACAAATGTCGATCAGGGAAATTGATCGAGTGTAAACTGGAATAATTAACATAAATATGTCCCCTTATCATCAAATTGCAATCAATTATTTTGCCAGTGTAGCACTAAAAGAATTAACGATCTAAAGTTACGGGCGAACGTGTACGTAGAAACATTGTAAGACATTGCAAGACAGTTTGTCAACTATTCTTCTGCAGAATGTTTTTAACTGAACTTTTTATCGGTCTCATGCACGGACCGAGCTGTTATACTTAAGTGAAATCAACATCGATGTTTTTGCATGATGAAAGTAATACAGATATATTTATTTATTTACTTATTTGATTGGTGTTTTACGTCACACCCATAATTATTTCACTTATACGACGGCGGCCAGAATTAATGTGGTGGAAAGACACGACCATCCACAGGTTGTTGACAGACCTTTACGCATACGGACGCAGAGGAAACCAGCATAAGCTGAACTTGAACTCACAGCGACCGCATTGATAAGAGGTTCCTAGGTCATTACGCCGCGCTAGTGTGCGAAGCCCCTCGGCCACGGAGGCCCCCAATATCAATATAAAAAAACAACAACATAATGCACAAATTTCTGAGGAATACCTTCTATAAATTTGTAACAGGAAATATCGGTAAACCTCAGGCACCCAGGTTTCCCCCACCCTTAAATCTGACAATCCCTCCAACCCCTCGTCCCACCCCCCACCCCCACCCACACACAAACAAAATCAGAAATCAGTTTGTTTGGGTGTGACGCGATACATAAAATCATTCACATCGACAAGGTCGATTCCCATAGTCGGTGTTGTTGTGGACCAAGTTTTATAACGTCCTTGACATAATAAATCCATTCTTAATCAGTGTGTATTGGAAGCGGTCAACAAAATTCCTGATATCCCTTGATACTTTTATTCAGTGTCGATGTGTATTTGAAGCGATCGATCAAGTCTTTGACATCCTTCACCAATTCACTCATAGTCGGTATTGTTGTGTATCTATTTTTAAGGCCCTTGACATAGAAGGTCCATTCTTAGTAGGTGTGTATGTGAAGCGGTCAATCAAATCTATGACGTTCTATACCCATTCATTCATAGTCTGTGTGGGGTTGTACATACTTTTAATGTATTTGCCACAGAAGGTCAATTCATAGTCAATGTGATTAAAGTCTCAGTTTCATTTTTGTCTATTCGGTTTTTATGTCCTTGACAAACTAGGTCCATTTGAACTGCAGATAAACGCCATTTAAGCCGACACATAAATAAATGAATTCATGGAATTGTTAACTTTGGTGATAAACTTACATTTGTTCTCCCAACTTTGTAATAATTAAATTGTTTGCACCTACCTTTACATGCTTGTATTTCTATTTATTTGTTTATTGTACTGGTGTTTTACGCTGAGCTCAAGAATATTTCACTTATACGACGGCGGCCAGCATTATGGTAGGAGAAAACCTGGCAGAGCCCAGCGGAGACTCACGATCATCCGCAGGCTGCTGACAGACCTTCCCACATACGACCGCCTGTATTTCTAAAATCTTACAAAAATTTAATTTGATTTACAATGAAAAATTGAAAGGAATTTATTCATGATCGATGTGTTCATATATGTGACGCGGTTGTTCAAGCCCTTGGGATACTTGGTCGCTGTCAGTGTGAAATCGTTAAGGTACATGTATAGGAATACGTACCGTAACACGGTAAAAACTTCAATACCGCTAACAACAAGCATTTACCTGCGTCCTTCTCGCATATAAACCGAAACTTCTCCTCACATGCTATATCGAGGGCCTGGTATTCAGTGAAGACTTCAGGAGGCGTGACCCACCACGCGTTGTTGGACAGTCCCACGCAGTGTTGGATGCCCAGGTAGTTGTCCATCTCACCTAACCTCCACGGGATGTACTTTGCTTCACTGCCATCCTGCCATACGAAGTGGCTTTCTGTGGGAGACAATAATGCACATTAGTATTGCTCATCTGCAATAACCGGGTCCCCCAAAAATAAAAATAATAAGAAGAAGAACTGAATGGAAATGAACATGGTCATAGGAGAGCTGACAGGTTTATAGCTGACTTCTTTCAATGACATTTAGAAGCTTAGCTGGATAACATAGCATAATACAATAATAATAATAATAATGTTTGATAACGGTATTAGTACCTATACCGAAACGTCGCTCACTGAATAAAAAGAAATTGTGCTCCATATATTTGTTATGTTAGGTTTATGGCTTGGAGAAGCCGGAAAGAGCCCCGGAAGAGCCATATAATTAAAGCACACACAGTAACACCAGAGCACTGACGACAGTGTGATAACTGGCAAATGTCACACTTAAACGGTGGAATGCGGTCTCTCGGCCTCCATTTACCTCAGTCAGGGTTTTATTTTAATAAACAGTAGCAATTTACATGCCGCCTAGCACCATGGCTTAAGCAGAATAAGGTCAAAAAATTATGTAGTTATGTTAATTGCAATTTATTAGACGTTACTGGTTTAGATTTACTTAAAATCCTGTGTTGTTATTACATTTAAGATATAATCACACTAAAACAATGCCATGGGACCAGGCCTCGGGGATGCTTAGTCCACCAGCAGAATCCTGGGTTATGCACGAATACAATATAAATAAAGACGGGCAGCATAGAGAGTAAGACCAGAGAAGCGACGACAGTCTGATAGACATACAGCATAGAGAATAAGACCAGAGCAGCGACGACAGTGTGATAAACGTACAGCATAGCAAGTAAGACCAGAGCAGCGACGACAGTGTGATAGATGTACAGCACAGCGAGTAAGACCAGAGCAGCGACGACAGTGTGACAGACGTACAGCATAGACAGTAAGAATAGAGCAGCAACGACAGTGTGATAGACGTACAGCATAGAGAGTAAGACCAGAGCAGCGACGACAGTGTGATAAACGTACAGCATGGAGAGTAAGACCAGAGCAACGACGACAGTGTGATAGCTGGCCATTAGCCAAGACTCGTGGTTAAGTTCCTGACTAAGCTGCGGCCAACCACAAGTTTCACCCAAAGCCATTTGCTGAGGAAACGGTAACCTAATAATTTCAAGCTTAAATAGTTTTCTGATGTTTTACTTATTTTATTTTGCAAAGTGGAAACGAGATTAAAATGTGACAGCACTACCATTTCGCCGGTCAGTTGCTCCAATCCAAAAACAACCAAGTTCTTGTACTTTTTCCAGAATCGTTCGTATAAATCCCAGTTCTTCCGGAGAGTTGATTTTTACGAAGTAACCACCATATGATCGGCACCAGCAGGACGCCTCGGCGTGGGTCATGATCATGTTAGAAAAATAATAACAGCTCCCTGTTTCTCTAGAACAAGACCACGTGACCTGAAGCGGGGACACGTAGACCTGGGAAATGAACAACAGCACAAGCATTAAGCGTCATTTACCACCACACAACGTCTTCAGTTATATTTCGTGCTGTTATAACAAATATAATGTGAAATTTTATAAAATAACGTTTTCTCATCTTTGAAATTATTTTGATCCAGTTGTTACACTTAATTGCAATGATGAATACTAATCTGTGCCAACCGCCCATTAGAATGATTTATAATTTATTTATATTATTTATTCGACCAGTGTTTAGAAACGTACTCAGGAAAATTATTTTTTGAACCATTTTAATATAAATTTGAATATAAGCCGGTTTTTAGCTGTGTCTTTTTGAGTAATGCGAAACTTTTTTTTTATATTTTAACGCAACTTAATAACACAACACATTAAAAAATGAGCACAGAACTCATCAGGTCCAGTCCCCTACCCTCTAAAATCAGATCGATTGAATTTTAAGGTTCAGTCCCCAGCTGCCAAAAATAACGTACATTTAATTTTCAGGTCCAGCCCGATCCGTCTAATCTGAGGTTGCTCTTATTTTCAGGTCCCGTCTCGTGCCGTCTAAACTGAGGTTGATTTTTTCGGTTCATTGTATTTTCAGCTCTGGTCCCCAGCCATCTAATATAATTTCGTCGGATGTTATTTTCCAGTCTAGCCCCAAACCGTTCAGTCTACCAAAGAGGTAGATTTTATTTTCAGGTTCATTCTCGAGCCGTCTAAAATGGAGTGTAGCCTAATTTCAAGTCCAGTGCTGAGCTGTTTAAAATGAGATCGATTTTATTCTCAGATCCAATTCCGATACGTTTAAAATGAGGCCGGTCCTATTTTCAGGTCCAGTCCCGGGGCCTTCTAAAATGAGATCGATCCTATTGTCTTGTCCCAAGTCGTCGAAAATGAGATCGATTTCATTTTTAGGTCCAGTCAATGGCTGTCTAAAAATAGGCCTATCCTTTTTGGTCCAGTCCAGGCCCGTCTCAAATGAGGTTAATTTTATTTTTAGGTCCAGTCTCAGTCCGTTTAAAATGAGGTCGATCCTATATACATATCCAATCCCATGTCGTCTAAAATGAAGTCGATTTTATTTTCATTCTGAAATGACCCACAATCACCCGCGAGTTGCTGGAAGACCTTCCCACTTATGACTGGAGGGAAAGCCAATATATACACACGTTGATATGTGTACATGCACATGTGTTTTCCTGTGGCAGGGCGTGTCCATGCCGCCAAAGTGCTGCCCCTACTGAACTATCATGCCGAAGACAACACCCAGTCGCATTATACTGACACCGGGCCAACCAGTTATGTTTCCTTGCTCTAACCTCTTAGTTGCTGAGCTCAGCTGCTGATTACAACAGTCAATTGCATAATTTGAGAAAATGTATTATGTTCCAAGCGGATCCAAAATTAGGCTACTAAGCACCACGCAATAAGTCTGGAAATAAGGTTATATTATCTTGATGACTAGAGGGCTGCTTATTTCCTATGTTTGTGGAAGAGGATATAGGCGACAGCAAAGCATCGCTAGAAAACACGGACATTTTCATTTCTGTTAAATTTCGGAACCACGGTGTAAATTAGACGGTCGACAGGATCTCTTTCGCGTAGTACATGTAACACATGATGAAGACCACTTGCCTTCCACGAATTCTCTACAGAAATTAATCTGTTTAAAATCTGTGGTGCTAGATTACATTCTGTTGTTGTGGCAGATTATTGTCAAATATAGCACACATATTCTATTAACTCTGCATAAAGCTTGCAAGAAAATAACAGGATAATATGGCGAAATCTAACGTAGTATTATGTTATGCTGACATACTACAGGCTAGCGCCACTCACACAATAAACTTAAAGTTATAATGAACAGATTATGTTTAGAGCGCATGGCATCTTTCCCATGTGTTAAAGCTTACCAGGACAACTTGCCACAGGTCGGTGGTTAGGTTTCTACACCAGTGACGTGTAACAAATTGCAATTAACATCACTGCATTTTTTTTACCTAATTCTGCTTAAGCCATGGTGATAGGGGGCGTGTTGCTCGCTCCCTTTTTAAGCGTTTACACGAGCAGTTAGAATAAACCCTAACTGGGGTAAATTGACAAGAGGCCGTATTATACCTATTACGCGTGACCATTCGCTAGCTATCACACTGTCGTCGCTGCTCTGGTTTTACCCTTTATGCTGTACGTCATTGAAAACTGATGACTGCTTCTCTCTTGTGTGTTACTGGCTTTATTTCTTATTTGTATAATTTCTTACATACCTTTGTCTTTGGGAGTTAGTGTTAAACGTTGTTTTGGAAATGGATCTTGCGATTATCGACTTGGAACGCATTTTACGGACTACGAATGGTATATGAATGTTGGACTTGACGCTTCTATTTAATTATATTCTATATCTATAACATCCAAGCTGTCATTTTATTTGTGAAAAACATTTAGTGTGAAATTAAACAATGAAGAGAAAGAAAGAAAATGGCAGACGTTTATGACAGTCATTCCTTGCTTTGTCTCGTTTTCTGTAAAAACTGATTTATCCATAAGATTATACATATTTTAAGTAAGATGAGCTTAACATGGAACTCACCAGAAAGAAAACTGACATCGTATCTTCTAACGTGATAGTGATTTACTTACCTGAAGGAAACACGAGGTTAGCAATATGACGGTGAAATGGATCATGACAACAGTTCTTTAGCTGTGCTGTTAATTATTGTTACAAATATTTTCCTGAAGAAAATTCAAGTACCCCCGCCCATTTGGGAGTACAAGAGTGCTTCCGTCACTTTCCAAAACGAAAGGTGATAAACCTCACAGCGACAAATACTACAGGCTGTGCAAATGCCTGTCCTTGAGAAAAAGAAACATTTTCTTTAAATGAGCACATTGCGATTGCGTCACACAGTGCCCGGATGTAAAAAAATGAAGATGTTACCGTTAATCGATAAGCCGTTTCCATGGATACTGTTTTGCTTTTACTACCTGTGTAAACACCACAGCCTTAGCTACGAATCCAAAGTACAAGAGACGAATGAAAACAATCCACCGTAAGGCGGCTGGTAAGAAACGTGCTTCCTTCAGCAATTTCTGGTTTTATCACATCAGAACGTATTACCAGTCACGAATACACTGAAAAAATGCTCCAGGTAGAATGTTACAATGATATGATATTCATAATGGCCAAATCCAGGGAAGAAATATTACACTAGTTAAACATCAATTGAGATATCCGAAGACATGATAAGTGAGTCCACAAGAAACATCCGATGTCGATCGTTAGAAATGATAAAACGCATGAAAAGATCGTTTCGACTGTTATTTCTCCGTAATTGGTACCACGGTTGTGTTACAGACTGTGCACTGAGCACTTGGAAAGTAAAATCATTTGGACATGACAAAAACCTGTGGAAACATCTGATTACAAAAAGAACGATACAAGAGTGGTAAAAACACCCAGAAAAGCGTGGTGCTGGGCTACATGTAAGTAGTGAGCCAAAGCAGTAAGGAAAGCGTGATGTCGTATTACATACAAGCAATGAGCAAAAATAGAAAGATAAACATGATGTGGGATTACAGGCGAGCAGTGAGCCAAAACGGCAAGGAAAGCGTGAAGTCAGGTTACGTACAAACAGTGAACCAAAAAGGTAAGGAAAGCGTGATGTCAGGTTACGTACAAACAGTGAGCCAAAAGAGTAAGGAAAGCGTGATGTCAGGTCACGTACAAACAGTGAGCCAAAAGAGTAGGGAAAGCGTGATGTCAGGTTACGTACAAACAGTGAGCCAAAAGAGTAAGAAAAGCGTGATGTCAGGTTACGTACAAACAGTGAGCCAAAAGAGTAAGGAAAGCGTGATGTCAGGTTACGTACAAACAGTGAACCAAAAAGGTAAGGAAAGCGTGATGTCAGGTTACGTACAAACAGTGAGCCAAAAGGGTAAGGAAAGCGTGATGTCAGGTTACGTACAAACCGTGAACCAAAAGAGTAAGGAAAGCGTGATGTCAGGTTACGTACAAACAGTGAGCCAAAAGAATAAGAAAAGCGTGATGCTAGCAGACCTTCCCCGTACGGCCAGAGAGGAAGCCAGCATGCGCTGGATTTGAACTCACAGCGACCACATTGGTGAGAGATTCCTGAGTCATTACGCTGCGTTTGCGCGCTAAGCAATTGAGCCACGGAGAAAGCGTGCTGTCGGGGTACACGCAAACAGTGAGCCAAAACAGTAAGAAAAGCGTGATGTTGGGTTACATGCAAGCCGTGAGTCAAAACAGTAAGAAAAGCGTGATGAGAGGTGCGTGTTTCTAATTTTCATACAGGCTGTAAATCAAGACATACACCCAAAGCTAGCTGGGACACAACACAAAAGTAGAGCTCAACTTCAGTGTAACGCGCCCCTGCGCGGAATATTTTACTCGAAATAACACTCAACCCTGCCGTTTAACGATGTTAGAATGTAAATCGAAACGTTTCAAAAACAATAAAATAAAATAAATAAATAAACGAGAAGTTGTTATTTTCTCAACTTCTCTTGAGTTTCTCACCTCTTGAGGAATTTAGACACCACAGTCGACAGAACAACGGTGATTTTCGTTACCAATCAGGTTGAAATCTTTCATTATATACTAATATTCATTATATGGAAGTAAATGGAAAATATCAAGTCATTCAAACTTTTACGAATTCTTTCGACAACGATAATCTCGTTACTTGGATTTATCAGAACACGTGGATAAAACTCATGCCAACTGATCGAGTAAAGCCGTCACTCATAATGCGTTTAATGTGTTTGTGTACGAAACGTGATAACATATACAGAAATTTGAGTGTTTTTAGTCCAGTGACGTGTAATATATTGCAATTGACATCAAGGTATACTTTTTTTACCCAATTCTATTTGAGCTATGGTTTGAGGGGGCGTGTAGTGTGTTATATGTACATGAGTAGTTAAGAAAGGCAACCGGATTTCACCGGCTACGTGCGGTCATTTGCCAACTATCGCACTGTTGTCGCTGCTCTGGTTTTATTTTTTGGTCCTGTAGTCATTTCTATTATACACACTACAAACACGCCTGACAACCTTTACCTGTTCTCTTTGTTACGTGACAGAGGAAGCTAGTGTTAGTCATCAGGAAGAAGACAAAGCTGACTCATCAATTATTCATTACAGTTATGGGAGCGTCACAACTTACGTGGATTCTTGTGCATTTAGGCTAAATATTTAAACAGAGGAATCTTTCTACACATTTGCTTCCTCTCCGGCTGTGCGTGGGACGATCTGCCAACAACCTGCTGGCACCAGAATGCTGGCCGCCATCGAATAAGTGAAATATTCTTGAGTACGGCGTAAAACATCAATCAGATAAATAAATCTGTCCACATATTTAAGATGGTTGCTCATTTGTTTTTGTTATTACCGCGGTTACACAGGAAATACGAATGACGGAGTTTTAAGTTCAAACTATTTTCAGACACCTATGTTATAGTAAATGTGATAAAAAAAAAGATTGCCTCTGACGGGTCATATGTGACTTTTTAATCTTTACCAATAAAAGAGTAGAAACTCGAAATTCCCCTTCTGTCGAGGTGTCTTTTTATGCCAAAAAGATGGTGTGCGTTTGTCCGATGATAAACTGCGGCAGATGTGTAGATTATTTGTTATGATGGAATACAGCAGATATTAATGGTACGTTTCACTATCGTAAAATATGGAAGATTGCGTACGTTTATGCAATAATAAATATAGGGAAAGATTGTGTACATGTTTTAAGGACGACATACGACAAATTTGTACGTTTTACCATGGTAAAGTACAGCAGATTCTGTACATTATTTATCAGGATGAAATACGACAGATATGTAAGTTTTACAATGATGATAAAATACGGCAGATTGTAAAAGTTTTTAGCGTAATAAAATGGGGCACATGTGTATTTTTGCCAAGACGAAATACGACAAATGTGTACGTTTTTACCAGTATATAGTATAACAGAGGTACCAATAGCAGAGTTTTAAGTTCAAACTTTTTCAGGCACCTATGTTACAGCAAATGTGTACAGTAGACTGTGAGAGTTATAGTCGTGATGAAATACGCCAAATTGTGTGCGTTTTGGTTGTGAGGAAATATCACAAATGTGAAAGTTATTTTCATACTGATATATAGCAGACGTTTTTATATGGATGAAATATGGCAGATTGTATCCGTTGTTACACGGATAAAAAACCGCAGATTGTGTACATTTTTACCACGGTGAAACATGTACATTTTTGCTACAATGAAAGATAATACATATACATGTGTAAGTTTTTAGCATTATGAGACACGGCAGTCGTGTTTGTGCCAAGATATACGCTATAATGTATCGCCTCTAGATAAGCGTGCTCGATCAATGTCAGATATCGGAATGCGTGTAATCAATTCTTTGAGAGCTATATCTCTGTCGCTTTTTGTTTGCCCAGGCACTGTACGTCTAGAAGTAGGAAAACCTGTATGTATGCTTGGAGATTTACATCGTGCTTAACAGTTCTGCAGTTATATGATGACGATGAGTCATTAGGTGTGTACATATATACTGTGTCGTCCTGTGACAGGGCGCGTTCATGCCGCGAAATTGCTGCCGCCTTTGCACTTTCATGCAGAGGACATCAGACATGACACCCCATCCTGTCACATTATACGGGCCACACAGTCCTGTTTCTTTGGTCTAAACCCTCAGTGTTGAGCACCAAGCCAGGTAGCAACACGTATTATTTTAAAGTGTTTGGTAGTGGAAGTTGAATGATGCCCACCAAACCCACGTGGACGTTTAGCGGTGATACAGTGATACTTGCGCACCACACAAGTCATTGTCGAGAGGCGATCTCATAGTGACGACACGGCAAGGGGATGATTGGTTGCATGACATTGACGCTTTAAGGCCGCGTAGTGACGCCATGTCGTCAACATTCCAGTGGCCGCTCAGTGACTTATGTTCCACACAGTGAGGTTCAGTGATCGCACAGCAGTCAACGCTTTTTGATCGTAAGGTGACGCTTGGTTGCCGCAAGGTGACGCTGGACCGATCACGGCCACACGGTGACGCTCAAAGGTAGCACAATGACGCTTGGTGGCCGCGCAGTGACAGCTACTAAAGGTCGCACAGTGACTCGAACACAAAGTGACGGCACGGTGACACATGGGGAGTTGTCGTCGCACAGTGGCGCATGGGGAACAAGCAGTGTGTGTGTCGGGAATTAAGCATACCGTCACTTTTGGTGTGCACTCAGAGAAGATCGTTCATCACACTGTGACGCCTGTTGGCCACACCTTAACTGCTGGGGCTGGTGGCCGCACGGTGACGTTTCATGGTCGCACCCTGACGCTTGGTGGTCGCACACTAACGCTTTGTGGCCGCACGCTGATTCTTGGCCGCCCTACGGTGACGCCTGGTGGCCACAATGTGATGTTTGGTTGCCTCACGGTGACGCTTCTCGGTTGCATCATATGCGACTGAGAAAAGAACGTATAGGCCGATAACCAAAACACACATCTTCTTCTCATAACAACAATACAGACTCCCATACAAATGAAATATATACACAAAAAAGACTTTATTACTTATGAAACATAGAAACCATGCCCTTTTTTCAATAGATTAATTTTTTACGGCTGTGTCTTAACCTCCAATGGTTTGGACACACGCGAACCTGGCTCTATCTGCTTTGGAGGCTTTGATGCTCAACTGGACAAACGCCTATGCATGTTTGAGAGTTAAGCCAATTTTATTATTTCCATTCATTGTGTCACATAAATTATCGTTGACTGTCATAACCAGTTTGCTAAATTGTTGTTCTCTATGGACTAGAACACTGCTTCTGTCTACATGGGTTGACCATATTGAACTCTGAAAGAGAAACGTACAGATTAAAATATAAAAAATCACTGTGCGACAAAGACAACTTTATGAAAAATACTTGAGCAAGGCTGCTTTAGCTCGCCATACCATGAAGCGATTTCAGCAAAAATACGGATTTTAAATTTGCCAAAATATGACAAAACCGGTCACCCTATAAAATTTATGTTTTACACATTAAGGCAAACAATAAAACTCAGGCAGCACGCCACAGTACATACAGTTCATTAAAATATTTGTATGGTTAATGTCGATCTTCATACAGTAAATTAAAAACACTGTGCCAACAAAATCGTTTTAGTTATACTTGATATGTGAAGAACGATATGAAAGGCTATTGCTCAAAGACATGCAAGTATGTCCAACAACAACATGATATCAGAATAATGACTTATCTCACTCGACTAATATCGAGTTCAAACTCTTTTCTCGTCGACGGTAAAAATATCTTACTGAATCGTGTGTCGTTTGACCTGTCAAAAATATTAGTCAACATTTAGGACCACATTTAGTATAACATGGGCGGCTGAAAAAACGTTTCACAAAAGTCACTTCGAGAAGACGAACTATGGAAAAAAATTGTGGAGCTGAACGTTTGTGAACTTGGAAAGTTCAGATCCTGCATTGCCGTGAACCTGTATGATCACTGATGTCATTCGTGCAGAGGACGTGCAATTTGCTACTGCTTAAACATTTACACAAACGCTTAGAATAAAACCCTAACTGAGGTAAATTGACAAGCCGTATTTCACCGGTGACGCGTGAACATTTGCCAGTCACCAATCTACCGATGCTGCTCTGGTTTTGCTCCCTATGCTGTAATTCTTTTAATATATTACAACCAAGTTTACCTTCACGCCACATTGTGAACTACAAACTAAAACGTTTACTCTATTGCGCTTTCTGCTCTAATACGTGAAAACTGGTCGTTTTGTTGGTGTGTGTTCGTCTTGTAGCACTTTTAGGTCCCGTGTTTTATGTGACGATTTCAGTCAAGGTAGCTTATTACTGCAAAAATGAGCGTGTCAGGGTTATTCCGCCAAACGCCTTCACTCAAAGTTTTTGAGGTATAACAGTGTGTATAATTATATCGTGAACGTAAATATGGACAGAGCGTCCAGAGCGTTTGTCAACCTGCTTTATGTGTCTTATTCCGTTCAACCCCTGGGGTGAGGGGATGTATACTCATTGTGTTGAATTAGATTGGATAAATAAACAATAGCAATCAAAGCGCAACTGAGATACATACTTTATTATCGACAACTTATATACTAGCACGGTACATGATTTGATATACTGATTTCGCTCAATCGAAATCACTGAAAACCTTTAACTGTTGTGTTTACATGATACTGCCCTAAATTCATACTTTATATATTTTCTTACTTTTTGGTGATTTGTGTTAAACGTCGTTTTGGGAATTGGCCTTAGAAGCATTGACCTGGAACGTCTGGATTGGTTGACGTCAAACATGGCAGAGGTGGGTAGCTAATGTAGCGCAATGACCCAGAGGCCTCTAACCAATCCCGCTCATACCGGCATCCTCTCCAGGCTGCGAAAGGTCTGCAGCCTGTGGATCGTCATGGGTTTCTCCCTGGCCCTGCCAGGTTTCCAACACGATAATGCTCGCAGCTGTTGTATAAGTGAATTTTTTTTGGAATGAGGCGTAAAACATCAATAAAAGATATAAATAATTAAATAAAATTTATACAGCGTTATTAAAGTATCTGTGATAAGAATGTTTACATTGCATCCACCATGTAAAGTAGGATATGTCTCCGTCACCCAATCTGAAGTTACCTTCCTTATCTTTGTCATTCAGACCAATAAAAGCACCGTAACTTCTGCGTGCCATCAATAGCTCCGTGACCATGCTGTACAGTTCCTTCGTCTTGAGGTTCATTAAGGTGCCCTCGAGATGACGACAGAGCTGCTCTGCTTCATCAGCAGATTTGCGGTCCGGCCTATTAGGAAACATCACCCAACCTTTGGGGCAATATCCTGTTAAACATGCTAATATACTGAAACGCATTGAAAACGCATCAGAGGTAAAAAGTGGAATAAAGGCTAAACCAAGCTTTATTTGGTGTTAAATGTGTATTACATTCATTCTCAGATAAGTCAGTTACGCATTAGAAGTGTCATTGGAAACTACAAAATTTTAATGAAGAAGAAATGGAACACACAAGACGTAAAAGATAAAGCCAGTATCGGGATATGATCACCCCAGCTTGCAATTCATGACATACATCGCCTTCTCGTGAATATTATCAGTCTCTAGGCAACAGTTTGTGGTATCCTACGCCACTCACGTTGTAGAAAAAGTGCGAGATCTGTAACGTTGTCGATTTAAGGTCGATGTGCAATGCGCTACCCCAGGTAGTCCCTGAAGTGTCAGATAGGTGATACATCGGGAGATAACGCAGGTGATGGCATAACAGGTAGATTATTCTGTGCCAGAATATCCATTGAACCACGTGATGTATCTGCTGTGACATTGTCCTGTTGGAAAGTATGCAGCTCTAAGCGTTAGCGGAAACAGGGGTCAGCGTGACATCTTAAAATGGTGTCCCTATAGTAAACTGCATTCCAACGGTGTTCTGTTATGAAAAGTGATACCGCCCCAAACCATCAAACTCCAGCCGTCCAACTGATCAGTCTGTACAGCACAATCATCGTGATAACGTTCACCACGGTGACGCCACACACGTAGGCGTCTGTCTGAGGTGAAATCTGGACTCTTGAGAGAAGAGAACGCAATGTCAGCGTCAAGGTAACCATTGTAGACGTGTATGGAACATCCTGCCTGCTGAAATCGCTGGTTCAGTCATGTGGTGGTAGTGTGGTGACATCCAAACCGTCCTTGCTATGGCCCTTGTAATCAGGCCAACTTTAATCAAGGCACTGGCGCGCTCCCGTTCCTACGGTGTTAATCGCGGCATTTCGTCCTGGGTGCTATTGCGCTGCAACAGCCATAATGCCGATAGCCTTTGAATGCCTTCCCTTTATACTTCATTTGTGCACCCAAATGTAATGACTTATACCAAATGTAGTAGTCACTGCTGTCAGAATCAAAAATGCAGGGAACACATCGCCCAACGTGTTCGTGGGAGGTAATTTCATTGTAAAACAAAAAGACAACCAGGCATACGACAATTGGTAACGACAAGCACAATGCACAACAACTAAAGTTCAATACTTCTCTGCGTACTAGCTATCAATAAACTGGGGAAAATCTTTGGTAGGTTTTTGTTTGCTACTGAAAGAGAAGTCTTCTAAATATTTAAACTGTTTTCTCGTTTGTTTCTATTGTCTTCTGTTCAGATTGCTGGCTATAAATGGTTATTTTAGAGGGAGGTCTAGATAAGCGGGTCTCTCCTACTGAGGACATCAAATTCATCCCACTTTTGCTCTTGTAAAAGATTTGTCGCTCTATATTTTCTTGGTCTTTTCTTTCGTTGTTATGACCACCAGCTGAAGGCATAAACACATTATTAAATTTCTTTTATTCCCTTCTCCCCAGAGGTCACTTGGTGCCCGTGACCCGCAAAGGCTTAAGGAGCGCTTTGTACTCCACTTTCCACAAGTCACTATGTTCCACTCAAGTCCGTCAATGCTTACCGACCGACCTCTGCTACATTTTACAGGGTCATTGTGTTCACATGCAACCGATCTCTTTTACTGCCCACCGACCGCCCGTGTTTGATTTGATCTGTTTTAATGTTCAACGATCCCCCTCTGTTACATTTTGTATGGGTCACTGTGGTTCTCCTGTCTGCCAATAATCGCCGACTGCCCTCTGTTACATTTTGTGCGAGTCACTGTGGTTCCCCTGTCTGTTAATGCTTACCGACCGACCTCTGTTATATTTTGCACGGGTCACTGTGGTTCCTCTCTCTGTCAATGTTCAAAGACCGACGTCTGCTACATTTTTTACTGGTCACCGTGGTTTCCCTGTCTGTCAATGTCCAATGACCGACCTCTGCTACATTTCGTACAGATCACTGTGGTTTCCCTGTCTGCCAATGTCCAATGACCGATCACTGCTACATTTTGTAAGGGGCACTGTGGTTTCCCTGTCTGTCAATGTCCAATGACCGATCTCTGCTACATTTTGTACGGGTCACTGTGGTTTCCCTGTCTGTCAATGTCCAATGACCGACCTCTGCTACATTTTGTACGGGTCACTGTGGTTGCCCTGTCTGCCAATGCTCCCCGACTGCCCCTGTTACTTTTTTGACGGATCTGTGGTTTAGCTGTCTGTCAATGTTCAATGACCGACCTCTGCTACATTTTGTACCGGTCACTGTGGTTTCCCTGTTTGCCAATGCTCAAGTAGTGTGTAAGGTTTGAATAGTGACGCTGGGTGGCAGTACGATGAAACTTGAAGGGCGCACACTGACTCTTGGGGACCACAAATTAAACGCACGGTGAAACATCAAGCCATCATGCTGACAGTGACGCTTCACGGCCGCACAGTGACGCTTGATGGCCGCACAGTGACGCATGTCGAGTGAATTGGTGGCGAAACATTGCCGTTGAAGACGCTGCTACTCTTTGTTGTCGTTCAGTGACAGCCGTGTTAAATATAGTATTCACATACAACACGTCGACTGACAAAAGGGCGTTTAAGACAATAACTAAAACACACATTCTCTTCCCAAACAACACCACAGAATACAATAGAAATGTAATAAATACAAGCAAATTGGTTCATTTGCAACAGAGAGTCCATTGTGGTTTTTTGAAACAGATCAATTCTTAGCAGGTATGCTTAACTCTCACTGGCTTGAACCAACGAGAGCCTGGTTCAATCTGCTTTGGTGGAGGGGTGGGCGGGGGGAGGGGGGGGCCTTTGATTTGCAACTGATCAAACGCCTGTACAAGTTTGAATGTTAAAACCAATCTTGGCGTGATATAAATTCTCGTTAACTGTCTTAACCGTTGTTTTGTCGAGTGGCTGCTCTTTACGGACTGGAACACTGCTTCTGTCTGCTCGGGTTAATTATGAAGAGTTCTGAAAGTAAAACGTAGGGATTTATGCAGAAGACAGTAAAAAAAAAATAAAGCGTAAATCAGTTCAAGGGAATTGTAGTCAAAAAATGTGCATATACGTACTTAAAGGTGAAGGAGACATAAAAATGACATTAACTTGACATGAAAGAGTGCGTAGAGTTAGTCATAAATGTGGTCTTCAATAGTTTTGGGGTATTTCTTTAAGGAGAAAAGTAAACTTGCAAATATTTTTTGTATGGTGGGTATTTGGGACTACTTTTTTGTATATATAGTCTTCGTGTAATGCTGATAAAAACAAGCATGTATCACTTTAAATGAATATGTATGCACCAGAACTTAGTCTTTTCAGATGATGTGTTCAGTCTAAATTTGGATCATTTTGTGACGCATGTAGGATATAAAAAAATTCAATTCAAACAAATTTATTTGACATGCATAATATCCTTATTTAAAACCTGATTACGCAAGGACAATAAATACTGAAAGGTGGGTCAAAATAGGTACAATACAAAAATATTTTTCAAATACCCTTCTCTGTTAAAAAAAAATCGAAAAAATGTTAAACATCATATTTCCAAATAAGTTTTAACACTCATTCATCTGATTTTGGAATCATTTTTATGTTTTGTTCTCCTTTAAAAAAAGAAACTGCTCAACTCAATCTGCTTATGTATATGCTGAGATTGTAGTACATTGTATGCCTCCTAGCACCAGGGCTTAAGGGGGATTGGCTGTGACAAATCCAGACGCGTTAACTTACAATTTGTTAGACATGGCTGGTGCAGAATTACTCAAGATACTGTGTTGCTATCACACTTAACATACAGTCACCTTACACCAATGGCTTGTGGTGAGTTTTGTCATCAAATGTTTAGAACGATCTGAATCGATTTTACCAGGAACCAATGAGTTCCCAAGAAAACCCATTCAGTTATATTCGATAACTCACGAACAAAATGAAAATCTAACGATGAAAGACAGGTCCAGGTGTGCACAACAACAACATGGAATCTGTATCATGGCTGATCTCAACTGGATTAAATCGATATTAGTCCATACCAGTTGTTCATACCTTTCACTGATCTCTCACATAGGGTATCATATGTCGAACTCTCATTGTCACATGCAACATCGTTCCACAAGCCGTCGCTCTCTAAATGCACACAATCCTCCTCCCTGATCAAAAATCCTCCATTATTCGGTTCATCTGTAATAGAATGAGTAAATTACTTTTATGGCTACAGAGCAGAAAAATATTTGGCTCCCTGACCTTTATAGTTTAAATCTGCTTTTAGAATGGTGTGTGGTGGGGTACAGAATTTGAAATGATTTATCCAGTGTTATTGATGAGCATATAGTTTGCCACTATTTAAGCACCTGTATGGGCCAAGAGAACAAAACCAAAAGGAAGGTAAATACAGGCTGTATATTTACCGTGTTTCCACATGGTAAACGAGGGTCTCTCACCGTCGCCCCATCTGAAGTCACCCTCTTTATCTTTGTCATTCAGACCAATGAAAGCACCGTGACTCCTGCGTGCCTTCAATAACTCCACGGCCATGTTGTACAATTCCTTCGTCTTGAGATTCATCAAGGTGCCCTCGTGTTGACGACAGAACTGCTCTGCTTCATCACCAGTTTTGCGCTCTGGTCCATTAGAAAACAGGATGTAACACTGTTTCTTGTGTTTCAACCAACCCTTGGGGCAATATCCTGTAAAATATGCATTCGATCGGCTGATATTTTACGTAAGAATTTAAATTGTGTACTTCCGTTACAACAGAGAACTGACAGTTACATCATATTATTTTCCCCATGTTGCTTATTGAATATATATGTAATAATACACAAAGCACATATAGTGTAACACAGAATAAAGCTAAATCTTTCCAGTGCGTATTGTCAGTCCGGTTGGAAATGCCTCGACAAAGATCAAATTCAATATCCGAAAACTCTGAATCTAAAGTCCGACCAGAGACTTAGCGTCATAAATGTGAACGACAACGTCGCCAACTCTGGGTTCAAATAGATACGGCAGAATATTTGCTTCTGAGTAGCTAGACTACATCTTGAAAATGACATCGTTCTGATACGAATTTCTAGCATATACAGGCCAGCTCAGCTTGGGTTGGCCATCTATGACGTCACCCGCTGAACCATACCGGGCGGTCGGCTAGAGATAAGATAGGCCAGTAGATCTATTGTTTTGGTGGATTTGAAGTCAGTGTTACGTTTATCGAAATCCCTTCCGGTAATATACTGTTTAAACGGCATTAAATCTTTATAAGTAGAAGCAGGAGTTAAATCTGCACACTAATCCTTTAAGTACAACGCTAAACCCCAGTAATACATTCATCTATAATGATAAAGTATGTACATATTATTAAATCGCTGGAAGTGTTGTAAACTGTTACAACCATATGCTGTCCATGCACAGAGCACATAGGCAAAACTCGTTCCAACATACCGAATGTAGTAGTCACTGCTGTCAGAATCACAAACGCAGGAAACACATCACCGAACATGTTCGTGGTAGCTAATCTCGTTGTAAACCAAACGATACAGACAGGCATCGGACAACTGGTAAGGTCAAGGACAACACAAAGAACAAAAGTTCTATACTCATATGTGTACTAGTTTAAATTTGGTGGGTTTTGTTTCACCTTTAAAGAGAGGTCTTGTAAATATTTAAACTGTTTTCCCAGTCGCTATTGGCACTGGCTTTTCTCAAAGAGGTCTATCAAGAGGTATCAAAGAGGTATTGCAAAACAATTTTCAGTTAAAGGTGGTAAAAACATAAAAATGATATCAAGTTCAGAAGAAAGAGTGCGAAAAGTTATTCCCACATGTGGTCTTCAATATTTATTTCCATTTTTCCTGAAGGAGAAAAAGACACTTGAAAATAATTTTTGTATTGTGGGAATTTGGGACTCCAAGAAGATTTTGTTCTTGCATAATAATTTTTTAAATAAGGATGTGATGCTTGTCTGATAAATTTATTTGAATGTAAATTTGTTGTTTATATCGAAATATATGCATTTAACCTAAATTATGATAATATTTATGAACATATTATAAATATATAAGCTAGAAAGAACAAATTCCGGGGCAAAACTATTTATCAAACCTGTGTGTCATCCTTATTTATGACATTATTAAACAAAGACCATAAATATCAAAAGCTGGCTCCAAATACCCACCATACAAAAATTATTTTCAAAAACCATTTTCTCTTGAAAAAAAAATCCAAAACATATTAAAGACCATATTTGCAAATAAGTTTTGACACTCTTTCATCTGATTTTGGCATCATTTTTTTATGTTTTCTTCTTGAAAATAACGGACGGGAAAAATTTTAAAGTTTAATGATTGAATTTTGACTTAAATCTAAGACCTTTTGGTGATCCCCGGGCCAGATCTCACGCAAACATGCTGAGCCTGTACAAATTTTAACACTTTACAGGGTCTGGCCAACTACTGCTGATATAACCACGTTATAAAATTTCCTCTTGTTCCTTTCTCCTCAAGGGTCACTAGGGTTTCCGTGATCTATGTCAATGCCTAACGACCCTCTTGTTCTACACCTCCCACGTGTCACTGTGTTCCCCAAACTCTGCCAATCTTTACCGACCGCCCTCTGCTATATTTTCCACGGGTCACTTTGTTCCCCTAAGCTCTGCCAATCTCACTGACAGCTCTCTGCCACTCTTTCCACGGGTCACTGTGTTTCTCTTGAGCACTTCCAGTGCTCACCGACCGTGTCTACTACATTTCTACGGTTTTCTGTGCTTTCTCTGATCTCTGTCAATGCTCATCGACCGCCCTCTTCTACACTTTCCACGTGTCATTGTGTCCCCCCTGAACACTCCCAGTGCTCACCGACTGCCCTCTGCTACACTTCTACGGTTCACTATGGCTCGTCTGATCTTTGTTAATGCTCACCGACCGCCCTCTGTTACACTTTCCACGGGTCACTGCATTCCTCTGTCTATGGGTGTTCGCTGATCGTTCTCTGCTGCATTTTATGCAAATCTCTTTGTTTCACCTGATCTCTGTCAATGCTCACTGACTGCTCACTGCTACACTTTATATAGGTCAAGGTGGTTCCTCTGATCTCTTGTCTTTCCCTTCTCTGTCAGTTCTCACTGACCGCCTTCTGTTACAGTTTATACAGGTCACTGAATTCTCTCGCTGCCCAGTCGAGGAACACACCTGTGTCAGGGCCGTGAGCAGTTGACCCACCTGTCGAGGCCTGAATGACGGCCAGAACCATGGGCATTTCCCTTGTTATTCTCAATTTATAATGATATTTTCATGGATTCATGTTGGTATATTTTTAAAGTGAGTCACTATATTTTACGTAATTTTGTAAATTGTGAATTCCCGTTTCAACGTCAGACTGATTTTCTCAATGTCGACTTCTGATCTCTGACATAGGCTATACCGCTAAGGTTTTGCTCGTAGTAGACCCATGTCGACGTAATGCTGTATTACCGCCATACCACTGAAAGGTTATCAGAATTCGACGTTCCGCCAAATGACAAAATGATGGTCATCAAGCCCCGATAAGAGGCATTGAAATTTGGCCAAATGTCAATATGCTGAGCACCAAAAATTGAGAGCAGACATAGACGATTGATCACTTGCCAGCATGATGACCAAAAGGCTCAAAAGACACATAGAAGTTCTAGCTGATGTTAACATGCTCAGCATCAACCCAAGAGGATAAACAGCGAGCTTATTGCGCTTATGTCTAGTTCATGCTGACTTCCTCTCCGGCCGTAAGTGGGAAGGTCTGCCAGCAACCTGCAAATGGTCTTGCGTTTTCCCGGGCCTCTGCCCGATTTCCTCCCACCATAATACTGGACGCCGTCGTATAAGTAAAATATTCTTGAGTACGGCGTAAAACACAGATCAAAAAAATCAAACACTTCAGTCAGTGAGTGCATTCTTGCAATAGTTTACATTCATCGGCTTTGAAAGCAAATCGTCTCAAAACATGTCAGTATGGGTGGATATCGTGGCTGGTGTCACCGCATGATACCTCAGTGACAGCAGCACTTTCTTGGCATGGAGAAAACACAGTATATGTACACACACCCAATGATTCCTGGTCGCCACATGACTGAATAATTGCTAGGTGCGGCGTTAAACATACACATATAATAATGACTTGGTAAAGTCTGTATATATCGATATTGGTATATTAGTGTGAGGTCCCTTGACAACTTAAGGGACCTCACATAGGCAATACTCGCACTAACATACCGAATGTAGTTGTCACTCCTGTAAGAATCACCAACGCAGGAAACACACCGCTGTACATGTTCGTGGGAGCTAATCTCGTTGTAAAACAAAATGACAGCCAGGCATACAACAACTGGTAACCACAAGCATAGTACAAAAAAACAAAATCTACTCTGCGTACTAGCTATCAATAAACTCGGAAAAATCCTTAGTGGGTTTTCGTTTACTACTGAAAGAAGCCTTCTAAATATTTAAACTGTTTTTTTCATTTGTTTCTATTGTCTTCTATTCAGATTGCTGGCTATAAATAGTTATTTTAGAGGGAGGTCTAGATCAGCGGATCGCTCCTACTAGGGATCTCAAATTCATCCCACTTATGCACTTGTAAAAGATTTATCACTCTGTATTCTCTTCGGCTTTCATGGTTGATATGACTACCAACTGCAGGCATAAACACGTTATAAAATTTATCTTGTTCCCTTCCCCGCAGAGGTCACTTGGGTGCCCGCGACACGCCAATGCTGAATGACAACTTTATGCTCCACCTTCCACAAGACACTGTGTTCCACTCAATGCTTACCGACCGACCTCTGCTACATTTGACAGGTTCACAGTGTTCAACTGATCTCTTTTACTGTTCACCGACCGCCCGTGTTTGATTTGATCTGTTTTAATGCTCAACCATCGCCCTCTGTTACATTTTGTATGGGTCACTGCGGTTCTCTTTTCTGACAATGCTCACTGACTGCCCTCTGTTACATTTTGTATGGGTCACTGTGGTTCCCCTGTCTGTCAATGCTCAATGACCGACCTCTGTTACATTTTGTACAGGTACTACACCTTTACGTGTCACTGTGTTCCCTAAATTCGGACACTGACCGCCCGTGTTTGATTTGATCTGTTTTAATAATCAACAATCGCCCTCTAATACATTTTCTATGGGTCACTGTAGTTCCCCTGTCTGCCAATGCTCGCCGACTGCCCTCTGTTACATTTTGTTCGGGTCACAGTGGTTCCCTGTCTGCCAATGCTCGCCGACTGCCCCTGTTACTTTTTTTACTGCTCACTGTGGTTCCTCTCTCTGTCAATGTTCAATGATCGACCTCTGCTACATTTTTTACGGGTCACTGTGGTTTCCCTGTTTGCCAATGCTCAAGTAGTGTGTAAGGTTTGAATAGTTACGCTCGGTGGCAGTACGATGAAACTTGAAGGGCGCACACTGACTCTTGGGGACCACAAATTAAACGCACGGTGAAACATGGCGATCATGCTGACAGTGACGCTTCACGACCACACAGTGACGCTTGATGGCCGCACAGTGACGCATGTCGAGTGAATTGGTGGCGGAACATTGCGGTTGAAGACGCTGCTAGTCTTTGTTGTCGCTCAGTGACAGCCCTGTCAAATATAGTATTCACATACAACACGTCGACAGACAAAAGAGCGTTTAAGACAATGACTAAAACACACATTCTCTTCCCAAACAACATCACAGATTACAATACAAATGTAATAAATACAAGTAAATTGGTTCATATGCAACAGAGAGTCCATTGTGGTTTTTTGAAACAGATCAATTCTTAGCAGGTATGCTTAACTCTCACTGGCTTGAACCAATGACAGCCTGGTTCAGTCTGCTTTTGGGGGGGGGGGGGGGGAAACTTTGATTTGCAACAGATCAAACGCCTGCACATGTTTCAATGTTAAACCAATCTTGGCATGATATAAATTCTCGTTAACTGTCTTAACCATTGTTTTGTCCAATGGCTGCTCTTTACGGACTGGAACACTGCTTCTGTCTGCTCGGGTTAACTATGAAGAGCTCTGAAAGTAAAACGTACGGATTTATGTAGAAGACAGTAAAAGAAAAAATAAAGCGTAAATCAGTTTAAGGGAATTGTAGTCAAAAAATGTGCATATAAGTACTTAAAGGTGAAAAAGACATAAAAATGGCATTAACTTGACATGAAAGAGTGCGAAAAGTTAGTCATAAATGTGGTCTTCAATAGTTTTGGGGGTATTTCTTTAAGGAGAAAAGTCCACTTGCAAATAATTATTGTATGGTGGGTATTTGGGACTACCTTTTTGTATATATAGTCTTCGTGTAATACTGATAAAAACAACGACGTATCACGTTAAATAAATATGTTTGGACCAGAACTTAGCCTTTTCAGATCATATGTTCAATCTAAATTTTGATCATGTTTAGTTTTTCGTAAATATATTCAGGAAACTCGGGAACAAAATGAAAATCTAACGATGAAAGACAGGTCCAAGTGTGCACAACAACAACATGGAATCTGTATCGTGGCTGATCTCAACTGGATCAAATCGATATTAATTGTTCATACCTTTCACTGATCTCTCACATAGGGTATCATATGTCGAACTCTCATCGTCACATGCAACATCGTTCCACAAGCCGTTGCTCTTTAAATACACACAATCCTCCTTTATGAATAAAAATCCTCTACCATTCGGTCCATCTGTAATAGAATGAATAAATTAATTTTATGGCTACAAAGCAGAAAAATATTTGGCTCCCTGACCTTTATAGTTTAAATCTGCTTTTAGAATGGTGTGTGGTGGGGTACAGAATTTGAAATGATTTATCCTGTGTTATTGATGAGCATATAGTTTGCCACTATTTAAGCACCTGTATGGGCCAAGAGACTAGAACCAAAAGGGAGGTAAATACAGGCTGTATATTTACCGTGTTCCCACATGGTAAACGAGGGTCTCTCACCGTCACCCCATCTGAAGTCACCCTCTTTATCTTTGTCATTCAGACCAATGAAAGCACCGTGACTCCTGCGTGCCTTCAATAACTCCACGGCCATGTTGTACAATTCCTTCGTCTTGAGATTCATCAAGGTGCCCTCGTGTTGACGACAGAAATGCTCTGCTTCATCAACAGTTTTGCGCTCTGGTCCATTAGAAAACAGGATGTAACACTGTTTCTTGTGTTTCAACCAACCCTTGGGGCAATATCCTGTAAAATATGCATTCGATCAGCTGATATTTTACGTAAGAATTTAAATTGTTTTTTTTCCCGTTACAACAGAAAACTGACAGTTACATCATATTATTTTCCCCATGTTGCTTATTGAATATATATGTAATAATACACAAAGCACATATAGTGTAACACAGAATAAAGCTAAATCTTTCCAGTGCGTATTGTCAGTCCGGTTGGAAATGCCTCGACAAAGATCAAATTCAATATCCGAAAACTCTGAATCTAAAGTCCGACCAGAGACTTAGCGTCATAAATGTGAACGACAACGTCGCCAACTCTGGGTTCAAATAGATACGGCAGAATATTTGCTTCTGAGTAGCTAGACTACATCTTGAAAATGACATCGTTTTGATACGAATTTCTAGCATATACAGGCCAGCTCAGCTTGGGTTGGCCATCTATGACGTCACCCGCTGAACCATACCGGGCGGTCGGCTAGAGATAAGATAGGCCAGTAGATCTATTGTTTTGGTGGATTTGAAGTCAGTGTTACGTTTATCGAAATCCCTTCCGGTAATATACTGTTTAAACGGCATATAGTCTTTATAAGTAGAAGCAGGAGTTAAATCTGCACACTAATCCTTTAAGTACAACGCTAAACCCCAATAGTACATTCATCTGTAATAATAAAGTATGTACATATTATTAAATCGCTGGAAGTGTTGTAAACTGTGACAACCATATGCTGTCCATGCACAGAGCACATAGGCAAAACTCGTTCCAACATACCGAATGTAGTAGTCACTGCTGTCAGAATCACAAACGCAGGAAACACATCACCGAACATGTTCGTGGTAGCCAATCTCGTTGTAAACCAAACGATACAGACAGGCATCGGACAACTGGTAAGGTCAAGGACAACACAAAGAACAAAAGTTCTATACTCATATGTGTACTATTTTAAATTTGGTGGGTTTTGTTTCACCTTTAAAGAGAGGTCTTGTAAATATTTAAACTGTTTTCCCAGTCGCTATTGGCACTGGCTTTTCTCAAAGAGGTCTATCAAGAGGTATCAAAGAGGTATTGCAAAACAATTTTCAGTTAAAGGTGGTAAAAACATAAAAATGATATCAAGTTCAGAAGAAAGAGTGCGAAAAGTTATTCCCACATGTGGTCTTCAATATTTATTTCCATTTTTCCTGAAGGAGAAAAAGACACTTGAAAATAATTTTTGTATTGTGGGAATTTGGGACTCCAAGAAGATTTTGTTCTTGCATAATAATTTCTAAATAAGGATGTGATGCTTGTGTGATAAATTTATTTGAATGTAAATTTGTTGTTTATATCGAAATATATGCATTTAACCTAAATTATGATAATATTTATGAACATATTATAAATATATAAGCTGGAAAGAACAAATTCCGGGGCAAAACTATTTATCAAACCTGTGTTTTATCCTTATTTATGACATTATTAAACAAAGACCATAGATATCAAAAGCTGGCTCCAAATACCCACCATACAAAAATTATTTTCAAAAACCATTTTCTCTTGAAAAAAAAATCCAAAACATATTAAAGACCATATTTGCAAATAAGTTTTGACACTCTTTCATCTGATTTTGGCATCATTTTTTTATGTTTTCTTCTTGAAAATAACGGACGGGAAAAATTTTAAAGTTTAATGATTGAATTTTGACTTAAATCTAAGACCTATTGGTGATCCCCGGGCCAGATCTCACGCACACATGCTGAGCCTGTACAAATTTCAATACTTTACAGGGTCTGGCCAACTACTGCTGATATAACCACGTTATAAAATTTCCTCTTGTTCCTTTCTCCTCAAGGGTCACTAGGGTTTCCGTGATCTATGTCAATGCCTAACGACCCTCTTGTTCTACACCTCCCACGTGTCACTGTGTTCCCTAAACTCTGCCAATCTTTACCGACCGCCCTCTGCTATATTTTCCACGGGTCACTTTGTTCCCCTAAGCTCTGCCAATCTCACTGACCGCTCTCTGCCACTCTTTCCACGGGTCACTGTGTTTCTCTTGAGCACTTCCAGTGCTCACCGACCGTGTCTACTACATTTCTACGGTTTTCTGTGCTTTCTCTGATCTCTGTCAATGCTCATCGACCGCCCTCTTCTACACTTTCCACGTGTCATTGTGTCCCCCCTGAACACTCCCAGTGCTCACCGACTGCCCTCTGCTACACTTCTACGGTTCACTATGGCTCGTCTGATCTTTGTTAATGCTCACCGACCGCCCTCTGTTACACTTTCCACGGGTCACTGCATTCCTCTGTCTATGGGTGTTCGCTGATCGTTCTCTGCTGCATTTTATGCAAATCTCTTTGTTTCACCTGATCTCTGTCAATGCTCACTGACTGCTCACTGCTACACTTTATATAGGTCAAGGTGGTTCCTCTGATCTCTTGTCTTTCCCTTCTCTGTCAGTTCTCACTGACCGCCTTCTGTTACAGTTTATACAGGTCACTGAATTCTCTCGCTGCCCAGTCGAGGAACACACCTGTGTCAGGGCCGTGAGCAGTTGACCCACCTGTCGAGGCCTAAATGACGGCCAGAGCCATGGGTATATCCCTTGTTATTCTCAATTTATAATGATATTTTCATGGATTCATGTTGGTATATTTTTAAAGTGAGTCACTATATTTTACGTAATTTTGTATATTGTGAATTCCCGTTTCAACGTCAGACTGATTTTCTCAATGTCGACTTCTGATCTCTGACATAGGCTATACCGCTAAGGTTTTGCTCGTAGTAGACCCATGTCGACGTAATGCTGTATTACCGCCATACCACTGAAAGGTTATCAGAATTCGACGTTCCGCCAAATGACAAAATGATGGTCATCAAGCCCCGATAAGAGGCATTGAAATTTGGCCAAATGTCAATATGCTGAGCACCAAAAATTGAGAGCAGACATAGACGATTGATCACTTGCCAGCATGATGACCAAAAGGCTCAAAAGACACATAGAAGTTCTAGCTGATGTTAACATGCTCAGCATCAACCCAAGAGGATAAACAGCGAGCTTACTGCACTTCCTCTCCGGCCGTAAATGGGAAGGTCTGCCAGCAACCTGCAAATGGTCTTGCGTTTTCCCGGGCCTCTGCCCGATTTCCTCCCACCATAATACTGGACGCCGTCGTATAAGTAAAATATTCTTGAGTACGGCGTAAAACACAGATCAAAAAAATCAAACACTTCAGTCAGTGAGTGCATTCTTGCAATAGTTTACATTCATCGGCTTTGAAAGCAAATCGTCTCAAAACATGTCAGTATGATGTGAATGGGTGGATATCGTGGCTGGTGTCACCGCATGATACCTCAGTGACAGCAGCACTTTCTTGGCATGGAGAAAACACAGTATATGTACACACACCCAATGATTCCTGGTCGCCACATGACTGAATAATTGCTAGGTGCGGCGTTAAACATACACATATAATAATGACTTGGTAAAGTCTGTATATATCGATACTGGTATATTAGTGTGAGGTCCCTTGACAACTTAAGGGACCTCACATAGGCAATACTCGCACTAACATACCGAATGTAGTTGTCACTCCTGTAAGAATCACCAACGCAGGAAACACACCGCTGTACATGTTCGTGGGAGCTAATCTCGTTGTAAAACAAAATGACAGCCAGGCATACAACAACTGGTAACCACAAGCATAGTACAAAAGAACAAAATCTACTCTGCGTACTAGCTATCAATAAACTCGGAAAAATCCTTAGTGGGTTTTCGTTTACTACTGAAAGAAGCCTTCTAAATATTTAAACTGTTTTTTTCATTTGTTTCTATTGTCTTCTATTCAGTTTGCTGGCTATAAATAGTTATTTTAGAGGGAGGTCTAGATCAGCGGATCGCTCCTACTAGGGATCTCAAATTCATCCCACTTATGCACTTGTAAAAGATTTATCACTCTGTATTCTCTTCGGCTTTCATGGTTGATATGACTACCAACTGCAGGCATAAACACGTTATAAAATTTATCTTGTTCCCTTCCCCGCAGAGGTCTCTTGGGTGCCCGCGACACGCCAATGCTGAATGACAACTTTATGCTCCACCTTCCACAAGACACTGTGTTCCACTCAAGTCCGTCAATGCTTACCGACCGACCTCTGCTACATTTGACAGGTTCACAGTGTTCAACTGATCTCTTTTACTGTTCACTGACCGCCCGTGTTTGATTTGATCTGTTTTAATGCTCAACCATCGCCCTCTGTTACATTTTGTATGGGTCACTGCGGTTCTCTTGTCTGACAATGCTCACTGACTGCCCTCTGTTACATTTTGTATGGGTCACTGTGGTTCCCCTGTCTGTCAATGCTCAATGACCGACCTCTGTTACATTTTGTACAGGTGCTACACCTTTACGTGTCACTGTGTTCCCTAAATTCGGGCACTGACCGCCCGTGTTTGATTTGATCTGTTTTAATAATCAACAATCGCCCTCTAATACATTTTCTATGGGTCACTGTAGTTCCCCTGTCTGCCAATGCTCGCCGACTGCCCTCTGTTACATTTTGTACGGGTCACAGTGGTTCCCTGTCTGCCAATGCTCGCCGACTGCCCCTGTTACTTTTTTTACTGCTCACTGTGGTTCCTCTCTCTGTCAATGTTCAATGATCGACCTCTGCTACATTTTTTACGGGTCACTGTGGTTTCCCTGTTTGCCAATGCTCATGTAGTGTGTAAGGTTTGAATAGTGACGCTCGGTGGCAGTACGATGAAACTTGAAGGCCGCACACTGACTCTTGGGGACCACAAATTAAACGCACGGTGAAACATGGCGATCATGCTGACAGTGACGCTTCACGACCACACAGTGACGCTTGATGGCAGCACAGTGACGCATGTCGAGTGAATTGGTGGCGGAACATTGCGGTTGAAGACGCTGCTACTCTTTGTTGTCGCTCAGTGACAGCCCTGTCAAATATAGTATTCACATACAACACGTCGACAGACAAAAGAGCGTTTAAGACAATGACTAAAACACACATCCTCTTCCCAAACAACACCACAGATTACAATACAAATGTAATAAATACAAGTAAATTGGTTCATATGCAACAGAGAGTCCATTGTGGTTTTTTGAAACAGATCAATTCTTAGCAGGTATGCTTAACTCTCACTGGCTTGAACCAATGACAGCCTGGTTCAGTCTGCTTTGGGGGGGGGGGGGGGGGGAACTTTGATTTGCAACAGATCAAACGCCTGCATATGTTTCAATGTTAAACCAATCTTGGCATGATATAAATTCTCGTTAACTGTCTTAACCATTGTTTTGTCGAATGGCTGCTCTTTACGGACTGGAACACTGCTTCTGTCTGCTCGGGTTAACTATGAAGAGCTCTGAAAGTAAAACGTAGGGATTGATGTAGAAGACAGTAAAAGAAAAAATAAAGCGTAAATCAGTTTAAGGGAATTGTAGTCCAAAAATGTGCATATACGTACTTAAAGGTGAAAAAGACATAAAAATGACATTAACTTGACATGAAAGAGTGTGAAAAGTTAGTCATAAATGTGGTCTTCAATAGTTTTGGGGGTATTTCTTTAAGGAGAAAAGTCCACTTGCAAATAATTATTGTATGGTGGGTATTTGGGACTACCTTTTTGTATATATAGTCTTCGTGTAATACTGATAAAAACAACGACGTATTACAATAAATAAATATGTTTGCACCAGAACTTAGTCTTTTCAGATCATATGTTCAATCTAAATTTTGATCATGTTTAGTTTTTCGTAAATATATTCAGGAAACTCGGGAACAAAATGAAAATCTAACGATGAAAGACAGGTCCAAGTGTGCACAACAACAACATGGAATCTGTATCGTGGCTGATCTCAACTGGATCAAATCGATATTAATTGTTCATACCTTTCACTGATCTCTCACATAGGGTATCATATGTCGAACTCTCATCGTCACATGCAACATCGTTCCACAAGCCGTTGCTCTTTAAATACACACAATCCTCTTTATGAATAAAAATCCTCTACCATTCGGTTCATCTGTAATAGAATGAATCAATTACTTTTATGGCTACAAAGCAGAAAAATATTTGGCTCCCTGGCCTTTATAGTTTAAATCTGCTTTCAGAATGGTGTGTGGTGGGGTACAGAATTTGAAATGATTTATCCTGTGTTATTGATGAGCATATAGTTTGCCACTATTTAAGCACCTGTATGGGCCAAGAGACTAGAACCAAAAGGGAGGTAAATACAGGCTGTATATTTACCGTGTTCCCACATGGTAAACGAGGGTCTCTCACCGTCACCCCATCTGAAGTCACCCTCTTTATCTTTGTCATTCAGACCAATGAAAGCACCGTGACTTCTGCGTGCCTTCAATAACTCCACGGCCATGTTGTACAATTCCTTCGTCTTGAGATTCATCAAGGTGCCCTCGTGTTGACGACAGAAATGCTCTGCTTCATCAACAGTTTTGCGCTCTGGTCCATTAGAAAACAGGATGTAACACTGTTTCTTGTGTTTCAACCAACCCTTGGGGCAATATCCTGTAAAATATGCATTCGATCAGCTGATATTTTACGTAAGAATTTAAACTGTTTTTTTTCCCGTTACAACAGAGAACTGACAGTTACATCATATTATTTTCCCCATGTTGCTTATTGAATATATATGTAATAATACACAAAGCACATATAGTGTAACACAGAATAAAGCTAAATCTTTCCAGTGCGTATTGTCAGTCCGGTTGGAAATGCCTCGACAAAGATCAAATTCAATATCCGAAAACTCTGAATCTAAAGTCTGACTAGAGACTTAGCGTCATAAATGGGAACAACAATGTCGCCAACTCTGGGTTCAAATAGATACGGCAGAATATTTGCTTCTGAGTAGCTAGACTCCATCTTGAAAATGACATCGTTTTGATACGAATTTCTAGCATATACAGGTCAGCTCAGCTTGGGTTGGCCATCTATGACGTCACCCGCTGAACCATACCGGGCGGTCGGTTAGAGATAAGATAGGCCAGTAGATCTATTGTTTTGGTGGATTTGAAGTCAATGTTACGTTTATCGAAATCCCTTCCGGTAATATACTGTTTAAGCGGGATATAATCTTTATAATTAGAACCAGGAGTTAAATGAGCACACTAATCCTTTAAGTACAACGCTAAACCCCAGTAATACATTCATCTATAATAATAAAGTATGTACATATTATTAAATCGCTGGAAGTGTTGTAAACTGTGACAACTATATGCTGTCCATGCACAGAGCACATAGGCAAAACTCTTTCCAACATACCGAATGTAGTAGTCACTGCTGTCAGAATCACAAACGCAGGAAACACATCACCGAACATCTTCGTGGTAGCTAATCTCGTTGTAAACCAAACGATACAGACAGGCATCGGACAACTGGTAAGGTCAAGGATAACAAAACTTGGTGGATTTCTGTTATATACTTAAAGAGAAGTTCACTGAATATTTAAACTTTTTACCCATTTGCTATTGGCACTGGCTTTTCTCAGGGAGGGCTATCAGGCGTTCTCCGCGACTAGGGATCTGAAATAAATTTATCGGTTGAAAGATTTATGTTCCGATATTCTCATGGCCCCAGGATCACCAAGAGATGTTAGACATAAGTCAAAACTTCTAATCACTTAAGAATCGTTATTTTTTACGTAACAATGTTAAAGTATTTCTTGACAACGTATATTGCAGTAAAGCTTTTGCAAAACAAATTCAGATAAAGTAACAGAAAGGGAGGAAATTTTGACTTAAATCTGAGATCAATTCCTGATCCCCGGATCAGATCTTACGCATTCTTGAGCGGCGACAAGCTGATCGTGTACAAATTTAAACACTGAGCAGGGTATGACCCTCAACTGCTGATATAAACATTGTGCTACACCTTCCACGTGTCACTGTGTTCCCCTAAACTCTGCCAATCCTCACTGACCGCCCTCTACTACACTTTCCACGTGTCATTGTGTTCCCCCTGAGCACTTCCAGTGCTCACCGACCGCCCTCTGCTACACTTCTACGGTTCACTATGGCTCCTCTGATCTCCGTCAATGCTCACGGACCGCCCTCTACTACACTTTCCACGTGTCATTGTGTCCCCCCTGAACACTCCCAGTGCTCACCGACCGCCCTCTGTTACACTTCTACGGTTCACTATGGCTCGTCTGATCTTTATTAATGCTCACCGACTGTCCTCTGCTACACTTTCCACGGGTGACTTTGTCCTCCTGTCTGTGAATGCTGGCTGACTGTACTCTGGGTCATTTTATGCAAGCCTCGTTGCTTCAACTCATCTCTGTCATGGCTCACTGACCGTCCACTGCTACACTTTATGTAGGTGAAGGTAGTTCATCTGATCCCGTGTCTTTCTCTGGTCTGTCAGTTCTCACTACATTTTATACAAGTACACCCCCTTCTGTATCGAGGAGTCTATATGTCGACCAAACCACAACCAGTCACACGTCAGTCTAAATAACGACCGGCCTCTGAGTCTAGAAGAAGACCGGGTTTCGAGCATTGGAGTCGCACGTCTGAGTGGAGATGACTATGGGGCCAGGAGCACCTGAGTCACGGGTCCGTCTGGATGACGACGGCACTGAACCATAATCCCTCGTCTGTGCCCAAATGGAGATCAGCTAGGGGTGCAGGTTACCCACACATCTGCAGTGATTTCTCTTTGGCAGTCGTCATAGAAGGGAATCATAATTACAACTAAGTAAAACATCAGAAAAAAAACCGATTTCAAAGTGACCTGATATGCTAAGGCGGAGAATCGGCCCCAGAGAGGTACGAGATGAAAGTGCAACTTTCACAGCACAATTCTGTAAATTTCCAAATTAGAAGTACAAGACTGTGTCAAATCACCCATAAATTTTATGTGGCCATAAAAAAGACGGTTGCTTAGCAATGTAAGACCTAGGTGTACGGTGAATTATTATCACCGGACTGTCTCACGGTAATCAGGGCAAGTGCGTGCGGTAACAAATCCTGAGTAGAATCAGCTTGAAAGAAACAAAACCAACTCACTGAAAATGCCTTGCAGTTAAATACAGGTTTATTGGTAGAAAGGAAAGAGAAGGAAAGAAGGGAACAGGTAAAAAGAATGCTCAATCTCCACACGCCAGGTTGAGTGACTTACTCTGTAGTGAGGGGCCTGCGTGCTTTGGACATCCGAAATAACCTAAATACAGTGGATAGAAATCGGGATAAAGGCTGCTGTGGAAGTGCACTTGTTAGTAAGTGTAAGTGTTAACTCTTCGGATGTCCAGGGAGAAAAGAGCTAGTTTTAAACGCGTACAAAAATATCGCGATAAAACAAAGTTAAGTAATGATGCATAACTTATAAAATCAAATAGCATCAGTGCAAAATAATACAGTGTGCAATGCACATGGTTATCCCTATACTCACAGATAAGGTATAACCAGGCAAAGGATGGTTCGAGTGAGTGAGTGAGTGCTTGGGGTTTAACGTCGTGCTCAACAATTTTTCAGTCATGTGACGACGAAGGAATCCTTAGGGTGTATGTAATGTACCTCCTTGTTGCAGGACGGATTTCCACCGCTCTTCCATCTAATGCTGCCTCACTGAGACGACTTACTGAAGGCAAGTAAGCTGCACCGCCCGAGCCATTATACTGATACAGGTCAACCAGTCGTTGTTGAAAGGATGATTTTACTTAACAACTGACTGACATTTGCTTTGTACTGGTAAACATCTGCGACAACAGCAAATTGCAAACAGCCAAGTTTTACACGGTTGAATGGCATCGTCGCAAAACAACGGGCCCGCGTCACCCGGAGCAAAAGCGGTATAAACAATTAGCATCAGCAACATTGGCCAGTTTTGTAAAACATATATGCTATTAAACCAAGATTACAACCAAGATATTGTTGTACAACACTAGTTGTCCCTGCATAGACAATTTGCATAGCATATGTCAGCATAGCGTCTCGTCCAATCATGCATATAGTAAGTACATATGTGTTCTTATAAAATATATACAATTGAGGATAGTCATTGCGCACAACATAACAAACATGTATACCAGGGACATGCTATTGTATAAAGCTATGATGTGGAACTTAAACCCTCAAAGGAACAACAACATGCATTTGCATGAGAAGAATGTCATGTTTATTTATTTATTTGACTGGTGTTTTACGCCATATTCAAGAATATTTCACTTATACGACGGCGGCCAGCATTATGGTGGAAGGAAACCGGGCAGAGCCCGGGCGAAACCCACGACCATCCGCAGGTTGCTGGAAGACTTTCCCACTTACGGCCGGAGAGGAAGAGAGCATGAGCCGGACTTGAACTCACAGTGACCGCATTGGTGAGAGGCTCCTGGTTCATTACGGTGCGCTAGCGCGCTAACCGACTGAACCATGTCCCACATGCGAATAACAAATATGTCCAGTCTTAAGTGTGTGAGTATATATAAACCACTGGATACATTTGGAACATGGCTAATACATATAACACTAGCGTGGGCAAATAAGTGTTGTGAATGTGAAATAATCTGAATATATTCACCTATCACAGTGTTAAGACAGTGTGCATGACTAAAGCTATGATATAATTTATATCATCTAAGGCAGCTTGGCCACACGGGATCAACATGTTCACAACCTAGTAGAGAAATCGAGTCCAAATTCATCAAAACAAGGCTAAAAATCATCACAAAGTTATCAAGCATTTATCCGCATTACTGCCGATGATAAACGAGGGTATCAACAGTATAAATAACTGCTGTGGCATTCATGAACACAAGAGATTTGGAGCAAAGAGAATATATGTACCCACTTGTCGCGCACAAATATTGAAAGTACATGTATAATGATCCCACATGGCTTAAACCCTTTAACAAATAACATATCTTCCAATCACGCTAACATTCTGAGGCCTCCAGGGATGAACTCTTACCTAAATACAGAGGATGGTAAGTGGTATAAAGGCTGCTGTGGAAGTGCACTTGTTAACTTTTCGGATGTCCAAGGAGAAAAGAGACAGACTTTTGTCTCTAACCCCCCAGGAAACCAGATGGGAATGGCAATAAATCTCACCTCCCTATCTCAGGGTGAGATGGGAGCAAGAAGTGTCCACCAGCACAAAAGTTATGGCCTTAATGAACATCCAGCCACTCACACACACTGTCCCCAGGGGGGTGTACAGTGGCCAGAGTTGGTATTAGGTTTTACACCAATAACCCTCCAAAAATGCATTCTCGACCAAAAACGCAAATTTTTCGTTTAAACATGGGACTGTGTCTTCAATACACAGAACGAAAATCAATGTTAACCAGAAAGAAAAAAAATACTGAAACTATTATGTGTGTATTTCTGTAATGTTTGTCTTCACATGTAAAAATAAAATTTATAATATGATCGATTTTGTCATATTTTGGCAAGTTTAAAACCCGTATTTCTGCCACAGGGTGACAGGTATCATTCATAGCACAGTGAACTAACGACGTTACTATAAAGAACAAATTGCAACTCCACCAAGAGTTCGAATCTTTGTAGTTCTTTTTTTTCTCATTGGCAACATACTTTTTGTGTAAGTTAAAATATAGGCTTGCATTAAGTAAGTGTTATCGTGAAATAGAGACCGGCCCGGATAGCTCAGTTGGTAAAGCGTCCTCTTCGGGAGCGGTAGATCCAGGATCAATCCTGGGTCGAATCACACCTAAGACCTTAAAAGAGGAAGTTGTAACTTGAAGGACATAGTGCAATGACTGGTTGATCAGTATAATGGCTGGGGAGAGGCCGCTTACTTGTCTTCGGTAAGTCACTTCTCAGTGAAGCAGCACTACATAAAAGAATGGTGGAAATCCGTCCTGCAACTAGGAGGCACATTACATACACCCTATGGATTCCTTCGTCGTCACATGACCGAAAAATTGTTGAATACGATGTTAAACCCCAAGCGCTTACTCACTCACTCGTCAAATAGAATGGATAATTGTTAAGCCATGGTATTACGTAACGTGTGGCAACTATAGTGAAATCATACGTGAATCCTGGTTGAGAGGGCATGTGGTCCTCCAGATAACATTAAAATTGACATGTTCTGTGTAGTCGAAGTACCTTGAATCAATGTCCAAAGTGCGGATTTGTGTGTATATTAACTGGTTATTCAATATTTTATCAGCTGTAAATAAATCAATCAATTCGGTCTGATCTGACTCTGACGGAGCACCGAGCCTCCGCTGGTTACCAAGCCGTACTAGTTCTGGACTAGTTCTGTGTGGTGTTGTCGTTAGATTTAATAAACATCAAGAAGGTAAAGGGACCAATCGCACAAGTAAAATCTTAATTTTGTGCACAAATATGTAGAAAATGTATATGCAGAAATATAAGTCATTCGAGTTAGTGTCATGTCAGGGTAGTGATGTCTTTTTTTGACCCTGATGAAAGACGGTTTACCTACAGGGGAGTAACATCAATATATACTCATGTTTACTATTGTATTTAAGCCACAAAAGGGGTCACATATATGAGAAACTATAAGATGTTCCCTGACACAAAATCAGCCGTCTTAAATGTATAAAATTCATGTGCATCAAAAAATGGAATGCTTGTATGGTTAGATGATCGGAGGGACCTCCGTGACTCAGTTTGTTAGCGCAGCGTAATGACCCAGGAGCCTCTCACCAATGCGGTCGCTGTGACTTCAAGTCCAGCTCATGCTGGCTTCCTCTCCGGTTGTAAGAAAGAAGGTCTTCCAGCAACTTGTGGATGGTCGTGAGTTTCCCCCCTTGTTTCCGCCCGCCATTATGCTAGCCGCCGTCGTGTAAGTAAAATATTCTTGAGTACCGCGTAGAACACCAATCAAATAAATCAACTAAACACTGGTCGGTAAGTCACAAACCTCATCTACTTTGACAGTTAATTCCTGTATACCATAGAGGTACAAGTATTGCGGAAGGTCTGGATTATTTAGGTCGGCCGATTACGGGGAAGTTTGGTATGGGACCCGTTCCGGACGAAACCTCACTAATTGACCATTATCTTAAACAAAACGCCTCCCTTGAATAATGAAACAGTAGAACAAATCACAACAAAATAAGTGTTTCAGAATTAGGTTGCCCACTCTTGATGGAAGTTCCGTGACAAAACAAGTAGGGTAAACATTTATCCTTTCTCGGTCTGAAACAGAGGCGTCTCATTAAATATTCAAATGGGGTTTAAACGTGATGATTGTTTCAGCATAACGGCCTTGCACTGCGATCATATTACTGCCGATGAGTCATGAATTCCTTTTCTCGTGCTGGACAGATCTTGCTGTGGTGGCCTATCTCTTTAAAAGCGTTACTGAAACCACATCTATGTACACGTTTCAACCGGTAGAGATGCGCAAAAAACGTTTGGAACTGGCCTGGAACATGGTTGTCCGTGTGTTGTCATCCTTAGTGGTTTTGACTGAAGTCCCTGGTTCACTCCTTGAGTTGCCAGAGACATGTTACTCTGGGGGTTTTCTATCTGGCTAATTCTGGCTGCAGTCACTGTTTCACTCCTTGAGTTGCAAGAGATATGTTACTCTGGGAGTTGTCTTTCTGGCTAATTCTGGCTACAGCCACTGTTTCACTCCTGGAGTTGCCAGAGACATGTTACTCTGGGGGTTGTCTTTCTGGCTAATTCTGGCTGCAGCCACTGCTTCACCCGGTGAATTGCCAGGGATATTTCACCCGGGTGATTGTCAACCTTAGTAATTCTGGCTGCAGTCACTGTTTCACTCCTTGAGTTGCCAGAGATATGTTATTCTGGGGGTTATTTGCCTGGCTAATTCTGGCTGCAGCCACTGCTTCATCTGGTGAATTACCAGAGATATTTCACCCGGGTTATTGTCAACCTTAGTAATTCTGAGTGCAGTCACTGTTTAACTCCTTGAGTTGCCAGAGACATGTTACTCTGGGGGTTGTCTGGTTAATTCTGGCTGCAGTCACTGTTTCACTCCTTGAGTTGCCAGAGACATGTTCCTCTGGGGGTTATCTGTCTGGCTAATTCTGAGTGCAGTCACTGTTTCACTCCTTGAGTTGCCAGAGACATGTTACTCTAGGGGTCGTCTGTCTGGTTAATTCTGGCTGCAGTCACTGTTTCACTCCTTGAGTTGCCAGAGACATGTTCCTCTGGGGGTTATCTGTATGGCTAATCCTGGCTGCAGTCACTGTTTCACTCCTTGAGTTGCCAGAGACATGTTACTCTGGGGGTTATCTGTATGGCTAATCCTGGCTGCAGTCACTGTTTCACTCCTTGAGTTGCCAGAGACATGTTACTCTGAGGGTTATCTGTATGGCTAATCCTGGCTGCAGTCACTGTTTCACTCCTTGAGTTGCCAGAGACATGTTACTCTGGGGGTTATCTGTATAGCTAATCCTGGCTGCAGTCACTGTTTCATTCCTCAAGTTGTCATGCACAGGTCACTTAAGTGGTTGTCTGTCTGCTTGATTCTGACTGTAGTCACTTCATTCATTCATGAAACGAATACAAAGTTTGTCACCTTGGGGATTGAGGTCTGTCTGGGTGGTTCTGAGTGCAATCACTGATTCTTTTGGTGATTGGTCAGGGACGTCTCAACTTGGATGGGGTGTTGGGGGAGGTGGAGAGGGGGACTTGCGGACAGGTCTTTTCGGGTAGTTCTGACTGCAGTCACTGCTTCAGTCGGTTAGTTAACATTATTTGTTTAAGCGTCCTGTTTGGTCACTGATTACGATGATAACAAGAAGTCTCCCATTAGAATTGTGTTGTAATTTTTAAGGTCAAGCCATGTCTATAGCCGGCCAGTGTGTTGGGAGCTAGATGTGACTCAGTGGTGAGATGCGTAACAGCTACAATAACGAAGGCACAAAAGGTGTGTTTCCCTCGCTATCATTGATTCTAAGGGAAAAGAGCTCTAAAAATCGAAGGACGCATCAATAAATATACCAATTAAAATTATGTATGAATATATTTTCATTTATTTTTTTTTATTTTTAGATTTTCTAAAGAGAGTTAAAGGTGTTCAAACGTTTGAATTCTACGGTGGGCTTTAAGGACCATGTTATCAGAGTTTATTAGCAGAACTCTGACGTCAAAGGAAGTTTTTCCAACTCTATTCAAGACATGTTTTAATAACTCTTTTCACATATGAGTATAAGATTACTGAAATAATGCTCTCAAAAATTCATTCCCTCTGGTGCAAAGCAGGAAAAGAAGGTGAGTTCCTTGTTTCTACCATCAGTATGGCTCATAAAGCCGGCCAAAGAATTCAGATATTTGAACGCTTTTCAACACTCTTCAAAACATCTAAAATAAATCAATAAAAGTATTTTTACGTATAGTTTTCAGCAGTCTGTCTAAAGAAACTTACTACATATTTTAGCCTTTGTTATTTTAAGGTATTGGTAAAAATATAAACTGCCAAGTCTGAACGTCAAACATTGCAAATAGGGTCAGTGTGATATATCAAATGTGGTTTGTTGATCATAAGCGCTCTGGTAACCGCCACCCATAAAACTGATCGTCAAATCCTACACAGAATTACTTTAAGTAGCATTAGCATGAATCATATTCCTCATCCGGGTCACCAGCAAACTTGCTTTGTCCTTTAATAGCCTTAAACCAACCTGGGTACCAAATTTCATCCAAATTCCTACATAACCTGTGTTCCGTTATGTTGCCGATAGATCAACAAATGTCGGTAAACACATAACACTCTTGTCGGAGATACGAAAGACATATATTGTCAGCTGCGCAGGGTGTGCTAATAAAGCAACGCTTGAGAAGCTGTGAAAGCAAACAAGACAAAGGAATGAAGGAGTTATTGTAATAAATGACCTTAAAGGTGGAAGAAACATGAAAATTATGTGAAGTTTAGATGAAATAGTGTGAAAAGTTATTTGAAACAATGGTCTTAAATTTTTTTTCGGTTGGTCGTTAAAGAGAAAAGGGCATTTGGAAATAATTTTGGCAGGGTGGGTATATGAGACCACCTCTTGACATATATTGACTTGATAGTGTTGTACATGAGGATGTAAGGATGTAACAATATATTTGTACTAAAATTTGTTATTTCTAGCAAACAAATGTGAATTCTAATAATATGCATGATTTAATGTATTTATAAATAATAGCACAATGTACATCAAATGCCTTTGTCTGGGTATAAGCAACAAACATATATTCCCCAAAAAATTGTCCCAGTCTAATAAGATGTTCTCGGGCCTCGTAACCGAGCTGACATAGTTTAACATTATGAATTAGAAAAAGTATTCTAACTTGATTTTCCTCGCAAGAATATGCACTTCCATCACATTCATGTCTGTGGAGTCTGTTTTGTAGCACGTCACTGATTTAAGGTAGATTTGGTAGCGAGTATGACTGATTTTACAGATAACTGAATATAGGCGACTGGTTGTAATAATCAGGCTGCAGTCATGCATCACAGTACTCATTTAGATCAGTATTATGGAAAGACGATATGTAACAAGAGGTGGTTCCCCTAATACCCAAGATACAAAAATACTTTCCAATACCTGCTTTTCCCAAAGAAAAATCGAAAAGATATCAGACATTTGCATCATTTTTTGAATTGAAAATTGAACTGCAGGAATAATACACGAGTCACTAGCTAATTACTGGATGTATCTCATTTTTTGTAGCATATTTTCCGAGTGGCTCGATCAAACAGAAGAAGCATTTTACATCCTGTTTTCTACTGGCACGGACCCGCAACAGTTATGTCATCAGCATGACGGCAGCTTGGTGAATCTCAATACGACGGGACCGAACAACATGGCCGTGGAGCTATTGATGGCACGCAAGAGTTACGGTGCTTTCATTGGTCTGAATGACAAAGTTAAGGAGAGTGACTTCAGATGGGGCGACGGTGAGAGACTAACATTTACAATGTGGGAGACAAGTAAGGATAATGTTGAGTGGACTAAACATTTTACTAGTCCAAAATGACGCGCCGGTGGAAAACATCGGCGGTCTTTAATACTATCTACCATGAGAACGAACATTTGGTCCTCTACAAACACGACGCCAGTTAAAAAAGGCGCCGATCTTGTATTTGACTCATTTGGTAATTACATGTATCACACTGTCGTGCTGCTCTGGTTTAACTATTTATGCTGTAAGTCTTTATTATATTGTATTCCTGCATAAACCAGGATTCTGCGGGTGGACAAAGCAACCGCGAGGGCTGGTCCCTAATTTGCATTGTTTTAATGTTATTGTATGTTAAATATGGTGACAACCGAACATTGTGAGGAATTCTAGGTCAGTGACGTTTAATAAATTGGGGGGGGGGGGGGGGGGGTCTCCTTGGCATAGGTGGAACGTCTCACCAACACTGTCGTTGTCAGCTAAGTCCAACTCATGCTGGCTTCCGCTCCGACCGTTCGTCTTCCCGTAACTTGCGGATGGTAGTGGGCTCCTCAAGGCGTTGCTCTGCTTCCACCCAACATAATGCTAACCGCCGTCGTATAAGTGAAATATTCTTAAGTACGGCGTAAGGCACTAATCAAATAAATGAAAACATCCAGTAAATTATCATCATCGCAATGTTTTGTCTAATTCTGCTTAAGCCGTGGTACTAGAGGGCGTGTAGTTAATGCTTAAGCATTTACATGAACAGTTAGAATCAAACCCAGACTGGGTTTCTTGTATAAATTTGACAAGACGCTGTATGTCTCCGGTTATATATGACAATTTGTCAATTATCGTTGTGGTTTTACTCTCTATGCTATAAGTCTTACCACACATGGCATTGCCGGCTGAGACAGTCCTAACACTTGAGTTGTATTCGGAAAGTTCATTCCTCGGTGTTTAACTTTAGACGAAAGCATGAAATGTGAAGCCATACCACATATAGCCATATCACATTCCCCGTCACATAACTCCGCTCAAATTACAGGATATGAAACGCAAATGAAATGTGGACTTTTACTAGTATTTATTGTTGTCACATTGATAAGCTGACGAACCGAGTAGCGGTAGCTTTGTCGTAGACGAAGGCTGTGTGGAACTTCCCAAGGAACCTGAGGGCATTTGGAACGACATTCTTTGTACTAGAGAATCACATCGTAATATCCCATGCGATAAGTCAGTTAAAGGTAAGTTCTCTCCGTCTACATAACACTATTTTGAAACCGGTAGATAGAATTTCATAGTTAGTTCTATCGGTGTCTCACTGGGGTTAATTGACAAGAGGCCGTATTTCACTGGTTACGTGTGACCATTTTGTCAGCTATCACATTGTTGTCGCTTCTCTGGTTTTACACACTGTGCTGAACGTTTTTAATTATATTGTATTCCTGCATAAACCAGGATTCGGCAGGTGGACTAAGCATACCCGAGGCAACACTTCAACACAGACAACACAGCATTTTGAGTAATTCTATAACCAGTTACATCAAATATACCCCATTAACATCATTGTATATGTTGTTGTTTTTTTTTTTTACTTAATTCTGCTGTTATGCTGCTAGCCCTGGTGTGTTCGCTCTTTTTTAAGCATTTACGTGAGAAGTTAGAATAAACCCTAACTGGGGTAAATTGACAAGAGGCTCTATTTCACCTGTTACGTCTGACCATTTGCCAGCTATCACACTGTCGTCGCTGTTCTGGTTTCACTCTCTATGCTGTACGTCTTTAATTATAATTGATAAAACCCCTCGCCGCTACATTAATGTCAAAGGTAACAATGCCTTCTTCAGTTAATCGACGTACAAAGGTAACCATTCATGGGATGTTTCGTTCCGATGGTTACAAATTGCCTGGATGACAGCCTGAACCCTTCTCCTTAAAACACCTGTCAGCCTCCTGATACTCTGAAGGGAAAGTCGCTGCCATTCCTCGTGCAAGGCAGCTTCCGATAGGGCCAGATCATGTACAGGCGGATCCCTTGCTTGAACACGACGACCATCTGTGGGTGGGGGAGGGGTAGTATGGGGGCTGAATTAAGTACTTTGTGTATATACTGTGTATGTAATCATGGACTAATTGGCGCAATAAAAATCTATCTGCGATATAGAACAAAATGTGTTACTAGTGGATAAATCTGATTAATGGACGTAATGAGCATACACTAAACAGGATTAGGCTTTAAGGTGCGCTTGGTGCATTCCTCACAGTGTACAGTAGCGTGATGGATTTCACAGGGACTAACCAAATGTATTGGAACGTGTTCAGTAACACAAATGCCGAATTCTCGCAACCATAACAGCAAGGTAACGTTATCTCATTGACTGCCAAACACACATGAACACAGCATCATGCAACCCGCGCCATTGCTGTACCAATATGGCGCTCAGCTCTTGAACATTTTGAGACGGACGTCTTAAGGCACGAAGACTTTTTCCAAGAGCCTCCCATACGTATTCGATGGGAATGAGGTCAGGTGATCTCGATGGCCACGTCATCACGTCAATATCCGCTAAATACAACCCTATTCCATTATCTGTGGTTTAAATCGTGCCCGTTTGTACCTGTGTAAGAATCGGCCCAACAGAAGACCGTCGGGCACGAAGATGGACAGCGAGCAAGCGGTTCTGTATGGCCTGGGCAGTTACGCGAACCCTAATTCCTAAACAGTGCGTCAATGGTTGACGTTGCGGTCGTAAAAGGATTAAATGACGTAGACGTATTTGATTGTCTATGAATTGTTAATATTGGTTCATAGACCAAAACGGTTTGCTCTCTCGCAGACATTACAAAATGGATAGTTTCAATTTCGACATTGTAAATTATCTTTACGTGAACAGCAATACACCAAAGAGTCGTGCATACGGCGTGTACATATCTTACCTTGCAGAATTAATTACATGCTGCGTGTTATGTGACTATTTTAATCAACGTCACAAGTTATCACTGCAAAAACTATTGTGTCAAGGTTATTCCATCAAACGCCTTCAGTTTCCTAAGTTTTACAATGAGTATGATTCCCTTGTAGGTAAATATGGACAGAGCTAGTTAAATCGTCACATTGGATGGATGAAGTCTCAATCAAAGCCCAATTGAGATACATATTTTATTATCGACAACTTATATACTAGCATGATACACGGTTTTGTGCTGATTTCTCCAACTGAAAATTGTTAGCTGCTTCTTATTACATGATTCCACCTTAATGTCATATTTTATATACGTACTTAGTTAAAAGCCGTTTTGGGAATCGGCCCTTGCTATTACTGACCTGGAAAGTCCATAATGGTCGACGTGTATACAAATGTCCGTTTAGACGCATGGATTTCTTAATCGTACTATTACTTAAGCATGTGTTTCTGCATGTTCACGTTTCTTTTCTTTAAATGTTTATTAAATGCGATTACAACAGTAATGAGTAACTCTAAACTAGATACGTAAAATCAACTTCAATTAACACAATTACTCTTTGTTTTGGTTAGCGATTATCGACTTGGAACGACCCTTTAAATTTTATTAAGGGTTTACATACAGAATGACCCTTAAGACTCCAATTATATTGCGAATCTTTCCTTGGGGCAATATAAGAGCATCAGGTATTGAATTTGTCGCACGGTCTTTATTAGCAACGGTATGAATATCACGACATCAAAAATGCCTCCGATCTTTCTGTGTACATCATTATTATACAGCCTTTATTTCAAGTCAAAATCCATCTTTAAACCAGCCCACCGTCATATAAGAGGACAACGTCTTGAATTGACTTGTCGGATTATGTCTGGCACATAGAACCTGGGACGAATACATATAATATGTATATTCGTCCCAGATATTATTGCATATGGGCTGTGTAAATAAAATTCGAAGTCGTAAGTCAGAACAAATACCCAATTAAGTCATATCCATGGAAGCCTTGCCAGGAAAAAAATCTGAAGTCGGCATGTGATAACTAATATTTAGTATTATCTAGGTTACTGCATAAACACGTGCACGCAATATTTTACCAGATGTAATAGCTAGCCACCATTAAAACCTGAAAATTACGATAATGCCCAGAAACAAAATATTTCGGAGTACATAGTTTTCAATATGTCCTTTCATATGAGTCACATTTTATTGAAAGTCCAGGATCGTCACCTGTAATGTGAACAGTCAACTAGAAAATAACCGACAAATTCGACCGCTTCACAGTAGAATAGAACTAGCTTAAAAGATAGATGAAATGCTCAGTTTTGTTTCTTAATACGGAGTACATGGCATTGCATATAGAGGTGCAAAATGGCTTCTCAGCTTGTGTCTTGAGCGTAAAAATGGCTTTTTACTAATTTTTCTATGGGCCCAGCGGTCAGTCCACTGATTGTGGTGACGCCCACGATAAAAGCTGTCAAAACAACTTTGTTGAGGGGATAGCCCGAATAAGGAACTAGTAAAACTCCTTCACGGTCGGAGGATGACACATTTGAACTCATTTGTTCTTTCCTTATTCCGTTAGTTATCCGTGTGCGTGTGTTCATAAGACATATACGAAGTACACACGCACTGTCACTACCATTGGTCATTTGGACCTACTGCATAGCTCGCCCTCGAGTCTTCCATTGGTAACGCGGGCCTGATTACGCGTTCCCAGTTTGTTCATTGATGACGTCACTTCCCAATACTTCCGATCACTGACGGAAAATATGCATGAAAAACAAACGAAAAGTTATACCGGTATTAAGAACTATAAAATTTTCCAATTTTTTGTGACATCTTTATTAGTTTTCCTTAAAACCACAGACTTTTGTATCGTTTTAGAGTTCCTTTTCGTGTATCCTTTAAGGAGGCCTTGGGATACAAATAACCATTTTGAACGAAAGTTTGGCACAATTTTTTAGAAGAACAGGCCTCCTCACCCAAAGCTTTTCAACGATAAAAGAGAAGACAAAGGTCATCTGTTCTATTATCCCCCGATACGTAGTCCTGAACATTCCGCAGACACCGGCAGATTCAATCATTGCATAAGCCCTGGTGTTAGAGGGCATGTAAGTTTCTACCATTTCAGCGTTTAGACTAAACTGGCAAGTAGCCCAATTTCAGCCGTTATGTGTGAGCATTTGCGAACAATCAAACTGTCCACCATACTCCTTACAGCCCATGGTTCGTTCCGTACGTTCTATTTATATCACTGCCACCACTACCAATTTTGTACAGAAATCTTAAACAACGTCCAGGTCATTGGGGTCATGGCGATAAGGCAGGAAGTAATGTCATGAAACACGATAATTTTGTCTCAGTATTTAACGATACCTAATACACATTCCTTCTCTCTATCAGAAGTATGCAGAACATTCTAACCAACATTCTAACCAACACCTGAAGCATTTTTATTAATGAATGCTGATTAAATATTTCCTGCGTGAGGACACCAGAGGGGAGGCTAAGCCTAGGCAAGCCCACGTGTGTCGCGCGGGCTCAAACCAGCCTGGTGGTGGCAGCGACGCACACACTGTAAGGAGTAAGACAGGCCACGCTGCTCTAGTTTCACTCGCCACGCTGTAGTCTTTCATATTACCGGTATAGGTGTCTTCTACAGGCCATAATGAATATTTTTAATTTTTTTACCTATTTTGAAACTGGAACCAGCCATTTTAATACAGACAGAAATATGTTTGTTGTTATTTAGGTAGCTTAAATGATTTCTACTGATTTCTTTTCATGAATATATGTTTGTATTCTTTGTGTTTTACGTCGTACTTCCCAATTTTTCAGTCATACGACGACTAGGAGTAAGATGTGTAGGCCAATATATACCGTGTTTTTGGCCAGTCGATGCCACCATAGTGCTACCACCACTGAACTATCATGCCCAAGACACCAGACATGACACACCACCCATAAACATCATACTGACACCAGGCCAACCAGTCCTGTTTCCTTGTTCTTACATCTCAGGCTGACCGCCAAGCAAGGCGACAAGAAGTACCATTTTTAAAATCCTTGTTATGACCCAGTCCGGGTTTCAAGTCTCTCCATTTCAAGGTGGACACTTTAACATGTGTAAGAGTTAGGCCAAGAAAGGGTCTTCTTTTCGTTCGGTAGAGAGTCCGCTTCGGGAGCGGTACATTCAGGGTCAATCCTGGGTCGAGTCACACCTAAGACCTTAAAAGAGGAAGTTGTAACTCCCTCGCTTGGCGTTCAGCACGAAGGAGATAGTGCAACGACTGGTTGACCCGTATCAGTATAATGGCTCGGGAGGTGCGGTTTACTTGCCTTCGGTGAGGCGTCTCAGTGAATCAGCGTAGATAAAAGAGCGATGGAAACCCGTCTTGCAACAAGGAGGCACATTACATGCACACGAAGGATTCCTTCGTCATCATACATGTAAACCCAAGCACTCACTCACTCTCTCTTTTCGTCAAAACTTGCTGAATAAATCAGTCATACAACGTATAAAACATGTGTGTGTTTATTCTGAGCATCAGCTTTACATTATATCAAGAATGAAGAACTTAGAGAAGTTACATTACACTGAGGATAGCTGAAACCTTAATATGATATTAGCTTAATGTGTTAGCCCTCATGGCTTCCACTAACCAAGAAGCAAAAACAGATCGACCGGTTTATCACAGACTAAAAGAAAGACAGCAAGTGCCGGCAATTCCTCAGAAAAGCTACATGAGCTAATAACCCATGCGGAATCGCAACTAAACACTCGGTATTAACATATATTCCAAAGTAACGTTATTAATGTGTTTTAAATTGTGTGGTAAAAACTGACAAAAAGGAAAGGATTCCTGTACAGCTATACTGCGGGAGTGTCCATGGTACACCTCAATATAAACCCAAACCTCAATATAAACCCAAACTTAAAATACAGTGATATCTGGGCCCTGTTGTAGATTTTAGCCAAATTCGGCAACCAAAGCAAAGTGTATATATAAGAGCAGCAGATTTAGTTCATACCGAGTATACTGTTAGGCAAAAGAACTAAACTGAAGACTTTGCTTAAAGTTAAATCTGGTATTAAGTCTTAAAACAGCTTTGAACAACCGGTCCCTGGATAAAAATTAAAGCCAAGATTTGTTCGGTAATTGAACCAAATGGCCCTATCTGAATTGAACGACTGATCACCTGCAAAAAAAGAAACTACATGGAAGCTAGAAGGAAGAGCTGGAATGGGAGAGCATGTTTTGGGATGTCAACAGCATGGAATGATAAGATTATGCCGCAAAGTAACAAAATTATGCGCAACTGTGAAATTCAGAACAATATTACAAATGCACACTCTTTTTTCCTATCCTTTATAAAGCACAGCATAAAAGTGACAGACGAGGGGTACATATATATTACGGACATGTCAAGAGCTAGACTACAGCATTACTATCACCATGGCAACAGGTCATGTCCAATTAAAAGTCTCTATAAAAACACATATTTGCTCAGACGCATAGAAAATATTGCACCAATCAGCTCTTCCATGAGTGAAGCATATCTAAAGATAAAACTCTCCACAGTCATTAACCACATGAAAGTACAGAACCCTAATACCAGCTGGAGAAGGAATAGAATACCTGTACATGATAACACATTCCAGTACTTACATGTATATCATAACACAATTTAGTACATACATTATAACACATTATAGTATGTACATGATGAAACATTATGATAACACATTATAGTACATACATGATGAAATATTATAACACATTATAGTACATACATGATGACACATTATAGTACATACACGATGTCACATAGTGTAGTACATACGTGATGACACACAGTATATGACACTGTAGTACATACATGATGACACACAGTACATACATGATGACACATTACAGTACATACATGATGAAACATTATGATAACACATGTAAACACATGTATGATAACACATCATAGTACATACATGATAACACATTATAGTACATACATGATGAAACATTATAGTACATACATGATAACACATTATGACACATTATAGTACATACATGATGACACATTATAGTACATACACGATGTCACATAGTGTAGTACATACGTGATGACACACAGTATATGACACTGTAGTACATACATGATGACACACAGTACATACATGATGACACATTACAGTACATACATGATGAAACATTATGATAACACATGTAAACACATGTATGATAACACATCATAGTACATACATGATAACACATTATAGTACATACATGATAACAAATTATAGTACATACATGATAATACATTATGACACATTATAGTACATACATGATGACACATTATAGTACATACACGATGTCACATAGTGTAGTACATACGTGATGACACACAGTATATGACACTGTAGCACATACATGATGACACACAGTACATACATGATGACACATTATAGTACATACATGATGAAACATTATGATAACACATTACAGTACAACCATGATAATACATTATGATGACACATTATAGTACATACATGATGACACATTATAGTACATACACGATGACACATTATAGTACATACACGATGTCACATAGTATATACATGACACATTGTAGTACATACGTGATGACACACAGTATATGACACTGTAGTACATACATGATGACACATTACAGTACATACATGATAACACATTATAGTACATACATGAAACATTATGATAACACATTACAGTACATACATGATAACATATTATAGTACATACATAGCACATTATAGTGCATACATGATGACACATTATAGTGCATACATGATGACACATAGTATATACATGACACATTATAGTACACACATGATAACGCATTATAGTACACACATGTACAAAAATACAACTTATTCACAGAAGCCCAGGAATAATGACTCATACAGACTTAATAACACATACGTGAATATGCTTGTCATCTGAACTGACATAACAGATTTTCAGTTTTGCCTCTTTAAATCTTAACAAGAACAAAGTAAGTAACTATGACTTATGTATTAACAGCTTCTATGTTCCTTGTCCATCTTCTTGTTAAAAATCCACATAAAATCCTTAAGTACCGCTTCCATCATGCATGAACATCTAAAATCATGAATCGTGACAGTCAACACCCTCCACACACACAAAATAAAGTACAACTGGAAGGGTGAAGACAGCCTCCACATTTTCTAAGAGCTAATCCAGACAAAGCCTATAATGTATAACATCTCTGTCCTATATTCTCTATCATATTCTAGGGTTTATCTGTTGTACAGGACTGAGAATCCAACAAAACTGCAAAAAGAAAAAAAACCTCAGAGGCCAGGATAAAACAAAGATGAGTAAAAGATAAAACAAAAACAAAAGATGACGGGAACACAAAGAAAAACAAAGAAAAACTGTGACGTTCAACGAGAAACAGCGAATGATGCCACTTCAGCCGCAGCTGGTATGTGAAACCCTACACTGTAGCAGCAAGTACAGGTACAAGAATATTAATACAATAATATAATGTAAAACACCATATCCAAGCCTAACAAATTGTTCCAAACCATAAACCAGTGCTAAAACTGCTACTGCCCTGATCAGCTAACTTTTGAGAAGGACAGTACTTCCATAAAATCAAAGAGAATCCCATTAAAAGCAAGTACCTGTACCTCTGTACCACAAACGAAACAGCAGCATTCAATGTCCATTCTGATCTTTGAATAAAATAGTGTCTACCTCTTATTCAAAGCTATACACCCTGAATTGTATATACACTGTACACTATCTACAAACTACATATCCCACTATACAACAGGCTAAATCCTCATCAAATGTACCTTGCCTTGCCAGGGATTTCCCTGGATCTGTAGATCTGCCATATGCATCTCATCAGAAATGATGACCTGACCCTATATAGCATTCAGGGTACAATACCTGTGCATAATAAAAGTCAACCTAAACCTGCCTATATGTACATATACATGTACATGTTCAGACTCATGAAGCACCAATCCTTCATGCAAGACCACATGAAACATGCAAAGTACATAAATCATAAATCACATTTCTAGCCCATTTAATAATATATTATTCTCTCCAAATATACATCCATCTTACTGGTCCATGATTTTTGCAAAACCAAAGACAAAATTAAAGCTTGATTTCTATAATCTTCAGCATACAAAGGTTGACCTCGAAACTCCCAGCTCAGACTAGTAAGGGATTTGGTTTTGGTAATACTGTAACCAGTCATAGGTCTTTCCTCTCCAGTTTAGACAACAGTCTTTGACCACCTTCAGCATATGATTGGCTGCCTCTCTCTCATTGCAGTGGGGCATGAAGCGATAGCGAAGCTGCTTAATTGTCTGTCCTCGGAAACATGGTAGTCCCGTATCCAGCATCAAAGAAACTAACGAGATGATGGCCTCCATGTGTGGTCTACAGGGTCAAAACAGGAAGATACGTTTACTACAGGAAATCACAGTCAATCTGACGGTGCATGTATATGTCAACTTCAGCTCTTCAGAACTTTTGCAAATTACATAATTTAATACAACATTCTTTACATTCCCATCAGATTTGTCTTTGAACTCAGGACAGGAACCCAAGTTTTGTACTGGACATCACTTCATAAATCTGATCAGGAATGCAGAAGTAAATGTCACTTTGCCAGTCCGATCAGGAATGCAGAAGTAAATGTCACTTTGCCAGTCTGATCAGGAACGCAGAAGGAAATGTCACTTTGCCAGTCTGATCAGGAATGCAGAAGTAAATGTCACTTTGCCAGTATGATCAGTAACGCAGAAGTAAATGTCACTTTGCCAGTCTAATCAGGAATGCAGAATAAAATGTAATTTTGTAAATCTGATCAGGAACACAGAAGTAAATGTCACTTTGTCAGTCTGATCAGACATTCAGAAGTAAATGTCACAGTGTCAGTCCAATTAGGAACACAAAAGTAAATGTCACATTGTCAGTCTGATCAGGAACGCAGAAATAAATGTCACTTTGTCAGTCTGATCAGGAACGCAGAAGTAAATGTCACAGTGTCAGTCTGATCAGGATGCAGAAGTAAATGTCACAGTGTCAGTCTGATCAGGAGCGCAGAAGTAAATGTCACAGTGTCAGTCTGATCAGAAATGCAGAAGTAAATGTCACAGTGTCAGTCTGATCAGGAACGCAGAAGTAAATGTCACAGTGTCAGCCTGATCAGAAATGCAGAAGTAAATGTCACAGTGTCAGTCTGATCAGAAATGCACATGTGGTAGTAAATGTCCATCTTAGCTGTTCAGAACTACTGCAAATTGCATAATATAATGCACCATTGTTTACAAATCCATCTGTTGGTCTTTGAACTTGTTTGTTCAACGTCTTAAGAAAGCTAACCTCGATTTCTTTAAAAATCTAAATTTAACAATAGACCAATTAAAAAGTTATTAAATATTAATACTGAGCACAATTGTGAATACAGGAATGTTTTAAATGTCTGTAACAACACGTGTGGATGTATTCTTTTATTTATTGGAATGGAGTTTCTGCCGCGCTCAAGAATATTTCACTGATATGGCGGCAGCCAGCATTATGGTGGGAGGAATCCCAGTATAGTCTGGAGGAAATCCACCTAGAGTTAGAGATAACAGGAGATAAACGAGACAGGCCAGTCCTGGATGAAGACACATGTCCAGTTTTATGAGTACCCCACTAATACAAGTAAGTCCCTATCAATGCAGACTCACCTGACAGCAAGGTAACCCTTGACACAGAGCTCCATGAACCACTGGAATGGGGCAGCCTCCATATTGCCCCCCATGATCATCACCATCTCATAGGTTAATTTGAAATCTGGCTCCCACCCAAGGTTACCGCCCGGTGAGCTCTCGAACATGAAGCCGAAATCTGCACAACAAAGAAATGATAGATTAGATTAGAGTTTCGCGTTTAAAATGAAGAAAAAAATCCTTGCTGGAGGTAACAAAAATGTCAGAAAAGTTAGCAACTAATTACATTTACTTTAACATAATGGGTGTCTGAAAAAAGTTTCACTAAAAGTTATACAGAGTATAGGTGAATAATGGAGAAAATTTGTCATCTTTGTACTAAAGTGGAGTCATTTGAGCTTCTTGGGCTCATTTCACAAAACTTCATCTTGGGTCTGTTAGTCCACCATGGATCATTTAGCCCACTGCCATAAGCCGGATGTGAAAACAATTGGCAAGCGGTCTTTACACAAACATAAAACTGTCTAAAGTTTAGTTGGCTTACCACAGCCAGCTATGTGGCTGCTTTGCAGCAATCTGATTGATAGAGTTTATCATGATTATTGTTAAATTGGCTTCAAAAGCTAAATAAATTAAATGACTATCTACAAATATCAGGATAGGATGATAATTTCTTCTTCATTTTCGTTTTTTAATGAAGTTCACCAAAGCACAATCATAACTTTTACAACATTCAGTCGAAGCTAAACAACAACAATGGATGAATTTTGATGATTTGTGAACATTATTAAGACCTTTGTTTGCCGACAGAGGCAGATTTGTACCTATTTTTCTCCAATCAATAAATGAACTTCCAAAAGAGAGACTCATAACACTTCAAATGTCCAATCTGTTTCCTCCCAGCCACCTTAGGACAAGCATGGCTAAGGGCTTTCGAATATCTTTCAAAATTTAAAACAAAAAGCTTTAGTCGATAGCCAAAGATTTTCTTCGTGAAACAAGCTAGACATTGTTAGTCAGCTAACAGAGTTAGCAGTCAAAGCTTAGCCTTTAGACTTTTTGTGAAACGGGCCTCTAGCTTATGAGAAAGGTGACTGGTAAATTACTGTCAACAAAGGTTGTGTAAAGGTTTTGACAAGTCACATGATTTAGTACGAATTTTTGTTACCTATACCAACAAAACAGTTCAATCCTTCCTATGCTGGTAGCCAGATGCTACTTTAACAAAGATGTCATACTTGTACGATATCGCACATACAGGAAAATGGTACGGTAATAGTGACGCTGTATGCCGCTTTCTGAAAGTGGCTCCAGATCTTTGGCCTGGGTGGAGGAAACCAGAATCCAAGATGTCTAAAACCACCAACTTTTATAGTGTTCTTTATCACATGTGTTATGCATGTATGTCATATTACTGGTGGTGACAGGTTACATATGTATAAGATGTCCACTGCTGTCCAGCACAACATAACTGACCTATATGTACAGGATGTCCACTGCTGTCCAGCACAATATAACTGACCTATATGTACAAGACGTCCACTGCTGTCCAGCACAATATAACTGACCTATATGTACTAGATGTCCACTATTGTCCAGCACAATATAACTGACCTATATGTACAAGATGTCCACTGCTGTCCAGAACAATATAACTGACATATGTACAAGATGTCCACTATTGTCCAGCACAATATAGCTGACCTATATGTACGATGTCCACTACTGTCCAGCACAATATAACTGACCTATATCTACAAAATGTCCACTCCTGTCCAGCACAATATAACTGACCTATATGTACAAGACGTCCACTGCTGTCCAGCACAATATAGCTGACCTATATGTACAAGATGTGCGCTGCTGTCCAGTACAATATAACTGACCTACATGTACAAGATGTCCACTACTGTCCAGCACCCTATATGTACAAGATGTCCACTACTGTCCAGCACAATATAACTGATCTATATGTACAAGATGTCCACTACTGTCCAGAACAATATAACTGACCTATATGTACAAGATGTCCACTACTGTCCAGCACAATATAACTGACCTATATGTACAAGATGTCCACTGCTGTCCAGAACAATATAGCTGACCTATATGTACAAGATGTCCACTGCTGTCCAGTACAATATAGCTGACCTATATGTACAAGATGTCCACTACTGTCCAGCACAATATAACTGATCTATATGTACAAGATGTCCACTACTGTCCAGTACAATATAACTGACCTATATGTACAAGATGTCCACTACTGTCCAGCACAATATAACTGACCTATATGTGCAAGATGTCCACTACTGTCCAGCACAATATAACTGACCTACAAGATGTCCACTACTGTCCAGTACAATACAGCTGACCTATATGTACAAGATGTCCACTTCTGTCCAGAACAATATAACTGCCCTATATTTACAAGATGTCCACTGCTGTCCAGCACAATATAACTGACCTATATGTACAATGTCCACTGTTGTCCAGCACAATATAACTGACCGATATCAACGATGTCCGCTACTGCCTATCATAATATAACTGACCTATATGTACAAGATGTCCACTACTGTCTAGCACAATATAATTGACCTATATATACAAGATGTCCACTCCTGTCCAGCACAATATAACTGACATATGTACAAGATGTCCACTGCTGTCCAGCACAATATAGCTGACCTATATGTACGATGTCCACTACTGTCTAGCACAATATAATTGACCTATATTTACAAGGTGTCCACTCCTGTCCAGCACAATATAACTGACCTATATGTACAAGATGTCCACTGCTGTCCACCACAATATAACTGACATATGTACAAGGTGTCCACTGCTGTCCAGCACAATATAGCTGACCTATATGTACAAGATGTCCACTACTGCCTAGCACAATATAACTGACCTATATGTACAAGATGTCCACTGCTGTCCAGCATGATATTGCCGTTGTGTCTGTCTTTGATCTGGAGCAAGTAGCCCACCACACTGTACGCTGCCATACTCATGATGAAGTTACGTCTTGCCTGCAACGTACAAAAGAGAAATATTTGCTGCACTTTGAGGATGAACAGGTATTCAATTAAAGTGTTACAGGCACTTTGTCAGAGAAGGCGTATTTCAGTGATTTATTTATTTACCTATAACAACTTCATAACAAATTGCCAAAACAATCTATTGTACTCACAAAAGGAAAGGTAAAATTTACTGTACAAACACTTTGAAAGACTTAGAGTTTAGAGGGTACAATCTATTATACTCACAGTTTGAAAGTCAAAATCTATTGTACTTATAGCTTGGAAAGCACAGCCTATTGTACCCAGTGTTTGGGGAAGGCAAAATCTATTGTACTCACAGCTTGGAAGGCACAATCTATTGTACTAACAGATTGGAAGGCACAATCTATTGTACTCACAGATTGGAAGGCACAAGCTATTATACTCACAGCTTGGAAGGCACAATCTGTTGTACTCACAGCTTGGAAGGCACACTCAATTGTACTCACAGACTGGAAGGCACAATCTATTGTACTCACAGCTTGGAAGGCACAATCTATTGTTCTCATGGCTTGGGAAGTGCAATCTGTTGTACTCACAGCATGAAAGTCACAATCTATTGTACTCATGGCTAGGAAAGCACAAACTATTGTACTCACAGCTTGAAAGGCACAATGCATTGTACTTATAGCTTGGAAAGCACAGCCTATTGTACCCAGTGTTTGTGGAAGGCAAAATCTATTGTATCCAGTGTTTGGAAGGCATACTCCATTGTACTCACAGATTGGAAGGCACAATCTATTGTACTCACAGATTGGAAGGCACAATCTATTGTACTCACAGATTGGAAGGCACAATCTATTGTACTCACAGATTGGAAGGCACAATCTATTGTACTAAGAGCTTGAAAGTCATAATCTATTGCACTCATGGCTAGGAAAGCACAAACTATTGTACTTACAGCTTGAAAGGCACAATCTATTGTACTCACAGCTTGGAAGGCACAATCTATTGTACTCACAGATTGGAAGGCACAATCTATTGTATTTACAGCTTGAAAGGCACAATCTATTGTACTCACAGCTTGAAAGGCACAATCTATTGTACTCACAGATTGGAAGGCACAATCTATTGTACTGACAGCTTGGAAGGCACAATCTATTGAACTCACACCTTGGAAGGCACAATCTATTGTACTCACAGCTTGGAAGGCACAATCTGCTGTGCTCACAGCTTGGAAGGCAAAATCTATTGTACTCACAGCTTGGAAGGCACAATTTATTGTACTCACAGCTTGAAAGGCAGGTGTACTGATGTCTCCATACTTGTTCAGGAAATACTCAAACATCCCAATGTCCGTCTGTCGTCCAATCTGATCACGTGACTTACTGTCAGGTACGACCTCTATCACACCAGACTAGCAAACCAAAAACAATGTTACAAAAGGTGAATTGTACGCAAACACTCAGTTACAAATGTGTCTTGTCAACAAATGCTCCGTTACAAAGGTGAATAGTTAACAAATACACGTACAAAGTCATAAGCATGACATTGATGAACTGTACTGCTTCTTCTGATCCACCAGTTTGTTATGCAATCAGTGAATCATTAAATCTACCTGAATGATTTACTTAAGATGTCTGGCCGTTTAAATTTTTGCATGTACCTGAGAGATAAAGTAAATCGGTATGACATATAAAATGCAAGGCTAGAATTTTGTTTCTCTATCGTATCTAAGGAGAGAGCAGAGGCCTATATTTTCCCCCACATTTCACACATTTATTTCAGTGATTCAACTTTTCAATTCAGTCCTCGTATTTCTTAAATCATCTACAGATAAAAAGTTGGACACAACAATAGTTAACTTAATACATGTACATGGTTACAATGGAATCTTGACAAACAGAAAAATCTTTTCACAGAAAAGGCAACAAAGAATATAACCATAGTTACATGTATTTTACATAATCATGATGCTGGGTAAAAACAGACTTAACCAGGTGCAATCTTTTTTCTGACAAGGTTGGTAACAATAAATCAATTTTTAATCAGGAATCTGGAATCCATTGGATGTGCCATTTTAGAGAAACTCGAAAGAGTGAACGAGTGCTTGGGGTTTAACGTCATACTTAACAATTTTTCAGTCATATGACAATGAAGGAACCCTTAGAGAGAAACTGGAAACATGATTTCAAGTCACTCATGACCTAAGGTCTTCAGTATGCACAGAAAAAGTTATAGCAGCTTCATGTCACACCAGAAACAACTGCCTCCATGGATCATAGAAATAACTTGTGTCTGACTGGTTAAAATTGATAACATACGACGGCGCGTTAAATTCTCTTGGTGTGCACATTTTTGCCTGCTTTGCATAGCAATATCTCCGTCACACAACATCACAAAACTAAAAAAGTACGCTTTACAAACGTGGGTGGAATATTTTCTCATTTCAAATATAAACCTGGTGTGGTGTTGTCTTTTTTTCTTTAACCCACAAAGACTTACCCCTGGGGCAGTAGCCACGACTCTGTAGGGAACCAGGTACATATCTAACCCTGTCTGCTCAAAGATGTTCTTGAATAGTCCTATAACCTGCAGAGCCAGCATGTCCTAAACACAGGGGGAAGCATGGATGTGAAAATCTTGTTACAAACGAGTATTTGTATAAAGGAGCTACAAAACGTCCTGGCAGAAAACTGTAACAATACTTTGGCTAACATTAGACAATATCGCATCAAAGAGTGTACAAAAGACCCAAGCTTAGCCTAATCAACACATACCTGTGCATGTAGTCAAAAAACTAACTGATTTGATCCTTGTCTAACATTATACTGAAGAATATTTCACTATCCGATGTCAGTCATCAACTTTTTTTTTCTTTATTTACCTCAGTCCATTTATATGAATGGAGTGAACCAGAGATCCTGAGACATTTGGCACGTTACTGTTGAACTTTCTTAAGTGTTATGTGCATATATGCATGCCATATTGCCAAGGGGTGTTTTACCAATGTTTATTGTCACCAAGGCTCAAGAAAGAGTGAATTTCCTGCCCAAAGCACAATATTCCCCATCTGCAACAGCTGTAAATTTTAAGGGTGGAGTAGACCTTTCAGAGGCTCAGGAAAGTTGGACATAAGGCTGCCACTGACAAACGAACATCAAGGTCAGAAAAAAAATATATATCTGTAAATCTTAACATCTTACTACTAGTATACTTTACCATGTATTAAATTTTTTAAGACAATGCACAAATCCTTTGCATATTATAATATTCAACAACTGTTTCTATGGAAAACTTTACTAAGCATACAAGAGTGTTTTCTTTGTCCTCATTTCAGGACAAATCTTCTCAAGGTTCTTTGCGAGACTTATTGGGAAATAATATCAACTCCTGAGCTTTTTTTTGTCTTTGTCTTGGGTTCAGTATGGCCTTTAAAATTCTCCCCTTTATGTGATGTGACCAGAACCTCCTGGCGTGTAGCAGAATGGTAGCTAGCATGCTAAGGCTGCACTGACCTGTCTGACATCATCACCCACTTTGAAGATACAAGCCTGCCAGTACTCCGGAGCTGCCATGATCTCACTTTGCGCATGATGATCGCCTGACGCCAGCGCCTCCAGGCCGTGGATCCCACATCGCTTCACACGAAACCGCGCCAGGAACGGCGCTTTTGCAGCACTGCAAACACATAACAGGCAGGTGTGAAATCATGGCATGGTTACCGTGGGCAACACATATGTTATCCTGACATTGGTCCTGCACCACAATGACAAAAACAGCTACAAAATTCTCATCCTCTAACCCTTTATCTTTATTTGTTAGCTTTGGGTTTACATTCGCTTGTATTTCCTCTGTATAATGGTGTTTTCCCAGAATGTGTGTCTCAATCAGGTACATGTTTACTGAATTCATGTCCCTCTCACCAATGGGGTCCTGTGAGTTCAAATCCAACTCATGCTGGCTTCCTCTCCAGCCGTATGTGGGCAGGTGTGACAGCAACCTGCGGATGGTCATGGGTTTCCCCCCCGGTTTCCTGCAACCATAATGCTGGTCGCCGTCGTATAAGTGAAATATTCTTGAGAACAACGTAAAACACCAATCAAATGAACTTATGCCATAATGTTGAGGGCCAAGAAAGGAAGCTCCAAGATTATCTATTATGAAAGGAATATCAGCAGTGTAAATTTTCAACCTTTTCAAACACTAAAGCACTTTTTTCAATGGAATTTATGCCTACAATTATAATGAAAATGACACTAAAAATGATTTGTCATTAAAGTTGTAAGCTTCCTAAAACTGTGCAAGTTATTTCTATACAGGCTGCAGTTCTCTCAGAATCTTTCAAAATATTGGTGGCAAAGCGAAGAATTAGGGTATTTATATACGCATGAAAAGCCTAAGAATTTTTTTTTTTACAGTATTACTTTCAGAATTGTTTAATGAAATACCAAACAAGTATAAGATGACGGTCACTTTTACGGGTGGAGGACACCACAGTGCCATAGGTAAACCACCAACATTTTGGCAAGTTGGTGACAAACTTTCCCACATAACACACAGGTATGGACACCATGTTGGTGAAAAACAATGAGGTCTTCACTATACATTGGACGGTGCAAACAGACACACAAACATCTTCAACCACTTATAAGCACAGTGTGACCAGGGAAAGTCTGTAAATTATGTTCCCTTACCCAGCCTGGATTGAACCTGGACATCATGTAACCTAGCAACTGAAAATGGCATGCATCTTTATAACCAAACAGCCATAACTTTGAGATTGAACTTTAGTCTCCTGAGCAGTACGAACATTGACTACAGCTGGATTTGAACTCCTAGAAGTTCATGTATATGCAGTTCATATTGTAACCATGACTGGATATCACAGCCTGTCGGGCTTACCTCTGCATAGGTGTGCCAGAGTTATAATCTATGTCCGTGACAATCGTCTCTGGATTAGACGGCAGGTAACAACCTGTGGGGAAAAAACAGAGAACATTGATTCTCAGTATACATACTCTTACATCTCAGGGCATCAAAACAGTGCATGTTCTATTCAAGATTTATTTATTTATTTATTTGATTGGTGTTTTACGCCGTACTCAAGAATATTTCACTCATACGATGACGGCCAGCATTTTGTTGGGAGGAAGCCGGGCGCAGCCCGAGGGAAACCAACGACCATCCGTGGGTTGCTGGAAGACCTTCCCACATACTGTTCTATTCGGGAAGCTAAAGCCTTATTTAAATGTGATGAAACATGTGCACTACAGCACACTATAAAGTAAATCGGTTTTCAGAATTTTAGAATTGCCATTCTCCAGAAGAGTATACAAGTAACCTGAAAAACCTTCATAATACACACAGTTTATTGTATCCCCCCTAAAGCTTAGCATTTTGCATGTTACACATTAAGCTTGACTCTTATGGATTCAATCAACTGATACAATGTACAGGGCCACTGTGGAGTTTTTTTCTCAAGTATGATTCATTTCTTATCAGAAAATGTGTATGTGTTGGCATCAAAAGTATCATTTCGTGAGTGAGTGAGTGCTTGGGTTTGACATCGTACTCAACAATTTTTCGGTCATGTAACGACAAAGGAATCCTTAAGGTGTATGCAATGTGCCTACTTGTTGCAGGACAGATTTCCACCGCTCTTTCATCTAGTGCTGCCTCACTGAGATGACTTACTGAAGGCAAGTAAGCCGCACTGCCCAAGCCATTATAATGATACGGGTCAACCACTCGTTGCGCTGTCCCCCTCATGCCTAACGCCAAGCGAGGAAGTTACAACTTCTTCTTTTAAAGTCTTACGTGTGACTCGACCCAGGATTGACCCTGGATCTACAGCTCCTGAAGCGGGCGCTCTACCAACTGTACTATCACGGCCAGTCGAATATCGTATTAAGACCCTTATCTTATACTAATACTTGGGTCAAATGTAGTATTACAATGTGATCAAGTCTACACGTGAAGAAAACTTCCATCTCATCATGTGTACATGTTCACCAGAAAACCAGCTGACATACAAGTATATACACATGTACATAAGCATGAAGTCACAGCTAGACGTGAGTAATCGCAGATTTTAGTTTACAGAAGAAGACGCATTCTGGAAGAATTGCAGAAGCAATACATGCTGTCAGAATAATAGCTACATGTAGCTGTACGCCATGGTCCACGACACAACAAAAATTCCTGCAACTTTGTTGAAAATGGATGAAAAGAATGGCATAAAATGTGCAATCAGGGTGCGCACAGGTGATAAGAAAATAAATTCCATGATTTTCCAGGACATAAAAGACTAAATTAAAGCACCTACCAGAATTCAAAATCAAAGTGATATATGTTGCATATCACAGTTGCACACAGGTCCCCACTCCCACGTGGATATTTTGTAAACCTCATCCAAAGCAATTGTCCCATGCCATTATTGAAAGATCAACTATCATGCCGACAACTCCAAACCCAGTCTGTGTACAAAAGTTAGTAGATGGGCTGTTGTTCACCTTCATCCCCTAATTTTGGCCCTGGCACTTGGGTGGTTTGTCAAGAGTTACCTCCCCATCACATACACTGAACACGTTAACCTGTGCCCGACTTCAACCAATCTTTTAAGTCGCAAAACTTACATTTCCCAGGCATTTTTTCATGTACTGCCCCAATTAAGAATGGGCAAAATAATCATACACAGCCCAATTAGAGGAAATATCACTCACAATGGCAACACGTGTGGCTATACTATATGCAGGCCTATCCATGATCCAGGGCCACAAACTTGAGTTATGTATGTGGCTCTGGAACAGAAACACTAATACATGTACATGTATACTGCAAGACACGAGTTAACTAAGTTGCAGTCTGCAGCGGACACTGAAGATAGCTTGAAAAGTAAATGAAGCAAAGCCTTTCACACAGTTTTACTTTTTCACATCCCATTTACTCACTGAGCCTCCTGAAATTCAAACACTTTCAAGGACCTTTACTCAAAAACAGCCAATTACAAGCACTTTCAAGGCCTAGAATTTCTAAAACACAAAAACAAAAAAAACTTTCCAGGACTTTCAAGGACCTGCGCAAACCCTGTGCAAATAAAGAAAACCCTGAAATAGAAGTGATACAGAAAGGAAGACTGGTTTTTCGAGAAAGAACATGAGGTAGAAAAACGAACCTGTTTGCACCTGTACTTTACTCAGCTCATTCAGACAGGCCTGCTTCCTCTCTGGACCTTTGGGGTAGGGCCTGACAACATGAACAATACACAGCACTGATTCATTGGTCTAAACCTTGTTTTTCAGATTAAGACACCCTTCTGCTGTAGTTCAGCTCTAACACTTCAGTACATAGAATGGTGGTCCCATTGAGTCGTCATTTAGTTTTTTGGTTTAGTTTTACTGTTTATTTTTTTAACAGTATTTCTTTCACTATATTTTCACCTCTTTTACTAGGCATCATAATCACCAAATAACGGGATATGCTTTACCTGATTTCGCCAGATATCCCTGTTATTTTATCAAAGAAGTCAAATTCTCTTTCATAAAAATTCCTGGCTGGTCCGCTGAGAGAGTTAGTGATTTCCATGATGAGGGATTCTAGGGCATCCCCAATGTCAACTGTAAGCAAAGACAATTCCCAGGTTAATACTGCACAATAAAGTACTGTACAGAGCATCCCCAATGTCAACTAAAAGCAAAGACAATTCCCAGGTTAATCCTGCACAATAAAGTACTGTACAGAGCATCCCCAATGTCAACTGTAAGCAAGACAATTCCCAGATTTATACTGCACAGAAAAGTACTGTACAGAGCATCCCCAAGGTCAACTGTAAGCAAAGACAATTCCCAGATTAATACTGCACAGTAAAGTACTGTACAGCTGAGAGGGAGTCAATGATTTACTCAGTAAGGGATCTCTGGCACTTTATGTTTTACAGAGTTGAATTCCACGTACCCCGAGGTTAAAGGCTACATATTTGTCATGTTGAATATGATCGCCACATTTAAAGACAATTTATACGTTTAAGTGATAATATATTCATTAGATTGGTTGGTGCTTTACAACATACTCAAGAATATTTCACTTATCTGCTGGAAGCCAGTATTATGGTGGGTAGAAACCGGGCTACACTCACAGCCATTCCCAGGTTGCTGGCTGATCCTAAGATAGGATGGACACAAGATGGCACCTGATATGACTTTCCCTCTAGGACAGACTCAACATCTTAAGCTGTCTTCATCATGGTAAATTTGAGCACAACTACAGGTATACACAGACTTACCATCCTTGATCAGTCCCATCTTCATTATGGTAAATTTGAACACAACTACAGGTATACACAGACTTACCATCCTTGATCAGTCCCATCTTCATTAAGGTAAATTTGAACACAACTACAGGTATACACAGACTTACCATCCTTGATCAGTCCCATCTTCATTATGGTAAATTTGAACACAACTACAAGTATACACAGACTTACCATCCTTGATCATTCCGTCTTCATCATGGTAAACATTAGTTTTCATGTTCCAGAGCAGCTGATGAGCCAAAAGCTGAGAATGTTTGGCTGCCCACAGAATAAACTCTGTCACGTAACCCATCTGTAAAACAAACCACAAAACCCTGACATGCTGCAAAAAATTTGATCAAATAGTCAGTCTATCCTACCCACTAGTAACCCCAAATGTGTGGTCACCTGATATCAATTTTCTAGTCTCAACTGTACCTGTAACTGCCTATGTAAATTTTCAACTGGTCATTCTACTCTCCATTTTGTTGTCAATATTATAGTCCAGTTTGCTGTCCATTTCACTGTCAACATAACTGACTGTGCAGCTATCCAGGTCTCTTTGCATGTAACTGCCCATGTACGTGTACATGTAACTGACCATTTCACTGTCAACATAACTGTCTGTGCAGCTATCCAGGTCTCTTTCCATGTAACTGCCCATGTACATGTACATGTAACTGTTCATTTCACTGTCAACATAACTGTCTGTGTAGCTATTCATGTTGCTTTCCATGTAACTGCCCATGTACATGTAACTGCCCAGGTACAATACCTATCCATTTCACTGTCAACATAACTGTCGGTGTAGCTATCCATGTTGCTTTCCATGTAACTGCCCATGTACATGTAACTGCCCACGTACAATACCTATCCATTTCACTGTCAACATAACTGACTGTGCTGCTATCCATGTCGCTTTTTATGTCACTCCCCATGTACGTGTACATTTAACTGTCCATTTCACTGTCAACACAACTGTCTGAGTAGCTATTCATGTTGATTTCCATGTAACTGCCCATGTACATGTAACTGCCCAGGTACAATACCTATCCATTTCACTGTCAACATAACTGTCGGTGTAGCTATCCATGTCGCTTTCCATGTAACTGCCCATACATGTGTACATGTAACTGTCCATTTCACTGTCAACATAACTGTCGGTGTAGCTATCCATGTAACTGCCCATGTGCACATAACTGTGCATGTAACTGTCCATTTTACTCTCCATGTAACAGTACATTTAAGTGCAGGTGACTGTTTGATGAAATTTCTTGGTCTCTAAATCACCAATTTTTGGGGTGAAATTTTAAGTTATTTTAAAACTGTATATTCAGTTAAATTATATACAACACAATATGCATGAAATATATTCTTATTAAATATTCAATGAACTTAACTCTTGTACTGCAGTGTCGGTATACATTTCTACACAATTCTTTACCTCCAGCAGAAAGATTAAATAAACGCCTGAATATAAACATTACCCAAAAATCAGTATACATGATGTAAAACAGACAAATAATCAGTATAAATTAACTTTTACCAATCAGTAATGTACAATGTAAAAATCAAAGAGGACAACACTCAAACTGCACACTTACTGTATCGTATCGGACAGCCTGGACAAGCTGTGGTATGTAGAATAAGAGAGCTTCCTGGAGAGGAAAGAAAATAAGCACAAAACATGTTAACATCTTCTGGTTTTCTCCAATGATAATATGTTATCAAATTGCTGATTGGCCAACTGCAAAGAAAGGAATTAAAGCTTCTTCCCGCAGAGAACACTGCATGAATCAACTGCATGAGAAAGTTTGGACACAGCTTGACATATTGGTGTAAAACACTAGGCACAAAAATACCTACTTGGCATTTCTGTCTTATCTGTTATTAGCGAACAACTATTCACAAAAAAAAAATTCCTGGATCAGGATTCTGGTCAACACAAAAACTTAACAGATTGGTCTTAAACACAAAATTTCATTTGAATGCTTGCATATCTTTATCTGTAAAACAAACGAACAGAAAGCCAGGCTGGCAAAAAGAAAACCTCCACTGGCAGAGAGGCAGCTCAGAACTGCGCTCACAAACTGACACCAGGGGAAAGGTGAACAAGACTTACCGGTGGATGGAGACGGAGTGTCTTGACAGCAAACTGAGCCGTGAGTGGGTGAGGGGGAAACTGACGGGAGAAATAGGCCAGTGCCGTGACAGGGGAGACTTTTGCCCAGGTCAGCACGTGTGATAACTGCAAGAGCCGGTAGGACAACATACAGCTTCATATATATAGTTTTTAAAATACAGGTAAGACAGCCGACCAACATCTTTATAGTGACCTCAAGCTACTACATTAGCGCTGTCAGTGGTGCACATGGCTTGGTTCTTCTTAGTTTAAATTAGAATGCCCTCAGGGATTTTCTGTTTGATAACAGAGCCGGGACAAAATTGCAACCCACTTTTCTGAAGAAGAATACATGCCATGGCAAACACAATCAACATTACTGTGTATCTGATGATAAAAACCGGGCATTCTACATGTATCTTAAACATATTTACTTAATACTTGATTGCACTTATTTAGGAATAATTCAGCTTTGCTATAAACACTTAATCTTTAATATAGATTTTTCAATAAAAACCAGTAATTTGGGCACAGTGCACCCATGGTGTGGCCTGACCTCTGGGGCATCTGCCTCCACGCTGTGGGCCGTGACCAGGAACTGTATGGCATAAGGTATGTGGCTGACTGCCCCGGGGTTGAGACGAACCAGACGGGTAACTTCCCTCACCAGAGCCTCAGAGTTACGGAACCTAAAACGTCAAAGACTCAGAGTTACAGAACCCGCCATACCAGAGACTCAGAGTTATGGAACCTGAATCACAGAGATGCACGGTTATGGAACCTGAATCACAGAGACTCAGAGTTATGGAACCTGAATCACAAAGACTCAGAATTATGGAACCTGAATCACAGAGACTCAGAAATATGGAACCTGAATCACAGAGACTCAGAAATATGGAACCTGAATCACAGAGACTCAGAAATATGGAACCTGAATCACAAAGACTCAGAAATATGGAACCTGAATCACAGAGACTCAGAAATATGGAACCTGAATCACAAAGACTCAGAATTATGGAACCTGAATCACAGAAACTCAGAATTATGAAACCTGAAACACCAAAGTCTGAAACATACAGAATCTGAAAAAACAACGCATTCCGATTTAGGAGCCACAATGTTACAGAACCTGAATCACCAGAACCTCAGAGTTGTACAACCTGAAACACCAGAAGCTCAAAGTTTTAACATGGAAGCCGAGACACAAGCGACTTAAACCCCTTCCAGACTATTCAACATCGTTCAACTTTTGTTGACTCAACAGCAAGTTGAATACTGTTGAGGTAAGCTGAGTGTCCCCTCCACACTACAAATCAGAAAGTTCTACATTATCCAACGCTGCTGTCTTGTGTTGAGCTGTGCTTTTTTACCAAACTTTCGATAAATTGGGGGAAATTTCCAGCTTTCTCTCCAATGCCGCAGATACAATGATTTTCTCTTGTTCCTGTCTTTGTAACCTTTAGAGAGAGTGTTGTACAGGCAAGGGAATTTTTCATACCCCTGTATCAACAAAAATGTGTCATCTGGAGACCAGTTTCTCTCTTTCACCTTTGGTGCCGCCATTTTGCCCAGGTCACGTGCCTCAAGATGGTCATGTTATTTCTACGACTGACAATTTTGACTTGACTCAACTTGTTGACAAAAATACATATGCAAATTTCCGATTTTCCAATGGTGTTGGATGGTGTTGAGTGTTGTTGAACAAAGTTGAAGAACCTGTCCAGACTACTCAACACCACATAACTTGTTAACTCAACTTCAAGTTGACTCTTGTTGAGTCAACTATTGAGACTCTTGTTGAGTCAACTGAAGTTGAGTGATGTTGGATAGTCTGGGTGGGGCTTTAAAGTTACATCACCTGAAATACTAGAGCCTCAGAGGTACAGAAAACGAAACACCACAGACAGAAAGTACAGAACACAAAGTACAGAACCTAAAACACCTTAGACAAACAGTTACAGGCAGTTAGTCTGTAATGTGCCTGTGGCATGCATTTGTGTGCCTGTGATGATCCTGCTGCAGTGTGCCCATGGTGTGCGTATAGTGTCCCTGTGGTGTCCCTGTGGTGTGCCTGTAGTGTACCTGTGGTGTGCCTCTTGTATGTCTGTGGTGTGCCTTTGATGAACCTGCCGCATACTTGTGGTGAATCTGTAACATGCCTGTGGTGAGCCAGTGGTGAGCCAGTGGTGTGTCTGTGGCAAGTCAGTGGAATGGTTTTAGAAAGTTGTTGGAGGGTCACTCTACACCATCAGTAGATGAATGGCACTGGCTGGTGCAGGCCTACCAATGGTGCGCTAGACGCATCTTAAAGTCATCCTGAGAACCTTTAACCTGAACCTGCTGTAGACATACAAGAACCCTTCTCCTACGCCTGATCGCTTACCTCGAGGGCAGAAAGACGGCCAGAGTGGGGGAGATGTCCCAGGCCAGTCGTGTGATATCCCGCCACTGTTTCTCCGAGATGACCTGGTTCCTCCAGGCTGTGATGGTGTCCTCCCCAGGGACCCTCAGCTCCAGCTGCTCCAGGGGGTTGTGCCAGGTGATGAACACTTCAATGGCGCTGGCCACCAGGGTCAGGATCAGGTTACGCTTACGGATGTAGTCCTTCACAAAGGCTGTGTTACTGCCCACACGCTTACGTCCTACCCCTGTAAACAGCCAGGGAGTGTAAGGGGTAGCTTGAGATTTTTTGTATTATTTATTTTTTAGTGATTCTTTATCCTGTCCTTGTTGTCGAGTTTAACCAAGTAAAAGCGAATAATTTTAAACTTCAGAGTGAGGTGCCACAAGACCCCTTATTGCTCTGAGTCATATCTCATGATATACAAACATCCACTGACCTGAGGAGCGTTTGGAGTAGGTAGACATGCTGCTCATAGTGTTCATCCAGCCCGTGCCTGATTGTGAACGCATGTCTGACGGCATCATCAATGTGTTCATACTGTACGATGTGGCATCAGGCTCTGAAGAACATACGCACATACATGATAACAGTTACAGCTTCAAATTTGTGACCTGGAGAAGCATACTTGAAAAGGAAAGAGACAAATGCACACATATTATACAGTGTTAAAATAAACTAAAATGTTATCCATGACATAGTTGCTTATTTTGTTTGATTCTTGCAGTTTCACTGATGTTAGAAAAGTATTATGAGGTTTGTTTGAGAAGTAGGACGATTTTCTACTGTAAAAAGGTACATATCAGTACCCAAATTAAGAGTTTATGACATTTAGTTGCCTCTAAAATAAAACTTTTTAGGGGCACAACTTTAGGACATTGAACATATTTTCACACACTTGTGAAGGTTGAACATATTCACAACTATCTCTTCTCAAATTCAGGTTAAAAAGCTAGTTTTTGTTCTTCAATTTTGCAAATACCAACAAAATCTACAAAGAAAAGGTATCCTAACATGACATGAATGGTCACCAAGCTTACCAATCCAACAAACAGCTACAATACAGTTGTTGACATAGCAGCAGTTATACAGGTAAAAATTCAGGTGGGAAGTCAGGTTCCGACTGAACTGAAATCACGTGACGTCTAACCAGGAAGAGAGTGTCCCCATAAATCATTTGTGATTGGGCGTGAAGAAAAAGGTCATTTCACGTACAAGTTATTCCCAAAATCTGAATAAAATCACGATTTTCCTTGTACAACTCATTGTGTCAGTGAACACCACCAGATTTGGAAGTGTCTACAGCAAGGAGCACTGGTCACATGAGTGATATGAGCACATGTTGTGATATTACTGGATGTATGGTAACAGCAGAATTCATGTCACAAACTTGAAAAAGACATGAAATTTGACCAAGTTCACATTGTGAAACTTCTCGTTTCATGGCACGCTCCATAAGTTTTATTTATTTATTTATTTATTTGATTGGTGTTTTACGGCGTACTAAAGAATATTTCACTTATACGACGGTGGCCAGCATTATGGTGGGAGGAAACCGGGCACAGCCCGGGGGAATCCGACGACCATCCGCAGGTTGCTGGGAGACCTTCCCACATACGGAGGGAGAGGAAGCCAGCATGAGGTGGACTTGATCTCACAACCACATATGTTTTATGTAAACAGTATTTACATGTGTATCAAGGGTGTTGTCCGTCCCTACCACCGGCACCCGGTGCATCACTACTAAACACCTACCGGGCATCGGTATTATGTTGCCCCTCAGGTACTTCTTATCAGCATGCATAGACTGCCAGAAGCGAATGAGGGTCAGGATGTCCTCCCTGAGGTCTGATCCCCTCTGGGTGGGGTGGATTACTGGGCCACTGCAAGACATAAACAGCAAGGCATTCAGAGAATATCAGAATCCCACAAAGTCTGAGGCTTTTATTATGTTCAAGTCATATGATACATTCAAATATTGACATCCAAACCAAAAGAAAAAAAAAAGTAGAATGAGTGACACTGTCATAGAGAGATTATCCTTTAATCATACAGTGCTATCTTGCCATTATAGCAACAGAAAATACCAAAATTATTATACTGTCACAACTATCACTGTTTATTGTATATATATAAGGATTGCAGAGCAGTGACTTGAGTTGTGAGCCATTGTGGTAGTAAAACTGTGCGGGAGTTGGTGCACACCTTTACCACATAGGTCTTTCATACGTAAATCGCGAACTTCATTTGGCAATCCATGTACTATGGGAGGCAACTGCAACACTACCAATAGCTCAGCAAAAAAGTGACCTATGAGAAAGAAGGCTTCCTTGGTCACTGATATGCAAATTGCTACTGATGATTGGCTATCTGTGTACTATGGCTGGCCAATGCAACCCGAAAAACTAGCCAAAAACTTTAACCAAACTGCACACTGATACCGCCGCCGACGACGTCTGGTCCCCCTCGCACAATACCTCTCCTGTAAGGTGCTGGCTAAAAATGTGTAACACCAGGTTTGGGTGGAGTGAATCACCAGGTTTGGGTGAACACCAGGTTTGGGAGGAGTGAAACACCAGGTTTGGGTGGAGTGAATCACCAGGTATGGGTGAACACCAGGTTTGGGTGGAGTGAATCACCAGGTACGGGTGAACACCAGGTTTGGGTGGAGTGAAACACCCGGTTTGGGTTGAGTGAATCAAAAAGCCACCGCAAAACACTGGCAAAGAAGCAAATTCAAAGAATTTCTATTCCTCTCTGAATAAATAAAAACTTCTACATGACCCAAGCTAGTTTTCCAACTTGATCTCAGGGGCCACAGAGTTTGTGCATACAATTTTTTTCCAAACCAGACAATATTTGGTGCAGTTAATTTATTTATTTATTTGATTGATGTTTTATGCCATACTCAAGAATATTTCGCTTATACAACGGCGCCCAGTATTATGGTGAGACGAAACCGGCGAAAGCCTGAGGGAAACCCATGACCATCCGCAGGTTGCCTCCTGACCATCGCACATACAGCCGGAGAGGAAGCCAGCATAGGCTAGACTTGAACTCACAAAGACTGCATATGTGAGAGGCTCCTGGGTCATTGTGCCATGCCGGCACGCTAACCACTTCGGTCACGGAGACTGCCGGTAGAGTTAATGCACAGAAACTGAAGTATGACAGAGACAAACCAAAATTATTATTGCACCATTCTGCTGAAGAGGGAATCTAAATGTATGATAACAGATACACTTCATAGCCTGCCTGAAGTACATGATGATCCACACAGCCCACCACAAATCAATACAAGAATCATGTGCATATTTTCGGCTCGTTAGTAATTACATGTAAGTTATGTTTATTTATTTTACTTGATTGTTATTCTATGGCGTACTCAAGAATATTTCACTTATACCATGGTAGCCAGCATGATAGTGGGAGGAAACCGAGCAGAGCCCGAGGGAAACCCACAACCATCTGCTGGTTGCTAGCAGACCTTCCCATGCATGTAAGTTACATTTATATTGTTAGCATTCGACCACAAATCAGTAACATACACAAGTTGTGCAATATTCTGAACAGCTACATATGTACAAATGCTTTATATTACATACATGTAAGTTCCAAACATCAAAATGAGGAAGTGAAATTTCAAACAGCTTAATTTCTAACGTTTTCCCACAGTGATTAATGAAGGGATGTTATCATAATGAAGAAAAAAAAACAAACTTTTCTTCGCTACATTTAAGCTATTACACAAGGTCCAGTTTTCGTCACCTAATTATTTGATATACCACTGCTGAAAATCAGTATCATCACAAATAAGAAGTGCTGAAGGCAGAAGCACAGTAAATGTCTCTGAATAGATTATTCAAGTTCTTATCCATAAACGATGTTCTTTCCTTTCCAATATATACTTTTAATTCTTGTTGCAAATGGATCTATGGATTTGTGAAAAAAAAAAAAATAAGAATTTCACGAATTGACTGCCTGTTACTGACATGGCTATACTCACCAGAACCAGTCCAGCGTTGCCGCGTATACCCTCTCCCTGAGAACACTCTTGTTGGTAGTATTGGGTAGGAGGCTCCCCTGGAGGAGGGAAAGACCCATTGTGAGTAGCCTGAAACATAATACAGGTATATCAGGGATGAGACAGACACTGGGATGAAAAAGAGAAAGCTATACATCATACTCATAATTTTTACATTTTGAGCATTTCTGAATTAAATTTTGAGCATTTTTCTGACGCATTTGTTGCATCAGAATTTCTCCGAAAAGAGGACAAATCTCATGCCTGCTGGGCATGTACCAAGATTGCATGCTCAAACAAAGCAACATCAAGCTTGCAAAATAATATCCCGAACAATCCTGTGCTTTTATTCTACTGCAGTATAATACCCTCGTGCTTCGCTGATGTCTGCTAGTTCATAAAGTAAGCAAGGAGATGATGAATAGGTCTGTTTACAACATACAAGTACAGCATTTTAAAGTACCAACTGAGCAAGTACCAACTGAGCAAGTACCTACTGAGCAAGTACCTACTGAGCAAGTACCAACCGAGCAAGTATCAACTGAGCAAGTACCAACTGAGCAAGTACCTACTGAGCAAGTACCAACTGAGTAAGTACCAGCTGAGCAAGTACCAACTGAGCAAGTACATACTGAGCAAGTACCAACTGAGCAAGTACCAACTGAGCAAGTATCTACTGACCAAGTACCAACTGAGCAAGTACCAGCTGAGCAAGTACCAACTGAGCAAGTACATACTGAGCAAGTACCAACTGAGCAAGTATCTACTGAGCAAGTACGTACTGAGCAAGTACCAACTGAGCAAGTACCTACTGAGCAAGTACCTACTGAACAAGTACCTACTGAGCAAGTACCAACTGAGCAAGTACATACTGAGCAAGTACCAACTGAGCAAGTACATACTGAGCAAGTACCAACTGAGCAAGTATCTACTGAGCAAGTACCAACTGAGCAAGTACCAACTGAGGAAGTACCTACTGAGCAAGTACCTACTGAACAAGTACCTACTGAGCAAGTACCAACTGAGCAAGTACGTACTGAGCAAGTACCAACTGAGGAAGTACCTACTGAGCAAGTACCTACTGACCAAGTACCAACTGAGCAAATACACTTCTCTTAGCACATGCCAGGGGGCGGGATATCAAGAATAGCAAGCTTTCAACTAGTGATATTCAACTTGTACCTCTACTTCACACAATTCCGGATATCCCATCCCTAAGAATGCACTATCCATATAATGTATGTATGCTTGGGTAGCCGCCACTGAAGTGTACCATACTGAAGACACCCCACCCAGTCATATTACACTAACACCAGGACAACCAGTCCTGTTTCCTTCCTGTAACATCTCAGCGCTGAGCGCCCAAGAGACGCTACAAGTGCCACCTTTAAAGTTTTTGGTATGGCCCGATCTGCGCCTAGAAAATAGGGTACACGTCTGAAGGGACTGTTTTCTTTGTTTCTACTGTCAACATTTTATTGGATTGAATCTCCTGGCAGCAGTCGTGGCCTAATGACAAAATACGGAAAGTGCTGCCTCAATGAATTGCCATGCAGGCAGAAGACAACAAACAACATCCCCTATAAAGTCACACTGGTACTGATGCACCAATAAGCCTTGTATAATGCAAAAGCATAACACTCTGAAAAAAAAAAAAGCGCAAAAGTTTTTTGCAAATTTAAATTTTCAACATTTTAACAAATTTTCTGAAGGCGACAAATACAATTTTTGGAAGTACTGAAACATCAACTGCAGTGTATGCGACTTTTTAGTTTTTTCAGGGTATCTATATGCTTTTGCACCATGCTAACACAGATTTGATGCCAGCAAAGCATACATGGTCCTGGTTTCCTTCCATCATAATGCTGGTCACCGTCCTATAAGTGAAATATCCTTAAGTACGACGTAAAACATCAAATAAATATATACATGAAATTTATTTATTTATTTATTTATTTGATTGGTGTTTTATGCCGTACTCAAGAATATTTCACTTATACGACAGCAGCCAGCATTATGGTAGGAGGAAAACAGGCAGAGCCCAGGGGAAACCCTTGACCATCTGCAGGTTGCTGCAGACCTTCCCACCTACGGCTGGAGAGGAAGTCAGCATGAACTGGACTTGAACTCACAGCGACCGCATTGATGAAAGGCTCCTGAGTAAATAAATGACATAAATCACAGCTTGCATGAACAGATTCTGATATTGCCCTTGATTTATCAAGCCTCCACCACTAATAACATGTAATGTTATTGCACAAAATTAATAAAATAATATTAAAAACTGAGGATAACAATGAGGTGACACTGGCCTTTCTGGCAGAGGCTACAAGTATTAATAAACATTGTATACAGACCTGACCCTGGGCCCTAGGGCTGCTGGGTGGCGGGACATCGGGCCTGAGCGCTTCCCCACGCTGATGGATAGACTCTTATGCAGCAGAGAGGTGTAGATGCTCACTTGATCCAGGCTGCTGTACTTGGCAATTTCAACGCGCTCTGCCAAAAACTAAAACACAAGATAAAGGTAAATGTTAACCTGTACATTAACAGTGATTTCAACATGTTCTGTCAAAAACGGAACACATTAAGATAAAGGTAAATTACTGTTAAACACACAATAACGATAAATCTTAAACTGTACTCATAGATTTCCACATGCTGAAAATTTAAAGTTGAACTTGATGGTAGTCTGTGCTACAGCTTGTTGTTACTTTGACTGATTTAACTGTTTCTTCATACAGGGGACGGTCCCTTACGCCATAACATTTAATATTCAGAATTTTTTATGTAATTATGGATCCCTTTTTATTCGATTTTCAAGTACACAATCAATATAATTTGAGCTATAAGGATTAATTACAGTACAATTTTCTTATATTTATATGTTATGTATTTTATTCCTTTTTTGAACTTCTGAGGTGGAAAAAACCAGGTGAAGCATCAAAACTTTGTCCCAAACAAGAAAAAGGGATCTGGATACAAACATTTCACCTTAATTACTGGTCAATGGGGTTCAGTCTTAAACCTAGCACTCTTTACCACTCTGCCAGTAAGACACTTGGAATTTTTCTAACATCAGGCATGCGAGAATTTCAACCCCACCTTGGTCCATATCCTGTGAGGCTCAACAAAGGGAGGGTTAGGATCGAGAGATTGCTCTTCTTCTTTAGCCAGGGGGTCAGGGCGAATCCCATCCTCTGCAAACAGCCCTAGCTTCATGTCCACAGTCATCTGCCAGGCTGCACTCATCTCACACAGAAACTACAACAGCGAGCACAATTACCTCCCTTGTCAAATGTCGCGCATGAACTAAGACAATGAATAGAGTACTCTATCTTTACCAATTGTCTATAAGAGCAGAAATTGCAATCAAAGCTACACCACTAATCAAATATCGCTCAGAAATTATAGCAAGGACTACAGTAATATTTCTAATCAAATTTCAATATAAAGAGCACAAAAACTGAACTTTACCCACATCACAAACACTAAAATTATTTCCCTTTAATAAAATATTTATTTATTCATTTGATTTGTGTTTTACGCTGTACTCAAGGATATTTCACTCATATGACAGCGGCCAGCGTTATGGTGGGAGGAAACTGGACAGAGCCTGGGGGAAACCCACGACCATCTGCAGGTTGCTGTCAGGCCGTTTAATAAAGTAAAATTCTTGAATATGGCATTAATCAACCATGAATAAATTTTATAAATATTAAATTTTGTAAGAGTACTGATAGCAAAAGAATTGTCCAAATGACGTAGAGTACAATGTACACATGAATGTCGCACACGCTGACCTCAATGCTCAGATCCGGTCGTGCGGCTAAGAGCCATTCCCAGCATGCCACAGCAGCTTCCATGGTTCTCTCTGTGAAGTGACGAATGGGCGTCCAGCACAGGCTGTGTAACAACTGTCTGTTACTACCTGAACACGGAAAAAATAATCACATGAAATGTAGGAACCGTAAGTGAAGTACAGAAGCCTGGTGTCTTGGTATGTGCACAGAGCATTCACTGCAGATACAGGAAACGTCAGAATTGGTAGGTGGGTCACTCACCTTTAGCTGTAATCAGCAGGGCACATACACGAAACATGGCCTTCTTACACACTTCTGGGTCTGTGGAAATCAATGGAAAACGGTAAGTATAATGACTGCACAAGTTAACAATACATGTAACAAACTTTCAGTACAATGATTCATGGAACTCCTGCTCATTCTACAGCCGTGGATGTGCCACGAAATAATTAGCTACCCAGGTAATGTGCTGCTTTTATCTAGTGCTGCTTCACTGAGACGCCTTTCCGAAGGCAAGTAAGCCGCCTCGCCCGAGCCATTATTCTGATACGGGTCAATCAGTCGTTGCACTACCCCCTTCATGCTGAACGCCAGCAATAGGGGTGATAAACCAATACATTCTGATTAAAAAAAGCTCAAAATATTCTAAAATCAATGGCAACAAACCCTTCCTCCATGAAGAAATTATTGGTCTCGAGAGATTTTGACGAAAGGAGCTGCATGACTATTTCAACCTTCCCACAAATCTCCCAAGAGGCTCACCCTGCAGCATAATAATGCTCACACTCCCACCCCAGCTTTAGACTAGCTGTCCTCACCTGTATTCTCACAGGCCTTCTCCAGCTTCTGGCAGAGGGTGGTGACCAGGTCTCCCTCCTCATCACACAAGTCCTTCATCCCACAGATCTGAGGAGAGTATACACAGCAAGTCAGAAGGATACACACAACTGGTCCGGGGGATACACACAACAGGTCCAGGGCATATACACAACAGGTCTCGGGCATGCACACTACAGGTCCATGGCAAACACACTACTGGTCCAGGGAATACACAACAGGTTTGGGCAATACACACAACAGGTCCAGGGGATATAATGTAAACAAGAGACTCGCAGGGATACATATGACAGGTCCAGGGGATATACATGTAGACAAGAGACTCAGGGGAATGCATATGACAGGTCCAGGGTATATACATGTAGACAAGAGACTCGGGGGATACATATGACAGGTCCAGGGTATATACATGTAAACAAGAGACTCGGGGGATACATATGACAGGTCCAGGGGATATACCTGTAAACCAGAGATTCTGGGGATACACACAACATGTCCAGGGGATATACCTGTAGACAAGAGGTTCGGGTGATACATTCAACAGGTCCAAAGGATATACATGTAGATATGCGACTTGGGGGATACATAAAACAGGTCCAGGGGATATGCATGTACACAAGAGATTCTGGGGATACACACAACAGGTCCAGGGGATATACCTGTAGACAAGAGGTTCGGGTGATACACTCAACAGGTCCAAAGGATATACATGTAGAGATGAGACTTGGGGGATACATAAAACAGGTCCAGAGGATATGCATGTACACAAGAGATTCTGGGGATACACACAACAGGTCCAGGGGATATACCTGTAGACAAGAGGTTCGGGTGATACACTCAACAGGTCCAAAGGATATACATGTACACAAGAGATTCTGGGGATACGCACAACAGGTCCAGGGGATACACCTGTAGGCAAGAGGTTCTGGGGATACATATCACAGGTCCTGCATGTTGATGGGGAAGAGGAACACACAACAGGTAACGGGGGAGTGGGTTAACACCACAGGTCAGGGGTGCGTGCAACATGTCAGTGAGAAAAACACTTCAGCAGACTACAGTTTTTTTTCTTCTTTTTTTAACACATTTTTATTTTTTTTATTTTTCTGCACAACACAGAGACTGACATAAGAGTACTTTCATTTTCAAATGTGTGTCTTACAGATATTCGGGGAAATCATACATCTGTTAGAGATTTTTGACATCTAGCCCCAAAACATCACATTAACAGCAATAACCCTGTCTAAAACAATTTTAATTCAGTTGGCGAAGCACGCACTGTCTAAAACAATTTTAATTCAGTTGGCGATGCATGCACTGTCTAAAACCATTTTAATTCTGTTGGCGATGCATGCACTGTCTAAAACCATTTTAATTCTGTTGGCGATGCACGCACTGTCTAAAACCATTTTAATTCTGTTGGCGATGCACGCACTGTCTAAAACCATTTTAATTCTGTTGGTGATGCACGCACTGTCTAAAACCATTTTAATTCTGTTGGCGATGCACGCACTGTCTAAAACCATTTTAATTCTGTTGGCGATGCACGCACTGTCTAAAACCATTTTAATTCTGTTGGCGATGCACGCACTGTCTAAAACCATTTTAATTCTGTTGGCGATGCACGCACTGTCTAAAACCATTTTAATTCTGTTGGCGATGCATGCACTGTCTAAAACCATTTTAATTCTGTTGGCGATGCACGCACTGTCTAAAACCATTTTAATTCTGTTGGCGATGCACGCACTGTCTAAAACCATTTTAATTCTGTTGGTGATGCACGCAGAGGCTAATTTATAAACTATATTCAACAATGTTATAGGTCTCCAATTTTGCAAGGTTTTTTCCCTGGTTTTTGTCAACAAGTTATTCCTCGTTGCCACTGAGTAATGGAAAGCTCAGCTTTTGAATAGAATTCGTTGATGGAACAAATGGATCAATTTCTTTCCAGCTGAACTTATAGAATTCTAGCGGAAAACCATCTATTCATTGGCTTTTTTCTTTTTCCTTTCTTTTTAAGACCATTTTATAATTCCTGGAAAGCAAAATTTCCTTCTAATTTTGATGATTCAGCCTCTGTCAGTATTACAAATTTATATTTTTTAAGTTTAATTTTTATTTCTACTTTATTCATTTTTCTCATCTTGTTTACTATATAAGGTTTTATAGTATTTTTTCCCTTCCCTCAATATTCTTTCACTGTCCAAATACTTTCTCCAGGGTGAATGTTGTCTCATGTATTGTTAAACTCATAATAAGATAATTCCCACATAGATCATTAGTAACGTCATGAAACTTATGATCTACATCATAATGTATGATCTACATCATAAATACATCAATAAACAACAACACAGTATAACCATGAACCATGTTACAACACTAATGATTTACAAAACCACTTTCACTTGACCTATCCATAGCTGTCATCGGAATAATGTCAACAGTAAAGCTGAACACAATTTAAAAGTATCAGGTAGAGGGATCTTGATTTCTAAAGATGCAGTCTGTCGGGTTGGAAACATGGCTGCTTTGATCTGTGAGGGTGATTTCAAGTTCTTCGTTCACAGATCTTACAGTTGTAAGCAGTTTTATCTCACCCAGGACAGTTTTTGCAAATATCCCGCCGGTGAATGACCAAGCAGATTCTGTGTTTTAGTGTACCGTGGCTCGCTTCAATACGTGAACATTTTCACATGTTAAATCTTCACTCACAACTACGTCAGTGCACATCTACGTTTGAGACACTCATTCTTATATCCTAATGACATCAATTTCACCATTATTGCCGTAGGCCTATCAGTGTTTGATTTATATCTGCCTTGACGATAAGCAATATCATTATCAGCAACATGAATCCCCAAGCCTAACTTCTTATTTAGAACACTCACAGCTGGACCTGGGCCAGCTTAATTCCTCTCAACATATCCTCACTCTGAAGTGAAGTTGGTACATGGAAAAAAGTAAAGAGAACCATCTGCTGGTTTGTGTGAGTGGGGGAGGTGAATCTCTACTGTACTAATGTTCACTTGAAACATTCATACACATGCCAAATATCAACATACTTACAGATTTACCGGAGATGATTGGAGCTTTGTCTTTCTGCGCTACACCTTTGGCAGCCATCTTGAACTACCCTTCAGCTGCCATGTTGAACCACCAGTAGACTAAAGTTATCATAACTTCTACATGTATTTAGGTGCTTGTATACAAAAGGTGCATGCTTGACCTTTCAGTATTTCAACAGAACTTCAGGTGGATCAGAAAGCTTCCATATGCTAATACTGGTGGTCAAGAATCACACACACTATGGTCTACTAGAGTGTAATTCTCTACCGACACCACTGCTTACCTCCCCTGACTGTTTACCTCCCCTGATTGCTTACCTCCCCTGTGTACCGACTTCTCAATGTGAGATTAGCCATGAAGTAGGAGCTGTCCGTCGTCACACATGTCGGTCTACGGTCCAGTGTGGCTGTCTGAAAATGGTGAATGGTGAAATTCCTGACCAACAGGTATTTTATATTTTGAAACATTTCATTTATGTACAACATTGTTATATTTATTACAGTACACTTGTTGGTACTAAGGCACCAGGTGGCTGAGGCATCCCAACATTCTCTGTCCAAAGCTAGGAATGAAACAGTATTTTCTGCGTCTGACATTTCAAAACCACGCTATCCACGCCCTGCTAGAGTAGCGAATACCTGTACACGTAAGTCCATAAATGTTATCCCGACACAAAAGAAGCAAAAACAATTTCCAGAGTGTTTCCAATATTAATGCAAAAAGAACATTTATTTATAAGTGCAATTATATATTTCCACTGGTGAAACAATTGGTGGCATTAATACATTCCATCAATATATTCGAATTTTTTTGGTGATTTTTGACAGGTAAGAAAAGTTAGAAATGGCAGTAAGGCTACCAAAGAGCTCGCCTGTAGGAGGCACATGAATGCAAAATTTCAGCTCAATACATAAAGTACTGAAGTCGCGAATTTTATAATTTATAGTAATTCATGCACTCACAAAGCATCAGTGATGGAACATCCACCATGTGTCATCGTGCTTTATACGCACGTAAAACTTCAGGTCAATACATGCTGTACACTTTGAGATACCACCCTTAGCATTTTGTTAAACTTTGATTCTAATACACAATACACTAAGTCAGGAATTTGGTAATTAACATGTACACACTAAATCAAAGATGGAATATCCCCCTGGTGCTTTTGCACTCTACATACTGCAAACCCTGATCTCAATATCTGCAAACCCTGACCTCAATACCTGCAGTACTTTCTAAACATACCATCCATAACATTTCATTTAATATTAATTAACCGGGTATCGGAAGCTGATGCTGATGCCCATGCTTTTAGCTGCCCAACAGCTAAAAACTGTTTCATTTATTGAACTGGTTTCTTCATGAAGGTACATTACAGATACACGTGACTAGCACAACATAGGACCTGCCAAAATTCCCTTCAAACTCAAAAAGTGAAGGTAGAAACTGAGATACATGTAACTAGCACAAGAAAGGACTTCACTCTCAAAAAGTGAAGGTAGAGACTGCTGGTGAAGGAAAGAAACGTGTCATCTCATTTGAGAGGATCTTGAGGAATGACCAGTAAGTAACTTAATGCGTTCACCAGCGAGGCCCCATCACTTACCCCAAGAGGAGCGGCTGACTTGTTGTAGCCGGCGTAGTTGAGGACGCTCTCCGTGGCCAGCGCCAGTCCGCTGTGCTGTACCAGACCTTCAGAAGAGTTGCGCTGTTCTAACAGGTACTGTATGAGGTGAGATCGCGTAGCGTTAGGAGCCCACTTCATTGACTCCTGTAGGATACTGGCACTACGTGCCGCGAAATCCTTCACTGTGTTCTGAAGAGGAAGTAATGCAACATCACATCAGTATTGAAACATTAAAAACAAGCAACAGTGTGACTACATACCAGACGGACATGGTACTGAAGACAATAAAGATAATACAGGTACGTATGTTTCAGTATCCTCAGCACAAGGCTAACTGTTCGACAGGTGTTATAGAGTTGAGGAGCAAATCAAGTCAATATACTTCTACTGTTTCCCAAATCACTTTTTAATACAACTACTGTCTAATGCCATCTCATCTATCAACACCTATATTAAAAAATATATTTATTAATTAATATCAAATCCAAAATGACCATGCCTTATGTCACTGGCAAGGTTTCAACTTGTTTATCATTAAGTACAACCCAGTTTATTTTATTTATAAACACAGCTTGTTTGCACAGGGCAAGAGACAAGGCAACGGACAAACAGTCAGGCTAACAGACCAACAGACAGACATCTACGCACCTCTCTGTCAATCAGGTTATCCATGACCCTCAGTCTATAGGGCGTGCCAGCGATCTCAAACTCTGGAGCGTCTTCATTAGGATCCTGTAATGATAATTATTAACACAGAATATGGGACATGGGAAGCTACGTGGTGGATGCCAAATGTTGAAAAGTGGAAATTTGAAACGTCAAAAGTTACATGTAGATGGTGAACTGTCTCACTTTTTATCATTGGTGTGTTATTCTAAACACAAGGGAGGTAATTTAGAGAAGTCCTAATCACTGGTCAAAGGTTGCTGGAATAACCAGAGGCATCCGGATCCTTCAATCTCCGCACAATGTTCCGATCAAATATCACCACTACACAACACGTCATGACGGGAGCAGCATTCCAGTGTTTATACTAGCAGTAGCTAGTGGGTATTTCCCTTTCATAGGTCTGCTGGACTTTGGCTATGGATATCAAAGTTCAAATCCTGGCTTGATCCTCACAGTAAATTCTTCAATCATTACTTTATACATAGGAGAGGGTAAAGTACTCCTGACTCTTATGATGCCAACACTGGTTTTTCTGGTACAAAATATATCACACATCAGAAACAACTCATAAGTGGTGCTATAAGATGGATAAATCAATCAGAATCCAGCAGAATGTGTCACTTGAAAAATAACAAAGGTGAACTTCACATGTACTTTGTGCCCGTGAAAGTTTGATGATAATACAAATTTAATGTAAACAGCTTACAACAAGCAGAATGCAAAATTTGGGAAGATGGCTGTAAACAGACCTATCCAGTCACAGACGTGTTATATGTAACTCTATAAATACATTTTTAAAAAGGAATTCTAACGAGGCCATGGGATGGGTCATTTCAGAGCAAACAAGAAATATGACGTCACATCAATCACATTTTACGTACATATATGCATGGTTAAAGGGAAAAACAGAATCCAGGGGACATGATTACATGCACATGTACATAGAAAACAAACCCATCTTCCATTCACAGAAATAACCGCTTCCTGATTTAATAAAACTGATACATTGCAGCGCATTCGATTTCCTCAATATGCATGATTTTGCTTAATTTCACCTGCCATATTTCAGTTGTGCAACATCACAAAAACAAAAATTTATGCTTTCTAAACTTTATGTGGGACTCTTTTATCACTGCATGTATATATCTGGTCTTGCGTTGTATTTTCTTCTAGCACAAATGAGCCAATCACTCACGATTTCCAGAGCTTTGGAGAGGACCTGAAGAATATCCAGCATGGACTTGAGCACTTTGCCACTCCACAGTAGATGGGGAAACCTGGGTGTATAAACAAGGGAACATATGTACATGTATGTATGTATGCTTGAGGTTTTACATCGTACTTAACACCTTTTCAGTCAAATGACAACGAGGAGTCATGGGGTGTGTGTACATATACTGTACCAAAGAGCTCTCGCCACAGAAGTATGATGCAGAATGCACTAGACATGAAATCCCCACCCAGCCATATTAAACTGACACCGGGGCCAACCAATCCTTTTTCTTTGCTCTAACCTCTCACGGCTGAGCGCCAAGCAAGGTCGCAAGAGGAAATGCCTTCTATCACTGATAACACTTCAGTGTATGTCTGGTAGACATACATCTAGTAAGATATTTGTCAATGTCACCTGAGGAAGGCTGATTAACAGAATGTCCGTGGGTGTTTCCTAAAGCACTTCCTAAATTCTGGTCATCTTATTTCGTGAAACCGTCCATGCTTAGTTTGTAGCTTGGGTAAACCACAACAACAGCCGTGAACACAAATGGTTAATCACAACAGTTTCTCAGCGTGTACATGTACAACATTAGCACTTCTGGTATATGTGTGATTTTCTATATTTCACTGATTGATTGATGTTTCCCACAGTACTCAAGAATATTTCACTTATACAAGGGTGGCCAGTATAATGCATGCAATGAGAGGAAACCAGGCTCTACCCACAACCACCTGCATGTTGCTGAGAGATCTTCCCAGGTATGATCAGGCAGGTGTGTGTGTGTGTGTGTGTAGACATGCTATCTTACCTGTCAAGGTCTGGTAGCAGCCTGCGGATGGCCATGGGTTTCTTCCCACCCTAATGCTGGGTGTCATCATATAAGTGAAATATTGTTGAGTACGGAGTAAAACACCAGTCAAATAAATATCTCACCTATCAACGAGGTCGGATAACAGCTTGTCAGCCACTCTCCTAATCTGCCGATGGACGTGGTTAAACTTGACCAGCAGAAACTGAGCGTGTTGTTCTAGCTCCTTTTCTCTTTCCTCCGTCTTCGGCTGCAAAACAAAATGAACACCTTTAACCTTGTCTATATCCTTAAGCACAGGTCAGTACTTAAACCACTGTGTATGTATACTTCATAATTTACTTGATAGTTGTGTAACACCATTTTGTTTTCTGATAAGATGTTAGGCAGTTTTATGCGTGGAGGAAACCAAAACGCCCAGCTGAGGGTAAATTACTAGCATTTGGCAACTTACAAACATCTTCCACTGAGTAAATAGCCATAAAACATTTGTCAAGAGCTTATTGTCACCGACGCCCCAATAGCGGGGAGAGCACAGGAAATCCTGATCCTTGAAGTGTGTTAGCCTTATGAAAGGCATGCACCTTAACCACTTGTTCACAGCCCACTGCCCTTTTGATTTATTTATTTATTTGATTGGTATTTTACGCCATACTCAAGAATATTTCGCTTATACGACGGCGGCCAGCATTATGGTGGGCAGAAACCGGGCAGAGCCCAGGGGAAACCCATGGGTATCCGCAGGTTGCTGGAAGACCTTCTCACTTACAGACGGAGAGGAAGCCAGGACTTGAACTCACAGCTGGAGGAAGCTGGACTTGAACTCACAGTGACCGCATTGGTGAGAGGCTCCTGGGTCATTACGCTGCGCTAGTGCACTAACCAACTGAGCCACGGAGGCCCCCACTGCCCTTTTGTGTACAGTGGTAAAGTACAATATTTTCTGTGTAGTGAGCCATCACTTTCCTGGGCTACTTGAAATCCACATAATAAGTATTAACATGGCCTAATTAAAAATAAACTGTAAAAAGAAACACGCATAATGTTTTAGGGAATAAATTAGCTTTATTTATTTTTTATGCCTGCTAGTTAGCACCATACTCTTTGGCCTTACCCTTCTCAGACGTAACATCCAGAAACTTCTTGAACACCTGTTCCGAGACGGAGAGCAAGCAGTTCCACATGCCTGAAATGTAAGGGGAATTATATGCAAGAGACCTGCCATCAATGCAGTACCACATCACTGAGCTTATATCAACCATACTATGCAGCCTACATGTACTTCATGGCTTTAATGACTAACTCATGTGACTGTATAACTCACGCAGTATGATCTGACTACCTGCCTTGTCATCTGGCAACTCCTGTATCTCACAGTATGATCTGACTAACCAGCCTTGTCATATTGTAACTCCTCTTTCACACAGTATGATCTGACTAACCAGACTTGTCCTGTTGTAACTCGTGTATTTCACAGTATGACCTGACTAACCAGCCTTGTCATATTGTAACCTCCTGTATCACACAGTATGTTTTAACTACCTGCCTTGTTATTTTGCAACTCGTGTATCACACAGTATGATCTAACTAACCTTCCCTGTCATGTTGAACCCTTTTATCACACAGTATGATCTGACTAACCTGCCTTGTCATGTTATAACTCCTGTATCACACAGTATGATCTGACTGTAACTCCTGTATCACACAGTATATTCTGTGACTAACCTGCCTTGTCCTTAACAATAGTGGTGTCCTCCAGGTAAGAGAAGATCCCATGGAAGGCTGTGGAGTCCTGGGAATTGGCCACCCTGGGGGAGAAAACAACAGAGAATAATGACTAGCACACTGACTGAGTTAAGGACTGATTTCTGTGTGTCTGTGATACTCATCACTGTAATGCCATGTGAAAGACACTCAGTATAAGGCCACAGACAACAGCCACCAGGACTGAGAAGTGGTCACATCGTGGCAAGAGAAAAATGAGAAAGTACTCCAGTGCAAACGTTTTGGAGAAAACCTCACTTGCATGATTAAATTATTAAAAAGGTTTCCAAACATCTGTGTGAACACCTGATGATTTCTAGCCTGTAGACAGAGGAGTATGTAGGTACAGTGATTAAAGGTAAGTTTGCTAACGAGAGGTAACGACATCAGCCGTGTGAATGTGAAGAGTGAGTACCTGAGAATTTCCAGCTGTATACAGACAGGATGTAAGTACATTGATTAAAAGTAAGTTTGTTGACGAGAGGTACAACATCAGCAGGGTATTCCAACAGGCTGCAGATGTCATCCTCAGCTCAGCCAATTCACTCTGAAACACACAGACAATTATAGTTAGCACAATAACCACATTATTTATATTTAATTCACAGTTTATATAATTAAGTTATTAGCTTTAAAATGTATGGTGCCTTTGGGATAGACAGTAGGGGTTCAAAACCATCTAGGATAGTAAATTTGTAGATTATCTCGCAACGACTGCTTATAAGGCCTTGGTGACAATATGCACCATGTTAAGGACGCCCGTATTGCCGTTCGGACAGTCTTATATTGTGGTTGTAGACATGTGGAAAACTCATCAGTAAACAATGGGCCTTGCCAAAGGTTCGCGGTCCCCCTGGGTAAATCAGTTCCTTCCAGCCATAAAAATGACCCCAGTCCTCTGAGTGGAAAATTTTTGAGTATGGCATGAGATAAGCAAAGCTCGGGTACTGCACAGGAGCATTACTGTAGCTGAATACAGTTTCACACAATTTCACGCAGATAACAACCATACTGTACAGGTTGCGGAACAGAAAATTGCACATCAACTACAAAGGACTGCGTGGTAATGATCCTGCACTGCAGAACAGCTCTGCTCAAAATATTTTTCATAAACACGAACTTGTAATCCGGATAGTAAATGATTTGGATACTGATTAAATTATACATCTACAGGTACACGCAGAACATTCCCTGTCCTAATTTTTTGGTGATTTGTTTCTTACATTCTCAATTCTTTGGCGTTTGTGTTACATTTTTTGGGTTGTTAGGTACTTTGTGTTGATTTATTTATTTATTTGATTGGTGTTTTATGCCATAATCACGAATCTTGCTTTGTATTGAACAATGCTTTTGAAAATGATACTGCAATTATTGACGTGAAACATCAATTATGGTTGACAACGACGACGACAAAGCATGTATGGTAAGGGTGATAGAACGAGCAGTTTTTATCCAACAGTGGTTATTGTCATGTATGGATCACATGTATGGATCACATGTACATGTATGGATCACATGTACATGTATGGATCACATGTATGGATCACTTTAAGACCCTTTCTTACCGGTGCAATGCTGTCATTTTTGAAGACAGTGTTGTACAGCAGCTCTGACCTCAGATGTTCTCTGGAGATAAGGAGAGGAGACTTGACAGCCACATCACAGGACACCCTCGTACCAGTCCTGGGGCAGATGCCTGATAAACACAAACACACCATGTAATTCTATCCCTTATTTCATGCTCATTTTGCCTTCATCTCCAGTCGAGAGGCTGCAGGCAGACTTCCTCACGAACAAGAAAACATGATGCCAACCCGGGCTGGTATTGAGTGAGTTAGTGTTGGGTGTTTAACGTTGTACTTAACAATTTTTTAGTCATATGACCCACAAAGGAATCCTTAGAGTGTATATAATGTGGCCTGCTTGTTGCAGGACGAATTTCCACCGCTCTTTTTACCTAGTGCTGCCTCACTGAGACGCCATACCGAAGGCAAGTAAGCTGCCCCGCCCAAGCCAGTATACTGATACAGGTCAACCAGTTGTTGCACTTTCCCCTTCATGCTGAACGCCAAGCAAGGATGTTACAACTTCCTCTTTAAAGTCTTAGGTGTGACTTGACCAAGGATTGACCCTGGACGCTCTATGAACTGTGCTATCGGGGCTGGTCGGCTGGTATTGAACTCACAGCAACAACAGCATGGGTGAGAGGTTTCTGGGACATTCAGATGTGCCAACACGCTACCCACTAGGACATGGAGGCCTTATAGCCATTTTGATTAATTGTGAGTTTGCTGTGTTCTGTACAAGAGGGATGTAATCATGAATCCAAACTTGTGCACTGTATGCATACTAAACATGACAAAGCGCTAGGATACCTGAGTCTTCCACGACAAAACCCATGACCACACAGTATAGCCAGAAGTCACGAAACAGTTTATGTAGAACGAGGTTTGGGGTCACACAACTGGAGGCAGCCTCTTCATCAGCTGTGTATCAGAAGCAAACAAAAAAAACAAGTGACAAGTTCTCATAAGCTTTAAGGCCTTAACAGTGTAAAAATGTACAAATCCATGCACGTACATGCAGGGGTGTTTCAATATTTAGAAGTACGTATTGCATGTAGGATGACATTTAAATGGAGCAGGATGCACCGGTTCTGTGGTCAACTGGCTACATGTACACGTAGATATACTGCTGCTCTTGGACCATTTTGGCTCTAAACATTGTTTAATATCAATGGCCCAATGAAAATAATTTCCTATACATTATGAAGCACCACCTCCCCTACCCCCCCCCCCCAACCCACTCCCACCCCTGCCCACACAAGTTGCAACTTAACTGCTGGTTTCTACATTCGTCTCTTTCTTTAGCTATGACCAAGTTGGCTGAGGTTTTCATTTATTTATTTATTTGATTATGTTTTACTTAGTACTCTAGAATATGTCACCTATATGATGGTTACTAGCATTAAGGTGGAAGGAAACTGGACTCGGGGAAACCCATGACCCATAGCAGGTTGTTAGAAGGCCTTCCCATGTTTCGGCCAGAAAGGACGGCATCATGAGCTGGACTTGAACTCATAGTCACTGCGTTGATGACAGGCTCCTAGGTCATTGTTTGCATGCTTAACCAACTCTGCCATGGAGGCCGAAATAGGTTTCCAGACTAAAATGGGTGCTAATTTTTTCAGTTCATGTCACATCAATATAAATGCAAGGATTGTGAAGGTTAATAAAGATTATCTCAAATCCAAAAACACTTTGTTGTATCATATTTTCCAAAATACCATAGCTTGCTGATACCTTTAGTTTGTGTTTTGGTATTCCAACACTCTTTCGCAAAATGTGCAAATTTCCAGAAAATGTGCTAATTTTTACACAATGTGCAAATTTCCACACAATGTTCATGTCACACAGCAAGTACTGTTGCTAAAAAATACAATTATATCTGAAAAACTACAATATCCTCCTTTAATACGGCTACTGACGAAGTGTGAAACACAACAGCTTACCAACTCCGGAGAAATGCAAATTACACACAGCTAAAAAGTTCTTACCACAGCAATAACAGGGATAAGGACCCCCAAGTTCCCAGCACTACTCGATGCCTACAAAATAATATATAATTCAGGCTTAAGTCTTTAACTGTCACACCACAAATTCATGGCTCAGAAAATACATGTAATTTTAACCCAAATCTGTAGTTTCAAAAGCATGAACATACTTTTCATTCATACATTGAAATATCTCATTTATTTATCTGGTTAGAATTTAATTTTAATTTAATTCATATGGACATACATGTAAAACTGCTGCTGAAACATCAAGAGCTGGATTTGAACCATCAATGCTTAATACTTCAAGTTCTATATGAGCTGTAAGATTTTACTGAGTACTTTTGTCTTCTTTCTTATATATGTGACATATATGTAACCACTGACCTTCATAGTTCCTGCAGCTTTCTCACTGGCTCTTTTCCCCTCCAATCCCAGCTGGACGAAAAGCTCCAAAAGGCGAACCAGTAACTCTTGTTGGGCACTCTCGCCTTGGATATTAGCGGCGATATTCGCATAGGCATTGATCACAGCCAGCGACACATGTCTGTGAACAAAAAGGTAATAAGACTTCAACACGGGCAGGAAAGGGACATATGACATGTGAACGTATATGGATTAAAAAGCTAATAAGATGTCAATAGCAGACTCAAAAGAAGGTGTGTCTGTAAAAGTACATGAACAAAAAGTTAATAAGACTTCAATACAAGTGGAACGGGATATATGACAGGTGAAAGTATGTGGATGAAAAAACTAATAGGATGTCAATATCTGAAGGAAAGGAAGAAGTGTTTGTTCAAGTACATGGACAAAAAAAAGGTCAATATTAGAAGTAAAGGGAAACAAGTTTCTGAAGGTACATAAAAAAAGGTATCAAGATGTCAATACCGGAACTGTACAATTCCAAATGAATGTACATTTCTACTGTCAAATTATTTGATTGCTTAAATATGATTCTAAAACACTAAGTTTGACAGTGTCCAATATGAAATCAGTGTTAGACTCAACGGACCTGTAACCTTTGACCTTTTCATCTTTCTCCTTGTCATAAGGGGAGCTACTCTGTACACAAATCTGGGTGAACATGCCCATAACCTCCTGGTATATGGTTGACTGTAACACAGAAACAAGAAAAGATTAGCCGGAAATCATATGTGTACAGGATCATTACAAGTACACATACAAGTACACATATGTACACACATCTGTGTGAACATGCCCATCACCTCCTGGTATATGGTTGACTGTAACACAGAAAAATGAAAAGATTAGCCGGAAATCATATGTGTACAGGATCATTACAAGTACACATACAAGTACACATATGTACACACATTTGTGTGAACACGCCCATAACCTCCTGGTATATGGTTGACTGTAACACAGAAACAAGAAAAGATTAGGCAGAAAAATCATATGCGTACAGGATCATTACAAGTACACATACAAGTACACATATGTACACACATCTGTGTGAACATGCCCATAACCTATTGGTATATGGTTGACTGTAACACAGAAACAAGAAAAGATTAGGCAGAAAAATCATATGTGTACAGGATCATTACAAGTACACATACAAGTACACATATGTACACACATCTGTGTGAACATGCCCATAACCTCCTAGTATATGGTTGACTGTAACACAGAAACAAGAAAAGATTAGGCAGAAAAATCATATGCGTACAGGATCATTACAAGTACACATACAAGTACACATATGTACACACATCTGTGTGAACATGCCCATAACCTCCTGGTATATGGTTGACTGTAACACAGAAACAAGAAAAGATTAGGCAGAAATCATATGTGTAAAGGATCATTACAAGTACACATATGTACACACATTTGTGTGAACACGCCCATAACCTCCTGGTATATGGTTGACTGTAACACAGAAACAAGAAAAGATTAGGCAGAAATCATATGTGTACAGGATCATTACAAGTACACATACAAGTACACATATGTACACACATCTGTGTGAACACGCCCATAACCTCCTGGTATATGGTTGACTGTAACACAGAAACAAGAAAAGTTTAGGCAGAAATCATATGTGTACAGGATCATTACAAGTACACATATGTACACACACTTGTATGAACACGCCCATAGCCTCCTGGTATATGAAACAAAACAAGATCAGCAGGAAATTGTCTGTATACAAGATCATTACAAGTACACCATGATTTGTGAATTCCTTCTGATGCAAAAACCTTGTGTCATATAGGCTCCACTAGGAAACGCTGCTCTGATATTGACATAGGAGTCTTTGAAATTCCTCGCAAATAGGTCTTTTCTGATATCTTCGGAGACCTTGTTTCTATGCTTAAAGGAAGTTTCCCACCTTAAAACTGCCAGAAATAGAACTCTTCTGCAATGGGAGGACAGTTCTGACCATAACATGTGCATGAAGAAATACTTCATTTAAATTATATGGTATACTGGTAATAGATATTTATGGAGAAAATATTTATTGATTTGTTCCATTAATGAGGGCAGTGAATGGACAACCGTTCAGCAGAAAATGTGCTGGGGAGTTTGCCACGTAACCTGAACAATCTTTACCACTTGAATTGAAGTCTTCCCTGTATATTGTCGTTCGTTTGGTGCGGCTATGTTTTGTGACTGTGTATGGCATTGACAGGTTTGAAACAATTATTGCTCGACTCTTGATTCTTTTTTCGGTTTAATTCATGGATAAAAGAATAGGTGTACTGGTGGAGAGATCGGCATGCTTATTCGTCCATTACCTGACCACATGTGGCGACGATTAGTAACCCAAACCGCCTTACTGGCCATGGGTAAAGTAGCAAACTGGTGGCTAATAAGCACTTCCTGTCATCTTGCCGTCGAATCAGCTAGGGGGCAGGGTAAACTGACGGGCAAAACTTTAGGTCACAAGAAACAACTTGTGAGTTTACTCAGACGTGTATACCTGGTTCAGTGCTGTATATACTGGACTACTAGAGGGACATGTACCTTACTGCAAGTCCTATAGATGAGAAATTAGGCCTTAGTAAAAAAAAAAAAAACACAATTCTGAAGTACAGTATATGTGTTCTGATAGGCATGTCAAGGTTCAAAAAATCGCTGTGTTCTTTACGCAATGTAGGTGACAATTATTTTTAAATGGTAAGAGCTCTCTTGAAGAAATCCAACTAGATGGAAAAAAGACAGTGGTGAAAGATGAAATTCAATGTAGGTGACATTTATTTTTAAATGGTAAGAGCTCTCTTGAAGAAATCCAACTAGATGGAAAAAAGACAGTGGTGAAAGATGAAATTCACTCTTTAAACAAATGTATTCCAGACTGTGGAAACAACCCTTCTAGCATGACTGGAACTTATACATCCAGCCATGATCTTACAGCCTACATGTAGCTGATCCACCATGAGAATGCCAGCTACAGAGATACGTGACTAACTTACACACCCAGCCATGATCATACAGCCTAGCTGATCCATCATGAGAATGCCAGTTACAGAGATACGTGACTAACTTACACACCCAGCCATGATCATACAGCCTAGCTGATCTACCATCAGAATGCCAGCTACAGAGATACGTGACTAACTTACACATCCAGCCATGATCTTACAGCCTAGGTGATCCACCATGAGAATGCCAGCTACAGAGATATGTGACTAACTTACACATCCAGCCATGATCATACACCCTAGCTGATCCACCATGAGAATGCCAGCTACAGAGATATGTGACTAACTTACACATCCAGCCATGATCATACAGCCTAGCTGATCCACCATGAGAATGCCAGGTACAGAGATATGTGACTAACTTACACATCCAGCCATGATCATACACCCTAGGTGATCCACCATGAGAATGCCAGCTACAGAGATATGTGACTAACTTACACATCCAGCCATGATCACACAGCCTAGCTGATCCACCATGAGAATGCCAGTTACAGAGATACGTGACTAACTTACACATCCAGCCATGATCTTACAGCCTAGCTGATCCACCATGAGAATGCCAGCTACAGAGATACGTGACTAACTTACACACCCAGCCATGATCATACAGCCTAGGTGATCCACCATGAGAATGCCAGCTACAGAGATATGTGACTAACTTACACATCCAGCCATGATCATACAGCCTAGCTGATCTACCATCAGAATACCAGCTACAAAGATACGTGACTAACTTACACATCCAGCCATGATCATACAGCCTAGCTGATCCACCATGAGAACGTCCAGCTGCGACGGAGGGGAGCAGAACCGTTGCTGGAAGATCTGCAGCACAGAGGCGACTGTTTTGGGCGTGTCCTTCTGTGCCACAGCAACGTGTCCCAGAACCAGTATGGTGTTGGTTGAAATCAACGTGGACTCTCTGAAACACACAAAAGATTTATCGACTACAATGAGTGCACTGCCTGTTAAAAATCCCCTCATGGGCTAAATCCACCAAGATTCTGGAGAGAAGGAAAGTAACCAACTGGCATTGTAAACCTGCCCACATTCGCATGCTCCATTAATATGTCTTAATGTTAGAGAAATTAGCTAACCAATATGCACAAGGCATTACTGCAGTTAATAAGCAAGATAAATACCATGTATAAGATTTTCCAATACACATTTACATACATGTCTACAATACATGTGAAATGGATCATTGACCAGAAAATTAAATTTAATTAAATTTTCAATTTACAGATGAGGTATCATTAAATTCCTAAGCATCGTTCCTAATTGTAGAATGCCTTTATCAGTTTATCCTCCGACATTTACATGTATTTGAGTTTTAAACAGTATGCTGTTTAATGGGGACGTCAGCTGGAGTTCAAATCAAGGCAGAATCATCAAGCATTTATGTATATCCGAGTTTAAAAAAATGGAGGTTGTTTATGGGGAAGGCAGCAACAGTGACTCACTGCACCGATTATTTCTCTTCTGTTACAGAATCAGGTCTTGGGAAGAATTTGAGTGAGGGAGTGCCTGGGGTTGGGAAGAATTTGTGGGCAAATACAAGATCTCATAAAGCAGATTTGGATAAACCGCACCAAAGACTGATTGTTCACTAGACATGAGGACATCAGGCACGTGTCAATTAAACCCAATCCAATCTTGCCAAGCAAAAAGAGAATGACTCACTTATACAGTTACATGTACACATCGTTAATAACTATTCATGCTTTCAGATTAAATTAATGCTAAATTATTTCCCTAATCTACAGAAACAGTAAGAGATCTACTTTCAGATAATTGGTTAATCATAAAGTATTTATGCTACTACTAAACTCAAATAATGAAGATGATCTTTTATATATGATTAAAACTGTCTTGTAAAGAGACACCTACAATATATGCACTGACCAGTTTCAAATACTTGGCAGTATGAAGGGAAAGGGAATAAACACCCAGGACTGCTTGCACAAAGCAATCGTGGGCTAAGTTGATTGTAACTACCATGGCAACACATGTTAAAAGCATGTGTCGCCTTGGTAGTTAGGCTATGATCGCTGCCAGAGGCCACTGGCATTATGAAGGGAAAGGGAATAAACACCTGGCAATATTAGGGGAAAGGGGAAAAAACACCTGGCAATATGACAGGGAAGGGAATAAACACCTGGCAATATGAAGGGTATAAATAGTTGATTTACAAATAGGTTAGATCATTAACATCACATGTGAGGAAAAACAGGTGTGAAGTGAATGAATGCAAGCAATGTGAAATGAATGAATGCAAAAATGTTAAGTGAGTGAATGCAGACAACGTAAAGTGAATGAAATCAAACAATTACTGCGCACTGAATGCAATCTTGCTTGATTCTAGCATAGCATGCTCTACATAGCAAAAGCGTATGATTTTTTCAAACCTGTTTGCAATACATTTACATTAGTAATAATCCACACATGCATGACCAAAAACAGTTCACTTACAAACAGTTTCCACTACAAACTGGCACCATGATTGCTCAATTATTTGTTAGTGCTACTACACACACACACACACACGTGCACACTATTAAAGGTTTGTGCAAACTTAGGTTCCTAGTGAGTGTGGTTAGTGTCTGCGTGACACCCTTAGAACCCATTGTGCAGGAGGAGAATTTAAGCAAGAGTGTAAATGTATAGCTGCCTCTCTAGATCATGCGGCTCCACGGCTTTTCCTGTGGTTGATCTCAGAAATGATAAGACATTCCTGAGGCGGCGCCAATTTGCCTCCCCCGAAGACGGCATTGATTCTATCCTACAGCACATAGGGCAAAAAATATATCACATACATGCTAGAGCACATAGGACAAAAGATATATCACATACATGCTACAGCACATAGGACAAAAAATATATCACATATATGCTAGGGCAAATAGGACAAAAAATATATCATATACATGCTACAGCACATAGGACAAAAGATATATCACACATATGCTATGGCACATAGGACAAAAAATATATCATATACATGCTACGGCACATAGGACAAAAAAATATCACGTACAAGCTACGGAACATACGACAAAAAATATATCACATACAAGCTATGGCACACAGGACAAAAAATATATCACATACAAGCTATGGCACACAGGACAAAAGATATATCACATACAAGCTATGGCACACAGGACAAAAAATATACCACATACATGCTACAGCACACAGGACAAAGAAAATACATCACATACATGTACAAACTATGGAACATGCTACAGCACAATACATCGCAAACACACTAGCTACAGCACATATGTAGGGCAAACAATATAAATTTCTGCAGCACAAACCTCCACCACAAATGCACAAATTCCTTGCCTACAGACAAAGGAAGAATACTCTACATTTCAGACCTAGGTGTGGCTGGTAAAAAAATTGTTTAAAAAATTCCTCGATTCAGGAATACATTAAAGATCACCACCAAAATCTGACGAATTGGTTCTTAACCCAGACCAACCTGTGTGTAAATTTTCATCAAAATCCTACACAACTTTTTCTGTAATGTTTCTGACATTTAGCGGAGAGATGATAGGAATGAAAACAGAAAATAGGGAATCAATCCTACAGCACTCATAAAGACAAAAAACAAGGAGCTGAACAAGGCCGAGCGATGATGATCCTTTCTGATGATAGGAGACGGGAGGTTCACCCGCACACTACAGTTTCCTCCACCCTGTAAAACTGAGCAGCACTGTTCAAATGGAAAAATTCTTGAGTATGACGTCAAAGAATAATCGAATAAGTAAAAATAAAACATCACAGAGCAAAGACTTTCAATCGCAATTATCCAACAGTCAGGCCTTTAGATTACAGCTTGGCTATGACGAATACAGGTGTGGCCAAAATACATGTACATGCTCCCAAAATTAAAACACATATACCTCCATTCCTTAATGTTTTCACATACAAAAGAACAACTTTCAGTGCAATTTGTGCGCATTTTTAATTCGATTTTGGAGACAAAACAACATTGACTGGATGGGTCAGTTACAGGGCTTCACAAAGAGTAATAACATTTCAGTCTACAAAGAATAACACCTTCAAAATATGCCTGAAATAAATGTAATCTAAATATACAATAGTTTGTAAGCAGAGATGCCAAATTTCACCTAAAGTTTAGCACATTTTGCTTGGTTCTTCCTGGGGTAGCTTGTAAGTATTTTGTCAATTTTGATTAATTTCTTATCAGAAAAACGCGAGTGCTGAAAAAAGAAGACCTCTATGTTCTTCTGAAAGTGTGTTTATACATACCAAACTTTCGGTGAAATACGGTACACAAATCATAAATATGTCAAATATACACGCACAGGAAATATACTTACATGCAAACATCACTGCCATGCACAGCTAATTCCACAACACATATAGCAACCACACGTTTACACACAACATAAAGCTACATGCAGACAGACAAGTACAGAAGAATACATACATTTTTGTGAAAATTTCAATCCTAATGGAGCACCTTTTTCCGTACACTGGTGACTCAGGTCCAAGCTGTTCTCTCACAATGGACAAGCATATGTATAAACATCTACTACATGTGAGTTTTCTTTCTTTTTTTCCTCGCAAAACATCACCACAAAGGCAGGAATGAACAACTGACTACACAGCTTGGACCTAAATTACCATATTTGATAAAGGTTCTCCATTAAAAATACATATAAATCAAACAGTCTGCATGTAAGAATATCTTACATCCCATATTCTACATAATACTGGCGGTACAATTAGCTGCTGAATGAAACTGTATGTATATATTTCAATGAGTATTTGTGCACATGAACTGGTTCGAGTGAACAGACTAGCATATAAATCTTTTCAGATCAACATACATTACAGCTGTTCGATATCATGTAAAATGTACCCAGCTTTTGTCCGAAAGCAGTCAGCCGGAGCTTTTCTTTTACATCAATCCACTATTAAAATTCTTGGGAAGAGAAATACGTGTAGATGTAAAAAAAAAAAAAAAAAATACATGTTTCCTTTGAAAGAACAAAATGCATATACATGTATGTTTTCCTTTGTAAGAACAAAATACATGCACGTGTATGTTTTCCTTTGTAAGAACAACATACATAAACAGGTACATTGCATAACTGGAGCAAATTCCTGCAAACACATACACATTAATACTTTCTTCTAGAAAATTGTGTTGAAAACTATTTGAAATCAACGTTCGCTCCAGTCTTGAGCATGCAGCTACTGGCCAGATACAAACAATTAATGAATATCTGCTCAGCGAAATGGTATATGCCCTAGAAAACATATTAAAGGTTAAGGGTTCAACTGTGCTTGTGATACAGGTATGATATAGGTTTTATGAAGGCATGTTATTGGTATACAGTGTGCATGCAATTAGGGTCATGCTGGTTGTGAGTAACATAATGCTCCGAGGTAAAACATTTGCAGCCGTTTAGGGTTTATGTGATGTACGAATTATATGTGTAATATCCAGTAAAAAAAAAATAAACAACAGAACAACAGGATGTGAAATATTCAGTAGAATAACAACGGGATGTGAAATATTCAGTAGAATAACAACGGGATGTGAAATATTCAGTACAATAACAACGGGATGTGAAATATTCAGTAGAATAACAACGGGATGTGAAATATTCAGTAGAATAACAACGGGATGTGAAATATTCAGTACAATAACAACGGGATGTGAAATATTCAGTAGAATAACAACGGGATGTGAAATATTCAGTAGAATAACAACGGGATGTGAAATATTCAGTAGAATAACAACGGGATGTGAAATATTCAGTAGAATAGTAGAACTAGATGTTGATTATATTCAAACAGTGACTAAATGCCAAAAATATTCGTTAAACCAGCATACCCTGATCAATTCGAGATATTCAGTAAATCAAAACTACTGAATAAGAATTATTCACTGCATGTGAAATATTTGCTACAACAACACAACAACCGGAGTCACGTGAGTGGAGAATGTGAACCCCAAATTGATAACTGAGTATACTGAAACGGATGAGCCTGATTCTCCAACGCTGCCAACAAACCTTACCATGATATTTACAGTCATCTGTACACACATAACTAATTTGGCTTTAAGTTTCTGGCTGGTTTTATCAACCTGACCTTAATTGTATTGAACAAAGTTTGTCAGAGCAGAAGTCCATTTCTTGTCAAAGCTAAGGCCTCAAAAAATTAAAGTAGGCTTCACTAAATAGACCACTTAAAATTATGCACAAATACACTTTCATTTATTTTTTTTCAGATTTTTGTAAAAAGAGCTAATAATGGTGTCTATCAGCATCTAGGAGCGCTTACATCACAGGAAGTTTTTCCAACTCTAATCACAACACTGAATATTGGACTAACTGTTTTTACCCATGAGTAAAAGATTACTGAAAAAATGTTCCCAAAAGTTCATCTGAGTTCCTAGATACCGTCAGTATGGCTCACAAAGCCCAACCATAAACAAATATTTGAATACCTTCAAATACTCTTTAAAAAATCGCAAAAAAATAAATAAAAGTATTTTTGCACATAGCTTTTAGTTGTCTGTATGATAAACTTTACTTCATATTTTAGCTTTCAAATAAAAGTGTCTGAGTAATACCTGACCAGTCATGCACCTACAGCCCCTCTCTCTACTCTTCTCAATTTGCATTCTACACACGTCTTTGTTTTTCCATTCAACAGTAAATAACAATTTCTCCGGGCTAAAAAGTTGACAGAAAAACTCTTTTTAGCTTACATATTTTCTACTCATCTTGAAACACTCCAGTATCATTAATCTACCTTTCATCTCACTCAGTTTCTTATAAAAATTGAATGGATATAGATACTAGTCAGCTAAATGAAGTTGTGCAGTGAGCTTCTAACAACATACATGTAGCAAAATTACCCTGCTGATTTTTAACAATTCTGGGAGCTCTATTGGTTTTAGAAAGGTATTTTGAAGTTTGCTGGGAAGGTAGGATAATATCCTACTGGGAAAGGGTAAGTCTTAGGACTAAAAAAAAATGTAGTCTTTCATTGGTTTTGTCTAACATTCGTTTTGTCTAATTTGTGATGTCTAACACTGACTACTCTCCAATTACAGATTTTACAAAATAGGACATTATAATCATCAGTAAATATAATGTCAGAAAAGACTTACTGTATTTCTTCATATACTAACTCTTATGTATACATTTCATTTCAGTATTCACACTCAGGGTAGCTGGGAGAAAGCTTGGCACTAGAAGACGTGGCTAAAACCAGCTAGCCAGCTGTGATTGGCCAGCTTACCTGTCACTCATCTCTGCTTTGTACAGTCTGCTGGAGACAGAGGCTAGGAAGGCCTGAACACAGTCAGGATCTGCCTGAAGACCAGCCTGCAATGCCCTGCAAGCAAAATTTAACCAAACTCAGTGGAGTTCATCTGAATAGAGTCGCACGATGTAAAGAAGAGTACATGTAATTTATTTACATGTAATGTGGTATTATTAGCAGCACTTTCTCCAGAATACAACAATGGATGAAGCGATTTCAAAGATATTGGAAACAACTTTCTCCCAGGGAAATTCAGCATGCCACATGTACGTGTATATACAGTCTAAGCTCAGTGCTGGTTCAGCCCACAGTACGTATGCCAAGTTTGTTCTCTACTTGGGTTTTCCAGGTGGAGGAAACCAAAGAAGCAATGGAGAGAAACCACCTAAGAAGGTCAAGTGCCTGATAAACCCTCTGATTTAAAGCTACTGCCTAAAAAATGGAAGGTGGAAGGACAAATGTGACTAAATATGAGAGTAAAATGGCAGTATGTTTGTATATATATATATATATATATAAAGCCTCCATACGTGCCAAACATACATCTGCAGGTCTGTCAGCAACCTCCTACCAGTTTCCTCCCACCACAATGCTAGCCGTCGTCGTATAAGTCATCAATGAATAAATATAAAAGGCCTCCAAACCTGCAAATATTCATGATAGCAGTGTCTCTAATGTTCTCCAGGGCAGCATGAAGTTTGCTCTTCGGGCCATTAGAACTGCTTCCTCCAACTCTGTTTTCATCCGTCACCGTGATTTTTATACCTCCATCAGATGAAGAGCTCAGGTACTTGCTAAGTTTGCTCAGGATGGGCGAGGGGCTGATGAGGAAGTCTCGCAATGAAGCAATCATCAGCGAGGCCAGATTGGGGAACTTTTCTGCCAGTTTGCCCAAAGCCTGGGATAACGAGTAATTCAAAGAACACAGTCATTTCACCTGCTGAAGATACAAAGCTTATGTATGACTCACACTGCTTTTCAAACTTGATCTCAAAGGGCCAAAAATTTTGCACAAACAATTGCACTCTTGGATGCAAGTAAGTCCAAAAACTTTATATTCTGTGTTGAAACTTAAATTTTCCCAGCAGGATATCATGCTACAAAACAATATCTAATATGTCCAAACAAACCTCAAAACATCTTCTTTGTATGAGGCAATAAAGTAATATAAAAGTATTAAGCAAATGTTACATAGTCAGTTATATTGCATAATTGAAATATTCCTGAGAACAGCATAAAACACCAAATAAATAAATAAATAAATAAATAAGTAAATCAATAAATATAAATGCATATGGGGTATACGCCATAAATCTTCTTCATGATCGACTGTGATTAGAGATATACATGTAAAGCACTCAGGAATATTTCACTAACACGACTCTGGTCAGCATCACGGTGGAGGAAACAATGGAGGGCACAGCGGAAACCCACGACCCATCCGCACTGGTCAGTGGCTCAAGGGTCATTGCCCTGCACCGCCCTGGCACGCTAACCACAGAGAGCCCCCATTTTCATTTAGAAGATAAAGCTGTATTCCATATTTGATTTTGTGTTGCTATACATACATACAACCTTCACTGTTTATCATCCAAAGTAATAATTGGGGGCCTCCGTGGCTCCGTTGGTTAGCGCGCTAGCGCAGCGTAATCATCCAGGAGTTTCTCACCAATGCGGTCGCTGTGAGTTCAAGTCCAGCTCATGCTGGCTTCCTCTCAGGCTGTAAGTGGGAAGGTCTGTCAGCAACGTGCGGATGGTTGTGGGTTTCCCCCGGGCTGTGCCCGGTTTCCACCCACCATAATGCTGACCGCGGTCGTATAAGTGAAATATTTTTGAGTACGGCGTGAAACACCAAATAAATAAATAAATAAATCAAAAGTAATAATTAAAAGGTTAACGCCCTGTGTGTGCCATGATTTGATAATTTAGAGCTTAAAACTGACAAGTCTTTGGCATGAACGATCTAGACCCACATGCAGGGTGCTACCATTACATTGTGTGATTACACTGCGAGGGGCAAACTGAATTAGGTGAAGTAAAATCCAGAGTATAACTGCTGACAAACCTCCAGGGCGACCGTGAGTAAGGGCATGTGTGAGAGCAGCAGTCTCTTCTCTGTGTGAGTATTGATCTTCTCTGTGAGCCGCACACATAATCCTTCAGCCTCTGTTAACCAACAAAGCACAATAAACCCTCCACAAAACTCATTACATATGATATTCTTTCTGGTCAAAGAATACTACTCCGTCTCTCTGTAACACTGCTTACAACTTCATTTCTGATGTACAACTATTTAGAGTGAGGCTACATCAATTTAAAGTGTTGCTTTACCACACAGAATAATTTTTTTGTTTTTATATCGGAGGACAGTTAAACCATGAAGATCATCTAATTTTCGGAAAATGTGGACAATTCCAAAAAGTTTTCCTGATGAAGATACAATTACTCAATCGAAAGATCTTGACAAACAAGAAAACCACTAAAACATCAAGACGAGATGGTATAAAAAGGCTGATTTTCACTTTTATTTGTATTCCAAGTTCACATCATGGAAAACTTAAAGACATACAAAAATATAACATATTCAAATTCTTTTTGTCTTTTTGGCTTAAAAAATTACATTGCATAAAAAGCAACTGATGGCTATTGTAGAGCAGTTGATAAGATACTGACCTGATTCCTCCCTGATGGCCCAGAAGAGAAGCTCTATACAGGCAGCGTTACTAGCCACTGTCAATTCATAGGGATCCAGACACCAGCGCTTCCCCCCACCACCCCGGTGGTGACTCTCCTGTAGTTCTGTCATGCCCGACAGGTACAGGTCCTTAACAAAGTCCTGAACGTCCTTAGCGAATGGGGCAGGTAAATCTACAAAACAGAAGTGGATAGAGACATATTATGGACTTCTTGTGGAATATATGAAGTAGGAGGCAAAGTCCAGTACTCCAAACACATCTACACACATTTAGCTAAAACAGACTGAATATGAAGAATTAATTAGGTTGACTGAGAGATGTTTGACAGTGACAATTAAAAATTATACACACTTACTGTAATTTTCAACCTTTACGTATCTTTTTTTTTTATTTATTTACTTATTTGATTGGCATTTCATGTCACGCTCAAGAATGTAAGTTCACTTTATACAACCTCAGCCAGCATTACAGTCAGTCATTGTGCTGCAACAGCATGTGAAGTACTAGGCCACCGTGGCCCCATTTTCCACTGTTTCGAGGGCATTTTTCTGTGCATATTGATAAAATAATACCATTTGTGCAGCCATGAAACCGGCCACAACCAAACAAAGTGCATTTGTCTTCAAAATCAAATTAAAATAGGCTAAAATCTCACTGAAAATTGCTCTTTCAGGTGAGAAGAGGTTTAGGAATTAGGGTTGACCAAACGTAACTCACCTTTCTCATGCTCCAGTATGTCTCTTAAGAGGGTGACTATCACCAAGGTTATGGTCTCGCTGAATGTCTGGTACGGAAAATGTCGACCATTATCACGCTGCAGGACACGGAAAAGAAGAAAAACAACATTAACATTATTACAATCCAGCTATTGAGTTTAATTAATTTATACACCATGTATTTCGGACAGATGCTACATTCATTGAAAAGATGGATTATAGTCCTTAAGACTTGCTCTATACAAAAACATACATACGTGGAACATCTAGTATTAATAATCTAGGGGGTACATTACAAGACTTTAATATTAAGAAAGACTTCCTTGGAAAATGAACATTAGCCTGAAAACATGCATGAAACTAAATGTTCTGTATTCTTAACTCTCTGTGCTGAATTGTTTTTGTGCTAATATATAGTAGTTGGAAAGATTTTTACATATTATTTCTTTCAGTGTTACATTTTACACTAGTTCAACTCTGTGCTGAATTGTTTTTGTACTAATATGTACTACTTGGAAAGATTTTTACATATTATTTCTTTCAGTGTTATATTTTACACTAGTTCAACTCTGTGCTGAATTGTTTTTGTGCTAATATGTACTACTTGGAAAGATTTTTACATATTATTTCTTTCAGTGTTATATTTTACACTAGTTCAACTCTGTGCTGAATTGTTTTTGTGCTAATATATACTACTTGGAAAGATTTTTACATATTATTTCTTTCAGTGTTATATTTTACACTAGTTCAACTCTGTGCTGAATTGTTTTTGTGCTAATATGTACTACTTGGAAAGATTTTCACATATTATTTCTTTCAGTGTTATATTTTACACTAGTTCAACTCTGTGCTGAATTGTTTTTGTGCCAATATGTACTACTTGGAAAGATTTTTACATATTATTTCTTTCAGTGTTATATTTTACACTAGTTCAACTCTGTGCTGAATTGTTTTTGTGCTAATATGTACTACTTGGAAAGATTTTCACATATTATTTCTTTCAGTGTTACATTTTACACTAGTTCAACTCTGTGCTGAATTGTTTTTGTACTAATATGTACTACTTGGACAGATTTTTACATATTATTTCTTTCAGTGTCATATTTTACACTAGTTCAACTCTGTGCTGAATTGTTTTTGTGCTAATATATACTACTTGGAAAGATTTTTACATATTATTTCTTTCAGTGTTATATTTTACACTAGTTCAACTCTGTGCTGAATTGTTTTTGTACTAATATGTACTACTTGGAAAGATTTTTACATATTATTTCTTTCAGTGTTATATTTTACACTAGTTCAACTCTGTGCTGAATTGTTTTTGTACTAATATATACTACTTGGAAAGATTTTTACATATTATTTCTTTCAGTGTTATATTTTACACTAGTTCAACGTGTTGATTGCAAAAAATGCCCTTAATACTTGCCACATTTGCTTAGACACCACCTCCTACCACTTACCTTTAACACTGATTTCACTGCTAGTGGATGTTACACTGTCTCTCAGGCTATAACATTAGCCACGCCCACACTTCCCACAGGTGAGATAAAAAATGTCACAAGGTATGATAAGAAAATCTTACCGTTGAAAACTCATGAGCTATAGTGTCCAGGTTCTTCAAAACTTCCTTGTTTAACAGTTTCTTGGACTGTATTCAAAGAAAAAAATATGGTTTTTTAGCATTTAACTATAGAAAAATAAATACATTTGTACACGTACATGGAGACATCAGCTCCTTGTCAATCATGTCCATAGTGGAAAACAAACAATAAAAATAAAAACAATAAAAAATATAAACACACTGGGGCTCTCCATCCTCCCTCCAAACCCAGAATGTGTTAAAACAGTGCTCTCCTGTCTAAGGTAGGAAACCTATGTTTTTGGTAAGACTGTGAGATTTTTCCCATCAACATGAAATGGCAAGAGAAGTATTGTAACAACACAGGTAATGTGTCCACAGGTAAAGTGGATTCCAACATACTGCATCACGATTTGGAGGTGCTGATACATTTTTGGTAATCAATGCAATGCTGGCAGATTTTCTTGTCACAAAAGGTGGCGCTACTGTAAATTAAAACTTGCATGTCCACGGTCTTTTGCTGCACGGCGCAAAATATGACATCCTGCTGTTGACGGTGCAGTGGAATGTCCAGCATCACTAAAATGACGTAATATGTCCCATTTCGGATTTCTGCCAGTGTCCCATTCTTCAGCACGCAGCATCACGACATTGTCCTCATTTCATTTCTTTTTCTGGGAAATGTTTTTGTTGCGTTTGTTGTTAAAATCGGAAGACAGATTTGATTTTCCTAAAGCTGGCATCACACACCTTTCCACACTTGCTATAGATTTGACTGATTGATTTGATTGGCATTTTACGCTGTACTCAAGAATATTTCACTTATACAACAGCGGCCAGCATTACGGTATTATATATTGTGTCTTCTTATAGCAGGACAGGCCATGCCGCCAAGTTGTTGCCGTCACTAAAGCATCGTGCCGAAGACACTAAACATGACACCCCACCCAGTCACAACATACTGACATTCAGCCAACCAGCCCTGTTTCCTTGCTCTATAAACCTCTTAGTGCTGAGCTCCACGCTAGGCAGCAACAAGTACCATTTTTTCAAGTCTTTGGTATGACCCGACCTGAGTTTGATAACAGGTCTCTCGACTTTGATGTTTTACGCATGAACCATTATGCCACCGAAGTGGTCTACTCTGTTAGATGACCCGGAAATCAGAGACCAGGTGAACCCCTTTAACAGTCATGTTAGTAACAGACAGCATATGCGAAAAAAATTTCCCCCCTAAAGTTGTAGCATAGGAATATGCCTATTTTTGAACCTGGTCACTGATGAGAGTGGTAATTAGGGGCCTTTTCCACCTAGGCTTCCACATGGCGGTGGCCAAACTGTTTTCGCACACTTTGGGGGTGATCTCCAACTTTCAGGCTGCCTGACAGAATAGTTACCTGTCTTACAGCTTACCATACTCAGGATAGTCTGTAGCTGATTGCTGGAGAACTCTAGATGATCCTGTTCAGGTATGATCTCGAAGCCCCAGGCCTTCGTTCTCGTAAAACTTGAGCCCACCTGGTTAAAATAGTGTACGGAGGCGTCCAGTGGGTCATCGGCCTGCTCCCCCTTAGAGGACGCCACCAGTGGAGAGGGGGAGCGCTCCTGGTGCAGAGTGTCGCAGAAAAATCCTATGGAGCTGGCCGAGCCAGGTGGACTCTCTGGGACCAGGATGTTTGACGACATCGTTCTCGGTAAAATGGGACGAAATGTGCTGAAGGATTTCTTCTTCCGTACCTCATCCTCTCGGACAATGTTGCGCAGTTTGGGTGAGACCACATGGGAAGGAGGGTAGAGGTGACTAATGAGGGGCGTGTCATTGTCAGAAGATCGACCAATGGCACGGGCCAGACCCAACAGCACTGGAATAATCACCTTCGCCAGCGTATCTGAAAAGGTCCAAGGTCACAATTTTACAGGTACCAGACGTCTGGTTGCTGAAGGTTCAACCAAAAGGTTATATCTGCTTGAAGATAATTCACACCAGCCCTCTACAAAGGGAAGCAAACCATTATCTCGGGAAATACAAGTCCCCTAAGGTAACATCAATTTAATTTTGTGTTTTACCAGCAACCCGACGCTAAAAAAAAAGCCAAATCTGGTATAAAAATTAAAACTGAAAATTTGGCTTTTTATTTTGTCTGACACAGGGTTTTCATGATTATCCTGTTTTTTTTAAAGATTTTCTGATCAAGAAAATGTGTTTTCAAGAACAAGAACTGCTGGGACATTTCCTAACAAGTAGATGGTTTATTATAGTTTTTTATATCTTCGTTTAAAGTTCGTAAAACAAAAATATATATTGGAGTGGCCTAAGCCTACATTATTATAAACGTGTTCTACTGATTTAAATAGCAATATGAATAATCATGAATGAATGAATGAATATTTGGGGTTTAATGTTGTACTTAACAATTTTTCAGTCATATGATGAGGAAGAGTCATTCGCTATGAGTACATATACCGTACCGTTCTTGTGGAAGAGTTCATGCCACCACTGAGGTATCATGTCAACAGACATAAAACCTCACTCAGCCACATTATATTGACACCAGGCCAACCAGCACTGTTCCCTTGCTCTGACTGCTCAATGCCTGAGTACCAAGCCAGCCAGCAACCAAGTACCATTTTTAAAGTCTTTGGTATTACCCGACCCAGGTTTGATCCCGATTTTCCCGACTCCCGAGGCGGGTGAACATTCATGGCGGGTAGTGTTATTCAAGTATGCACACAAGACACTGGTGTTCCACTGGTTAAAAATACATACATGGCCTTCCCTTTGTATAGAGGGTGTAACAACGATTATCTGAAAGCGCTACTTCAGCCCCAAGGGAGGCTAGGCAGAAATATTAAACTGATATGAAGGATGCCCTATGGAATACAGCCAGCACCACGATTCAAACATTTACAACGAATAACCCTATTTATAAACCCTACAAGAGAAGAGTCCTCAAAAAAAAAATCTTCGGCAGTTTCAGTAAAATTTTTTTTTTTTTTTGATGGGACCCGATAATATAACTTATGTGACGATGAATCAGGCTAATATGACGTTGAATAAAGCAGTTATGCTGGAGTGATGTCACGCACGTTTGAACGTATGACATCATTTTTTGCTATACGTCAGTGATGGGTGACATCAAGTGTTCTTGCATGACGTCACACCAGGTAAAATGAGAATCGGCAGAAAACGTTTGTTTAAGTATTATCCTCCTTAATTAATAACAGCGGCTTTAAAACAATGCATTTTTTTAATGATTTAAGAAAGCAATTCTTACTATCTCGATCTTAAAATTTAACCTTGCTTTTAGGGCATACACTGTAAACGTCTTAACACTAAAGAAGCTCCTTAAGCATGGACCACCTTTTGTTTCTCATTCTATCTATTAACTCTGTCCACATTTCTCTACCATCTGGGTTTGCTCACAACACCCTGGGTCAATGAGAATAACTGCAACATGTATTTCACATCTTGTTGAAAAAAAATATGCTCAAACATCAGTGTGCGTCTTAATTACTGACAAAAATAAGACTAGTTGAAAAATTATATTGTCCTGGTTAAGCTAAGAACCAGCAGAGACAGCCTTAGTTATGTCCTTTCTATGTTTTAGGAGAAATATTAGCAGTGCTGAAAGCTAAAAATCACAGAAAAGTTTTTTTTCTGGAAAAGAAAAAATATGGGTATGTTCTTTATTTGATGGACTAACAATGTGAGAAATGAGAAACAGTATATTCTTGTTACAATGACACATATGATGGCTATAGGACAAGACTACATGCGCCAAAAATTAGAGTGAGTGAGTGAGTGAGTGCTTGGGGTTTAATGTTGTGTTTAACAATTTTTCAGTCATATGATGACGAAGGAATCCTTAGAGTGCATGTAATGTGCCTCCTTGTTGCAGGACGGATTTCCGCAGCTCTTTTATCTAGTGCTGCTTCACTGAGACACATTATCAAAGGCAAGTAAGCCGCCCCGCCCGAGCCATTATACTGATACGGGTCAACCAGTCGTTGTACTATCCCCTTCATGCTGAACACCAGGTGTGACTCAATCCAGGATTGACCCTGGATCTACCGTTCCCGAAGCGGACCCAAAAATTAGAAAAATTAGGTCTATTCTTAAACTACACCCATACATGTAGCGAGGCTCTTCATACATGTTTAAACATAACAAAAAGAGAGGACGTATTACTGAGAGAAGCATTGTGGTATATCACCCACCCTGTGGTATATCATGAACGCCAACACAGAGCTTGGTGAGAAGCTGTAGGAGGTCTAGCTGGGCAGTAAGTACCTGGAAGAATAAATCACATATGACAATATGTATGTACAGGTTAACATAAGTCCAGCTCAAGTTGATTTCCTCTCCCGCCCAACGTGGGAAGGTCGCACACAAAACTAATCAACCTGTAATAAAACTGACAAGTAGATGTGAACTGAACAAAGATATGATGGTTTACCACTAACTTTTTATTGTTTTATTCACAGGCTCAATACCTCTCAGAAAGCATTATGTTGAGTTGTCTGAAGAATCAGTTCTATTCTACAAATCGCTATGGTTTAATAAGATGTGGTGGTTTTGCTACAGGTTCAGGTTAATTTTTTCCACACATAAACTGGACCACTGCAACACACTTAATAAAGCACAGCAAAAAATAAAAAACTCCCATCAAATACATATATAAAATACTAAAATAACATTACCAAACTAAGGAATTCAAGTCCTACATTTCGGCTATGTTGGTTTCTAAAATGAAAATATACACACTATTCTGCCCACAAAACATAACCTACCTTTTACACATTTGCAAGTATATAATTTGTCCAATGTTATGACACCACTCCAACATACCTGTTCCTTAAAGTCTGGATTCCTGTGTGCCACATCACTCAGAATGGTGGAGAGACAAAACGTGAAGCTTTCACTTACTGGTAACACTGTAATATACATGGAAAAAATATGTGTCTTATTGCAGTTTTATGCCGAACTCAAGAATATTTTACTCATATAGCAGGGGCCAGCATTACGGTGGAAAGAAACCTGGCAGCTCCTGGTGAAAACCCTTTGAAAATCTGCAGGCTGCTAGCTGAGCTTCCCACAACAACCAGAGACGACAAGAGAATGCAGGAAGAATGGCATTAGAGGGGAGTATGATGGATCAATACTTTATTCATGTTACTTTGAGGATTGGTAATTCGTCACAAGTTTCAAATGGTTTTGTAAACTAAAATTCTATTAAAAGATAACAAAGGTAAAGTGACGAAATATTGGTTCACTATGCTCAAAATTTATTATTTTCGGAGTCAGCAACTGTATTCCCATATAATGGCAAGTTTATCAGTGCATCTGTACCCAATAATACTACAAGGAATATATTCTAAAAAATGCCAAATAACTGATAATTAGCTGAATAAGGAGAGAAAAGGCACTGCGAAAACAGTACCACTGATCCACCATGTACACTGCTCACCGTCTGCACACACCGTCACGTATTGTGTATACAACTCACTACAGCTCACCCACCGTGTACACAGCTCACTCACTCACTCACTCACTGTGCACACCGCTCACAGATCGCGTACGATGTTCACCCACAGTGTGCACCACTCACCAATCATGATGTATACCACTGACTCACCATGGCTGGTCATTCCTCTTAAACGGTCCACCCACTGCAAAAACAGTACCTCTGATCCACCACGTACACTGCTCACCATCTGCACACACTGTCACATATTGTGTATATCACTCACTACAGCTCACCCACGATGTACACAGCTCTCTCACTCACTGTGCACACCGCTCACAGATCGCGTACGATGCTCACCCACAGTGTGCACCACTCACCCATCATGATGTATACCACTGACTCACCATGGCTGGTCATTCCTCTTAAACGGTCCACCCACTGTGCCTTCACCAGGCTCTGCAGTACATTCAATAAGTATGGCAATATCTTCTCCTTGTACTGAAAACATAGAATTAAATGATAGAATAGATATTCAATTTAACATCTTTGTACAGAAGAAGGACCAGAGACTCACAGAAGCTGTTTGTCTACTGACAGCACTTGGAGTGCTTTACCTTTGAAACTGCTCTCAGACAGCAACAAAGATATAAGGGGACACAACTATGCATTCTCCTCAGGTAAACACTCACTTGTAGGCCCGATTCCAGGAAGTAAATTCCCAGAGCGATAATGGCATCCTGGCCTCTTTGATCTAAACAGAATCCTCCTCTCAAGTTCTCTGCAGGGCAAAGAGAAATAAGTCGACTGACCTGTGGGCAAAAACCATACAAAAATTACATTACATGTACAATATCTACATACTGAATTTGCGAAACAATGCATGGTCTTATCACTTTGCAATCTCTGCAAATACTTTAATATCACCAAGAAGATTAGACCACAAATAATATAACCTGAGTCATTTCAGAAGAGGGGTAGAAACAGACCTAAATGGCCATAGATATTTTTTGGACAGAACTTTTTTTTTTGGTAACGGCATGAATCAATCTTTACTCAGGAATAAGAATCTTATGAGGCCAGGTTATAGCAGACAGAAACACAATGTTGCATCATTCCTACCCCTCATACACATCGTCAAGTCAAAAGAGGGTTAGCCCCTGACATCTATATCACTAAACCACTTGGCTTCTGCGACTGAATGTTTTTCTTAGACATGTTTAATACAGATGGGTATGGTAAGGGTTAAATGTGCTCTAGTGACTGGCTGAGTTTAGCAATTTCACTTCTGAATAATAATAAAAAAAACAGACTTATCTGTATGACTATTAAAAAATGACACAGAGTAACCATAATTTCAAATACTGATGACGCTGCTGAATTCTTCTGGACCATATTAATAAGTTAGGCAGGGGTTATGGTCTTTAACTGATTTCAGTTTTAATGCATCCAATCAGCACTTCAGAAGTCTCACAAGATGATGTAGATTTAGGAGAGATTAAACAAAGGTTTGCTTTCACAGACTACCAAGTGATTTTGAAGTAGTTGCCCGATTGAATATACATACATGTACGGTCTTGTCTGTCAACTCCACAGCGCCATTGGCGCATATCATAAAATCATGTCTTTTAGTCAAGGTAGTTTACATCCACTAAGACTCTTCGCCCACTGCCGCCAACTTGGGCAGTTATGTGTATGTGCTGCTTCACTGTAGAGCAGTGGGAAGATGGTGGCAGTGGCTGAGGAGACTGTTCCCATGGAAAAATTCATGGATATAATAAATGTCATCTAAAGCGAGTAGGTGCATATGATGGTGGTGTGGTGGTGCAGTGGGTGCGGAAAGCGAGTCTAGTTTGGTGTTTTTCATTTGCATTAAACTTAATTGATAACAAAGACACAAAAACTAAACATGAAATTAACACTGTCTGTCTCGAGACTAGGAGATATAAGAAAAGAAGTTGTAGTTTTCCGGGGCGACCTGCACATCTGCATCTGTTGTACAGCCTCAATTCAGGGGAGCTTGAATTACTCTTCACGCATTAAACTAACGTTGAATGCAACACCTAAACAACAAACCTAGTCTTTACATCAACCTCAACTGCCATATGGAAACCATCCTTAGGACACCATTCACCCTTTGGTAAGAGCCAACATGAGCATTCAGTTAAGTAATTACTTTGAAGCACGGAAATATCAGACTGCTGGGAGCAGTCATTCGACGACCAGATTTCGTGTTTGACAGATCGTTGTACTTGACAACTGTTGACATTGCAGACTTATCACTGACCACATGACAAGTCATTGCATTTCTTTTTTAATACTTTCAGATCATTTACCTTTTCCCATGGTGACGGATTAAGGTCAGCCAAAGAACGTGCTAGCTGCTGCAATGTTTTGGAATAAATGTTACGCTCTTCGGCTGCCATGTTGTAACACGCCCTCTAGAATAAAATGCTCAGCCGGCAGAGTTATCGACCCTTGTTTTAAACGGCCTGAACAGAAGACTGCCCACCAGGTGTTGTACACGGTTTATAGACATATCGAAGAGAGTATAAACAATATATATGTGTTTGAACTATGTAATAGCTTTATATGGCTGCACGCAAGGAACTGTTGACCTTTAAGAATTCACACCAATTTGGGTTGATTTACATTTATTTATTCATTTGTTTATATGTAGGCCTACATGTGTAGACCCAATGTGTAGGACAAGGGATCATTAGATGTTTGTACATATAATGTGTACAGTCAGTATTCGAGTTGATTCAAAACTATCTCTTGTTTTCCTTTATTGTAAACATAGTTCACCTTGTCTGGATGATGGATTGGAATTCAACCGAAATATCGACCTAAACGACATCATTTTTCGGAGTTACTTCACTATTGCTCCAGAAATATAGCATGCAGTTAACGTTGGTGCATAGACGAAATAATGAATATACACGAAGGCCTTTATGTATAGTATGCCAAATACCGGTATGTAGGAAATAATACAATGAGTCCCACATATAACCTTGAAGTGCTGTCTGGTTGCGTGGACGGCATATATGGTCGAGTGCATAGTCCTCAACAGCGCATGCGCCGCTCTCTATCTGTCGTTTTGGACACGGTGGGGGGTGGGGGGGGGGGGTGTGGGGGGGGTGGGGGGGGGGGGGGGTGGGGGGGACTGTGTTCTTTTAAAGGGTTTTATCAGTTTGTGAGGGATACTAGTCTTTTCTTAAGCCCTATCCATGGAAACAGTGCCTATGAGCATTTCTATATCAATTTGGATACATGCGTTTACTTTGATATTGATCAAAGTGGACTTTCTCTGGAATTTTGAAAATCCGCTTTCGTACCCCCCGGTATCACTGTAAGTCAAATTTTGCACAAATTGCTAAAAGGCATACTTTGTAAGTGAATTGTCAAATAAATTACCTGTCTTTTGATATACATTTTGACACTTTTGGCCTTTAACTATTTTCTTAGCACTGCTGTAAACCAGAAAATCTACTTGAAAATCCATAATTTTCTAAATGTTTGTTATTGGAAAATGTAAAATACTTGATCATTGGAATTTTTTCATTTTTCTTGCCGATGTACATGCCAGCTTTCCAAAACATTTGACCTGGTTGAGATGTTTTAAACCGTATGTGCACTACAGAGCTTTGACCTTCATGCTTTAGAGCGGATAAACAGGCACATTTCCAAGATAGGGGTAGCCCAAGTTAAATTCCTCCTACTCCAAAGTTTTTGCATGTATCAAGCCTTAACTTTGTGTGTAAGGTTGAGAGGTAGTAGGAATTATGTTGTGCAAAAATTATTCATTTTGACAAAAGTTGGCTGGTGTGATAGGAGACAGATCCCCATTACAACTTCCGTTTTTCGGGAGGGAATGTGATTCTGTGTATTTTAGGGTGTAAAGTCTTCTTTGCCTGTCAGCCTGTCGTTTTTGGTGCACAGGTGAATGCTTGATATCAAAATGCTGGAAATTGTCTAAGGTTTGGGCAGGTATGAGTTTTACTGATGAAAGATGACACAAGGAGATAGGGGGTGATGAGGCCGCGAATGACGTCCCCTTGGCGTTGCTAGGCACCCCTCCCAGCTGCCGGCATAGAAAGGTCCAGATTTTGACGGTCAACCTATGTCAAAATTTTAATGGTTTCTTTCTCACAGGCTGGGTCATGTATACACCAAAGTTTATTGGCCACGGAATGTTTGGGGCTGAGCTACAGCGCTAAACGTTAACATTGTCGCTTATGGAAAATTAATGGAGGTCTGTGGCCTTTTACGTCACTGCCACCAGTACATGAATTCCACATAAAAGCGGACATGAGTGCCTAAAATTCAAATCCACTCCAGAGTCTTAATGATGGTCTTTTTTAAAAAAAGATATGATACTTGCGTCCTTGAAATATACCATAGTTTTGAAAATTCATGAGGCCTTTTAGTTTGCGCGCGCAACCAAATACAACCGAAAACTGAACCGAAAACTGAAATATACTATAGTTTTGAAAATTCATGAGGCCTTTTAGTTTGCGCGCGCAACCAAATACAACCGAAAACTGAACCGAAAACTGAAATATACTATAGTTTTGAAAATTCATGAGGCCTTTTAGTTTGCGCGCGCAACCAAATACAACCGAAAATGTTCGTTTGCCGTCTAAAGTTGAGCGTGCGAAAGTCGGAAATTTTGCCTATTTTAATCCTGAACAATCAGCCTGAAGCTATGTATGTTATGCTATTTGTTTAGACTCTCTACAAATCCAATTTCTATTTCTTTACAACAAAGTAAACATTCTGAGGGATTCATGGACAGATATTTTATAAATCAATCCAAGAAAACATAAACGTGTACCGAAAATTCAAATTGCGAATTTGGTGATTCCGTCACAAAAATTATGAATTGATCAAAATTTCATATGAAAACGGGACCCTTGAGACTTTTATCTTTTGCGACTAAAGCTAAAGTATGATAGCACTTCTTACCGTAAAAAATTAATCTGTATGGTGTATGGGAACTATGTTAAATTTACATGACGGAATCACAGAAAATGTGACGGAATCTCATATTATAGGTGATTCCGTCACATAGAAATATTTCTTTGACAAATAAAACTGTACATAATAAAAATAAATCTTTAAGTCTTCTGTAGTTGTGTCCTTATTGACTCAGACTAATATATTTGGTTTATTTATAAAGGTTCAGAGTATGCCAAAAACATCCGCAAGAAAACAGTGTGAAAGACGCGCCCGTCTGCAAAATGACAGAGAGGCATTGGAAAATAATCGCAGTAATGATAGAGAAAGAAAGGAAATTAGAAGGCTACAGATGTCACCAGAGAAGCTTACAGACCTCCGTAAACGACCAAAGCTAAATACTCGATCAAGGTGAGAAAAGTCTCATCATTCTCCACATTCCGTGAGAACCAAACTCCATACAAGATAGGCGTCTTTGTCGGTGAAGTTCAAGACCATTTACAAGCTACGAAACACAAGGTTTGGTTCAAACAAAATACGACATACAGACATTTTATGAGAGTGATTCTATCTCAGGTGTTGCATGTGGGAAAACTGATGTCATAATTATTAGAGATGCAAATGGATTAAATGTTACAGAACAAAGGAGGCATATGACAATGACAGTGTCAGAAGCATTTGAACTATTCAAGTCCTAAATGCAAGAACGCAAAATAGGAAAATCGTCATTTGCTGCACTACGCCCCATGTATGTGCTATTAAGCTGACAAATGCCACATAATATGTGTGGGTGCAAATATCACAATAATATAACCTTACTACTGGAAAGCCTACACAGAAAGTGCAAGTGCATACCACTCAACTCTAAACGCGATTTCTTGTCGCCGTGTGTCTGCAATACGCTATCTGAGGAGTGTATGTCAAGTGACTCCATTGTTTGATAAGATGACGGGAAAATGTTTGACACCAGTTTTGGAGATCTCCCCTTGGATATGGAGGAAACGATGTGCTGCTTCCAGTGGGAAAAGACGACAGTGGTTTTCTCGTGAAAGGCAGATTGCGGAAGAACTGGGTAGCCTAAAGAATCAACTTCCAAAATTCCAATGCCACGTTTTCATTAAAGGCACGCAGGCCGAGTCATATGAAGCAGACAAGACAGAAGCAAAAGTTGCCTAGAGCATTTTGTGTCTTTTGCCAATGGGATCTGCAGTAAATTATACCTCTACATTTCAAGATGAAGTTCAGTTCGCTCGCTGGAAGCAGCGGAAAATAACCATTTTCACTGTAATGGCATGGGCTAGAAGTTTTGTCCACTCTTCCATCATTGTGACAGTAAAGGACCATGAAAAAAAGAGCCGTGTCCACGTACACTTACGCTGCTCTGAAACATATTAAAACAAACTTGGCTTTTGTCAAAACAGTTAAAATCTGGACGGAGGGACTAAGTAGTCAATTCAAGAACAAATTCATATTTTCTTTGATCGTAGAACTGGAAAGAAAATTCAATTTGAATTTCAGCCATGGAAAGTGTCCAAATGACCCTTTAACGCATAGTGCACAGACGGGTCTTGTGTAGGTAGGACGTTGTTACAGATGCCCAGTCCTTTGGAAGTGTTGTGCAGTCTGCAACAGATACAATTAGAGGGCTAACATCAACACAGCAAGACATCAGCGACATATGTAGTCAGTTAATATTGGAGGAAGCTTGGTCCACATTGCCAATTATTCCTGGCACAAGCAATGTCCACCATGTTGGCCAGTAGTGGACATGGAAATATTGGGACTAAATTTTACAAATCAGCCTCCAGCAGTAAAGTCCATGTTTTACTAATCAAGGATGCATAGATATTGCTGGAAAATGACGGCGATATACCATCAACTGAATCCGACGAAATCCCCCTGGCACACATACCAAAATCGGCGAGCTCGAAATATTCATGTGGAAAGTGTGAGTGTGAGTTCGGAGATGAGAAGGACCTCAAGAAAAGTGAAGACTGGCTAAAATGTGACTGTAACAAATGGTTCCATGAATCATGTGCTGTAATAAGAGGTGTAATTGACGACAGCGAGCTTTTCATGTGTAATGATTGCCTCTCAATCAAATTGCGAAATTTGTACGTAAATTGAAACTGGAACACTTCTCATTGCAATACTGGAAATGAAACGTACCCTGGTGTTATGTAGAGACACCATCAGTTGTTTTAGTTGTTATAACCTTTCTTAAATTCCCTGTTAACAATGCTAAACAGGGTGCTGCGATTGCCATGTGACGCTACTACTGTGTACAATCTGACTTTACGGCATTCACATTTAGTCTATACTTTGTTCATAAGTTGTTCATAAGTTCATAAGGGAAATATGTCGTCAAGTTATCTTCCCTTTATTACATAAAGAGTAGAATAAAAGTACCAGTGGTGTTGTAATGTTCGTGCAAACCTAATGGTTATCAATCTCTGTTTGAATTATATTGTGTTTTCAACATTTGTATCAGAGAAGGTAAAGAATTGAAAATACATGATACGAAATTATTCTGCACAGCGTTTTAGTGAAAGTTATGTCAAATTTCTGAACAAATTGCGCACGTGATTCCGTTACGCACCTCTAATCAGCTTAAATCCCTATCACACATGCAGTGTTCATGACTGGTATGTTTGTTCCTTTTAATAAGTATCTCTGTTCAGTTATCTGCAGAATTTATTTGATTACTGAACGTTAATTCGCAGACTTAATGATAAACACTACATTGGGTCAACACCTGTGTCCATTTAGCGTAATTCCGTCAGGCTATTTTCATGCTTTAAATTTTTCTTCCTCAGTTTGTAATTTACAACTAATTGTAAAGAAATCTGGAACAACGCCGAGATCCCTGAGGTCAAGGTGATGAGGCAGGAAGTGATGTCAGAAAGCACAAAAACTCTGTCGCAACCTTTGATGGTTGAGGCATTCTCTCTATCTAAAGTGTCTACAACATAGTTCTAACCAACAAATGAAACTATTTTATTGATGAATACTGATGAAATAGTTCCGCGTAAGGACGTAAGTGATGAGGAAGTTCAAACGTAGTCCACGTAGGTCGCATAGACTCCAAAGGTTCAGCTTGTCTATTGGTGGCAGTGATAACTCACCATACCACAAAACATTCTGCCCAACATGGTAGGATATCGATTACTACTAAGCCTTTTGTTCACACTCATTCAATATTGATAAGAGTTTGTTTTCTGTAGATATTTACCTTACTTCGCGTTCACACAGACATTTTTTAGATGGCATCTGGCCGAGGACTTGTAAGATTGCTAGAAAAAATATGAGTCTTAAACCTGGCTACATTTTCATATTTTTGTCGGTGATTTACATCGTCTACGCTAAGGATGGTAAGATCAGTTTACCAGTATGTTTAGTGTTGAACCGTCTATCGTGTAATACCTCAGTTTACTTTGTACAGTCAAACCTGTCGTATATGTGGCTGCTTAGGACGAGTCAACACTTTCGTATATTTCGGTGTATAAGCTATCGATATTATTTCAGATATGATAATGTTTATGTTTATGAATATATACATTTAGTAGATATATAAAAACAGTATAGTAATATTATATCTCAATTGTCACAGCCTTTTATTTTTTATTTGACGCAGCAACGTCTTGAATACATTGCACATTCTTTTATTTAGAAAGAAAATTAGCATAAATTTACTATTCAGAACTTCAAACTTAGCATTGCCAACCTCAAAAAGAAGTTCCAGTTCAGTTTCAGCTTAAAATTTTGTTTTCTTTGGATTTTACATAGCGATATCAATTAATATGACTATTTGCTACACACTAACTTTAAACATATAAATTCTGTTAACGTTATCGACATTTCCGCGCTTTTAACCTGCTTTGTATTTATGCTCCTTATCCATTCCATGGTTTTGGCAGTTATTGGAAAGCATTTCGTTAACTAAAGAAAGATGTCAGTGTAATACGAGATAAAATTAAGAAATAATGACTCTTAATTGAATAACTGTGGTTGATTTTAGACCGGTAAATGTGGAAGAGTTGAAATTTTAGAACGAGGCAAACGAGGTTGCGCAGGCGTCCGAGATCTAAAATTCCAACTCTTCCACATTTACAAACAGTTGAGTACAAATCTACTCGTATGCCTTTAGAACAAAACACTCAAGTGCTGATGAAGAGCGTAAGATTCACAACAAAGCAATCAAGTAACTTAAGGTGGCTCAAGCAGAATCGTCCAAAAAGCGGACAGAACGCTTAGACTGGATCAATGAAGACCTACGCCGTCAAGGGCATGCAGTTCAAACCTTTAGGATGTCGATGAAGCGATACATGTGTACTCCGATGTCATGGGTAAAACTCTTAACACACTGGGGCTTAAGTCTCAGCTGTCTGCCGGGTGTAGACCTGATAAATCGAGAGCTCACCTTTGTCGTCTTAGTTATGGCTGTTACTGGCCTACAGCTGTGGTTGTGATTTTGGGGTTCAGGTGCAGCTTCAGGCAGCAGACATTGTGGACAGCACCGCGGTATTCCCCAGTGATGTGGCAGTGACCCGAACACTATGGCCAAGTAGCTGCTTTTCGCATTCGTGGCAAGCTGTTCTTGGGTTGTGAACCTGCCAGTCCTCTGGAATCATCTGCATGACCCTGGTGTTGTCATATTCTCTCTTAATCTTCCGCTCCTTGGCCCGGAGGGTCTTGAGGAAATGCTCTGTTTCATTACTTCCTCGTGTTGTTGTGTCTTGCTTTTCACAGGGTGCAGTTCTGGTCCTTCCATTGTATTTGTAAAAGCCTCAAAGACGGCGTAGGTGAGGGACGGAGCCGGCAGCTGTTTGTTGTGATTCTGGAAGGTCATTTTCTTCTTTCCATCCTTAGGCATCTCCACCCTCACAGCTGCTTTCCGTATTCCATAGTACTCTGGCTTGTGGGCCTTTAGAAGATCTTTGCTTTAGCCGTGGAGACAGTGCTCGCAGAGATGCTTTCGCCTGTTATTCTTATTCTCATGAAAGAGTAGACGGTTGAGCTCTTTCACGTAGATGTAGTAAAACATACCGGCCTTCTCGATCAGTAACAGGTTTACCCTGGCGATGCCTGCCGGTTGTTTGCTGAGTCTGTGGATTATCACTCCTTAGTCCCATCCGAATACATTAACGCCAAGGTTGTTCTGTTTTTCAACCCTGCAGACTTGAGAGATTGATGTTGTGGCACCCTCGAGACTAAGGCTATCATTTACTGGGTATTTTGTGAGTCTTGGAGGATCTTTGGCTGCTGGAAACAGGGCAGAAGGGAGGACCCATCGGAGACAGTGGTCATCTTTATTATTTACATTCATCACTGCTTTCTTGCTCTTTACGACTGTAGGTAGTGGGATGTAAGAAGTGGCCGATACCCGGCGATATTCAGCCAAAGAAGTTTTACTCCGCCCACCACTCATCCAGAGCCTCTCTGCCTCCATTTCTCAGTCGCTTCCTGGATTCTAGGGAAAGCCGTGTCTAGAGCCTTGCCGATCTCGCTGACCTGCAGCACACCCTCCTGCTTACGGCGAAGCAAGGGTCTGTGTACTCTTCTCTACCGTCAGTATTGTCTTTTCGAAACTGGGCCTTTGAAGCCACGAAAACTTCACTCCTTTCAAATCATTGATTTCTTATTCTGGAACATGGATCTACCATTCCCGCGAAAAAGTCCCAATCAACCGCGACTTATGTTTAAAGGTTAACTTTTGGTGCTATTTACTGTTGAACAAGTGCAGAATCTCTTTTTTATAGTAAAGCTTTCGAGGTAGACACTGGGTCAAACTCTTCCTCTATGACCTTTTCCTCACCTGCTTTTGCGAGAAGACCTGTATTTTCGTGGCAGTAAGAATCTCTCTACTTTCTCAGGAAGTGATGTTTTTAGTCATGTCATGTAATCTATTGATTCTTTAGCATTTCTTCCAACAGTTCTCCTAAGAGCTATTCCAACTGATCTAGATTTTCACCCGTAGTAGACATAATGTGTGTGTATTCCCTCCGTTCACTATTTCTCTAATAGAAAATTTCGCTGGCCGCCAATCTCTTTATTTTTCTTTCCAAGGCTATAACCTTGCGTTATCTAAATTTCACTTTCTCTTTTCCCACACGAACATCAGTCTTAATGTGTTTGTTACACCCTTCCGACAGGGATGTGTTTCGGAGGCCTTCCGAAGACGCTGATTTGAGCTCCAGTCTCAGACTGGACACCTTTAAGGGTGCTGCACATGACTTTCCTAGAACCAAAAAGCGTATGTATGTGTACATACACTGTAGCCCACATTGCTTTCGTCCGAGAACACGTGCATCTGTCACCAAATGTCATCAAAATCTTTGAGTATGACACACCAGCTGATTTTTAGGTTTTCTAACGGATGTAGTCTTGTCCACGATTGTCCCCAGGTAAAAGCTATTTCTTGGGGAATTTCGTCATCACATTTATCAGCAAGCCTGCACTAGTTTTGTGGGATTATTTCCCGGTTAGCGGAGAAGGATAGGCAAATTTCAAAGGATCACAGGCTGTTGAACTAACTGTTGACAGGATATCTCGATTCGTGTGTGGTGTTTCTAGCAGTGCACACCGAGAACCTGTTGACTCGGAGGACAGTCAGTGTCAAGGTTGAGCGATCTCATACAGTGAAGAGCGAAAGGTACAGTTAAGACCACACAAAATCTACCTATATATCTAATCTTTAATTTCAAAACGCTGAAACTAAAATAAACAAAACCATTACACACAAAATGTTCGGCCGTTACAGGCACTAGGGTAGGGTTGGTTGCTTCGGGCCATTTAGTAGGTATGGTGTGAAAAGTTGTACTGACTTTTACCCTGAATCTTCATCCATTCCGTTATCATTTCATTCATAAGATATTCTCCCAGAATGCATCGCACCTTCTTCGCCCACACACGGAAACGTGAGACCGACTGTTTCCATGGTTTTATTTACTATCAGCCTGTAATGTAGTATGTTCACAAGAAACCATATAAAAAGGGTGTGTTATACTACTGTTTAAATGTTACACATAGAGAAACATCACTTATATCGGTAAAATAATTGACTTAAAGTAATGCATACTCAAACCTTTTCTAACATTTTCTTTTCAGAAACCCACCTTTGTTACAGCGAAACAGAAGATTGGTGTAACAGCCTTCAAGGAGAAAAACGTGTGATTCATGGAAACGTTTGCTATACGCTGCATTTGGAGCGTCTCACGTGGTCAGCCGCGGTCAATGCTTGCAGAGCAATGGATGGTCAACCATTCAAGCCGGACAATCTGGAAAGTTAATTTGAAGTATGATACAGGTATACGAGTATGGGCTGGAGCAGAAGAACGCGATGGCACATTTTACTGGATAGATGGTAATATATGCGTATAAAGATTAATATTTATCATTTTAACTTTCACGGGGCCTCCGTGGCTCAGTCGGTTAGCGCGCTAGCGCAGCGTAATGACCCAGGAGCCTCTCACCAATGCGGTCGCTGTGAGTTCAAGTCCAGCTCATGCTGGCTTTCTCTCCGGCCGTAAGTGGGAAGGTCTTCCAGCAACCTGCGGATGGTCGTGGGTTTCCGCCGGGCTCTGCCCGGTTTCCACCCACCATAATGCTGGCCGCCGTCGTATAAGTGAAATATTCTTGAGTACTGCGTAAAACACCAATCAAATAAATAAATAAATAAATTTTAACTTTCACAGGTCTGTCACTTGATTTCTACTCTGTCACATGGCATTTTTGGTCCGATCACTATTTCACATATGGTCTGTGCTGTATGTTCATATTAAAGAAAATGTAAAATAAGATGACTGTAACTCAAAGATGGTAGTAAGAAAAATTTGTTGCAAAAGCCCGGAAGAATATTAAAAGCGTGATATCGCCTAAAGAAGTGCGTCAGTCAATTTACTCAGAGGATGCCTGAAATTAGACAAGGAACCCCCACTGCGGTCCCAATGTCCGCCTTGGCTTGGACACATTAAGCGATCTACAATGTCCGTCTTGGCTTGGACACAGTAAGCGATTGACAATGTCCGTCTTGGCTTGGACACATTAAGCGATTGAAAATGTCTGTCTTAGCTTGGACATGTCCATCTTGGCTTGGACACATTAAGCGATGTACAACGTCCGTCTTGGCTTGGACACATTACGCGATTGACAATGTCCGTCTTGGCTTGGACACATTAAGCGATTGAAAATGTCCGTCTTGGCTTGGACACAGTAAACGATCGACAATGTCCTTGTGGTGGCCTGTGCCATCTAACTTTCGATGAAGGATATTTGCATTCCATTAGTATTATGTACCAATCTGTGCGTAAAACACAAAACCTCTTCAGTGCTTCCACAACGAAGTGATCAGACCCGGGATCTACGTCATACTAAAGACTTCATAAATGGTACCGATTGCTGCCTTGCTTGGCGCTCAGCACTAAGAGGCTAGAGCAAGGAAACACGATTGGGTGGCTCGGTGTCGGTATAATGTGGCTGGGCGGAGTGTCATGTCTGCTGCAACAAGACGGCACCGACAGTATACGTACACAAACCTAATGACTTCTCGTTGTTTGACTAAAAAAAGTCTTGAATTATTTTGGAAGACACAAGGCATTTTCTAGGCTACTGATTGAAATCAGTATTCAGAAAGTGTACCATGCTAGAATATCAGTTGTTGATAAAAAATTGTTTCTTAAGCGCCCTTTGATTGCAAGTGTTAATATATCCAACGTGGCGATCTAATTTAACATGATCAGTATAGGTCCCTTAGTGCCCGATTAAAAAGGAATTAGACACAATCATAAAGCAGGGCGCCAGAGATTTTGTACGCTCTGTCCATGTTTACTAACAAGAGAACTGCACAGTTGTAAAACTTAAGAAACTTGGAGTGAGGATGTTTGCTGAAATAGCCTTGACACATTAGTTTTTGCGGGAATAACTTGTGACGTTGATTGAAAGCGCCACACATGCGGGATCTAACAAATGCTACAAGGCGGTATATGCACACGCTATATGCAGGACCCTTCGGTATATTGTTGTCCAAGTAAAGACAATTTACACGGTCGAAACTATCCCTCTTGAAAAGGTTGTGAGAAGGGAAACCGTTTTAGTCTCTGCAGAAATATCGGTCCATATAAGATGTACCATCTGGTGACCCTGTGGTTTCCTTTAAATCCAGCGAAGGTCGGTAATTGTTTTTCACAGCCTTTCCTATATATGGAATGTTTGAAGTTGGCAATATACAGCTTAGTGAATGAGAAAGAGGTGGTGTTTTTAACCGGTTTCGAGTGGCTATTTGCCAACTATCACACTGTCGTCGACGCGCTTGTTTTACTCTCTATGCTGTACTACATTGTTGAATTCCTGGTTTGAGCCTTAACTCATTGGAATCCCTCAAAATTTTCTACCAGAATTTATGACGCTGTATTTGTCTGTACATAGACCTTTTTTCGGCGATTGCATGCACGAATCAGTGTATATTCGCATAATTATTCATGTGGAATGACTTAAAAAAGGCGTGGCATTCTTCTTAGTTAAGAGCTGATATACAAATGTTTATTTCAGCGCGCAGATTCTCATATTACGCATTTCCAAATATCACATATGTGTAAATCAGCTCACTTTTTAAGCAATGAATACATTAGCAAATATACGTTGATTACGGTGCAATAGAAGATTGGTGTAACAGTTTTGACGGAATGAGGAATATGATTCATGGAAACTTTTGCTACACTGTACGCGGACAGCTGAGGATAGTGATTGCCGAGCCAGGGGTGGGCAGCTGTTCAAGGCGAGCAATAAGAAAAAGGTGTCTGATATTTGTCAAACGGAAGAACGTTTGACAGTATGGAATCATGCAAAAGAACGATGTGGAGACGTTTACTAAATAGATGGTAATTTATACAAGTTTATGATTAGTATTTAATGACTACATGTAATTATCTACCCGCTCGTTTCTTGTGGTTTGATTATCTACTATTTTCTGGCAAACTGATTTTTGTTGTCAATTTTCACTCACAGAATTAACATGTCGATTTTAACAGAAAATTTATTGTCTGAGTGACGCTAGAAAATAGTCTGCTATAACAACATACTTCTGTGTCATATTCCACATAATATCCTGTTAGTCTAAAGCAATCTTTGTATTGAGTTAATAAAATGTGTGGGTTGCATTTAGCGGACTAGTCTGCCACAATAACAGAATACATTCTAGAATCGTTCAAACACCAGACTTTGTGAAAGGATCTGGTACGGTAAGGCGGAGGATCACTGATTATTTTATTAAATTAGTTTTTGCATAGTTATATTCCCGTTGGACGTGTAATTTGCGACTGTTCAGGCATGTACTTGATATATTCATCGTGTTGAATTAGGTCGCCAGTAATCGTTTTGAGTACTAGTTTCACTCACTCGCCTAGAATATAGCTAGCGTCTTTCAAATATCATTGGGGCCTCAGTGGTTTAGTAGATTAGCGCGCTAGCGCAGCGTAATGACCCAAGAGTCTCTCACCAATGCGGTCGCTGTAAGTTCAAGTCCTCATGCTGGCTTCCTCTCCGGCCGTACGTGGGAAGGTCTGTCAGCAACCTGCGTGGGTTTCCCCGGAGCTCTGTCCGGTTTCCACCCACCATAATGCTGGCCGCCATCGTATAAGTGAAATATTCTTGAGTACGGCGTAAAACACCAATCAAATAAATAAATACTTACACAAAAATGTCCATGTCTTCACAAAAACATTTTCATATGGCAGCCCATTCCCACCGTCACCTCGTCTGCTCTACTTGTGCACAATAGAAATGCGACATTTTACCCGATAATTGACGCACGTCTCCTATTGATATACTTGTGTCGTCAGCGTAACATTTTACATTAACTACCTCTGCCCAGATATACCCCCACCACAATGCTGTGGCGATAGTCGTGGGATTCCCCCAGGCTCTGCCCGGTTTCCACCCACCACAATGCTGGCCGCCGTCGTATAAGTAAAATATTCTTGAGTACGGCGTAAAACACCAATCAAATAAATAAATAAATTCAAACATCATTGAAAACTGTTGATTGCTCTTTTGCATGATTCTGTTCTATTCTCGTACTTTATACTTAATAGTTCTTTCATGACATGTTACACGTCGTCTTGGGGATCTGTCTTGAGATTATTGACCTGGAACATCCATATTGATTGACTGCTAGTGTACGAATGTCTCTTTTCACGCATAGATTTCCAACTATGGCAACAGAATCGAATAATGTACGACTAACGACAGCTGAACTAAAGGTAACCCCACAGGACGTGACAAAGATAAGGATAATATAAAGATAAGTTCACAATACACAGAACAAAACTGATAAATTATAATATAATAAATTATAAGTTGCTGTCAGCATAGCACGCGTCAGTCGCAGTCTGACGTCAAAATACCTTTGTTCATCAATTTAATTTCACCACCAGAAAACACGTTTCTCACATCACCTGTTAGTCAATCATGATATGGATGTATTAGCCATGTTACAGGATTCTAACCTTGTGACACATGCACGTAAGACGACGAAAAGACGAGAATATATTGTGAACGAAGCTATTTTGACGTCAGACTGTAAGAAATGTATTTTATCTAACGCAAACACTCAAAATGTAACCCTAACTGTAACATTAAACTGTAACATCTCCAAGCAGGAAAACACTGCCGTTACACACGGCACACGGGATATGCACTTAAGTCATTTAACGCCTTGGGTTTAGTCATCCAGTATTGAAAACAGTGATGCAAGATGCTTACTTAACAACGAGTAACCGCCGTCATACCACATTTATGAGCACGGCCGAAAACATCTAACATTGCAGAGCAAACTCTTACAAATCTGAAGTATGAGTCTGAAGTATGTGTATGTTTTCACATTTTTGTCGGTGGTACATGTCGTCTATAGTGAAGACGGTAAGATAACCAGATTTCTCGCGTTGAAGCGTGTACTGTGTAAAAGATGTAAGGAACACATTTTGTTTTTTTTTTCAACGGCCTTAAAATATTGCTGTGTATCTCCCTCTGGAGTGAATTGTTAGATTCCTAACAAAAATGTTTTTAGTAACTGTGATGAAAAAGGTTGATATTTCATTTGTAAAGTGTTCTACCACAGTAGCAGAGTATCGCATTTTCACCATGACGATTGCACTTTTACAAGATCTGTCGCGAACAAACACATTAAATTATGCGCTTACCTTTGACCGGAAGGCAAAAGTTGAAGCCTAAAAAGATGCTATGGTGTGTTAGTCAAAATCCTCCAACACGAGAGTTTAAGTCTAACACCTGTGTTTACGCTTTGCTAGCAGTGCAGCACGGCAAGGCCACATTCTTTTCTAAAGCAAAGACGACAACTCTCTATTGCTGCGGACCATGTTGAGTTTAAAGAATACATGAAAAGGTACATTATAGAACGAATAGTATTGTTTCAAGGAAAGTAAAGAAACAAATAGAAAACAATTCTTATGAAAGGTAAATTGACAAGAGCCCGTATTTTATCGGTTTCGATTGACCATTTGCCAGCCATCACACTGTTGCCGACGCGCTGCTTTTACTCTCTGTGCTGGAAGTCTTTAAGTATAGTGTTGAATTCTCTGTTTGAGGCTCAACATTTTCCGCCAGGAGTTGGGAGGCTGTATTTGTCTCTACATAGACGATTTGTGGCCGTGAATTTCACGTACCAATCAGTGTGTGTTCATATACGTCGTGATGTAGAATAACTTTAACAGAACGTGGCATAATTCTTGGTTGTCAGCTGGTATACAAATGTCTGTTTTTGGCGCACAGATTCCTTTATTACGCATGTCGAAATACTAGCAAATATTCAGACTTTGTAGCCTACTGACCTCATTTTAACACTGTTTTTTTTTTTTCAGATACAAGCCTTGATTACAGCGCAATAGAAGATTGGTGTAACGGATTTGATGGATCGAGGAACATGATTCATGGAAACTTTTGCTATACCCTGCACATGGAGAGTCTGACGTGGTCAGCTGCGGTCAGAGATTGCCGAGCCAGGGGTGGTCAGTTGTTCAAGGCGGCCAATAAGGAAAAGGTGTCTGCTCTTTTTAAAAAGAAAATGTTTTTGACAGTATGGACTGGTGCAAAAGAACGAGATGGAGAATTTTACTGGACAGATGGTAATAACTTTGATGATTAGTATTTAATGACTACATGTAATTATCTACCTGCTCGTTTCTGTCGTTTGATTATCTACTGTTTCCTGGCTAATTGATTTTTGATGTCAATGTACACTCATAAAAATAATCTTAACTTTAGCACAAAATCTGTTGTCTGAGGGATGCTAGAAGGTACTCTGTTATTATAACACAATACTGTGTGATATTCCACATACGCCGTACGTGGGAAGGTCTGACAGCAACCTGCAAATGGCCGTGAGTTTCCCCGGGCTCCGGCCGGTTTCCTCCCAGTTGTCCGCCGTCGTATAAGTGAAATATTCTTGAGTACAGCGTAAAACACTAATAAATAAATTATTCCAGATAATATCCTGTTAGTCCAAAGCAATCTTTCTAGTGAGTTAATAGAATGTGTGCGCTAAATTTAGCTGGCTAATCTACCACAATAACTGAATACATTATAGAGTCGCTCGAACACCAAACTTTGTTAAGAGTTTGTAACAAATACATATACAAACGTGTAAATGTAAATTACCAGGTGATGATATTGCACGTTACACAGTTTACGTAGTAATTAGATACCCGGTCTTGGGGCAAGGAATGTGTACATGTAGATGTCGAAGTCTTTATTGTAATCTATAGTTTACCACTGTAATGTTGATATCATCTTGTGTCCGCTTCAAGGGGGAGGGTAGGTAGATCCAGAGTCAACCCTGGGTGGGATCACACCGAAGACCTTAAAAGAGGAAGTTATAACTTCCTCCCTTGGTGTTTAACATTTAAAGGAAAGTGCAGCGACTGGTTGACCCATATCATTATTATGGCTCGGGCGGGGCGGCTTATTTGCCTTCGGTAATGTTATCAGTGAAGCAGCACTACATAAAAGAACGGCAGAAATCCGTCCCGCAACATGTAGGCACATTACATGCGCTTCGTGGTCATATGACCCCAATTACTCACTCGCTCGATTTCATCTATTATATTTGCTTGTTGCTTAAATGTTGAAGTACATGACAATCTATACATGTATGTAGCGACCTCGCAAGATCCACGTTATATGCAATTATGGTGGCGTCAACATCCGCGCATGGCTGTGCTCTGTGCTCTACGTATACCGCATTTCAATTTCATACTTTTTCCTTTGTGTTCCTTCCATAATTTCTATAATCATTCTGTTGAACTATCCGTCGTCTTCATTAACACACTGAGCGTGAAATACTTTAATTGTATTTGTGTTACATTTTTACTCCGTTTTATACAGTTTTGCTCTGGAAGGCGGGTAATATATATTGCATTAACGGGTACAATTATTTCGTTTACAGGCACTCCTGTTGTTGGTGATCTCTGGTCGACTAGTATAAACATTGCAATTAATAGCTGGTTCAAAACATGGACGTTTTGCCTCGTTGCATGCATTGGATATCGTAGATCATCAAGTACTATTAGCTATTGGTGGGAAAACTGAGCTGTGATGACAAGTTTCCTTATGTCTGTGAGCATGGTAAGATACTTTATTATACTTTATTAATCCATACCTTGATATTTAAAACACTTGTACTTCTTGTCATTAAATCAGACTTAATTGAACTGAAAGAAAATCCTCAATACGACAATGAAATACCAAATCTTACTATCATGTAAACACGTACAAACTTAACATTGGATAGCTGGGGGTAGAGGAGTTTCGTGGCCGAGGTGGTGAGCACACCAATGACCCAGGAGCGTCCCAATGTCACTGTCAATTCAAGCACAGCTCATTCTGTTTTCTTCTCCAGCAAGGTCTGACAGCAACCCGCGCATGGTAGTGGGTCCCCCGGTGTCTCTTCCTGGTTTCCTCCCACCATAATTCTGGCAGCCGTATAAGTGAAATATTCTTGAATACGCCCTAAAACACCAATCAAAAAAATAAATAAATAAATATGGGATCGCACAATCTGACAATATTTCTAAAGCTTCCGAACTAAGGTCAAATTATTCACATGGTGCGCAAATGCATCTGATAATCAGGGGAATAAGGATGGCTATCCACCAAACATTGAACAAAATTAACAGTCTGAAACACAAGGGTGAGACCTGTAGGATGACTGGAGTGTTGTGCTACTGATGTATAAGACCGTACTCACCGTTCAAGTGGAAATAACTGTAGACTGTCCCAATGCATCGTCACCATGGTTATTCAATAGTTGTCACCTTAATCATACATTGTTGCTTTCAAATTGCCTGGACAGTCAGTTGTAATCAGTTCAACAATCCCACATTTTCTTGCTGTTTACTGATACTGGTTCCGCCTGTTATCTAACTTACATTCATCTACTTTGACAGAAGTAATTGGAATGATTGACAGCTAATATTCTTATTATGTGAACCAGTCCCTTACTTTGTGATTACAATCACTCGCTAATATAAGCATATAAAAAATCTCATTTTAACTTCATAACACCCACATAATAAATGTTTTTGCCTGAATTTTGTCACGTGTGTTCACAGAAGTGTCTTGACGTTATAACATGCTTCTTGTTTCCGCTGTTCCTTTTTCGAGCGTAATTAAAATGCCTCATAAAAGGTCAAATTACAGATCTGTTTGCGTCCTGTATAATTTAGCAACGTGGCGGAGGGTAAATCTGCTTCCCAGGGTGTTTTTCGAGTCAGTTTTTGCATGCTCGTCATATTTGCCACAAACACAGCAAGGTATAAAAGCTCACTGTCGCTGCACACCGTTGGCACAAATCTTGAATATTCATCAATACTGGAATATACTACTATTTCACACATGTATATTTCTTTTTCACTACTTTCAATCAATCAATCAATCAATAAATAAATAAATAAATAAATAAATAAATAAATAAATAAATATCTTTATCTCAGTTGTCACACTATGTACAGATACAAGGGAAAGGAACTCAGCTGCCAGGTTAGTCTAACTAGAGGATGTTTCTAAAGTACATGTAACAACCTGTAAGACGGCCCTGAGGCCAGAGACCACGTCATCTCCTCTCCGTTGTAACACAGGGTGTGGATGAAAACAAATTGTTTCCGTAATGTTATAGGACAGGAAAATGCCTATCGTTGCTTCGCTTTGAGCGATGTATTCGGTGGATCTTTAAAATTTTCCTATAGTTTGAGTATTTCTGTGTAGCTTACGTGATGTTTTGTTGTACAACCAGGGCTTACTGATCGCTAACGGAGTGGCAACCAAGGATTTTTTCTCCTATGATTCAACATAGGGTGGCCATTTTGTTTTCACCCACGCTACAGTGATCACGTGATCCCCAGCTGACGGGATTTCTTACAAAATACATATAACAAACCGTCATCGTGAGCGATTTTAGCGTAAACCACCTGGCATCATATATATCTTTTTATTCTTGTACTGTTTGCCTTGTGGCTCCAGATATCGACAAAGCATCTATCTGGGTAGATGTTCCAACTCGTACCATGATAAGCACAACGCGAATTTCAGGTAATACATTTCAGAAGGTGGCCTTAAAATGAGTCTTTTCATGTGTTTGTATATTAAATGCGATGACAATATTGCATTTTGGGTAAATCTAGGTAATGACGTCTAATATGTATTGCAGTTAACATGCCCGAATACTTTTCTACTTGATTTTGTTTTAATCATGGTGCTAGAGAGGTTGCAATTATTACTTTTTAAAGATTTCCATAAACACTTAGAATAAAACTCTAAGGTAAACTGACAAGAGGCCAGTTTCACCAGCTACGTCTGACGACTTGCCACTCATCTACACTACGCAATAGTAGTGTGGTTGTTATTGCCATTCTCTGTGGTAAACCATCTCTCTGATACGAGTAGATATCCCTGCACCATCTCTCCACCTAGCTGAATGTCGTGCCCAACCGTTACGACATAAGAATCGTATTGCATCGTGCAGGAAGAGGTAAACTGGCGTGATGTTCACGACAAAAACAAACAAGTTGCGAAACGTTGGGGATAATTCGTAATACATTCTTGAAAAAGACAGAAAATCGTGGCATTTTCTAACTCTAAATTAGGTCCTTCGTAAGTCCATCGTAACTTGGCATACACTGGAAAGTATCTATTCTGCCCTAATTGCCTGATTTTGAGAAGCCTTACGACATATCGGTGCTTCCGGAATGATTACGTTGTCTTTACGATTGCAACCGACAGCTTAGGGAATATTTACCAAGATTTTACTAATACTGACGAATTCTTGCCAATACGTTACAAATTGACGTCGCAATGTAATCGCCTTTGCATTTGTAATGAATTCGTGTTCTAATTTTCATGTCGGCGAAAATTTCCAAAGGCTTTAAAATTTCGTAGCTGGACGTAAGTTCGTAATGATTCGTAAGTATCCGTTAAAACTGCGTAAGTAATCGGAAAGTTGGCGGCTGCAGTGGTAAAGTTAACGTAATCACTCGGAAGGCATCGCTGTGTCGTAACGGTTCTCAAAATTAACCGATTAGTACGAAGTGACGATAGACTTACGAAGAACTTACCATAGAGTGATATGGATTTCTTGTAGCGTTTTCTCCCTAACAAGAATAATTTACCAATCTTCCCAAACGTTTCGCAACTTGTTCATGTCTTTTGCCAGCCTGTCGTGAAATTCACGCCAATTTACCTCATGTTACACGATGCTTTGCCAATTGTATGTCGTAATGGTTCGGCGCATCATACAGCATGGAGCAAACAGGGTGTTTGCCGCTACTTCAAATTTCATTTGATTTCAAAAAAAAAATCAATATGGCAAGGCCATGCACAAGTTAAAAGTTTTAGGTGAAAATTGTTTTATTTATCTTTTATCAGTTTTCTATATTTTCTTGTTTTACCAGAGTCTAAAGCATCTCAGCACCGTCGTCCACAAAGTCTCAACCAGACGAAACGTACGTGAGACAGTTTTAATCTTTGAAAGCTAAACTATTCAGACTCTTATCACAAACTTAAATTGATCACATCATGTTGTATTATACAAGTAAAGAAGAATTTCTCAGATAAGCCAAAATTTTATGGCAGTAAAAGTATGACTAAGTTTCATTGAAATGTATGATAATTACGTTACTATGAGGCCTGAAGCCCTGTTTACTGTTGGGTTTCATATTTTGTCGGTTTTCAATTCAGACATATTTGTTGAACCCAGGAAATGGCAGACAGTCGTAACTGTTGTTGACAGACTGCCTGGTGTGTTTGTTCAGTTTCCAGGATTATGAAGCGGTATTTCCTAATACAAGATGATCACCTTTTCGAGAAAAGAGCGTTGGCTGTTACAATGTGTTTCCGCCTCTGTCTGTACCCTTGTCGAGTTTTCAACTACAACACCCGCACTGGCCAGTGCCGAGGATATGCGGGCACAGAACACAAAACTGAAGGCGTGAGGAACTCAGCGTGGGACATATGGGAAGTTGTAACAATTTAAGACTGAAAAAATAACTGTTCAATAAACTGTCAGCAACGGTAATTAATTTCGATTGCCAACATATTATTATATCTCAGTTGTAAGTAAAGTGTTGGGAACATTCCAGTAATTAATCTTAATTACCAGGATATTATTATGTGTTAACTGTAACAAAAGTGAAACAATCCAGTAATTAATTTGAAATACTAGCATATTATTATAAACTCTGTCAAAAGAGAAACGCAAACCCCCCTATTTTAGAGATTTTAATATTTAGTTTTAGGACGGCACAACGTTTTTCTTATTGAAGACAGAAGTCAGAAATTTGGCAGAATAATAATCAAGATGGTAATGTTTAAAACTGTCTCTTCAAAAGTCATCTCACAGACACCAGCTGCTCACCAGGGGGCGTCTTCCTCAGTATCTCGTATGACCACCACGAGCTGCAATCACTGCAAGGCATCTCCTTGGACAAGAACGGATAAGACGCCGGATTCTCTCCTGGGGAATGGCCCTCCACTCCTCCTGTAACGCAACGGCGAGCTGTAGAAGCGTCTGTGGCGGTGGCTGACGTTGACGCACGTGTCGATGCAGAGTATCCCACAGGTGTTCAATAGGGTTGAGGTCTGGTGATTTAGAGGGCCACAGCAAGACACTGACGTTGGAATCCTGCAGAAAGTTCATTGTTGTACGTGCAGTATGAGGCCTGGCGTTGTCCTGTTGAAAAAGCTGTGTCTGTCGGTCAATAATCGGGAGAAGGTGAGGCTGTAACACGTGGTTGATGTAACGTTGGGCTGTCAGGTTCCCTGGAACGATCACCAAGTCTGATTTCTGGTTGTACGAGATGGCTCCCCAAACCATAACACTGCCTCCGCCAAATCTGTCCACCTGCCGGACGCAGATGGGCGCAAAGCGTTCGTGACGTCTCCTATACACACGCTGTCTTCCGTCGTGACGTGTCAAAAGAAAACGGGATTCATCAGAAAACCAGATGCGCCTCCAGTCTTGTAAAGTCCATATCCTTACGTTGTTGCACCACCTGAGTCGTAGGCGTCGATGTAAGGGGCGTAGTACAGGTCCAACAACTGGTCTACAGGCACGTAAACCCGCTTCTTTCAGACGGTGCCTAATCGTTTGAGCCGACGCTCTCCTCAAACCTGGTATTGGTGTGGCAGTCACGGTTGGTAGGGCATGCCGATTACTCAGTTGAAAGACCCGGATGTACCGATCTTGAAGTGGGGTCGTGATTCTTGGCCTTCCACTTCTCGGGCGATCGTTGGTCGAATTAAAGTTGTTGTAACGGCTCCAAAGTCGGGATATCATTGTTTTGTGAACATTTAGGTTTCGTGCAATAGTACCAAAACTTTCTCCGGCTTGAAGACGACCAATGGCGATATTTCGGTCGGCAGCACTCAGTCGCGGCATTTTACCGACTGCCTTTCGTCGACGAATGAATGAATAAAATACGAAAGCACATAGGCTTTTATACACCCCCACACTATAACTGCCATTGACATGATTTGCATGTGAATGGTTCTGTGTGCGACGTCAACAGGGTCAGTCCATACGTTGTGACGTCATACGCATTAAAATACACTTAGGAGAGAAAAGGCAGATGTTTGGATGGTAATCTTCATTATAAACGTGTATAATTTCATTACATTTGGCTAAAATTTAGTTTGGAAGTAATAACTTTATTCGAACGAATTTTTGATAATTTTTGAACAAAATAGTAGTTGTTTCCATTTATCAGGATAACATTACATGTTACTTAACTAAAGGGTTGAGAACAATCCCTCTTACCATTAAATAGACAAATATTTTCGTTACTTGGGTCCGTTGATCTGTAATAACTCGTGTGAAAGTTCGCCAGTTACTTGTGAAATGCTGACGGTTCGCTCCGGGTATTCCGGTTTCCTCTACATCCGACCCTCATAGTATAGGGGAAAAGCACAATGATGTATTATCCTTCATAATTATATGGTTTGCCCTGCAGGAAGAATTTTTCTCCTGAATGGAGATTTTGTTCGTTATGATTTACTTATTTCTTTGATCGATCTTTTTCGCCGTACCCATTTTACCTATTGGTAGTCGGGAAGCAGGGCAGAGCCCGGGGGAAACCCTCAATTATCCGCAGGTTTTTGACCTTGAAACGTTCGCCCAGAGAAAAAGCCAGCATGAGCTGGACTTGAACTCACAGCGACCGCATTGCTGGGCAGCTTTTTCCGTCATTGCGCCACGCCGGGAGGGCTACTTTTTATCGTCCGTGAACAGTTGGTGAATGATCCAAACAGACGTATACCTTTACACCCTAGATGACATTTACGACAGGCTGCTCACAGACCTTCCATCGTACGGCCAGAGAGAAAGCCAGCGTGAGCTATGCTTGGGCCAGCTTGAACTTCCTTTATATACTATCTTAGTTCTTTGGAGGTTTGCATTCAACGTTGTTTCGGAAATTTGTCTTGCGATTATTTACTCGGAGCATCTGTATTGGATGACATTCATCCGATTTTCGTATTTTATATACTTTCATATTTTTTGATGGTATGTGTTAGTCGTCGTTTTGAGAATTGACCTTTTGATTATTGACCTGGAACGTCCATATTGATTGACGACTGGTATGCGAATGTCTGTTTCGACGAATAGATTATAAACAATGGCAACATAATCGAATTATGCAGGACTAAGGACAGCTGCACTAAAGGTAACACCTCACCATTTGACAAGGATAAGGATAATGTCATAAGAGAAAGAAAAGAGCACCAAAGACAGAACAAAACTGATAAATAGTAAGATTGCTGTCAGGATGTCACGCATGGCACGTGTCATTCACAGCCTGACGTCAAAATGCCTTTTTTCACTAGTTTAATTTCACTCCCAGAAAACACGTTCCTCACATCACCTGTTTGTCAGCCATGATATGGATGTATGACCCATGTTACTGGGCGCTAATCTTTTGCCAGATACACGTAAGGCGAGAAAGGACACATCCTTAGTTTATCCCAAGGTTTCGAAAGGAACTTATCCCATCACTAGATAAAGTAGCTATTCCAATTTGGTCTGCATCTCAATTAGGGTTTCAGTCTAACTGTTAACATAAATACTTACATTCATTTAGTAGAAAATTAAGCGTCAACCTTAATCCTTGGCTTAAGGAGAAAATATGGATTTATGTAAACTGGAATTTGTAAAACATGTGAAAATTAGTAAACATATCCTGGGTGAAGTATTGGCCACCGGCAGACTCCAGCTTTATGCTTGAATGGAACATCGAAGACTACAACATAGAGACCAGTACTTTTTATATTAGTATAAAACCTTAACTTTGGTGAATTGACAGTAGGCCGTATTACGTATGACCAGTTTCTTGCTACCACACTGTCATCGCTGCTCTGGTTTTACTCTCAATACTGTACGTTTTTAATTATATTTACAATTTATTAAGAAGACGGAAGTCCAACCCGCTTCGGTTCTTACCAAAGACTTAAAAATGGTAAATGTCTTTGGCCTAATACTTCAGCCCAGGCACCATTTTGACGGCATGCACTCGCCCTTCCACAAGAAGGCACAACCTATGAACACATACACACACGCTGTTCTAGCTTACTACCAGTAGTATAGGGAATAGGGGTTCTGGCGCACCCTCCCCTTGGGGCCCTCCCTATAACAAATAGAGGCTCCCATCCCTTTTCCCTACTTCCCCCATACCCCCCGCCACTTTAGGCGCCTCCCCAGCCAAGGCATACACGCTTATTTACAAGTCTAGCCTACACACACACACATTGATATGAGGCGACCTAGTTGGCATTTAACAGATAAGGCGTATAGTCTTTATATAGGCCTGCTGTGTTACACAACAGGGTGATTTAGCTGATTTTCCCCCCAGGATAGGGCTTAAACTACGGGTTTTTATGAAAAATAAAATGTGACAGCCTTTTTCAGCGTGTCTTGTTTGATAAGATCCAGTATTTTTAGGAGGATTGGAGATACTTTGTTTATGCCGAAAAGTCCTTCCAATTTAGCCCATGTTTCGTGGGTTGTGGGATATAGCTCAGTCGGCTGACAGAGGTGGGAAAGGCGCTGTGTGTATTCATATACTACATATATAAGGGGGTGTTTGCTAGCTCAAATCCGGATTTGGTCTCCTGGATATGCAGTATATGAATACATTACCTGCATATGGCGCCGGGCTCTACGCACTTCTAAGGAATCTCTGCAACTTTCGACAGTTTCGGAGGCTGAGAGGCCTTACCAAGAGGTGTTGTAGATAGCCCAAAGTTCGTGGAATGTGTCAGCGCCAATTAACCCCCCATTCATCCACATTTACATCTGTTATATTTTCTTGCAAAAGTCTGTGTACTTGTCACATCGATACACGCAATGGATACTTCTAAACACGTAGGGTTATGATATAGAGCCGTCTTTTAATTTGTGTACTTTAGCTTTGCACATTTTTAATAGGCCACAGTTTTTTGTAAACCACAACTCTGCTGAGTTTAAAATGCACTAAAGGAGATAAGTTCTTATAGCGGCTTTGCATGCAGTTCGATTATTTTGCTGTAATAAAGTATTTATCTTTTCTGTTTTGTTTCTTTGATTTTTATTGCCGTGTGCGACTTTATTGTTGTGCTTTGATAAATGCATGTTGGTGTGTTTCCTGTCTATGCTTTCAGATTACAAAGTTCCTTTTCGGAAAGACTTGTGTGGCTCCGAAAAGAGCCGTTTTGGTGGAATGTAGTCGAGGTGCCAGATGGATTTTACATGTTGTCCTCTTCACTGTTGCTGTCGGAGTCTATTTCGTACTGAGCATCTTGTCCAATTAGTTTGCATCGAAGTGCAGTGATGACATCAGCTTTATTGCAGGCGTATTCGTAGTAAGCATTTCTGAGTCCTTCTCCGGCGACTATCTTCAGACGAAGGCTGTAGCGGAATGATTTGTTTCCTTCTTTGTTGGCACGGTCGTATCGGATTTGGAGATCGTCGAGGTGCTTGTTGAAAAACACAATTTGCTCGCATGCCTTTTGAAAGGTCAGCTCTGCTTTCCGCAAATCTGCAAACAACTGGAAGTGTTTGGAATCCATGGCAAGAAGTGTAAGACGGCAATTTCATCGAGTTTTCCTGCTTGACATAAGAAAGCGTAATGCAAGCTTGAGAGCCTGCAAACAATTTATATAAGGTTTAAGTGACACTTTGCAAGATGTTTAGCTCCTCGCCACGTCGTCACTGAGTTAGTCCTGACAGACATTCTTAAAGAATCAGTTGCAAACTTACTGATGACAAAAGGTGATCAGCGGAAACAATGGTTAGCCGCCATTTTCCTTTAATCCCCCAGCGCCATGCCGTCACTCACGCACCCGCACACAATTCAACTTATTATTAAAATAAATTGGCCTCTTTGTACTACATTTCTATACAAAAAATACTGAATAAAAAACCAATGATTTCAAGAAAATCTTACAATTTTCAATTTGCTGAGGTCAAACCAAAACTGTGCCTTCAAATGATAATCGGTGTGTCAGCTGTATGGATGCAACAGCTACAGATAACAGATAGAAACAACGGTGCAATCTAATTGGCACGAAAAATGTCTTTATAGGCAGGCACATGCCTTGAGAAATAAGACAAAACTTCTTTGCAGAACTTTAAATTGGCACCTTGGTTAAGGCCTATAAAGCTATCTCAACGCTGCATATTTCATAAGTAGTCTCACAGAACCAAACGTTAAAAAATTTCACCCACAATTACATCTGTTATATTTTCTTGCAAAAGTCTGTGTACTTGTCACATCAATACACGCAATGGATACTTCTAAACACGCAAGGTTATGCTTTTGAGACGTCTTTTAATTTGTGTACTTTAGCTTTGCACATTTTTAATAGGCCACAGTTTTTTTGTAAACCACAACTCTGCTGAGTTTAAAATGCATTAAAGGAGATACGTTCTTATAGCGGCTTTGCATGCAGTTCGATTATTTTGCTGTAATAAAGTATTTATCTTTTCTGTTTTGTTTCTTTGATTTTTATTGCCGTGTGCGACTTTATTGTTGTGCTTTGATAAATGAATGTTCGTGTGTTTCCTATCTATGCTTTCAGATTACAAAGTTCCTTTTCGGGAAGACTTGTGTGGCTCTGAAAAGAGCCGTTTTGGTGGAATGTAGTCGAGGTGCCAGATGGATTTTACATGTTGTCCTCTTCACTGTTGCTGTCGGAGTCTATTTCGTACTGAGCATCTTGTCCAATTAGTTTGCATCGAAGTGCAGTGATGACATCAGCTTTATTGCAGGCGTATTCGTAGTAAGCATTTCTGAGTCCTTCTCCGGCGGCTATCTTCAGACGAAGGCTGTAGCGGAATGATTTGTTTGCTTCTTTGTTGGCACGGTCGTATCGGATTTGGAGGTCGTCGAGGTTCTTGTTGAAAAACACAATTTGCTCGCATGCCTTTTGAAAGGTCAGCTCTGCTTTCCGCAAATCTGCAAACAACTGGAAGTGTTTGGAATCCATGGCAAGAAGTGTAAGACGGCAATTTTATCGAGTTTTCCTGCTTGACATAAGAAAGCGTAATGCAAGCTTGAGAGCCAGCAAACAATTTATATGAGGTTTGAGTGACACTTTGCAAGATGTTTAACTCCTCGCCACGTCGTCACTGAGTTAGTCCTGACAGACATTCTTAAAGAATCAGTTGCAAACTTACTGATGACAAAAGGTGATCAGCGGAAACAATGGTTAGCCGCCATTTTCCTTTAATCCCTCAGCGCCATGCCGTCACTCACGCACCCGCACACAATTCAACTTATTATTAAAATAAATTGGTCTCTTTGTACTACATTTCTATACAAAAAATACTGAATGAAAAACCAATGATTTCAAGAAAATCTTACAATTTTCAATTTGCTGATGTCAAAAAAAAACTGTGCCTTCAAATCATAATCGGTGTGTCAGCTGTATGGATGCAACAGCTACAGGTAACAGATAGAAACAACGGTGCAATCTAATTGGCACGAAAAATGTCTTTATAGGCAGGCAAATGGCTTGAGAAATAAGACAAAACTTCTTTGCAGAACTTTTAAATTGGCACCTTTGTTAAGGCCTATAAAGCTATCTCAACGCTGCATATTTCATAAGTAGTCTCACAGAACCAAACGTTAAAAATTTCATCCACAATTACATCTGGTATATTTTCTTGCAAAAGTCTGTGTACTTGTCACATCAATACACGCAATGGATACTTCTAAACACGTAGGGTTATGATATAGAGCCGTCTTTTAATTTGTGTACTTTAGCTTTGCACATTTTTAATAGGCCACAGTTTTTTGTAAACCACAACTCTGCTGAGTTTAAAATGCACTAAAGGAGATAAGTTCTTATAGCGGCTTTGCATGCAGTTCGATTATTTTGCTGTAAAAAAGTATTTATCTTTTCTGTTTTGTTTCTTTGATTTTTATTGCCGTGTGCGACTTTATTGTTGTGCTTTGATAAATGCATGTTGGTGTGTTTTCTGTCTATGCTTTCAGATTACAAAGTTCCTTTTCGGGAAGACTTGTGTGGCTCTGAAAAGAGCCGTTTTGGTGGAATGTAGTCGAGGTGCCAGATGGATTTTACATGTTGTCCTCTTCACTGTTGCTGTCGGAGTCTATTTCGTACTGAGCATCTTGTCCAATTAGTTTGCATCGAAGTGCAGTGATGACATCAGCTTTATTGCAGGCGTATTCGTAGTAAGCATTTCTGAGTCCTTCTCCGGCGGCTTTCCTCAGACGAAGGCTGTAGCGGAATAATTTGTTTGCTTCTTTGTTGGCACGGTCCTATCGGATTTGGAGATCGTCGAGGTGCTTGTTGAAAAACACAGCTATTTAAAGCGTAATGCAAGCTTGAGAGCCAGCAAACAATTTATATGAGGTTTGAGTGACACTTTGCATGATGTTTAACTCCTCGCCACGTCGTCACTGCGTTAGTCCTGACAGAACTTTTTAAAGGGTCAGTTGCAAACTTACTGATGACAAAAGGTGATCAGCGGAAACAATGGTTAGCCGCCATTTTCCTTTAATCTCCCAGCGCCATGCCGTCTCTTACGCACCCGGACTCAATTCAACTTATTATTAAAATAAATTGGCCTGTTTGTACAACATTTCTATTCAAAAATTACTGAATGAAAAACCAATGATTTCAAGAAAATCTTACAATTTTTAATTTGCTGCGGTCAAACCAAAACTGTGCCTTCAAATGATAATCGGTGTGTCAGCTGTATGGATGCAACAGCTACAGATAACAGATAGAAACAACGGTGCAATCTAATTGCTACGAAAAATGTCTTTATAGGCAGGCAAATACCTTGAGAAATAAGACAAAACTTCTTTGCAGAACTTTTAAATTGGCACCTTGGTTAAGGCCTATAAAGCTATCTCAACGCTGCATATTTCATAAGTAGTCTCACAGAACCAAACATTTAAAATTTCACCCACATTTACATCTGGTATATTTTCTTGCAAAAGTCTGTGTACTTGTCACATCAATACACGAATGGAGGTGCTTGTTGAAAAACACAGCTATTTAAAGCGTAATGCAAGCTTGAGAGCCAGCAAACAATTTATATGAGGTTTGAGTGACACTTTGCATGATGTTTAACTCCTCGCCACGTCGTCACTGCGTTAGTCCTGACAGAACTTTTTAAAGGGTCAGTTGCAAACTTACTGATGACAAAAGGTGATCAGCGGAAACAATGGTTAGCCGCCATTTTCCTTTAATCCCCCAGCGCCATGCCGTCTCTCACGCACCCGCACACAATTCAACTTATTATTAAAATAAATTGGCCTCTTTGTACTTAGTTTCTATACAAAAAATACTGAATGAAAAACCAATGATTTCACGAAAATCTTATAATTTTCAATTTGCTGAGGTCAAACCAAAACTGTGCCTTCAAATGATAATCAGTGTGTCAGCTGTATGGATGCAACAGCTACAGATAGCAGATAGAAACAACGGTGCAATCTAATTGGCACGAAAAATGTCTTTATAGGCAGGGAAATTGCTTGAGAAATAAAACAAAACATTTTTGCAGAAATTTTGAATTGGCACCTTGATTAAGGCCTATAAAGCTATCTCAACGCTGCATATTTCATAAGTTGTCTCACAGAACCAAACATTGAAAATTTCACCCACATTTACATCTGTTATATTTTCTTGCAAAAGTCTGTGTACTTGTCACATCAATACACGCAATGGATACTTCTAAACACGTAGGGTTATGATATAGAGCCGTCTTTTAATTTGTGTACTTTAGCTTTGCACATTTTTAATAGGCCACAGTTTTTTGTAAACCACAACTCTGCTGAGTTTAAAATGCACTAAAGGAGATAAGTTCTTATAGCGGCTTTGCATGCAGTTCGATTATTTTGCTGTAATAAAGTATTTATCTTTTCTGTTTTGTTTCTTTGATTTTTATTGCCGTGTGCGACTTTATTGTTGTGCTTTGATAAATGCATGTTGGTGTGTTTTCTGTCTATGCTTTCAGATTACAAAGTTCCTTTTCGGGAAGACTTGTGTGGCTCTGAAAAGAGCCGTTTTGGTGGAATGTAGTCGAGGTGCCAGATGGATTTTACATGTTGTCCTCTTCACTGTTGCTGTCGGAGTCTATTTCGTACTGAGCATCTTGTGCAATTAGTTTGCATCGAAGTGCAGTGATGACATCAGCTTTATTGCAGGCGTATTCGTAGTAAGCATTTCTGAGTCCTTCTCCGGCGGCTATCTTCAGACGAAGGCTGTAGCGGAATGATTTGTTTCCTTCTTTGTTGGCACGGTCGTATCGGATTTGGAGATCGTCGAGGTGCTTGTTGAAAAACACAATTTGCTCGCATGCCTTTTGAAAAGTCAGCTCTGCTTTCCGCAAATCTGCAAACAACTGGAAGTGTTTGGAATCCATGGCAAGAAGTGTAAGACGGCAATTTTATCGAGTTTTCCTGCTTGACATAAGAAAGCGTAATGCAAGCTTGAGAGCCAGCAAACAATTTATATGAGGTTTGAGTGACACTTTGCAAGATGTTTAACTCCTCGCCACGTCGTCACTGAGTTAGTCCTGACAGACATTCTTAAAGAATCAGTTGCAAACTTACTGATGACAAAGGGTGATCAGCGGAAACAATGGTTAGCCGCCATTTTCCTTTAATCCCCCAGCGCCTTGCCGTCACTCACGCACCCGGACACAATTCAACTTATTATTAAAATAAATTGGTCTCTTTGTACTACATTTCTATACAAAAAATACTGAAAGAAAAACCAATGATTTCACGAAAATCTTATAATTTTCAATTTGCTGAGGTCAAACCAAAACTGTGCCTTTAAATAATAATCAGTGTGTCAGCTGTATGGAAGCAACAGCTACAGATAGCAGATAGAAACAACGGTGCAATCTAATTGGCACGAAAAATGTCTTTATAGGCAGGCAAATGCCTTGAGAAATAAGACAAAACTTCTTTGCAGAACTTTTAAATTGGCACCTTGGTTAAGGCCTATAAAGCTATCTCAACGCTGCATATTTCATAAGTAGTCTCACAGAACCAAACGTTAAAAATTTCACCCACAATTACATCTGTTATATTTTCTTGCAAAAGTCTGTGTACTTGTCACATCAATACACGCAATGGATACTTCTAAACACGTAGGGTTATGATATAGAGCCGTCTTTTAATTTCTGTACTTTAGCTTTGCACATTTTTAATAGGCCACAGTTTTTTGTAAACCACAACTCTGCTGAGTTTAAAATGCACTAAAGGAGATAAGTTCTTATAGCGGCTTTGCATGGAGTTCGATTATTTTGCTGTAATAAAGTATTTATCTTTTCTGTTTTGTTTCTTTGATTTTTATTGCCGTGTGCGACTTTATTGTTGTGCTTTGATAAATGCATGTTGGTGTGTTGTCTGTCTATGCTTTCAGATTACAAAGGTCCTTTTCGGGAAGACTTGTGTGGCTCTGAAAAGAGCCGTTTTGGTGGAATGTAGTCGAGGTGCCAGATGGATTTTACATGTTGTCCTCTTCACTGTTGCTGTCGGAGTCTATTTCGTACTGAGCATCTTGTCCAATTAGTTTGCATCGAAGTGCAGTGATGACATCAGCTTTATTGCAGGCGTATTCGTAGTAAGCATTTCTGAGTCCTTCTCCGGCGGCTATCTTCAGACGAAGGCTGTAGCGGAATGATTTGTTTCCTTCTTTGTTGGCACGGTCGTATCGGAATTGCAGATCGTCGAGGTGCTTGTTGAAAAACACAATTTGCTCGCATGCCTTTTGAAAGGTCAGCTCTGCTTTCCGCAAATCTGCAAACAACTGGAAGTGTTTGGAATCCATGGCAAGAAGTGTAAGACGGCAATTTTATCGAGTTTTCCTGCTTGACATAAGAAAGCTTAATGCAAGCTTGAGAGCCAGCAAACAATTTATATGAGGTTTGAGTGACACTTTGCAAGATGTTTAACTCCTCGCCACGTCGTCACTGAGTTAGTCCTGACAGACATTCTTAAAGAATCAGTTGCAAACTTACTGATGACAAAAGGTGATCAGCGGAAACAATGGTTAGCCGCCATTTTCCTTTAATCCCCCAGCGCCTTGCCGTCACTCACGCACCCGGACACAATTCAACTTATTATTAAAATAAATTGGTCTCTTTGTACTACATTTCTATACAAAAAATACTGAAAGAAAAACCAATGATTTCACGAAAATCTTATAATTTTCAATTTGCTGAGGTCAAACCAAAACTGTGCCTTCAAATAATAATCAGTGTGTCAGCTGTATGGATGCAACAGCTACAGATAGCAGATAGAAACAACGGTGCAATCTAATTGGCACGAAAAATGTCTTTATAAGCAGGCAAATAGCTTGAGAAATTAAACAAAACTTTTTTGCAGAAATTTTGAATTGGCACCTTGGTTAAGGCCTATAAAGCTATCTCAACGCTGCATATTTCATAAGTAGTCTCACAGAACCAAACGTTAAAAATTTCACCCACATTTACATCTGTTATAGTTTCTTGCAAAAGTCTGTGTACTTGTCACATCAATACACGCAATGGATACTTCTAAACACGTAGGGTTATGATATAGAGCCGTCTTTTAATTTGTGTACTTTAGCTTTGCACATTTTTAATAGGCCACAGTTTTTTGTAAACCACAACTCTGCTGAGTTTAAAATGCACAAAAGGAGATAAGTTCTTATAGCGGCTTTGCATGCAGTTCGATTATTTTGCTGTAATAAAGTATTTATCTTTTCTGTTTTGTTTCTTTGATTTTTATTGCCGTGTGCGACTTTATTGTTGTGCTTTGATAAATGCATGTTGGTGTGTTTTCTGTCTATGCTTTCAGATTACAAAGTTCCTTTTCGGGAAGACTTGTGTGGCTCTGAAAAGAGCCGTTTTGGTGGAATGTAGTCGAGGTGCCAGATGGATTTTACATGTTGTCCTCTTCACTGTTGCTGTCGGAGTCTATTTCGTACTGAGCATCTTGTCCAATTAGTTTGCATCGAAGTGCAGTGATGACATCAGCTTTATTGCAGGCGTATTCGTAGTAAGCATTTCTGAGTCCTTCTCCGGCGGCTTTCCTCAGACGAAGGCTGTAGCGGAATAATTTGTTTGCTTCTTTGTTGGCACGGTCCTATCGGATTTGGAGATCGTCGAGGTGCTTGTTGAAAAACACAGCTATTTAAAGCGTAATGCAAGCTTGAGAGCCAGCAAACAATTTATATGAGGTTTGAGTGACACTTTGCATGATGTTTAACTCCTCGCCACGTCGTCACTGCGTTAGTCCTGACAGAACTTTTTAAAGGGTCAGTTGCAAACTTACTGATGACAAAAGGTGATCAGCGGAAACAATGGTTAGCCGCCATTTTCCTTTAATCTCCCAGCGCCATGCCGTCTCTTACGCACCCGGACTCAATTCAACTTATTATTAAAATAAATTGGCCTGTTTGTACAACATTTCTATTCAAAAATTACTGAATGAAAAACCAATGATTTCAAGAAAATCTTACAATTTTTAATTTGCTGCGGTCAAACCAAAACTGTGCCTTCAAATGATAATCGGTGTGTCAGCTGTATGGATGCAACAGCTACAGATAACAGATAGAAACAACGGTGCAATCTAATTGCTACGAAAAATGTCTTTATAGGCAGGCAAATACCTTGAGAAATAAGACAAAACTTCTTTGCAGAACTTTTAAATTGGCACCTTGGTTAAGGCCTATAAAGCTATCTCAACGCTGCATATTTCATAAGTAGTCTCACAGAACCAAACATTTAAAATTTCACCCACATTTACATCTGGTATATTTTCTTGCAAAAGTCTGTGTACTTGTCACATCAATACACGAATGGAGGTGCTTGTTGAAAAACACAGCTATTTAAAGCGTAATGCAAGCTTGAGAGCCAGCAAACAATTTATATGAGGTTTGAGTGACACTTTGCATGATGTTTAACTCCTCGCCACGTCGTCACTGCGTTAGTCCTGACAGAACTTTTTAAAGGGTCAGTTGCAAACTTACTGATGACAAAAGGTGATCAGCGGAAACAATGGTTAGCCGCCATTTTCCTTTAATCCCCCAGCGCCATGCCGTCTCTCACGCACCCGCACACAATTCAACTTATTATTAAAATAAATTGGCCTCTTTGTACTTAGTTTCTATACAAAAAAATACTGAATGAAAAACCAATGATTTCACGAAAATCTTATAATTTTCAATTTGCTGAGGTCAAACCAAAACTGTGCCTTCAAATGATAATCAGTGTGTCAGCTGTATGGATGCAACAGCTACAGATAGCAGATAGAAACAACGGTGCAATCTAATTGGCACGAAAAATGTCTTTATAGGCAGGGAAATTGCTTGAGAAATAAAACAAAACATTTTTGCAGAAATTTTGAATTGGCACCTTGATTAAGGCCTATAAAGCTATCTCAACGCTGCATATTTCATAAGTTGTCTCACAGAACCAAACATTGAAAATTTCACCCACATTTACATCTGTTATATTTTCTTGCAAAAGTCTGTGTACTTGTCACATCAATACACGCAATGGATACTTCTAAACACGTAGGGTTATGATATAGAGCCGTCTTTTAATTTGTGTACTTTAGCTTTGCACATTTTTAATAGGCCACAGTTTTTTGTAAACCACAACTCTGCTGAGTTTAAAATGCACTAAAGGAGATAAGTTCTTATAGCGGCTTTGCATGCAGTTCGATTATTTTGCTGTAATAAAGTATTTATCTTTTCTGTTTTGTTTCTTTGATTTTTATTGCCGTGTGCGACTTTATTGTTGTGCTTTGATAAATGCATGTTGGTGTGTTTTCTGTCTATGCTTTCAGATTACAAAGTTCCTTTTCGGGAAGACTTGTGTGGCTCTGAAAAGAGCCGTTTTGGTGGAATGTAGTCGAGGTGCCAGATGGATTTTACATGTTGTCCTCTTCACTGTTGCTGTCGGAGTCTATTTCGTACTGAGCATCTTGTGCAATTAGTTTGCATCGAAGTGCAGTGATGACATCAGCTTTATTGCAGGCGTATTCGTAGTAAGCATTTCTGAGTCCTTCTCCGGCGGCTATCTTCAGACGAAGGCTGTAGCGGAATGATTTGTTTCCTTCTTTGTTGGCACGGTCGTATCGGATTTGGAGATCGTCGAGGTGCTTGTTGAAAAACACAATTTGCTCGCATGCCTTTTGAAAAGTCAGCTCTGCTTTCCGCAAATCTGCAAACAACTGGAAGTGTTTGGAATCCATGGCAAGAAGTGTAAGACGGCAATTTTATCGAGTTTTCCTGCTTGACATAAGAAAGCGTAATGCAAGCTTGAGAGCCAGCAAACAATTTATATGAGGTTTGAGTGACACTTTGCAAGATGTTTAACTCCTCGCCACGTCGTCACTGAGTTAGTCCTGACAGACATTCTTAAAGAATCAGTTGCAAACTTACTGATGACAAAGGGTGATCAGCGGAAACAATGGTTAGCCGCCATTTTCCTTTAATCCCCCAGCGCCTTGCCGTCACTCACGCACCCGGACACAATTCAACTTATTATTAAAATAAATTGGTCTCTTTGTACTACATTTCTATACAAAAAATACTGAAAGAAAAACCAATGATTTCACGAAAATCTTATAATTTTCAATTTGCTGAGGTCAAACCAAAACTGTGCCTTTAAATAATAATCAGTGTGTCAGCTGTATGGAAGCAACAGCTACAGATAGCAGATAGAAACAACGGTGCAATCTAATTGGCACGAAAAATGTCTTTATAGGCAGGCAAATGCCTTGAGAAATAAGACAAAACTTCTTTGCAGAACTTTTAAATTGGCACCTTGGTTAAGGCCTATAAAGCTATCTCAACGCTGCATATTTCATAAGTAGTCTCACAGAACCAAACGTTAAAAATTTCACCCACAATTACATCTGTTATATTTTCTTGCAAAAGTCTGTGTACTTGTCACATCAATACACGCAATGGATACTTCTAAACACGTAGGGTTATGATATAGAGCCGTCTTTTAATTTCTGTACTTTAGCTTTGCACATTTTTAATAGGCCACAGTTTTTTGTAAACCACAACTCTGCTGAGTTTAAAATGCACTAAAGGAGATAAGTTCTTATAGCGGCTTTGCATGGAGTTCGATTATTTTGCTGTAATAAAGTATTTATCTTTTCTGTTTTGTTTCTTTGATTTTTATTGCCGTGTGCGACTTTATTGTTGTGCTTTGATAAATGCATGTTGGTGTGTTGTCTGTCTATGCTTTCAGATTACAAAGGTCCTTTTCGGGAAGACTTGTGTGGCTCTGAAAAGAGCCGTTTTGGTGGAATGTAGTCGAGGTGCCAGATGGATTTTACATGTTGTCCTCTTCACTGTTGCTGTCGGAGTCTATTTCGTACTGAGCATCTTGTCCAATTAGTTTGCATCGAAGTGCAGTGATGACATCAGCTTTATTGCAGGCGTATTCGTAGTAAGCATTTCTGAGTCCTTCTCCGGCGGCTATCTTCAGACGAAGGCTGTAGCGGAATGATTTGTTTCCTTCTTTGTTGGCACGGTCGTATCGGAATTGCAGATCGTCGAGGTGCTTGTTGAAAAACACAATTTGCTCGCATGCCTTTTGAAAGGTCAGCTCTGCTTTCCGCAAATCTGCAAACAACTGGAAGTGTTTGGAATCCATGGCAAGAAGTGTAAGACGGCAATTTTATCGAGTTTTCCTGCTTGACATAAGAAAGCTTAATGCAAGCTTGAGAGCCAGCAAACAATTTATATGAGGTTTGAGTGACACTTTGCAAGATGTTTAACTCCTCGCCACGTCGTCACTGAGTTAGTCCTGACAGACATTCTTAAAGAATCAGTTGCAAACTTACTGATGACAAAAGGTGATCAGCGGAAACAATGGTTAGCCGCCATTTTCCTTTAATCCCCCAGCGCCTTGCCGTCACTCACGCACCCGGACACAATTCAACTTATTATTAAAATAAATTGGTCTCTTTGTACTACATTTCTATACAAAAAATACTGAAAGAAAAACCAATGATTTCACGAAAATCTTATAATTTTCAATTTGCTGAGGTCAAACCAAAACTGTGCCTTCAAATAATAATCAGTGTGTCAGCTGTATGGATGCAACAGCTACAGATAGCAGATAGAAACAACGGTGCAATCTAATTGGCACGAAAAATGTCTTTATAAGCAGGCAAATAGCTTGAGAAATTAAACAAAACTTTTTTGCAGAAATTTTGAATTGGCACCTTGGTTAAGGCCTATAAAGCTATCTCAACGCTGCATATTTCATAAGTAGTCTCACAGAACCAAACGTTAAAAATTTCACCCACATTTACATCTGTTATAGTTTCTTGCAAAAGTCTGTGTACTTGTCACATCAATACACGCAATGGATACTTCTAAACACGTAGGGTTATGATATAGAGCCGTCTTTTAATTTGTGTACTTTAGCTTTGCACATTTTTAATAGGCCACAGTTTTTTGTAAACCACAACTCTGCTGAGTTTAAAATGCACAAAAGGAGATAAGTTCTTATAGCGGCTTTGCATGCAGTTCGATTATTTTGCTGTAATAAAGTATTTATCTTTTCTGTTTTGTTTCTTTGATTTTTATTGCCGTGTGCGACTTTATTGTTGTGCTTTGATAAATGCATGTTGGTGTGTTTTCTGTCTATGCTTTCAGATTACAAAGTTCCTTTTCGGGAAGACTTGTATGGCTCTGAAAAGAGCCGTTTTGGTGGAATGTAGTCGAGGTGCCAGATGGATTTTACATGTTGTCCTCTTCACTGTTGCTGTCGGAGTCTATTTCGTACTGAGCATCTTGTCCAATTAGTTTGCATCGAAGTGCAGTGATGACATCAGCTTTATTGCAGGCGTATTCGTAGTAAGCATTTCTGAGTCCTTCTCCGGCGGCTATCTTCAGACGAAGGCTGTAGCGGAATGATTTGTTTCCTTCTTTGTTGGCACGGTCGTATCGGATTTGGAGATCGTCGAGGTGCTTGTTGAAAAACACAATTTGCTCGCATGCCTTTTGAAAGGTCAGCTCTGCTTTCCGCAAATCTGCAAACAACTGGAAGTGTTTGGAATCCATGGCAAGAAGTGTAAGACGGCAATTGTATCGAGTTTTCCTGCTTGACATAAGAAAGCGTAATGCAAGCTTGAGAGCCAGCAAACAATTTATATGAGGTTTGAGTGACACTTTGCAAGATGTTTAACTCCTCGCCACGTCGTCACTGAGTTAGTCCTGACAGAACTTCTTAAAGGGTCAGTTGCAAACTTACTGATGACAAAAGGTGATCAGCGGAAACAATGGTTAGCCGCCATCTTCCTTTAATCCCCCAGCGCCATGCCGTCTCTCACGCACCCGCACACAATTCAACTTATTATTAAAATAAATTGGTCTCTTTGTACTACATTTCTATACAAAAAATACTGAAAGAAAAACCAATGATTTCACGAAAATCTTACAATTTTCAATTTGCTGAGGTCAAACCAAAACTGTGCCTTCAAATGATAATCAGTGTGTCAGCTGTATGGATGCAACAGCTACAGATAGCAGATAGAAACAACGGTGCAATCTAATTGGCACGAAAAATGTCTTTATAGGCAGGCAAATGGCTTGAGAAATAAAACAAAACTTCTTTGCAGAAATTTTGAATTGGCACCTTGGTTAAGGCCTATAAAGCTATCTCAACGCTGCATATTTCATAAGTAGTCTCACAGAACCAAACGTTAAAAATTTCACCCACATTTACATCTGTTATATTTTCTTGCAAAAGTCTGTGTACTTGTCACATCAATACACGCAATGGATACTTCTAAACACGTAGGGTTATGATATAGAGCCGTCTTTTAATTTGTGTACTTTAGCTTTGCACATTTTTAATAGGCCACAGTTTTTTGTAAACCACAACTCTGCTGAGTTTAAAATGCACTAAAGGAGATAAGTTCTTATAGCGGCTTTGCATGCAGTTCGATTATTTTGCTGTAATAAAGTATTTATCTTTTCTGTTTTGTTTCTTTGATTTTTATTGCCGTGTGCGACTTTATTGTTGTGCTTTGATAAATGCATGTTGGTGTGTTTTCTGTCTATGCTTTCAGATTACAAAGTTCCTTTTCGGGAAGACTTGTGTGGCTCTGAAAAGAGCCGTTTTGGTGGAATGTAGTCGAGGTGCCAGATGGATTTTACATGTTGTCCTCTTCACTGTTGCTGTCGGAGTCTATTTCGTACTGAGCATCTTGTCCAATTAGTTTGCATCGAAGTGCAGTGATGACATCAGCTTTATTGCAGGCGTATTCGTAGTAAGCATTTCTGAGTCCTTCTCCGGCGGCTATCTTCAGACGAAGGCTGTAGCGGAATGATTTGTTTCCTTCTTTGTTGGCACGGTCGTATCGGATTTGGAGATCGTCGAGGTGCTTGTTGAAAAACACAATTTGCTCGCATGCCTTTTGAAAGGTCAGCTCTGCTTTCCGCAAATCTGCAAACAACTGGAAGTGTTTGGAATCCATGGCAAGAAGTGTAAGACGGCAGTTTTATCGAGTTTTCCTGCTTGACATAAGAAAGCGTAATGCAAGCTTGAGAGCCAGCAAACAATTTATATGAGGTTTGAGTGACACTTTGCAAGATGTTTAACTCCTCGCCACGTCGTCACTGAGTTAGTCCTGACAGACATTCTTAAAGAATCAGTTGCAAACTTACTGATGACAAAAGGTGATCAGCGGAAACAATGGTTAGCCGCCATTTTCCTTTAATCCCCCAGCGCCTTGCCGTCACTCACGCACCCGCACACAATTCAATTTATTTTTAAAATAAATTGGTCTCTTTGTACTACATTTCTATACAAAAAATACTGAAAGAAAAACCAATGATTTCAAGAAAATCTTACAATTTTCAATTTGCTGAGGTCAAACCAAAACTGTGAGTTCAAATAATAATCAGTGTGTCAGCTGTATGGATGCAACAGCTACAGATAGCAGATAGAAACAACGGTGCAATCTAATTGGCACGAAAAATGTCTTTATAGGCAGGCAGATAGCTTGAGAAATAAAACATAACTTCTTTGCAGAAATTTTGAATTGGCACCTTGATTAAGGCCTATAAAGCTATCTCAACGCTGCATATTTCATAAGTAGTCTCACAGAACCAAACATTGAAAATTTCACCCACATTTACATCTGGTATATTTTCTTGCAAAAGTCTGTGTACTTGTCACATCAATACACGCAATGGATACTTCTAAACACGTAGGGTTATGATATAGAGCCGTCTTTTAATTTGTGTACTTTAGCTTTGCACATTTTTAATAGGCCACAGTTTTTTGTAAACCACAACTCTGCTGAGTTTAAAATGCACTAAAGGAGATAAGTTCTTATAGCGGCTTTGCATGCAGTTCGATTATTTTGCTGTAATAAAGTATTTATCTTTTCTGTTTTGTTTCTTTGATTTTTATTGCCGTGTGCGACTTTATTGTTGTGCTTTGATAAATGCATGTTGGTGTGTTTTCTGTCTATGCTTTCAGATTACAAAGTTCCTTTTCGGGAAGACTTGTGTGGCTCTGAAAAGAGCCGTTTTGGTGGAATGTAGTCGAGGTGCCAGATGGATTTTACATGTTGTCCTCTTCACTGTTGCTGTCGGAGTCTATTTCGTACTGAGCATCTTGTCCAATTAGTTTGCATCGAAGTGCAGTGATGACATCAGCTTTATTGCAGGCGTATTCGTAGTAAGCATTTCTGAGTCCTTCTCCGGCGGCTATCTTCAGACGAAGGCTGTAGCGGAATGATTTGTTTCCTTCTTTGTTGGCACGGTCGTATCGGATTTGGAGATCGTCGAGGTGCTTGTTGAAAAACACAATTTGCTCGCATGCCTTTTGAAAGGTCAGCTCTGCTTTCCGCAAATCTGCAAACAACTGGAAGTGTTTGGAATCCATGGCAAGAAGTGTAAGACGGCAGTTTTATCGAGTTTTCCTGCTTGACATAAGAAAGCGTAATGCAAGCTTGAGAGCCAGCAAACAATTTATATGAGGTTTGAGTGACACTTTGCAAGATGTTTAACTCCTCGCCACGTCGTCACTGAGTTAGTCCTGACAGAACTTCTTAAAGGGTCAGTTGCAAACTTACTGATGACAAAAGGTGATCAGCGGAAACAATGGTTAGCCGCCATCTTCCTTTAATCCCCCAGCGCCATGCCGTCTCTCACGCACCCGCACACAATTCAACTTATTATTAAAATAAATTGGCCTCTTTGTACTACATTTCTATACAAAAAATACTGAAAGAAAAACCAATGATTTCACGAAAATCTTACAATTTTCAATTTGCTGAGGTCAAACCAAAACTGTGCCTTCAAATGATAATCAGTGTGTCAGCTGTATGGATGCAACAGCTACAGATAACAGATAGAAACAACGGTGCAATCTAATTGGCACGAAAAATGTCTTTATAGGCAGGCAAATGGCTTGAGAAATAAAACAAAACTTCTTTGCAGAAATTTTGAATTGGCACCTTGATTAAGGCCTATAAAGCTATCTCAACGCTGCATATTTCATAAGTAGTCTCACAGAACCAAACGTTAAAAATTTCACCCACATTTACATCTGTTATATTTTCTTGCAAAAGTCTGTGTACTTGTCACATCAATACACGCAATGGATACTTCTAAACACGTAGGGTTATGATATAGAGCCGTCTTTTAATTTGTGTACTTTAGCTTTGCACATTTTTAATAGGCCACAGTTTTTTGTAAACCACAACTCTGCTGAGTTTAAAATGCACTAAAGGAGATAAGTTCTTATAGCGGCTTTGCATGCAGTTCGATTATTTTGCTGTAATAAAGTATTTATCTTTTCTGTTTTGTTTCTTTGATTTTTATTGCCGTGTGCGACTTTATTGTTGTGCTTTGATAAATGCATGTTGGTGTGTTTCCTGTCTATGCTTTCAGATTACAAAGTTCCTTTTCGGGAAGACTTGTGTGGCTCTGAAAAGAGCCGTTTTGGTGGAATGTAGTCGAGGTGCCAGATGGATTTTACATGTTGTCCTCTTCACTGTTGCTGTCGGAGTCTATTTCGTACTGAGCATCTTGTCCAATTAGTTTGCATCGAAGTGCAGTGATGACATCAGCTTTATTGCAGGCGTATTCGTAGTAAGCATTTCTGAGTCCTTCTCCCGCGGCTATCTTCAGACGAAGGCTGTAGCGGAATGATTTGTTTCCTTCTTTGTTGGCACGGTCGTATCGGATTTGGAGATCGTCGAGGTGCTTGTTGAAAAACACAATTTGCTCGCATGCCTTTTGAAAGGTCAGCTCTGCTTTCCGCAAATCTGCAAACAACTGGAAGTGTTTGGAATCCATGGCAAGAAGTGTAAGACGGCAATTTTATCGAGTTTTCCTGCTTGACATAAGAAAGCGTAATGCAAGCTTGAGAGCCAGCAAACAATTTATATGAGGTTTGAGTGACACTTTGCAAGATGTTTAACTCCTCGCCACGTCGTCACTGAGTTAGGCCTGACAGAACTTCTTAAAGAGTGAGTTGCAAACTTACTGATGACAAAAGGTAATCAGCGGAAACAATGGTTCGCCGCCATTTTCCTTTAATCCCCCAGCGCCATGCCTTCTCTCACGCACCCGGTCACACTTCAACTTATTCAAAAAAATTGGCCTCTTTGTACAACATTTCTATACAAAGAACTCTGAATGAAAAATCAATGATTTCACGAAAATCTTACAATTTTTGAATTTGCTGAGGTCAAACCAAAACTGTGCCTTCAAATAATATATATGGATGCAACAGCTACAGATAGCAGATAGAAACAACGGTGCAATCTAATTGGCACGAAAAATGTCTTTATAGGCAGGCAAATGGCTTGTGAAATAAGACAAAACTTCTTTGCAGAACTTTTGAATTGGCACCTTGATTAAGGCCTATAAAGCTATCTCAACGCTGCATATTTCATTAGTAGTCTCACAGAACCAAACATTGAAAATTTCACCCACATTTACATCTGTTATATTTTTTTGCAAAAGTCTGTGTACTTGTCACATCAATACACGCAATGGTTTCTTCTAAACACGCAGGGTTATGCTATTGAGCCGTCTTTTAATTTGTGCACTCTAGCTTTAGTAGTATAGGGAATAGGTGTTCTGGCGCACCTCATTCCTGGGTCCATTCCCATAACAAATAGAGTCTCCCAGCCCCCTTTCCTTTCCCTGCTTCTGGGGGGGGGGGGGGGGGGGGTTGTATACACACTATAGGTTCTGGTGCACCCTCCCCTTGGGACCCTCCCTATAACAAATAGAGGCTTCCTCCCCCCTTTTCCTGCTTCCCCCATACCTCCCCCCCTTTAGGCGCCTCCCGAGCCAAGGCATACACGCTTATTTACAAGTCTAGCCGACACACACACATGGATATGAGGCGACCTAGTTGGCATTTAACAGATAAGGCGTATAGTCTATATTTAGGCCAGCTGTGTTGCACAACAGGGTTCATTCAGCTGATTTTCTCCCCAGGGTAGGGCTTAATCTACGGGTTTTTATGAAAAATAAATGTGACAGCCTTTATCAGCGTGTCTTGTTTGATAACATCGGGCATTTTTTGGAGGATTGCAGATATTTTGTTTATGCGGAAAAGTCCTTCCAATTTAACCCATGTTTCGTGGGTCGTAAGATATAGCTTAGTCGGCTGACAGATGTTGGAAAGGCGCTGTGTGTAAGGGGTGTATTCATATACTACATATATAAGGGGGTGTTTGCTAGCTCAAATCCGGATTTGGTCTCCTGGATATGTAGTATATGAATACATTACCTGCATATGGCGCCTGGCTCTACGCACTTCTTAGGACTCTCTGCAACTTTCGACAGTTTCGGAGACTGAGAGACCTTACCAAGAGGTGTTGTAGACGGCTCAAAGGTAGTGGGATGTGTCAGCTCCAATTAACCCCCCATTCATCCACATTTACATCTGTTATATTTTCTTGCAAAAGTCTGTGTACTTGTCACATCAATACACGCAATGGATACTTCTAAACACGCAGGGTTATCCTATTGAGCCGTCTTTTAATTTGTGTACTTTAGCTTTAGTGGTATAGGGAATAGGTGTTCTGGCTCACCCTTTTCTTGGGGCCCTCCCCATAACAAATGGAGTCTCCCAGCCCCCTTTCCTTTCCCTGCTTCAGGGGGGTATATACACACTATAGGTTCAGGTGCACCCTCCCCTTGGGACCCTCCCTATAACAAATAGAGGCTCCCACCCGCCTTTTCCTGCTTCCCCCATAAAACCCATCCTTAGGCGCCTCCCCAGCCAAGGTATACACGCTTATTTACAAGTCTAGCCGACACACATTTAACATGGCATTTAACAGATAAGGCGTATAGTCTGTATATAGGCCAGCTGTGTTACACAACAGGGTGATTCAGCTGATTTTCTCCCCTGAATAGAGCTTAAACTACGGAATTTTATGAAAAATAAATGTGACAACTTTTTCCAGCTTTTCTTGTTTGATAACATCCAGTATTTTTAGGAGGATTGCAGATATTTTGTTTTTGCGGAAAAGTCCTTCCAATTTAAGCCCATGTTTCGTGGATTGTGGGATATAGCTCAGTCGGCTGACAGAGGTGGGATAGGCGCTGTGTGTAAGGGGTGTATTCATACACTACATATATAAGGGGATGTTTGCTAGCTCAAATCCGGATTTGGTCTCCTGTATATGAATACATTACCTGCATATGGCGCCTGGCTCTACGCACTTCTTAGGAATCTCTGCAACTTTCGACAGATTTGGAGGCAGAGCGACCTTACCATGGGGTGTTGTACATGGCCCAAAGGTGGTGGGATGTGTCAGCGCCAATTTACCCCCCTAACGGTGGGTCGTTAGCGCAAAAAATCCGGAGCCCGCCGTTAGGGTGGTGGTTAATTGGTAACAGGTTGAGCTATAAACCAGGCCTTTTGCATTTTTTTACCATGGGTTCGAGCCCCACATTGGGCAGATTTTTTTTTTACCCTCTTTCACCAGTCCAACTGGACGGGTAATCCAGCCAAAAGGGGTATTTTGACAGGCAAAATTTCAAATCAACATTTTTTACGGCGAGTCCCAGCCCACAGACCAGTACACTGTTTCAAAGTGTATTAACATTATATGTATGTATACTAGATTGTGAATATTTTTCTAACATGTAAGTTTTCAAAGTGTATTCATATATGTATTCAGATGACAGAAATGATGTTAAACATGCACTACTGTGTCACTGTGCCAAAAGTTAATTTCTCGACATAGATATGTGACTGATAGTACATGTATTTGAATTGTTTCTTGTTTTGTTTTGTTTTTTTTGTATTTTACAAAGTTTATTTCTACCTACTGTGACTTAGCTGCTCAAATCGTATGGTGATTGGTGACACTACTCTTTTTAGTGAGTGACAGTCACAGATTCAGTGGTGATAATTTTGCCTGTTCTCAGTCTCAGTTGTAAGAGCTATGTATACTGTATTCTGATTTGGTTCCGTTGCATTTTAATGTGAAGTAGTGTAAGCGTGAGTGACATGCACCTGCTGTACCAAATTACCATGCATTTTGATTATTTTCCTTTTATATGTATTTTTGTGTATTTTATTGTTCACAGTTTATTTATTTCTACCTCCTGATTCACAGCATTCACACTTCAACTGTCAGAACTGCTGTGCCAAATTGCCGTTGTTTTCCTTACATCTGTATTGAATTGTGTATTTTACAGTCCAATTTGTTTTTCTACCTCCTGTTTCACACTTGGTTGTCGAAAGCATAACAGATTGTAACCTTACATACTTTAATATAAAATTTATGTACTCTTTTTAGTGATTCGCACTCAGTGTCAGTCATTGGTGGGAAAAGTGTGATATATTTGGTGCCCCTAAAACTGTCAATTTCTTGGGTCCAATAGTAATACATTATTTCCAGTGATATAATAGCAATTAAAGCTATTAAAAGGTCTTGATTTTCAATGATACTGTGACGATAAAATGTCTTTGGCGGCAGACCCCCTGCTTATTTACGGGGGCCTCAAACGGCGGCCCCCAAACCCCCTGCCTTCTGGACGCCCTATTGTTAGATCCTGGCTAATGCCCTGCCCCCGGGGCTCTCGAGACATAGCATGGGGGTTGCCCTGGGCACCTCCCCAGAATATCATTCGGAAAGAGCATTTTTCAGCTCTTGCCGAGCTAGTTTTCGGCCGCGATCTATAAGCTGTTTTTTTCGTGCTTTCATCGATCTCTACGGCGTTGAATACCTTACGAGACTTGGCGTGCATCTCCTGCTTCAGATCAGAGTAGTTCTTGAGCTCCTGAACGATTTGCTTGAACTCTACGTCTAAAATAACACCATCAGATAATGCCGTAGATACCTGCGCACGCATGCTGTTAAGTTTGGCCTCGAATAACAGCCTTATATCGTTCTGTTTCTTGGCCTTTGCGTGAAGTCGGTGGCTAACGAATTTTCTGGCGACATTTAAGACACCGCAAGCTAGGGCCGCAGCTTCCATGGCCAAGACAGCAGGGGTTGCAATTATCGTTGTGAGTAGCCCCACGCCAGCAACCCCTAGGCCCAAACCGGCCGTGAGCATGGCTGAATCAAGGGCCTCGGTGGCCGAGACACCACGCCGGTACTTTTTATACAGGGCCCGGCGGAGATCTCGCTCAGATTCAAGCTGCCTCTGTATTTCGCTGATATACTGCAGGCGATGTGCGTGCGCCAAGCTCTCCGGCGGCGCGGTCGGGGCCAAGGGGTTTTCAGCCATAATCGTCGGTGCGGTCGGGGCCAAGGGGTGGTCATCCGTAATCGTCGGCGCCGCACACTCCGGTGGCAAAGGGTTTTCATCCTAGATCGTCGGGTACAGTCGTCCCATATTGCCCGTCCTACGAATCAATAACGTCGGTAAGCTCTAAATTGTCAACATGATTACTAACACGGAAGCGGTAAAGGCTTATACCGCAGTCTAAATAGATTTGATCGAGATTTAAAACGCCCCCCCCCCCCCCCCCTGTGACGACTCGTATATCTTCGAGAGAGCTCCGGATGACTGGGTCGTCCTGGGCCTGTAATTTGATCATAAGTCTGAGATCCTTTCAATTGTGCTCTACAGGCCACCTTATTTTCACCCCGGTAATCAAGGTGCAACGGCGACTGCCCGCGCCAAGTATGAGGTCGAAGATAAGTATAGATTTAGGGTATAGGGTTTAGTGGTAATGCGGCCTTAAAATCGGTTTGCGCGGTAAGACGTAAGTTCTCTACAACCGGCGACGCTATTAGTACGAAGCGGCCTCTTCTGTCCCAATCTAGAAGACAGCGGCTGGTTGGTATGTACGACACGAAATAGGTTCCGGAGTTGAAAACTTTTTAAACATCGATCACGGTGGCCTGGACCGTCGTCGGGGTCACCTTCACATCTATAAACCAATCGGGGTCGCGAGCTCTGGTAAGAACAAAGCGGTCTTCAAGGCGAATTATTGACAGTTTTTGTTCTTCAATCACCTCAGACGGCGGCCTGCGCTCTTGCTCTACAGATGATGAGACATCTTCAAGGGGAGCAAACGTGGTAGGTTCTGCTTGTCCCCTCCCCGTAATGTTTTTGCGGTTGTACTTGCCACTTTGAAACTCGAAGGCGTAGATTTTACCTTCCTGGACTTGAAGTTCGAACTCCGACACATCTGCCCAGTCGCTTAAAGAGAGGCACGCAGACCCGGGACCGGTTGCGTGCACCATACTCATTGTATTTCTAGGGTAGCACTGAGGTACCCTACATTAATATACTTGCCGTCCTTGTCTAAAAGTGCCACGGTCAAGTGCGCTATAGAGTCGGCGCGCAAGGTTTTGTACTGTGGGTTGGGAAATGAAACCGTCTTCCCGCAGTTAATCCCTTCACCAGTCACGGCGATGGCTTTAAGTAGTGTGAAACCGCCACCGAAATCTGAGGTTATTCTCACGTTTTCTGAGGTGCTCAGTTCATCTAAATGCACGAAGACTTCTTTGTGTGACACCAAGTTAGGTAGCTTTTCACCCTCCATAGTCCCCCCTTAGGGAGTCATCCCGTCGGAGAACCCTAAGATTGGGGAAAGCTCTTGGAGTATTATGAAGGTATTTCTAGGGAGGGTAAGGACTAAGCGGCCCGTGGCTTCATTCATTCTCAGAGATACCCCATGCGGGCGGAATATGTCCTTGTCCAGCGTACAGACATTGTAGTGGCCCGTCGGCACTTCAACACGTTTGTCCTCAAGCAAGAAGCCCACTCCGGAGGGGATATTCACCCAGGCCGGGTAGAATGTTATCTCGCGAAGGGCGGTTTTAAGGCGGCCGTCGAGGTTGTTAAGGGCATGAGGCAGCGTGTGCTGTGCGCCATTTAGAATGTCAGTCAATGTGATGAACATCTTAGCCACGATGAACAGTGAGGCTTACAGGTTCAATAGAGAGGCCACTTACAAGGCCGGGGCATTTCATAGTATCTAAACCCACGCAGAGCAGCTCACGCGATTTGACATCTACATTGATGAAAAGAAGGCCTTTCCAGTCCAGTTCACAAATGTGTTGGCCAAGTACCGGCTGCCAAAGATAACCGACAATGAAATTGTTCGGGCCTAGAACACCAATCCAATGCTATTCTGGCAGAACCAAGTGAACTTTCCGGTCTGGTGCACAACCACGGGCTGTGGCGTCTCTGCAAAATACCATCTTCTCGCCCCTGACCTAGGAATAAGGGCCCTGTACACGTTCCATGTGTATCACCAAGTTAGGCGGATCTTGGAAGAGATCCAGGCCCCCCTGCCGCAAGACAGAGCGTGGGCGACATTCGACCACCCCTACGACAAGAGGGCCTATGAGAGGATTTGTAGGGAGTTCCGCGCAGATAAGCACACGGACTGGAGGCGCAGGGGGGTGAATCACGGCCTCGGAGTGGCATATTTCTATATCACGAGAACGGGCTACAGCCCCATTGCCGATGGGACCTTCGTTCCGAGCAGGATGTCGTTCTCTAGAAAGCCTAGAGCGCTCCACGTCGACCACATCGAGCAGGACGCCGAGGAGGCTTGGGCGGCGGTAATTGTCGACACACCCCAAGGATTCCAGCAGCCGGGCGTAGAGCGCCTAAACGATTCCATCAGGACATACGTGTGGGCTCTTTTAGGCGCCCAAGCGCAAACAAGGGCGCGTATTCTAGGCAAAAGTTTGCCGCGAACGTTGAAGACGCTATTTCCTCTCCGATCGACCTTCCGTCTGCTATCAAACGCTACCAGGACGTGCTACAGTATGCCGGGAGCGCTGTAGACTTTGTCTATGGCATAGGCCTATATTTGGCCCCCAGCGACATGCTTCTGCAGATCGGCCATGTGGTGAACTAGAACAACAAAATCGTCGTGGCCACAGAGGACCAGAAGCTAGGCGCCAATGAGGGTGTGAACGCTAAAATGCCGCCCACTTTGCACAAACGCGCACCTTCCCACGGGATCGTTGAGCCACAAGAAAGCGTCCCCCCACCCACCGCGCGCGTTCAGCATGTTGCTGCCGCCGGAGGCAAACAAGAACCCCTATTTCCAAAGCAAAAGAATCACGATGCGAAGAAGATAGCCAACGTCGTCGCTGGGGTTAGTATCGGCTTACTGCTGCTGTGGACTATGCGGTAAATACTTACGAACAGCCACGAGCATTAGGCTACCTACTGCGACGACTAGAGAACAGACATTATCGGCCAGCCACCCAGCCGCTTTCCCCAGAAGGTTCAGTAGCCAGGACACGATACTGCCAATAATACCCGGAATCGAGGGCGCGCGCCAGGGACTGGACTGGACCCGCCAGTCAACGCCAACTTTATCGCTAGCCCCAGTGTCGAGATCGCCATCCCAATTGCCGTGAGAATGGAGACCACGGTTATTCCCTGCTCCCGGAAGAGGGTGCGGACGCGCTCGGTTAGAGTGGTATCCTTGTGTAGGATGCGATCGACCGTCTGCTTGATGCGGCGTATTTGCGTGCGCAGGGCTTCGCCCGTTAAAGAGGCTGCTTCGAGCCGGGGCACCCTCTCGTCCTCGACATTCCTTATCCGGTCTGCGATCCGGCGCCGGGAGAATTCATCAATGGCCTCCTTCAACTTCTGTTTTTGTTTTGCGATGTCCTTATCGAGGCTTGACAGCTTGGCGAGGTTATTCGTGTGTTCGCCTTCCGAGGTCTGCAGTGCCTTGTCAAGCCTCAGAAATTCTCGCATGGGAAAAGGAGGGTCGTTTATCGTTTCAAGAGCAAGCCCGACCTCACTATCCGTCAAGCTTGTTTCCATTGTGTGGACAGCATCATCGGCCTTTTTCGCTGCTTGGTTTAAATCCTTCAGCTCCATGGTATCTGCCTCGGCGGCCGCGGCACCGAGTTTTGAAGTCGCTGTCTCCAGGGCTGCGACTGCTGCCGGATGCAACGATGGCTGGATTTTCTTTCTCAAGTTTTCAAAGCCCAGCCCCAGTCGAATGGCATCACCCCTCCTTTTTGGTTGGCGATTGATGTGAGGACTCGCGGTCCACCTGTTCGTTTGTGGATGATTTTCACATTGCAGTAATCCTTGAGTCGCACTTTCCCTTCTTCGCTAATCTCAAAATTCATGTAATAGCGTTTGAGACTTTTGGGGGGGAGGCCATACAGCTCCTCCAAGCTTTTGTAATAATCATTAACGGCTTGCGCTAATATCCTTCCTTCTGGGGATTTGAGGAACTCGTCAATAAAGCTTTGATGCTCGGGAACATTATTACCTGGAAGGAGAGGGTCCGCTCGTCGTCGATGTTGTTCTCCTCTCTGGCATCGTTTTGGGCGTTGTCCTCTCTGGCGTCGTACGCCTGGTTATCAAAGTCATAGTCTGCCATAATCCTCGTATTGAACATTGCAAGGTATGCCTTCAATACAACAATGGATGCATACGGACGCAGGCTAAACCCTTTCAGAACACTCCGTAGGCCTCGGGGGGTACAAGGTGTACGGCAGTCGTTGGTCGTCACCAACAACCCGAGTAGGATCGACTAGAATCAACAACTCTTGTTCCGCTTTCCGCAAATGACGTCATTGTGCGCGGAGTACGAACTGACGTTCAACGATTACGGCCGGGTCATCCAGGCAACAGACGATGCCGACGCGACTTACACCATCGACAACATCAGCCTGGAGTTCGATATGGTCACCGAAGAGGAGCTCGCTCCGCACCAAGTTTGCCATGGGCGTCTTCATTCTGTATGATCGCCTCCTCCGCCACCTAAAGTTTGTGAAGGACAAGTCTGATACTCTCTGGAACATAAACCTGAACACGCTCGCGGGAGCCATGAAGGGCATCTCCATGCTGTTCGAGACCAAATGAACCCCGTGGAAGAGGAGGTCGGAATCCTTCTACAACCCGAAGATATCCAAAGTAGAAGTCACAATAGAAGGGGTCCCCAATCAGCTGTACAGCCAGGGCATGCGGGCGTACCAGCAATGGGGCGAGGTCCAGAGGTTCTTCGCCAGCTCACCCCTACGAAAGCGGGACCCTGAGGTGGCCAGGGTCGTTAAAGACTTAGGCCTGGCAGACGTCTCCCTGGAAGAGTTCTTGACGCACAAGCACGCCTTCTGGCTTGACCTTCGGCCAAGCGACGATGACGAGCTGCATGGCAGTGGGAGGCGCGTTCTGAACGCCAGTGAGGTGATTACGATACAGGTGACAAAAGAGAGAGAAGATCCCGGCGTGTTGAACGTATATCTGTACGTGATCATGGACGCAAAGCTGCACATCCAGAATGGTACATTCGTTAGCGCTCTTTATTGATAACGCCCACTGCGCGATTATCTGTGCGCGGACGAACTGCGGCAAAACAGTCTTCGTGCTGGACCTGCTTGAAGGCCGTTTCCGCGGTTTTTTTTAATTACATTGTGATCCTGTGCCCCACTCTTAAGCATAACGAGGCGCACAGGCGGCGATGGAGACTGTCTGACCATGAGCTCTATTGTTTTAACCTCGGCGAGCGGCTCAACGACTGTCTGACAAAAGAAAGAAAGAAAAATGCTGTCATTCATGGCTTTCTCGGGCCGTCATACAAAGCAAAGCGTCTGGGTCCTCACTCACAAACACAACGCCGTCCTCAAAGACATTCGCAAGCAGAAAAGGTGGGTGGCTTTATTCCACTGCAAAGATCGGCGCTCGTTCAACGAGTGCCTGGAGGAGAACCACATCATCGAGGCCGACAGCGAAAAGGCAAAGGTTCGACAGAGCTCAAGAACAATCCGCATTCTACGCTCCTGCTAATGACTGATACGCCCGCCACATCTAAGATTATATATTAGACGTAGGCGCCCCTACGTCTAATAGACGTATGAAGCATGAATACCGACGAGCTTATAGACGAGATTCTGGGCGCAGAGGAGGAGCCCGGCCGAAGCCAACAGCCCGGCCGAAGCCAACAGCCTGGCCGAAGCCAACAGCCCGACCTCAGCCAACAACATGATGCACGGCAGCTCAGGGATAGGCTGGCGGCACTTGCGGTGGGTTGGAAGGCCAAACGATATCTGGGAAAAGACGTAACAGCCGCTGAGATCGACGCCATGAGCGACGAAGATGTTGAAAGAAGATGCTGAGGAGTTCCGGTGTCGACGAAGAGCGAAGGCGGCATGACCGCGCTGCCGCCCAGGAAAATTGGGCCCGAAAGCGCACCGAGCGCTTGGGCTGGATCAACGATGAACTCCGAGGCCAGGGCCACGCTGTCCAAACGTTCCGGGATGTCGACGCTGCAATCCGCGAGTATTCTATGGTCACGGGCAAAACTCTTACACGCGACGCACGAGACGCATGCGACGCGCGGCTGGGCACAGAGCCACAGCTCTCCGATTTGTATGTGCCTAGTGAGGATCAAAAACACCGTAAGATAACCTTCATCATCCTGTAAATGTGTGTGGTTGGGGGTGTGAGTTACGGAATCGCAAAACTCACCAAGTAATCCGAACTGACTGTGCCGGACTCACCATTAAGCTCCTCGCCGTATGGCAGGCACGATCTTAGTAGTGAGGTGGTTCTGCGCACTCAAATACGCCACGATGATTAACATATTTTTCGTCTCAAATCTGTTAGAGGGCTGCTAGAATACCTTGATGACATGGCTAGTAAGGTGTCTGCTACAGCTATCGTGGGTACTGGAAGGGTCGAGTGGCCATCCAGAAACTTGCCACTGCGGCAAAATTCTCCGAAGATGTGGTCCGGGCCTGGCTGAAAAAGCAGGCTATCTGGCAGATATACCTGTCTCGTACCAGAAAAATACCGAGGCCTATGTTCGATGTTTCCACGCCGAATGACATCCACCAAGCCAATCTTCTACTTCTACCACATGATCGGCGAGGCCGGAAGCTGTATAAGAACGCGCTGACAGTTGTTGATGTCGCTTCAAGGAGGAGGAATCTTTGGCTACTAAAGATTCCAAAGAAGTCGCTGATGCTCTCTCTTGCATTTACAAGCGGGGACCCCTTCGATGGCCGAAGCTTCTCCAAGTTGACCCTGGGCGCGAGTTTATGGGTGCAGCCAAAACTGGGTTTATGGGTGCGGCCAACTGCTGGCCAAACACGATGTCACAGTCCGCCGAGGTCGCGTGGATATCCACCGAGACCAAGGCATAGTGGAGCGTTTCAACCGTACTCTGGCTGAGGGGCTCTTTGGACATCAGCACGCCCAGGAGATGCGCCTCCCACCCGAACATTGGTCAACTGAATGGGTGGCTCGGCTGCCCTCTGTTGTGGCCGCTCTGAATAACGAGACAACGAGACTGATCGGTAAAAAGCCAAAAGACGCCATCAAGGCAAAAGGGGTGCCCCATAAGCCTTCCTCGACGGTTCCAGGTCGTCCCGTTGGACTTAATGAGCCGAAGATCTCCGAGGGTGTTGGCGTTCGTTATCTCTATCAGCCTGGAGAGCTGGAGGGCGGCCGCCGTCGCGCGACTCATCCTGTGTGGTCTCTAGAGATATATCGGCTTGGGCGCTCTGTCATATAGCCTAATGAACCCGTGCTGCACTATCTAATCGATACGTCGGATGGCCTGCAATGGGGATTCGTTCGTGAGGAGTTGCTTATAGTGCCTCCCGATACTCAGCTTCCCCCGGATGGGGTTTCTACGGCGCTAGTAGTTCCTCGAAGAGGATTGTCCATTCCAGCCCATCCTGCGGATGCCGTTAAGGAGGCGCATCTCTATGGCCATAAGCCAAGGTGTGGACACCATCTTCGGCGATCCCAGCGCTTACTATCGAAGGGGGACAGTGAGACCTTAATCAGGTGCTGCCCATAGATATGGTGGCGCTCTGATCGCAGCACGTCCATACCGTGTTGGAAGATCTTCTTCTCGAAGAGGGCCTCTTTGTACTGCTTATGGCGGATGCGCTTTTCCACAACTCCCTTTTTCACGCCCTTGACCTTGTGAATGTTGGCTCCACCTGCCTCCAGAATGGAGTACATCTTGGGGCGCAGACCAATGTATTCTGCGATCGGCCGCCCCGCGCACTCTTCTTTCATTTTCCCCAAGGCCTTCACATTTGCTACGCTGTGCAAGGGGTGGTCTTGGGGGTAATCTGAGGTGTGGTAGAGCTTTGTATTCTCAGCCATATCCCTATAAACATCCTTAGTCTGAATCTCGAGTAGCAGACTCTCCGTGTCAGTGTAGAGGAGCTGGTAGCGCTCTCCGTACTGGGCCTTCATGTGGCTGTAGTAGAAGTCGTACATCAGGTGCTTGGAGAGATCTACAATGCTCATGCCAACATAGATAGGTCGGTTTAGGACTAGACGGGTCTTGTGCATCTGAATCGTTGCGAGGTCATCATCAAATACGTTTGCCCGTGCGAAGCTCGGGTTGACTATTAGGCGTCGGAGCTTGTCGTCTTCATTAGAGCGTACCAGCTTGACGTCCACACGCTTCCGAAGGTCCTCCATAGTTTTTCCGAAGACCGAGTTGTTCATTAGCTTGTACAGGTCCTTCTCGAATTTACTCGCTGCCGTTTTTCGGAGCTCGGTGTTCATCCTGATATAGGGTTCCATCCAAGGGCCTGGTGAACCTTTGTCAGGCGCATTCCCAGAGATAGATACAGCTGTAGGTTCCCGTAGTGCAGGACGTACCGTTCTTTGTAGCGGAGGTTGGTAACCAGCTTTTCGACCTCGGTAGGGGCTTTCTTGCCGAGAAGGCCGTGCTGATAGTCTGATATCCACTCTTTCTGGACCACCAGACGCACCGGGGCTAATGGGTAGCTGTTATGTGCGTTATGTAGGTCGGCCGGATACTCTTTGTCGGCCTCGAGGATGTAACCGGAAGGACTGTCGTGGGGGTGGGTAGCAATCGTTTCACCGAGACGCTGCGCGTCACCTACCCACTGGAAGCCGCCCGTTGGAAGGAACTGACCTATAGCCCAGCCATATAGATTTTTGGCGTCTAGGTATTGGATGTAGCTGTTTGGGATTTCGGGGTTGTGTCCCTCCACCTGCGGATTATTGGCTTTGGCGTATCGCTTACTTACCATGGAGATACCTCCTCGCAACCCCTTCTCAGTGAAGACATGTTGGTCGTAGTCTGTCAACAGCTCCAGCTCTACCCCGGATTTCTTGAACAGCGCATCCCACGAGAGACCTGGGCTCGTAAAGTAGTGAGCAGGGTCCAATCCATACGGCCGTAAACATGTCTTCCGGAAGGCCTCAAACACATCGGCCAACAGGGGCACGTCTGTGCGGCAGTAAAGGTCTGTGTAGTCTCCCAGATTGGTGCAGTCAAATGCCTTCCATACTTGTTGAGCGTGGATGTAGTCCTTATAGCTAATGCCTGAGACTTTGAACTTACTGTAGAAAGCCTCTTTGGGTGGGAGGCTTTACTCGTCGAAGCGCTCCCAGGAGTCTATATATTCATAGAGGTAGACGCCCTTGCGCATGAGCAACTAACTTTTTTCTTTGGCAGGCTCATACCGGGCTGTGATGTGGAAAGCCTCAGGTTTGTTGGCCTCTACCAGATTGTCAAGAGAAGCCGGTAAGAATTGAAGGCTGTCGATGAAGCGGAGCTGCCCCAGCGAGAAGGAGATGTACTTTTCCGTGTTGTTGGGGATGCAGGAGATGCGGCCCTCCACCTTACTTATGGCTTGCATCAGGAGGTGCCCATCGTAGCCCCGTAGGTTGTGGAAGACTACTGGTATGGCTGTCTTAGGACCCAGCCGCAACTTTAGGTTGCATGCGTTATGGGCCGCGCCTCTGTACTTGCCGGTGATATGGCAGTGATCGGTCACAGAATCGGCGCCTAGAGGCTTCTCACACACGTGGCAGGTTGCGGCGTTGTTGTGGGCCTGCCAGTCCTGGGGAGTCATCCTCATGGCTATAGGGTTAGCTAGAACATTTTGGATTTCCCGCTCCTCCTGTCGGAGAGCTCTGAGGAAGTGTTCCGTCGCGTCAGAGCCTCAGTATTCCACGGGAGGTTTTGTGCGGCCGTTGCAACGCACCACAACATAGCAGTAACTGCAGGGCTCGTGGTGCTGAGTCTTTTGAGTGCTGCTCTCTGTAGGTGACGGCGGCGGGCCTTCAACCTTTTTCGGTCAGAGCTGCAAAGTCGGCATATATGATGAACGGAGCCGGTAGCTGTTTGTGGTGGTTCTGAAAGGTGAACTTGTTTTCCTCCTCCTGGGGCATCTCCACCCTCACCGCCGTCTGGCCAATCCCACAGCATTCCGGCTTATGCGCCTCCCTTGTGTAACCGTGTAGACACCGCTCACAAAAGTGCTTGCGATTCCGTGTCTTACTTTCTTGGAACAGGAGACGATCGAAATCTTTTATCCACGTATAATGGAATTTGCCTGCCTTCCCAATCAGCAGCAGATTGATTCGGAGCTTTTCGCCGGTCTGCTTGCTGAGACAATGCACGATCACACCCTTGTCCCACCCGAACACATTGATGGCGAGGTCGTTCTTTTCCTCCACTTTAGGGATCTGAGAGATGGGCGTGGGGGCGTTGATCCCCAAAGTCAAGACCATCATTGGTGGGATACTTTGTTGGTCTCTGAGGGTGCCGCGCGGCTGGAAAAAAGGCAGATCGGAGTGCCCATCGGAGGCAGTCGTCGTCTTTGTTCTTCACATTGATGACTGCTTTCGTGTTACTCACAGCTGCAGGTAGGGGGGTGTAGGACCCGCCTCTCACTGGCTGATACCTTGCAATGTCAAGCCAGAGTGTTTGCACGCTATTGACAACCCACCCTGACCGTCGATGTGTCCATTTTTTCAGCACCTCCTGGATGGTGGGGAAGGCCTTATCTAGAGCCCCATCAATGTCACCAGCCTCTAAGAGGGCCTCTTGTTTGCTGTGGAGTACTGGGCTGGTATACTCTTCACTGCCATCGGCGTTGTCCTTTCGCAACTGAACCCTGAGTCCTAGTTGGAACTTAACCCCGTTGAGTGCCAGGATCTCTTCTTCTAGCTTCTGGCGAATAAGGGCTCGAATTTCTTTTAAGAAGGCTACTGGGTCCGTCCAAACGCCTTCGGGTACGCCCATCCGCCAGGCCCGGAGGAGATTCCTTATGGCCCTGCCGGTGTTAGTAAATTCTAGTTTCTTTTCACCCTGTATTCCGCCTAGCAATTCATCCAACTCCTCGTTACTGAGGAGGTTCTTGACGTCTTGCTTCAACTCCTCGTTAGTGAGGGGGTTCTTGACGTCTTGCTTCAACTCCTCGTTTCTTCGGGAGTTCTTGTTGTCTTGCAGCCGGTTTAACTCGGCCACAGCCGTTTTATGCCAGTCGAGGATCCCCTGCAATTCTTCCAAGGCATTGCTGGACCGTGGGTACTTGGGCCGCACACCTAGGAGCGTCTCAAACTCCCCCCGTAGTGCACGCGCTTTTTCATGGTGGTTCATTGTACGCGTCGAATTCCTAATGGTGCTGTTTCTCTAACACTAAATTTCGAGCGCTGATATCTGCCTGGTGGTGCTGTTTCTCTAATTGTAAATTTCTATAGCCGCCAGCCGGTTGAACTCGTCCAAGAAAGCCTTGTGCCTCTGCCGCCTTTCCCGCATCTGGCATTATGATATCCACAGGCCATGCAAAGCCGAAGTCGGTTTTTAACGCCCCGACCACATCTAATACATTGGTCTGTGCCAAGACATTTCCGCAGACTGGCTAAATGAATCCCGCAATAGTCCCCCAGACAGCTCTTACCACAGAGCTCGGTGCAGCCGATGGGTAGCCACCGACACTTATTGTAACCCCTTGGCATGTTGTATACACAGTTGGTGTAAAAGCATGCCTGGTGCAATTGGTATGTCTAATAGAACCCGAGAAGGGGCTGGGGGCCTCTATTTGTTCTGGGGAGGACCCCCAGGGGAGGGTGCGCCAGAACCTATAGTGTGTATACTACCCCCCAGAAGCAGGGAAGGGAATGGGGGCTGGGAGCCTCTATTTGTTATGGGGAGTGCCCCAAGGGGAGGGTGCGCCAAAACCCCTATTCCCTATACTACTCTACCCGTGCTGTAGTATATATATTTTAAACTGTAACATTTATTCCTGCTAGGAGAACATTACCGTTGTACACATCGCACGGGATATGGACTTAAGTTATTTGACGCCTTGGGTTTAGTCATCCATTATTGACAACACTCATACAAGATGCTTACTTCACAACGAGTAACAACCGTCATAACACATTGAAAGACATGACCCACAACTCCTAATATTGCGAGACCAAGCTCTTAGAAAAATGAATCTGAATCATGTGTATGTTTTCATTATTTTGTTGTAGTACATGTGGTCTACGGAAAAGACGGTAAGATAGCACGATTTCTAGCGTTGAAGCATATCCTGTGTGAAAGCATTTTTAACTGACTTAAATATATTGCGCTGTCCCTCTCTAGGGAGGGAATCTTTAGTTTCCTAGGTAAAATAAAACTGTGACGAAAAAGGTTGACATTTCATCTGTAAAGTGTTCTACCACAGTACCACGGTATCGCATTTCAACCATGACGATAACAGGTTAATGAGTTTTGTCGCGAACAAACTCAGTAGATTACGCGCTTATCCTTGACCAGAAGGCGATAGTTGAAGCCTAAACAGATGCTATGGTATGTTGGTCAAAATGCCTTTACACGACCGCACGATAGTGTAAGTCTAACACTTTTGTTTAGGCTTTGCTATCAGTCCAGCACGACAAGGCTACAGTTTATTTCTAATGGAAGATCACAACAGCCTAATGCTTTCGACCACGTTGAGCTTAAAGAATACATGAAAAGGTACTTTATAGAATGACTAGTATTACTTTAAGGACACTAAAGAAAGATATGCCAAAACAAATAGAAAAAAATTCTCATAAAGGTAAATTGACAGGAGGCTGCCTTTTTCCGGTTGTGTGTGACCACTTGCCAGCTATCACAGTGCGGCCGCTGTTCTAGTTTACTACCCATTCTGTAATATTTATATTTTAAACTGTAACATTTATTCCTGCTAGGAGAACTTTGCCATTGTGCACATCGCACGGGATATGGATTTAAGTTATTTGACGCCTTGGGTTTAGTCATCCATTATTGACAACACTCATACAAGATGCTTACTTCACAATGAGTAACCATCGTCATACCACATTGAAGGGTTTGACTGAGAACACCTGGTATTACGAGAGCAAACTCTTAAAAAATGAGTCTGAAATATGTGTATGTTTTCATTATTTTGTCAGTGCTACATATCGTCTACAGTGAAGACGGTAAGATAACCAGATTTCTAGCGTTCAAAGCATATCCTGTGTGAAAGCTGTATGAATACATTTTGTTTTTTGTTTTGTGTTTTAACTGACTTAAAAATATTGTCCTGTCTCTCTTTCAGGAGTGAATTGTTAGATTCCTAGGTAAAATGAAACTGTGATGAAAAAGGTTGACATTTCATCTGTAAAGTGTTCTACCACAGTACCACAGTATCGCATTTCCACCATGACGATAGCAGGTTAATGAGTTTTGTCGCCAACAAACTCAGTAGATTACGCGCTTACCCTTGACCAGAAGGCGATAGTTGAAGCCTGAACAGATGCTACGGTATGTTGGTCAAAATGCCTCAACACGACCGCACGACAGTGTAAGTCTAACACTTGTGTTTGCGCTTGCTAACAGTCCAGCACGACAAGGCCACAGTTTATTTCTAAGGCAAAGACGACAACAGTCTAATGTTTTCGACCATGTTGAGTTTAAAGAATACACGAAAGGCTACATTATAGAACGAATAGCATCGTTTTAAGGAAAGTAAAGAAATATGCCAAGGAAATGAGATAAAATTATCACGTGTAGAATAATAACGTGAAGATGCCAATTTACAATTTAACTAACAATTTCACCATGTTGTCGTTCCATGAAGGGGATAATTAAACACCATAGAGCGTGGACGTTTTATGTTAAAAACGCATGATTGCGTTTGCATTGGCTGATGACGAGTCAATTCTTACTTTAAACAGTGTCTTAGTTCTTTGAAGGTTTGTATTGATCGTTGTTATGGAAATTGATTATTTACCAGGAGCGTCTGTTATAGATGACAATTGATAGAGAAATGTCTGTTTCGACGAGCATGATTTTTATCCTATTTTCCTTTACAAAACCGGCTTTGATAATGTATTCATGAATATAAAGCGGATCAGTGTCAAGTTTCTGGCTAAATACTACACTTCTTTCCGTTTGTACGGTATGTTCAGAACAACTACTCTGTTTGTTTGATTTTCAAAAAGGGTTGCCATATTTACTGCCGACTCTATCAAACCCTTCTGAGTAGCTGTAGAGAATAGCGATGTCATTATTATAATGGTAATTAAATTGAAGACAGACTTATACGTCTCATTAATTGCAGTTAACATCACTGAGTGTTTCATTACCTAATTCTGCTTCAGATATTTTCCCCATCTGCGTGTAATTTGCGACTGTTCAGGTACTTGATTCAGGAGCTTAACCGGGACACAGTGTGATAGTGATGCTATATTCATCGTGTTGAATTAAGTCGCCATTAGGATGGCTGTGAGTTCAAGTCCAGCTCATGCTGGCTTCCTCTCCGGCCGTAAGAGGGAAGGCCTGACAACAACCTGCAGATGGTCGTGGGTTTCCCCCGGGCTGCTCCCAGTTTCCTCCCACTAAAATGCTGGCCGACGTCACATAAGTGAAATATCCTTGAGTACGGCGTAAAACACTAATCAAATAAATAAATAAATCTACGAGCAAGTGATTGAGTGCTTGGTACCTAACGTCGTAACATCGCAATTTTTCAGTCATGTGACGACAAAGGAATCCTTAGGGTGTATGTAATGTGCCTCCTTGCTGCAGGACGCATTTCCACCGCTCTTTCATCTAGTGCTGCTCCACTCAGACGACTTACCAAAGGCAAGTAAGCTGCCCCTTCCGAGCCATTATACTGATACGGGTCAACCAATCGTTGCACTATCTCCTTCATGCAGAACACCAAGCGAGGAAGTTACAACTTCCTCTTTTAAAGTCTTTAGTGTGACTCGACCCAGGATTGATCCTGGCTCTACCGCTTCCTTCGAATAATGTACGACTAACGACAGCTGCACTAAAGGTAAAACAACAGGATGTGACAAAGATAAGGATAATATCTTAAGAAAAAGACAAGTTCACCATGGACAAGAATATATTGCCACCGTCATACCACATTGATGAGCACGGCCATAAACATCTAACATTGCAGAGCAAACTCTTAAAAATCTGAAGTATGAGTTTGAAGTATGTGTATGTTTTCACATTTATGTCGGTGGTACATGTCGTCTACAGTGAAGAGGGTAAGATAACCAGATTTCTCGCGTTGAAGCGTGTCCTGTGTAAAAGATGTGAAGAGCACATTTTGTTTTTGTTTCTTTTTTAGCTGTCTTAAATGGTTTCCACCATGAAGATTGCACTTTTAAAAGTTCTGTCGCCAACAACTCATTAAATTATGCGCTTACCGTTGACCGGAAGGCGAAAGTTGAAGCCTAAAAAGATGCTACGGTGTATTAGTCAAAATGCTCCAACACGAGAGTTTAACACTTGTGTTTGCACTTTGCTAACAGTGCAGCACGACAAGTCCACAAAGTAAAGACGACAACTGTCTATTGCTTTCGACCACGTTGAGCTTAAAGAATTCATGAAAAGGTACATTATAGAACGAATAGAATTGTTTCAATTAAAGTAAAGAAACAAACAGAAAACAATTCTTATGAAGGTAAACTGGCAAGAGCCCGTATTTCACCAGTTTCGTTTGACCATTTGCCAGCCATCACACTGTTGCCGACGCGCTGCTTTTACTCTCTGTGCTGGAGGTTTTGAGTATAGTGTTGAATTCCTTGAGGCTCAACATAATGTCTCAACATTTTCCACTAGAAATAGGGACGCTGTATTTGTCTCTACATTGACGATTTGTGCTCGTGAATTTCACGTAAGAGTCAATGTGTGTTCAAATACGTCATGATGTGGAATAACTTTAACAGAACGTGGCATAATTCTTGGTTGTCAGCTGGTATACAAATGTCTGTTTTTGGCGCACAGATTCCTTTATTACGCATTTTGAAATACTAGCAAATATTCACACTTTGTAGCCTACTGACCTCATTTTAACACTGTTTTTTTTCAGATAAAAGCCTTGATTACAGCGCAATAGAAGATTGGTGTAACGGATTTGATGGATCGAGGAATATGATTCATGGAAACTTTTGCTACAGCGTACACATGGAGGGTCTCACGTGGTCAGCTGCGTCCAGAGATTGCCAAGCCAGGGGTGGTCAGTTGTTCAAGGCGGCCAGTAAGGAAAAGATGTCTGCTCTTTTTAAAAGGAGAATGCTTTTGACAGTATGGACTGGTGCAAAAGAACGAGATGGAGAATTTTACTGGACAGATGGTAATAAGTTTGATGATTAGTATTTAATGACTACATGTAATTATCTACATACTCGTTTCTGTCGCTTGATTATCTACTGATTCCTGGCTAATTGATTTTTGTTGTCAATGTACACTCATAAAAATAATCTTAACTTTAGCACAAAATCTGTTCCCTGACGGATGTAGAAGGTAGTCTGTTATTATAACATAATACTGTGTGATATTCCACATACGCCGTACGTGGGAAGGTCTGACAGCAAGGTCTGCTCCGCCCGGTTTCCTCCCAGTTGCCCGCCGTCGTATAAGTGAAATATTCTTGAGTACGGCGTAAAACACTAATCAAATAAATAAGTTATTCCAGCTGATATCCTGTTAGTCCAAAGCGATCTTTCTATTGAGTTAATAGAATGTGTGTGCTAAATTTAGCTGGCTAATCTACCACAATAACTGAATACATTATAGAGTCGCTCGAACACCAAACTTTGTTAAATTTGAGAGTTTGTAGCAAAAAGGTTTACAAACGTGTAAATGTAAATTCCCAGATGATGATATTGTAAGATGTTTCTCCTGAGGTAGCACGTTAGACAGTTTACATAGTAATAAGATACCCGGCCTTGGGACAAGAAATGTGTACATGCAGATTTCGAAGTCTTTATTGTAATCTATAGTTTACCACTGTAATGTTGATATCATCTTGTGTCCGTTTCGAGGGGGGGGGGGGAAGATCCAGAGTCAACCCTTGGTGGAGTCACACCGAAGACCTTATAAGAGGAAGTTGTAACTTCCTTCCTTGATGTTGAACATTAAAAGGATAGTGGAACGACTGGTTGACTCGTATCAGTATAATGTCTTGTGCGAGGCGGCTTATTTGCCTTCGGTAATCTTATCAGTGAGGGAGCACTACATAAAAGAGCGGCGGAAATCCGTCCCACAACAAGTATGTACATTATATGCACTTCGTGGTCATATGACCCCAATTACTCGCTCACTCGATATCATCTATTATATTCGCTGTTGCTTAAATGTTGTAGCACATAACAATCTATACATGTATGTAGCGACCTCGCAAGATCCACGTTATAGGCAATTAGGGTGACGTCAGCATCCGCGCATGGACTTCCCATCCTGATCCGCGTAGAATCATCACCACATCCGATCATCGTCGGCGTAGGATGGGCAGATTATACGCTTACAATGTAGAAATCCAATCTGGCAGTACCGAAGTACATGTACGCTCTTCTGTGCACTACGTATACCGCATTTTAATTTGATACTTTTTCCTTTGTGTTCCTTTCATAATTTCTATAATCATTCTGTTGAACTATCCGTCGTCTTCATTAACACACTGAGCGTGAAATACTTTTATTGTATTTTTGTTACATCCTTACTCCGTTTTATACAGTTTTGCTCTGGAAGGCGGGTAATATATAATGCATTAATGGGTATATTACTCGTCTCTTATTTCGTTTGTAGGCACTCTTGTTGTTGGTGATCTCTGGTCGACTAGTAAAAACATTGCAACAGAAATTAAAAGCTGGTTCAAAACAAGGACGTTGTGCCTCGCTGCATGCGTTGGATTTGGTAAATCATCAAGTACTATTAGCTATTGGTGGGGAAAACTGAGCTGTGATAACAAGTTTCCTTATGTCTGTGAGCATGGTAAGATACATTATTATACTTTATTAATCCATACCTTGATATTTAAAACACTTGTACTTCTTGTCATTAAATCAGACTTAATTCAATTGAAAGAAAAACCTCAATACGACACTGAAATACCAAATCTTACTATCATGTAAACACGTACAAACTTAACATTGTATCGCTGGGGGTAGAGGAGTTTCGTGGCCGAGGTGGTGAGCACACCAATGACCCAGGAGCGTCCCTATGTCACTGTTAATTCAAGCACAGCTTATTCTGTTTTCTTCTCCAGCAAGGTCTGACAGCAGCCCGCGGATGGTAGTGGGTCCCCTGGGGTCTCTTCCTGGTTTCCTCCCACCATAATTCTGGCAGCCGTATAAGTGAAATATTCTTGAATACGCCCTAAAACACCAATCAAATAAATAAATAAATATGGGATCGCACAATCTGACAATATTTCTAAAGCTTCCGAACTAAGGTCAAATTATCCACATGGTGCGGAATTGCATCTGATAAACAGGGGAATAAGGATGGCTATCCATTAAACTTGGAACAAAATCAACAGTCTGACTGACACAATGCATCGTCACCCTGGTTATTTAACAGTTGTCACCCTAAACAGATAATGTTGGTTTTAAACTGCCTGGACAGACATTATTAAATTTGTTTGTAATCAGCTCAACAATCCCACACTTTCTTGCTGTTTACTGATACTGGTTGCGCCTGTTATCTAACTTACATTCATTTACTTTGACAGAAGTAATTGGAGTGATTGACAGCTAATATTCTTATTATGTGAACCAATCCCTTACTTTGTGATTACAATCACTCGCTATTATAAGCATATATAAAATCTCATTTTAACTTCATAACACCCCACTAATAAATGTTTTTGCCTGGATTTTGCCACATGTGTTCACAGAACTATGTTGACGTTATAACATGCTTCTTGTTTCCGCTGTTCCTTTTCATTCTCGAGCGTAATCAAAATGTCTTATAAAAGGTCAAATTACAGATCTATTTGCCTCCTGTAAAATTTGGCAACATTGAGGACGGTAAATGTGCTCCCCATGGTGTTTTTCGAGTCAGTTTATCCCATGTTCATCATATTTGACACAAACAGCAGCAAGGTGTAAAAGCTTACTTTCGCTGCACACCGTTGGCATAAATCTTGAATATTCATCCATACTAGAATATACTATTATTTCACACATGTATAATTCTTTTTCACTACAAAATGTTATTTGCATATATCTTGTGGACTTTCTGTCCTATGTCGTGATATCATGCGATCCACCAAATTGTTACCATATATTTATCTCCCTTAAGTGGGAAGGTCTGACAGCAGCGTGCGGATGTTCGTGGGTTTTCCCGCGGGCTCTGCCCGGTTTCCTCCCACCATAATGTTGGCCGCCGTCGTATAAGTGAAATATTCTTGAGTACGGGGTAAAACACCAGTCAATTAAATAAATAAATATATAAATATATAAATAAATAAATAAATAAATAAATAAATAAATAAATAAATATATTTATCTCAGTTGTCACACTATGTACAGATACAAGGGAAAGGAACTCAGCTGCCAGGTTAGCCTAACTAGGGGATGCTTCTAAAGTACATGTAACAATCTGTAAGACGGCTCTGCGGCCAGAGACCACATCATCTCCTCTCCGTTGTAACACAGGGTGTGCATGAAAACAAATTGTTTCCGTGATGTTATATTATAGGAAAATGCCTATCATTGGTTCGCTTTGAGCGATGTATTCGGTGGATATTTAGAATTTTCATATAGTTTGAGTATTGCTGTAGAGCTTACGTGATGTTTTGTTGTACAACCAGGGCTTGCTGGCCGCTAACGGAGTGGCAAACAAGGCTTTTTTCTTGTATGATTCAACATAGGGTGGCCATTTTGTTTTCACCCACGCTACAGTGATCACGTGATCCCCAACTGACGGGCTTTCTATATCTTTTCATTCATGTACTCTTTGCCTTGTGGCTCCAGATACCTACAATGCATCTATCCCAGAAGATGTTCCAACTAGTACCATGATAAGCACAACGCGAATTTCAGGTAATACATTTCAGAAGGTGGTCTTAAATGAGTCTTTTCATGTGTTTGTATATTAAATGCGATGACAATATTGCATTTTGGGTAAATCTAAGGTAATGACGTCTAATATGTATTGCAGTTAACATGCCCCGATACTTTTCTACTTGATTTTGCTTTAATCATGGTGCTAGAGGGGTTGCAATTGCTACTATTTAAAGATTTCCATAAACACTTAGAATAAAACTCTAAGGTAAACTGACAAGTGGCCAGTTTCACCTGTTACGTGTGACGACTTGCCACTCATCTACACTACGCAAGAGTAGTGTGGTTGTTATTGCCATTCTCTGTGGTAAACAATCTCTCTGATGCGATAAATAACCCTGAACCGTCTTTCAACCTAGCCAAATGTCGTGCCCAACCATTACAACATAAGATTCTTATTGCATCGTGCAGGAAGAGGTAAACTGACGTGATTTTCACGACAAAAACAAACAAGTTGCGAAACGTTGGGAATAATTCGTAATACATTCGTGAAAAAGACAGAAAATCGTGGCATTTTCTAACTCTAAATTAGGTACTTCGTAAGTCCATCGTAACTTTGCATACACTGGAAAGTATCTATTCTTCCCAAATTGGTCGATTTTGAGAAGCATTACGACGATGCTTCCGGAATGATTACGTCATCTTTACGCTTGCAACCGACAGCTTAGCGAATATTTATGAAGATTTTACTAATACTAACGAATTCTTGCCAATACGTTACATATTGACGTCGCAATGTATTCGTCTTTGCATTCGTAATGAATTCGTGTTCTAAGTTTCATGTCGACGAAAATTTCAAAAGGTTATAAAGCTCCGAAGCTGGACGTAAGTTCGTAATGATTCGTAAGTATCCGTTAAAGCTGCGTAAGTAATCGAAAAGTTGGCGGCTGCAGTGGTAAAGTTAACGGAATCACTTGGTAAACATCGCTGTGACGTAGCGGTTCTCAAAGTTAACCGATCAGAACGAAAACTTAAGTAGAACTTACCATAGAATGATCCCGATTTCTTGTAGCGTGTTCTCCTTTATACACGCATCATTTACCAATCTTCCCGAACGTTCTGCAACTTGTTTGTGACTTTCGCCAACATGTCATGAAATTCACGTCAATTTACCTCATGTTACACGATGCTTTGCTAATTATATGTCGTAATGGTTCGGCACATCTTTCGGCGAGGAGCAAACAGGGCTTTTGCCGCTACTTCAAATTTCATTCAAATTTGACTTTTTAAAAAAAATCTACAGGACAAGGCCATGCACAAGTTAAAAGTTTTAGGTGAAAATTGCTTTATTTATCTTTTATCAGTTTTCTATATTTTTTTGTTTTACCAGAGTCTAAAGCATCTCAGCACCTTCGTCCACAAAGTCTCAACCAGATGGAAAGTTAGTAAGACAGCTTTAATCTTTGAAAACTAAACTATTCAGGCTCTTATCACAAACTTAAATTGATCACATCATGTTGTATTATACAGGTAAAGAAGAATTCCTCAGATAAGACAAAATTTTATGGCAGTAAAAGTATGAGTAAGTTTCATTTAAATCTCGGATAATTACGTTAATATCACGCCTGAAGCCCTGTTTATTGTTGGGTTTCATATTTTTCGTTGCTTTTCCATTCTGCTTATTTGCTGAACCCAGGATATGGCAGACAGTCGTACCTGTTATTGATAGACTGCCTGGTGTGTTTGTTCAGTTTCCAGGATTGCGAAGAGGGATTTCCTGATCCAAGATGATCACCTTTTCGAGAAGAGAGCGTTTGCTGCTACAGTGTGTTTCCGCCTCTGTCTGTACCCTTGTCGGGTTTTCAACTACAACACACGTACTGGTCAATGCAGAGGATATGCGGGCACAGAATACAAAATTGAAGCCGCGAGGAATTCAGCATGGGACATATGGGAAGTTGTAACAATTTCTAGAAAAAAATGATTATTCAATAAACTGTCGGCACCATTAATTCATTTCGATTGCCAGCATATTATTATATATTACTTGTAAATAAAGTGTTGGGGAAAATCCAGTAATTAACTTCAATTACCAGGATATTGTTATGTGTTAATTGTAACTTAAGTGTTTTAAACAATCCAGTAATTAATTTGATATACTAGCATATTATGATATGTTTCTTCCGGCGATATGTTACTTGTACCGTAATTTATTCCAAATATATGATATTATTATATATTACTTGTAACTAAAGTATTTGAAACAATACAGTAATTAATTCCAAATATCAGGATATTACTGTAGTTCTTGTGACGAAAGTGTGTGGAACAAAAATGTAATTGATTCCATTTATCAGGATAATATAACATGTTACTTAACTAAAGTGTTGAGAACAATCCCTCTGACCATTAAATAGACAAATATTTTAGTTACTGGGGTCCGTTAATCTGTAATAACTCGTGGGAAAGTTCGCCAATTACTTGTGAAATGCTGACGGTTCGCTCCGGGTATTCCGGTTTCCTCTACATCCGACCCTCATAGTATAGGGGAAAAGCACAATGATGTATTATCCTTCGTAATTATATGGTTTGCCCTGCAGGAAGAATTTTCTCCTGAATACAGATTTTGTTTGGTATGATTTACATTTTTATTTGATTGATCTTTTTCTCCGTACTCAAGAATATTTTACATATTGTTGGGAGGGAAACAGGGCATAGCCCGGGGGAAACCCTCAATTATTTGCAGGTTGCTGGCAGACCTTGAAACGTGCGCCCAGAGATAAAGACAGCACGAGCTGGACTTGAACTCACAGCGAGCGCATTGCTGGGCATTGCGCCACGCTGGAGTGCTACCTTTCAACCGCATTTGGTTGGTAAAAACATGTATGTAGAAAGGAAAAGGATGGAAGGCTTTTTCTTTAGGCTGTAGCCTTCCCAAGGGATTTTAGCACATGCACAGAGCGACCCTAGGCGGGATGACTTGCTGTAGGTCTCTGAAAATTCGTGAGCAGTATCCTTAAAAAATTAATGTGTTAAATTTAACACAAAGTCTGTTGTCTGAGTGATTAAAATATATTATGATTATGATGACCCAATATTGTGTCACAATCAACGTAACATCTTGTTAGTCTAATAGAATGGTTGTGTTAAATTGATGGAATATGTGCATTATCTTTTACACTATAATCTGCTGCAATAACAGAATACATTTCAGCATCACTCAGATAACAGACTCAAACTTCTGTAAAATTTAGATAACTTTCTGTTAAAATCAACAGATCAATTTTTGGAGTGTAGATCAAGCGGAGCCGGAGGTTTATGTATAACCGTACGTAAAATGAGACGTAAAAGGTTCCAAAATGTTCCAAATAGACGTATACCATTGTAGTGTATGTACCGTTCACCATGTCAAGCGAATAAACAAGGAAAACAACCATAGCGCCTCACCACATCAGTAGTAAGAACCCCCCACGAAGGAGATCGCACTATGTTAGAGAAGAGCTCAGTGCAGGTTATAAGCCTAAACTTTATGGAATTCTTTTATTGATATATTTGATTTACGCCGTACTCAAAACTATTTCACTTATACGACTGCGGCCATCATTGTGGGGGAAGGACACGGGGCAGACCCTGGGGGATACCCACTACCATCCGCAGGTTGCTGACAGAACTTTCAACCCACGGCCTGAGGCAAACCAAGCATGAGCTGGACTTGAACTCATAGCGACCGCATTGGTCGGGGACTTCTAGGTTATTGCACTGTGCTGGCGTTTTACACCCTACTCAGCAATGTTTAACTTATACAAAGGCGACCAGAATTATGGTGGGTGGAAACCGGGCAGATATTTTTCTTTTAACATCGCAGCTATCATTATGGTGGGAGGAAATCGGACAGAGCCCGGAAAAAACCCACGACCATCGGCAGGCTACAAGAATACCTTCCCACTCTCGACCGGAGAGGAAACCATCTTCAGTTGGACTTGAACTCATAGCGAGTAAATTGGGTGGAGGCTACTGAGTCATTAATTGTGCTGCGCTGTCACGCTAACCGCCAGGTCACCCAGGCATGCCTATTTCACAGTAATTGTAGAAAAAATGTTAACGTCGAGAATTACTCTCTGCATACAGACTTGCTATAAAGCAGCAATTGTGAAGCAAAATAGGCTTGACAGAAATTGGAGGTGAAAGATCATCCTGATTGGTTGACGGCAGGTATACGAATGTCTCTTTGGATGTACAGTTTCGTGTCTGTCAAAATTTGAAACGAGTCCATGAAACGAATTAAAGTTTCTACACCATCATCCTGATTAGTTCTCTCCAGTCCCAATTTCACTGAACACTTCGGCACGTAAATTATATCTTTTGACCAAGACAGAGCCATGACAGAGCCCAGTTTTTATCTGGCATACCCTGATCACATTTACCAACCTCTGATAGGGTTTGGATTGGGAAGATTCTTTTGGATCAATTCTTACTTTATATACTGTCTTAGTTCTTTAGAGGTTGGTATTTAACGTTGCTTTGGAAGTTGGTCTGGCCATTATTGCTCAGCACAATTGCTCTGTTTTTCAGTTTACAAATTTTCAAAATGCGTTGCCATATCTACAAGAGAAGTTATGCAATCCCTCTGATTAGCACTAGAGATCAGAGGATCTCCTTTTTATATACTTTCTTAGTTCTTTGGTGGTTTTTCTTATACATCGTTTGGGCATTGGCCCTGCGATTATTGACCTGGAATGTCCTTTTTGGTTGATGGCTGGTATACGAATGTCAGTTTCGACGCATAGAATATGATAATAGTAATTAAATTTTGGACAGATTTATCCGTCTAATTAATTGGAGTTAACATCACTGAATATTTTACCTAATTCTGCTTCATCTGCCTTCTTAGAAGGCGTGTAAATTGTCATTGTTCAAGCATTTACTTGATTTAGGAGCTTAACTGGGGTATGGTTTATTTATTTATTTATTTGATTGGTGTTTTTCGCCGTACTCAAGAATATTTAACTTATACGACGGCGGCCAGCATTATGGTGGATGGAAACCGGGGGGGGGGGGAACCCACGACCATCCGCAGATTGCTGACAGACCTTCCCACTTACGGCCGAAGAGGAAGCCAGCATGAGCCGGACTTGAACTCACAGCGACAGCATTGGTGAGAGACTCGTGGGTCATTACGCTGCGCTAGCGCGCCAACCAACTGAGCCACGGCGGCCCCAACTGGGATATGGTCTTATGGTGGGCGTATGTCCATATTCATAGATACAACATATATATTATTATCGACAACTTATTTATTAGCATGGTAAACGGACTGAATACAGATTTCACTCACTCGCCTAGAACGTATCTTGTGTATTTCCGACATAATTGAAAACTGTTGATTTCTTCTCAAACTTGATTCCGTCCTTTTTTCCGTGGCTCGGTTTGTTAGCTCCCTAGCTCAGCGTAATGCCCCCGGGAGACTCTCACCAATGCGGTCGCTGTGAGTTCAAGTCCAGCTCATGCTTCTTTCCTCGCCGGTTGTACGTAGGAAGGTCGTGGGCTTTCCCCGGGCTCTGCCCGGTTTCTTCCCCTCCATAATGATGGCCGCCGTTGTATAAATGAAATATTCTTGAGTACGGCGTAAAACGCCAAACACAAAAAGTAAATAAACTTTTAATTTTAGGGGGCTTGTGTTAAACGTTTGTTTTGAGAATGGTCTTGGAGATTATTGACATGGAACGTCTATATCGGCTGACGGCTGTTATACAAATGGCTGTATCCACGCATAGATTACAAACAATGGCAACAGAATCGAATATGATATATATGTAAAGATGTGCAGCATAGAGAGTCAAATCAGATCAGCAATAATAGTGTGATATCTGGCTAATGGTTAAACGTCACGTGAAATCCTACCTCTATCAGTTTACCTGAGTCAGATTTTATTCTTTTTATACACTTTCACTGAATGACAACATAGTAAAACTCTTAGGGAAATTGTAAATTGGCATCTTCATGTAAGTCTAAACATGAGACCTACCAATACTTTTTATATTATTAATTTGTAGACTTTATTAGGAAGTCGGGAGACCCTGGATCAAACCCACTTCGTCCCATACCAAAGACTTTAAAAATGGTAAATTTGGTATGTTACTTCAATTCCGGCAGCACTTTGACGGCATGGATAAGCCCTGCCACAAGAAGACACAATTTATGTACACAAACCAAATGACTTCCCATTGTCATATGACTGAAAAAATGTTCAAATTTGGCGTTTGAGCCCAGGTATGTATACACACCTTGTACTTAGTCATCCATTATTGATAACACTTGTATCAAACATGTTTACTTCACTGCGAGTAACCACTGTCATTCCACATTGAAGGGTATGGCCAAGACATCTGACATTGCAAAACAAACTCCTATCAAAACGAATCTGATGTATGGGTATATTTTCGTCTTTGTGTCGCAGGTAGATATCCTCTACAGCGAAGACGGTGAGACAACCAGATTTCCAGCGTCAAAGCGTGGCCTGTGTAAAAGGTGTATAAATACGTTTTGGATTTTTTTCCACTGAAAGATATTGCGTTGTGTCTCAAGAACGAACTGTTAGATCTGTATGTAAAGTGTTTTTTCTTAACTGTCATGGAGAACTTTGTAAAACCTTCTATCACACTAGCAGAGTTGCGCATAAACAGGAATTCCACCATGGCGATTGCACTTTTACAAGTTTTGTTGCAAAAAAAAAACTCAATAGATTCCGCGGTTACAGTAGAAGCCTAAATGAAGCTACGGTGTGTTTGTCAAGATACCCCAACACGACAGCACCGCATTTTAAGTCAAACACTTGTGTTTGTGCTTTGCGAACAGTGCAGCACGACAAGGCCACATTTTATTTCTAAGGGAACACGAAAACCGTCTATTGTTTTCCACCATGATGAGCTTATGGAATACACGAAAAGGTACGTCTCATGTTTAGACTTACATGAAGATGCCAGTTTACAATTTCCCTAAGAATTTGACTATGTTGTCGTTCGGTGAAGGCGACAACCAAAATCTAGATAACCTCTACGTTTTACAACACGAACTCACACGACCGCATTGGTGAGAGGCCTCTTGGAGATTGCTTTACTGAGGGCTCCGTGGCCAAGGAGGCCAGCACGCCAAGAGCCTCTCACCAATGCCGTCGCTTTCAGTTTAAGTCCATTTCATGCTGGCTTCCTCTACCACAGGGAAGGTCTTCTGGCAACCTGATGATGGTCGTGGGTTTTCTCTCAGAATAATGCTAGCCGCCGTGTTATAAGTATAACATTCTTGAGTACAGCACGCCAATTAACCTCTTGCTACACGATGCTATTCGAATCATACATCGTATTTGTTCCACACAACATTCGGCTAAGAAGAAATACGGCTTTTGCTGCTACTTCAGATTTCATACAAATTTGACTTTTCACAAAAATTTATAAGGTCAAGATTATGCAGAAGTTAAAATGCTTCCGGGGAAATTGCTGTATTCAACTTTTATCAGTTTTCTATATTTACTTGATTCGCCAGAGCCTAGAGCACGTCAGCGCCCTCGTCTACAAACTCTCCACAAGACAAGAGGTAAGTAGGGCAATCTGGGCTGTGAAAACTATATAGGCTTTTATCACAAGCTTAAATTGGTGACATCATGTTGTACCTGTATTCTACACATAATAAAAACTCCCCAGAAAAGTCAACATTTTATCGCAGAAAAAAGTATGACTAAGTTTCATTTAAATCTAAGACAATTACGTTCCCATGATACTTGAAGCAATGCTTGTTGGATTTCATATTTTGTTAGTTTTCCATTCCGACAGATTTGCTGAACTCTGGAAATGACAGACAGTCGTAACTGTTGCTGTTAGACTACATTGTGTGTTTCTTCGCTTTCCGGGATTGTGAAGCGGTATTTTCTGATTCAAGTTGATCAACTTTTCGAGAAATGAATGTTTGCAGCTTCAACTTGTTCCCGCCACGGCGTACAGCCTTGCCGGGTTTTCATCTTCAACACCCAAACTGGCCAATGTCGTGCAGGCACAGAAAACAAATGTGAAGACGTGACGCATTCAGCATGGTACGCATGGGACGCTGTGACAAAATGAGACTGTGAAATGCCTGTTTAATGAATTATCAACACCAGTAAATACTGAGAACAAAATGAGCTGAGAACAATCCACTAATTAGTTTCAATTACCAGAAACTTATTATATGTTACCTTTAAGTAAAATGCTAAGAAGAATTCAATAATTAATTCCAGTTACCCAAGATATTATTTTGTGTGACTTTTAACTAAAATGTCCGTACGTGGGAAGGTCTGTCTGCAACCTGTGGATGGTCATGGGTTTCTCCCGGACTCTGCCCGGTTTCCTCTCACCATAATGCTGGCCGTCGTCATGTAAGTGAAATTTTCCTGAGTACGGGGTAAAACACCAATCAAACAAATAAATAAATAAAATACATATATAAGTTAATAAAATGTTGAGAGCACTCTAGCACCAGTACTGGATTCCAACAACCAGGATATTATTATATGTTATATTTGACTGAAGTCTTGAGAACAATCCAGTCATTTAGTCGATTTAAGAGAAAATTATTGTCCGTTATTTGTGACTAATTTCTTGAGAATAACCTCTGATACGCGACTACGGCAGTGCGTGGGAAGGTCTGGCAACAGCCTGCGGATGGTTGTGGGTTTATCTGTTTGGTTTGCACCATATTACTTGTCTTCATCATATGAGTGAAATATTCTTAAGTACGGCGTAAAACACCAGTCAAAAAATAAATCAAATTAAGAAATGCATGTTGTTATTTGCTTGCAATAAATACAATATGGTTCATATGGCTTTGTTTATAATCAGACGTCTTTTTCATGTGTACTCATCGCCAAGAGAATAGTTGAAGACGATTAGCTTTCCATCAAAAAGACAAATACTTAGTTCCACATTAACATATACCTCAGTCAGCGTTTTATTCTAACTATTCACGTAAACGTATTTAAAAAAAATAGCAATTTACAAGCCACACAGCACCATGGCTTAAGCAGAATTAGGTGAAACATGCAGTGATGTTAAGAGCAATTTATTAGACGTCACTGGTCTAATACCAATACCTCTACCAAAACTCCTGTCACCGGCCGAATCGCTTCAAATCGTTCATCTTCGGCGAAGCATACAGATGTTCGTAACTCGGCATCAAACTACATGGAAAAACTAAACTTATTAAAAGACAAATCACAAAGCCGTGGATACAAACAGAAAGACAAATTGCAAAGCCATAGATACAAACAGAAATACAATTGTAAAGCCGTGGATACAAACAGAAATACAAATTGTAAAGCCGTGGATACAAACAGAAATACAAATTGTAAAGCCGTGGATACAAACAGAAATACAAATTGTAAAGCCATGGATACAAACAGAAATACAAATTGTAAAGCCATGGATACAAACAGAAACAAAAATTGGAAAGCCATGGATACAAACAGAAATACAAATTGTAAACCCATGGATACATCAGAAATACAAATTACAAAGCCGTGGACAGAAATACAAATTACAAAGCCTTGGATACAAACAGAAATACAAATTTTAAAGTCGTGGATACAAACAGAAATACAAATTGTAAAGTCGTGGATACAAACAGAAATACAAATTGTAAAGCCATGGATACAAACAGAAATACAAATTGTAAAGCCATGGATACAAACAGAAGGCAATAGAAGTACACAAGCAATGTGAAATTCGTTCAACGTGCAACTTTACTCAGCAGACATGAACAAAGACCAACAAACCTAAGCAAAGAATACATGGATTTGTCACTTCCTACCATCCACAAGGACAAGCTGTACTTGATATCCGAAGAAAATACCAGAATTTCGAAGGACACAAACGCACCACATGAAAATCCACAGTTTTACCGACGTAGGTAAAACATCAAAGAAATATTACAGCAACATAATGCCTAAACATTTCCTGTCAGAATTTCATTTCTACAAAGCGCCGACCCCTGATGAATATTTAAAAAAAAAAAAACAGATACTAGTAACAGCCAGATGTAGTTGTAGTTTAGCCTGCTGGAGACGAATCTGGTTTTATTTTTTAATTTTTTTTTTAATTATTTATTAATTTTTGATTGGTTTTATTTATGCATAATTTTCCAGTAAACTGCATTTGAAGCTCGCTAACTTTTTTTCTTAGACATTTTCGTGGGTCACGTGACCGGAAACCATTGGCGCGGTGAAGCTGAGAATTGGTCACAGCCCTTGTTTCCATTGTTTGGGTTATAACTTCGTTTATTAAATCTGATGACAACACAACATTTCAAGCAATCTTACAAGTGTTACGGCTAATACATTGCAGTTATTATCACTGGGATCTTTTTTACGCTATGGTGTTAAGGGGTGTCTAAGTTGTCACTTTTATATGGCAAATGGCGGTTTTGAATGCACATGCGCACCCGGGTTTCACGGCACGTGACCCATATATTATAAATACGTATGCTTTGGCTTTAACGTCGTACTTAACAATTTTTGATATCTTATCATACGACGTCGAGGATTCATTAGGCGTGTGTATATATATTGTGTCTTGTTGTGGCAAGACGAGTCCATGTCACCAAAGTGCTGCCACTGAAGCATCATGCCGAATACACCCGATATGACACCACACCCAGTCATATTATACTGACACCGCACCAACCAGTCATGTTTCTTTACTCTAACTTCTCAGTGCTGAGCGCCAAACGAGGCAACAAGAGAGTGTGGAATGACCGGACTCGGGTTTGATCTCATGGTCTTCAGACTTTTAGGTGGCCGCTTTCGACTCGTATATTAAAGGATTGTAAACTGCATGGAACAACGGGTTAACATGACACTCAGACTTGGTTTTTGATTGACACTTGCGCTTTCGTAAGCAGATGTTGTTGTATTGTAATACTTGAAACTGAATTTCAACTCATTTGCACTTACATGTTTTGCTTTACATAAAGAATGTAGTGATATTGGTTCCTGTTATATACGATTACGAAACTGTGTCCTTGTATGACTACGGCAAGCCAATATAGTACTCAGATGAACTCGCATTTTCATGATAGATGTCGGTGTTAATATATCACGTTTTATTTATTGTATTTCTCTGACTTACTGTTGTTTAACTCTGTACTGAAGAGTGTTCGGAATTAAAGGAAAGGTGGCGGAGACTGGAGTGTAAAGGAAAGTTGGCGGAGACTGGAGTGTAAAGGAAAGGTGGCGGAGACTGGGATGGCGGAGACTGGAGTGTAAAGGAAAGGGGGCAGAGACTGGAGTGTAAAGGAAAGGCGGCGGAGACTGGAGTGCCTGGGATTAACCACTGACATTTGGTAAGTTACTGATGAGCTTTTCCGTACTGACATACACATCATATTTGGGAAATACAAGTATTCTTCAACCTCTTGTTGTCACCCACGAAAAGTGATAGCGGGAACTTGTACAAAGGTCCTGTCCATTGTTAGGTTTGAACCCGCTCCTCGTCTGCCTACGCGACTGCAAGACAAGCCCCTGAACCAATCTTCCATGGTCAAATAACAACTGTATAATCACTGGTGTAAAATATCTGAGTAATTGAACTCTCATTCACCGAACCCGCAAAGTTTGTGACCGGTTACTTGCCTCTTTAGGATCTCAAGCGTATTATTGTTGACCTGCGAGGACGAAAAATTCCTTGTTTGCATTGATCGTTAAACACAGGCTAATCATGACAATTCGTCTGCTGAAAGTGCGTTAGGCTAAAACACGAGCTTATTGAAATGTCTCCCATTTTAGCAAACCGGGGTTTCCCACATTCGTGTAGATTTGTGACAAGCATTCTGCAGTCTAGTAAAAAGGAAAAGGAAAGGTGTGAAGAAATTTAATTGCGCATCGATATAACAACAGGGTACACTGTAATTCAACAACAACAGCATCATCAATAAATCCTTTATTTACACCAGAAAATAAATGAATGACAAATGAATGGTCAATATATGATCAGTAAAAATACAATATTAGAAGACAAAGGAGAATGGTAAGGTCTTAAACTGAAGATAAAATAAAGAAAACATATAGCTCATTTTTTCTCCTTGTTAAACCTTTGCCACGTTATAATGGCGTCTCCCATTCACGCTTTATAACATCTAACCATTAATGCCACGTCGTCATGGTGTCTAAAGTTATTATCAACCGGTCCCAGTAACAGCCAGATCAGAAACACTCGTTCAGAATCTCGGCGTAAAGTCAGGCTTTCGTTTATCACTCGTAATCCGTAAAGTTGCTAATCGCAAGTCCCATTTCCAAAACAACATAAAACACCAGTTTCCAAAGGAATATGTCACAAGTAATATAGAAATTTTAAATGCTGATAACACGTAAGAGAGAAACTGTTCACTTTTTTCAATGATGCAGTCGATATTCCAGGCATGACACAAGATTAAATTCTCAAACTCGCGGCCAGTTAATAATTTCCAGGTCTGGTAGAAATACGGGTCACCCTGTCCGTATTTGCCGAAAAAGTGTTATGTCCATTGTAAAATTCTAGAAACTTAAGAGTGAAGGCTTTTGATGGAGTGACACTCTTGACACGCTAATTTCTGATTTCATTAGATTTTTACACAGAACCTCACATTATTGTAAATGTGGTATTTTTTCATAAAAATTGACGATCGTCAAGATGAAGCCGGAGAATTGCAACATAACAGCGTTCTAGAATCAAGGGAAGACAACTCATGGCGATATTGTTTGATTATGGATTGTCAAATTCAATGCGGGTCACACATAGGTCGTGAATATAATATACCTCACGTAAAATAATAGAGCAAACAATCGTGTTTAGAATCATAGACTTCAGTTGGAAATAAACAAAGAACCTGTGCAGCTCTGGTTTAAAGAATATCTCACGTGATTTCATAGTCAAGGAAACATTCATGATTTTGGGACAGTTCTCATTACCCACTTAAAACACGACTTAAATGAAGTTTACAAATTTATAGGTATGAATGCTTAGAGTTTTACATCGTACTTGACAATTTTTCAGCCATATGACGAAGCGCAATAATTAGGTATGTGTACATATATTGTGGCTTCTTGTGGCGGGTTGAGTCGATACGACAACTAAAGTACCATGCTGAAGACACCAGATATAACACCTACCTAGTCGCATAATATCGACACCAGTCCTGTTCCCTTGTCCTAACCTCTCACTGCCGAGCTCCAAGCTAGACAGCTACAGGCACCGTTTTTAACGGTTTTAGTATGACCCTATCCGGGTTTGATCCCAGGTTTCCCAATTTCGAAGCAGGCGCTCTACCTATTAGGATAATGGTTACAAAAGCTTACTTGTCGGTCAATATAGAGAAAAAAGATGATGTGATGTCAGAGTACACTGCCAAAGGCAACATGGTGCATAAGGCTCACCGTCGAATTCAAATATCAAAATGTCTGTATATCTGCTATAAAATAAAGCAAAACCAAATAAATGGAAGTATTTTCCACGCATAGTTTCCAGCAGTTCATCAGTTAATCCTGCCCTCTTTGCATTGTTACTGTACATTAAATGTTATATGAACAACATAGCATTTTAAGTAATTCCAGACCAGTGACATCTAATAATTTGCAGCTAACAGCATTGCAATTTTTTTTTACATAGTTCTGCTTTAGTCATGGTGCTATGGGGCCGGTAACTTGCTACTACTGAAGCATTTACATGAACAGCTAGAATAAAACCCGAACTGAGGTAAAATTGACAAGGGGTCGTATTTCACCGGTTATGTGTGACCATTTGCCAGTGATCACACTGTCGTTGCTGATCTGGTTTCATGTAGCGAGGGGTTACATCTGATTGACCGGAGAATGTTATGGCCACTGTTCAGATACTCAAAACAGAACACAGCCTTAACCTGAAGGGAGTTTCGAACCTGTGAACATGTAACATGCCTAAAGTAGAACATAAACTGAGACAGGGCCAGACATATACTGCACTCTTTGTATATTCGATTGTGGCACGATTACCATTAAAATCTCATTTGCGGTTAACACAATGTCACAGATGATTTATTTATTTATTTATTTGATTGATGTTGTACGCCGTACTCAAGAATATTTTATGGTGAGAGGAAACGGAGTAGAGACCGGGGGGGGAGGGGGGAACAACGACCATCCGCAGGTTGCTAAAAGACCTACACACGCACGGCCGGAGAGAGTTATATTTGAACCCCGGCGCTGAAACATACATAACTACACACAAACTACCAAACACTTAAGAAAATATTTTTAGTACATGTACACAAACGTAATCATTTAGTTCTCATTTCCTTAGTTCTTTGGTAGTTTTTGTGAAATCCAGACTCGTGAAATCCAGACTTTTGTATATTTACTCCAGGGTTTTATTCTTACGGCAACAAGAGCATCGTCGGTTCAACCTTCAGCAGCGTTTACCATTTTGAAGCAGGTGAATTTCTTGCCTGGTCTGTGGGAGGCTTCTTAGATTTCGAGCAAATTACACATGCTTCAGCAAAGTTTCTTCACTGTTATTAATATTCTGTAAAGACTCACCCGTCGGATCAGGGGGAACCGTGTTTACAAGATCCATGATGTCTTCAGTGTTGTAAACCACATGCATCTTACATGGACACGGGCCCTGACCAAACTTTTGGTTATTCTCGTTACCGCTGACGGGGCTGTCGCCTTCAGCGCTCCCTTTCATACAACCTTTGCAAATTAAGCGTCGATTTGTAGTACAATCCAAGGGGCCTAGTGATGTGTTGTCTGCCGCTGTTGTGTTATTGTTTGTGGTCAATATGGAGTCGTCTAGGCTGTATTTGTCAGACTGGGAACGAGAAATATCGTCGGGGAGAAACATAAAACTACTTTCACAAATCCTGTCCCTGGTAGCTTCAGTGCACCCTGTGTACATGGGATTAGTAGCAAATGATTCAAGTTTTCTGTTGCAGATAGAAGTCTCCAACTTCGGTTTGGCCACGGTGTTATTCTGAGATAGCCTCGGAATAAGAGATCGACCCGCATTATGCCCGATCACCGATATCCGGTCTTCGTGTGTTTCAGAACTGGTTGAGTTGCAAGGACTTACTCGTTCTGACACTGACGGAAGGGCTGTTAAGCGAGGAGCACCATAGATAAGGGCGTCAGCGGTTCCGTGAACCACATCGGTACAGTCATTCGATGGAAACGTACTGGCGGACTGGAAACGAAGGTCATTCATGTCAACCCTATCATCTGAGCAAGTACGCTCATCGGCTGAAGGCTGGCAGATCATATCTTCATGGCAGACTTCCTCCATTTCATTTATCCGGGATATTCCCTGACTGGTTCGGTTGGGTCTTGACTGTATCCTGCTCTCCTGAGTTGCATGTGCCAATACAGGCCTTCTGTCGTCAGCCGATGGATGTGTGTCCTCAGAAATGTCATTAATGACATTATTCCCGGCTTCTTCTTCATCCTGTTGAAATGATATAAAAAAGCAAAGCGGGTTTGACAGTGTTGGAACGGTCAATATTAGCTAAAATGTTGACCGTGATGTCTATTACTAACTATTATTAAACTATTATCTGCAGCACATTTTTTTTTAATCAGTAGGAAGGCATAGATTCTAGAATTTGGCTTAAAAATGCTTGTTTGGGAAAAGCTGTATCTCTCTTTTTACATGTAATTTTTTACAAATAAACTGCTTTCCGAAAATTTTAAGCGAAAATATATTTCACAAGGTTTTTTTTGTTAGGTGCATGAATCAAAACCAAAGCTGCGTTACCTACGAAGGTAACCTTTACGTGTACGCTTATAGACTTCAATACAGGTTTCTCTCCGCCGCACGTGGGAAGATCATCCAGAATTCTGCGGATAGTAGTGAGTTTTCCACGTGACCGATTCACTCCCACCATAATTCAGGCCGTATGGAGTAAAACATCAAGTAAATAAATACATTAATTCAATACAGGTAAATTTCATTGGGTCTTCTAGGGCATTTGCCGCACAACCACTCAACATCGGTGGTTAGGTTTGAAATAAAATGACGTTTAGAATATTTCCTGTCAACTTTTTAGAAATGTGAAAATGAACATGCATGTAGTTTTGGGCCGGATGATTTTGGTCGTTAAGCGCAGCAATATGGGATTTACAACTTTGCAAAAGAATACCCCGTTGTTCAACCTGTAGAATTCAAATAGTCAACAACTATGAGAAAACGAAATTAAACAGTAGCATGGGGAAAAGTCGAATTTATTGGCTTGATTTGTTTCCACAAATCAGGTTAGTTTGGGATAGTTAGCTTCAAAGGACACTGATAAATTACCAAATCAGTGTTAAATTTCAACAACTTCGGCTTTTGTTTTCTGTTGTGAATGGTGCTTGTGAATTAGAATGGGTAATGTCCCCCTTCGACGAATATATATTAAGATATTCCTACATATTGCCAATCAGCGATCATCGACCTACCTGAACAAGCGGTGGTCCGTTCCTCTTGACACCTTTTCGGGACGGGTGACAGACGATTATGTACAGAATAAGTGCGAACAGCCCGGATACTATAACTACGAACCACATGCCCACGATACCATCATTACGCACGCACTCTCCACTGAATTCCACTGTGAAGAAAGGACACTTAGAGACACAAGTCTTCTGATTACAATGGACACAACTATTCTTGTCGGCCTCAAAGACAGTCGACTGGGGACATTTCGGTAAACATTGTTTCTGATAGGTGAAATTTCGATCTGGCGGACATTCCTTAACACACAGATGGTTCGCTGTCATTGGAATATTTTCAGGACATCTGCTCAGACAAAGAGTCTGTCCCGGGAGGTGCACTGTTTCCCTGGGACACTCCCCAAGACAGGCTTGATTTCCATCCTCGTGGTAAGGTGAACTTTCTGGGCACGACGCTAAACATTCTTGAAGAAAAGAAAATGGCAAGTCATTTGGACAGGACGTCAAGCACGTCTTTCTTTGCCCCGCCACAAATGTTCCCGGTGGGCATTTGGCTACACATGTCTTATTGGCAGTGTAATCGGGACAGTCTCGCACGCAGACGCCATTGTTACCAACATGTCTACAGGTGTTGCAGTTTTTAGGCACAGGCCCCTGGCAACCACTACACATTTTATCGCAGAAAATGCAGACCTGACCCGACCAGAAGTAACCGTGAGGACAATGGAGCAAGCATTGGTTCTGGAAAACCACATACGGACAATGCGATGTACATTGCCTGTTCACGGGATTTATGAAATAGAGTGTTTCCGGACACTGATACACGCATTTACCGCTAACGTGTGGTACTTTATGTGGACATTTGTCCCTGCATGACATCCCAAAGGAAAGGTGTTTGCATTTCTTCACACAAGTCGCTTTGTCAGTGAAGTATCCTGAAGGACATGTCTTCATACATTCACCGTTATACTCTACCAAAGATTTGGGGCATATTTCCAGGCATTTCCTTTCGAAGCGGAGTTTCGGGCATTTAGTCACGCATATCCCGTGTAGAGAATAGGGCTCCGAAGAGGGGCACTGCTTTACGCATTTTCTGTTCCAGACGAATTGATCACCACACACAGTCTTACAATTATTACTGGATTGACATTCAGTCAGGCAATTTTGGTTATATATGACAGGTGCTTCCATTGGACAAACTGATACACAATGGCCATCATACCGGAATTTCGCACACGCATGGCAGCGGTGAGTTCCAGGTCCATAACACGTTTTACACTGAGAGTTGCACGTCTTACAAAACGGCAAATGAGAAGCGTTGGCGGGATAGAAACCAGACGGACATTGATCAACACAAGAGGACTTGAAGACGTAACCTGGACAGTTGTCAGGCTTGATGCAGGTGGCAGATGTGTCACGAACATAACCCACGGGGCATTTTGAAACACAGGACCGTCCCAGACGAGTAAAGCGACAAGACGAGCAGTCCGTATTGGACGGTCCAAAACAGACGTCGCAATCATGGTGGCACTCCACACACAACCTATTATAACCTTCGAAATAGCCTTTGGGACATCCTGTCATACACACACGTGATCCGTTAAGGTAGTACATACCGTCACAACTGTCCAGGCAGTTTCCCGGGTAACATATCTATGACTTAAACAGGGCATTTGTAGCTTGATGTACTTGTCACTACAATCCCCACCCCACTTAGAACATGACCACCGCTCACGCTTACAAACACAGCTGTTTGTGCGCCAATCGTGGGAAACTAACTCCGGGCAAATTGCTTCAAACTGTTCATGAAAAAGGTAAACGCAAAAATTTAGTTGCTCGTCTATATCAGACATGGGGTCCAATATATTGTATTTAATATCACTTCACACACTTTTACCTAATGCTGCAGAACCCGTGGTGCTAGGGGTGTATGTAACATACCATTATTTAAGCATTTGTTTGTATAAAAAAAAAACTAATTGATGAAGATTGACAAGAGGCCGTACATCACCGGATACGTGAGATTTGCAGTTTGCCAACTATAACACTGTTATCGCTATTGTCGTTTTACTGTCTGTGCTATAGTTATTTGTATTCTAATTTATCTAAACACAAATTATTTATTTATTTGATTGGTGTTTTACGCCGTACTCAAGAATATTTCACTTATACGACGCCGGCAAGCACTATGGTATGGGAGGAATTCAGGCACAGCCCGGGGGAAAACCACGACTATCCGTTACTGGCAGACTTTCCAACGTACCGTCGGAGAGGAAGCTACCATGAGCTGGATTCACCGTGACCGCATTGGTGATTCCTGGATCATTTGAACGTGAACTGAACTAAATTCACACACAAAATATTAAATCAATATATTGCATGGCCGTGAAAACAGAAAATTCTTGTATCACAGATAGATTCTTATGTATTCTTAATTGTTAAATATTTTATTGGGCCTCAAACGTTGCTTGATGATTTGAATTTTTAATATTTTAATCATGTTTAGTCATGTAAATTAGTATGGAACGACTTGGACTTTGCATTTATCCGCATTACCATTACTGAGACCATCATTAGGTTGACGTCTAGTATACGAGTGAGTGAGTGAGTGATTGGGGTTTAACATCGTACTTAACAATTTTTCAGTCATATGTCGACGATCTAGTATATGGAGGTCTGTTTCAAAGCATAGATTTGAACGGATTACACTCCAATTCCAACGTTCATCATTTATTCCTAGTATCTGCTATTATTAAAAAATATATATGAAAAGTATTTTCATATTTAAGTTAAAGTTATTAATGCAAAACTTCAGCTCAGTATCTAACGTAATGAAGTCGTGAATTTGGTGATCAACGGTAATTAATATGCACCCATAGCATAGATGACGGAACGTGTCATTGTGTTTTATATGTCTGTAAAATTTCAGTTCAAAACGTGCACTTTTTGAGACACCACCCATAACCTTCACCTAAAAATTGATTCTATAGTCTACTTCTTATAGCCAGTCGCCTATCAGCCATGCTCGCTAACAAAGCCGCCTTTAGTCGATGGCACAAAAGAAAAAAGTTCTACACATGGATATGTTGGAAGTCGGTATTGTTGCACAGAAAACGAAACTAGAACACTTTTTCTAATTCATAATGTTAAACTGCATAAGCTCGGTTTTCGATGGCATGAACTCATACGGCCGCTGACTTCATAATTATTCAAAAACAGGTGGCATGCTGGACCAAACCCACGGGGGTGAAGGGAGTCACTATTTCAGACCATGACAATGTAAATGTCGTTGAGAAGTGCTGCGTTGTTTGTATCTTAAAACAAACAGCCGCATGATTACTGTCTGCCTAAACGGCATGTGTACTGACTACGTGTAGCGACACTAATGCAACTGACAGTATTCTGACAGCAAACTCTGTACAAAAGCTAACCACACTGCTGAAATAAAACACGTGGTATTTAGGTCGTGAAGATTACTCAGTCATAACTATTTGTGTATAGAAGAGCGTTTCATTTCATTAGCAAAAAGCACTGAATATAACAAGTTTTTGAATCCATTTTACGACGAGACTATCACGCGTAGGGATATGGTGCTATAGGAGGAATGGTTGCTCTGTCAGCTAGCTGGCTTTGTCACGTGACTTTGAATTATGGTTCAATAAGAAGAATGGTTGCTCTGTCAGCTAGCTGGCTTTGTCACGTGACTTTGAATTATGGTTCAATAAGAAGAATGGTTGCTCTGTCAGCTAGCTGGCTTTGTCACGTGACTTTGAATTATGGTTCAATAAGAAGAATGGTTGCTCTGTCAGCTAGCTGGCTTTGTCACGTGACTTTGAATTATGGTTCAATAAGAAGAATGGTTGCTCTGTCAACTAGCTGGCTTTGTCACGTGACTTTGAATTATGGTTCAATAAGAAGAATGGTTGCTCTGTCAACTAGCTGGCTTTGTTACTGGTAACTGATGCAACGTGACTGAATTATGGTTCAATAAGAAGAATGGTTACTCTGTTAGCATTGCCCAGTGAGTCAGCTAGTTGGCTTTGTTACTGGTAACTGATGTAACGTAACTCTGGATTATGGGTCAATAAGAAGAATGGTTGCTCTGTCAACTAGTTGGCTTTGTTACTGGTAACTGAAGTAACGTGACTCTGGATTATGGGTCAATAAGAAGAATGGTTGCTCTGTCAACTAGTTGGCTTTGTTACTGGTAACTGAAGTAACGTGACTCTGGATTATGATTCAATAAGAAGAATGGTTGCTCTGTCAACTAGCTGGCTTTGTTACTGGCAACTGAAGTAACGTGACTCTGGATTATGGTTCAATAAGGAGTATGGTTGCCCTGTCAGCTAGCTGGCTTGGTTACTGGTTACTGATGTAACGTGACTCTGGATTATGGTTCAATAAGAAGTATGGTTGCCCTGTCAGCTAGCTGGCTTGGTTACTGGTTACTGATGTAACGTGACTCTGGATATAACAAACGCATTTTACGACAAAACTTTCAGTATCGATCCACCAATATTCAGCTTCACAGAACCTATGGTTTCCAGGTGACCTTTGTAAATGGCAAAAAAAAAACGCTGCACAGCTGCGAAAATTAATTGCAGTTTACAAGCAAATTGTCTATTGTATGAAAAACAAATTCGTTGTCAGTAGGACAAACTACATTTAACTGGTGGAGTCTTTATCAAAATTCAATCAATTGACCATGTGTCTTAAACGACCAACAACGAGCGTCCACCTATCTGCATACAATTGTTAAGCCTGTTCATACAAAACAAGGCATTCGGACTAGCTCTTTTTTCCCCCGATTTCCATACATTTCCAATAAGGCGTTTAGAAGGTTCACAAGTGAGTAAAGTTTTATACAACAGCAGGTAGCCCAAGCCATTTGGTGATGAACATTGTCGAGAGTTAAGAGGTATGTTATTCATTTTTTTCGCAAAACGACAAAAGTAGTTGTCAGATAAAAAAAAGACCATCATCAAAGCAAGAATAATAGGCTTCCAGCTTTCAGCTTGGATGTCTAAGTATAGATTTATAGGATAAAGTGTTCAACCAGAGCAGCGACGACAGCGTGATAATTGGCAAATGGGCATGATTCTTTGTCAGTCTACCTCAGTTAGGGTTTTGATCTGATCGCTAATAAAAATGCTTAAATAGTATGATTTCAGGCCCCTATCACCATGACTTAATAATGCATGTAATTGGGTAAAAAAGGGAATACAGAGATGTTAAATGCAATTTACTTAATTCAGAGAAAATAGTATGGTACGTAAATAACTATAACTAAATACAAATATTGTACTTACCAGCTTTGGAAAACTAAACAGCACAATAAGTAGGCCAAGATTCCCTGTAGCTCTTGGTGTATGCATGTCTCCTCAGTATTTGAAAACTGTGCCCTGAAAAGAAACCTCCCGTTGATTTGATGTCGTTAACATACACGAGTTCGTTTTTCAGCTGTGTAATTCCACAGATTCCGTTGGTTTTCTTGATTTCTGTTGATCCTGGTTTTTATTGACAAAGAACTGCTGGCTTGCCGATAGCTTGATAGGCATCGATAGAACCGACCCGTAAAGAAAATGAAAACGTGGACAATGGTTTCGTGGAGTTGATGGTCACACACGTGATAAATATCCGCTAGACGCGCACTATATTTGCAAAGTCTTGCGTGATAGGCCAGTACTTGATTTTTGCTGGTGGATTCAGATCTTGAGTAACAATTTTCCTTTAAATTGGCTTTGTGAGAACTGCAATGGAATTAGATAAAGGTAAACTTTTCAGTCATTATTCCAAAACATTCAACATTCTATCTGATATCTACATAATCTTGCTAAAGCCAAAGAAATCCCCAAAATGAAACATATAGTCAAATGAAAGGCCATATTGTCCATAAGTAATTTGAAAAAATTCTAAAAAAATAAACCCAACTATTTTCTAGGACAGTTTGCAGTAATTTTTCATCTGACATATACTTCATTGTAGTGTTTTCCTGGCCTTAAATATTTAGAAGTAGATGTAAATTTAGCCAATTGTGTTTACGTGTATCAGTGAGTCGACCGCCTAAGACATATGCATCTTATCTGCAGCTCTTCATAAAACCCTTTATCAAAGAACAACATATAACTATGTACTTATAAAACTGATGTGATTCATGATTCAAGGACAAAGCCATTTTCCTCAAAATATTCATAATTCAAAAAGTAAAACTTTTACTCTAAAAATATAACTCAAATGTTAAACCTTTAGCACATTGGATAGTATAATAGCTAGGAAATTAAAAAAAATTACAGGTGTGTCTTAGTATCAAACGAATTACACTTTCCCATTTTCAACTTCAAGAGTTATCAGCTGTAAGTCTTGAAAAGTTAATTGAAAGCATAACTGGAAATTATTATATTCAGCAGCATAAAGTAAAGCATATTTATTTTTCAAAAAAAAATAAAATAAAAACAAGAGTGGATCAAAGTTATTGACTGAAGTCATGCCGTCACAACTGATAGCCATAAGTGTTTGACGAAATACCTGCTTGTATTCTAATCATCCTGTGTTCTAACACTTGTTTGCGCATGTGTAAGAAGAATCATGTCGTATCAGCATGACGTCATCATTTTGGCAAAACTAGCGACTGACAAGCTTGTGAGATAAAATTTGTGGAGTGGATTTCAGTATTTTTCTGTTAATTCACAAGGGCCTTTAACAGAAAATCATGATATTTTTGTAGAAACTTTCAATGAGTTTTAGCAGAATTTTATCCTGGAGGTCCAACATGTTTTAATTTTGTGCAGTTAATACCTATATAACGTAAAATACTCACTCATATTAATATTTCTGGTCCACACTGCTCATAGTGCTTAGTTGTAAAATGTTTGCTCTGACTGCAGCCGGCTTGCTTTGTCCATTTCAATGTACGGCCACACAGATGTATGGTGAACTGGGTTAACCACAGCAGACATAAGAATTTGATACAGTTATTTTAAAAATAGTTTGAGTGCTCTGGAAAATTCAGGGTAGATTCCCCGAGTATTCCCTGTCCCATACTTGTTTCTATCTCTCCACGTCCTCTCTCTGTCTCGTCTCTCTGGAAAATTCAGGGTAGATTCCCTGAATATTCCCTGTCCTATATTTGTTTCTCTCAACCACCCAACAATCTCTCTCTCTCTCTCTCCAGCATCCTTTGTCAACCAACTGGAGGTCAGAGCGCCCTCTGTCTAGCTTTCATCACACACTTGACACGAAAAAGAATTACTGGGAAATTTTGTAGGCCGCATTTAGACGACCTACTGTATAGCTGACTCAAAAACCCTGACGAGTTACACCCTGTTACAGCTTAACTGTACTACAGCCATAGACTATTTAACTATCGTTATGTTTGCTCAGCCGACTACACTGATCGCGATTTTCATGATCGGGTGCACTGAACTAGCTGACATGGCATGAAAACAAGCAGGTGGATTCCCACGGAAAACACATGTACTCGCTCACTGAATATCTCCTCTAGTTGAGCAGAAGTGCTGTTTTCGCCAAAGACTTAATGCGATCACTGAATGACCGACTGCAGTGTTAAAGTCACTAGGCAAGCCGACCCGTGAGTTAACCATTGTGCGTGCCACCGCATATTGCGTGGAGATTACACCAGGTAAGTTGTGTTTTATTATATCAAAAGCACAATACGTGTACTAATTATGGTAGTGTAATTTAGGTATTTGGTAAACAGCAGGTAAAGGTAACCAGGGGTAGGCCAGGGGAAACAATCAAACTTCGCCAGCCACCCAACAAACTATCCTGACTAAAATTACCGAGCCTGGGCTGGATTCGAAACGGTCATCTCTCTAGCGAAGATTTCGATGTCTCCCGGTACAAGTTTTAAGATGCATAAACCAAGGAGGGTCTTTCAGTTGATTTAATTTAATAGGTTAAACCACTCACATCGGTTTAAGTACCTCCATCTGTGTCCATATAAACATTTTTTATCTTTTTCGTCATTGTTATAAAGCTATTGTAATATGAGATAGGTACACTATTGCATGTACTTTCTTCATATATTGTGGGAAGGTCTGGCAGCAACCTGCGGATGGCCGTGGGTTTCCCCCGGGCTCTGCCTGTTCCTCCCACCATAATGCTGGCCGCCGTCGTAAGAGTGAAATATTTTTGAGTACGGCGTAAAACACAAATCAAATAAATCAAATCTTTATATGTTAATTGGTCGTGAGCTCTTTATGCCCGATTTCCTCCACCATAATGCTGGGTGCTGTCGTGCAAAGTGAAATACTCTTGAGCGCGGCGTAGAACTCCAATCAAATAAATAAATGATATTAATTTTTTGAACTCATTTGAATAATCTAGATGGGCTACACATGTTAAGTCGTTTAGTAAATTCTTTAGAGTTGTTTTCCTTTTTGCTATTTTCATTTTCTAAAGTCGCTATTAATTTCTAAACAGCAACAGGCTTAAGCTTACAGAGTATGAAGTATATGGGGGCGCTATGGAGTTTGCCACCGACTAAGACAAGGAATGTATGGGATTCGGTTTACGTGAATGTATCACTGCTACTACATGTATTTGTTTTAATTTATATAAAGCTTTTTTTACGATTGTGGACGGCAGCGTGTGCGCATTTTTTACACCTGTCACATTGTTTTGATAGCTAAATTGAGACCTTTGTTGTAGTCCTTATGTAGCCTAGTAATTAATTAATTACATTACGTATTGTTTCTGTTCATTCTTTATTTAATTTAATGCTTCATTGATCTATAGAGGATTGCCCACATCCAGTGGCCACGATGTGCTTTCTTCAACAGGATGATTTACATTTAATTACAACATTTAGAAAATAATATCTACTAACTTACAGTTATGAACAAAAACATAACTTTACAAGTATCTGTTTATAAAATAAAATAAAATAAAACAAACGAAATGAAAGCTTTAAGCCTTACAGATATTCAAAATGGAAATTGTGATCAATTACATATCATTATGTTAAACCTTAGGTTGGAATAAATAAATAGTATTGTCTATATAGGTATATATAGACATCATTTGTAGAATGTAATACCAATTGTGAACATTGATTCGCCATAATGGCTGAGTCTGTTGGCAGGTAATTATGGACAATTTCAAATAATTTAAAATTGTCTGAGCGTTCCTTATCTTCAGATCCGAAACGCCGAACTTTATATAAGTATTTAGAACTGGAATACAATGTTGGGATTATTATTTTTCTGACTAAAAATTTGGAGCGTTTTTTTTTTCTTTCTAGAAAACAGCTGATCAGACATTTATGAAACCTGTTTCAGATAAGAAAGGTTTTGCACCTTATCTTTTGGAAACATTTGATCACATGGATTTAGTGAAAACCAAAAAAAAAAAAAAAAAAAATTGGCTGACGCCAATGAGCAGGAACTGAGACTGCAGTTGCATAAATCCTTCAGTTTGTTCACGAGGACTTTCTCGGTGGGAAATTGTATAAGCTTTGTATTTCGCTGTGGGAAAAAATTTATCTGATACTCATTTGAAGGCTGATTCCTAGCATGCAATTTTTGCAAAATCGGACGTGACATCCGCGTAACCGGAAGTGGGTATTTCTCCTAAACAAATAAAAGTAGAGACGCTGTCTTAGGGCCTAACACCATTCTAAGGCAAGAATGCAAATTTCACATGACTTCTTCATCAAGAATCTTATTTCCTGGTATGTACATTTTGTCGCAAATTGCAACAGAACGTAATTTCCACTATACTTGCAGGTCAAGTGACAAAAACTGTTACTGTTCGGGTTTTACAATCTATGTTGTAGTCTTTTATATTGTGGTTAATATGTGGTCAAAATTTTGCATTCCCTCAACAGGAAGGACGCACCGGATGTTCACATAATTAAACCATGGCAACCAGCATGGGAGGAGAAGATATTGAAGCGGTAGCTCTGATAAACAATATCTCTGACGAGACACATAACCCAAAAGACGATGACGTCATAATTGAGATACCCGATGAAAACGGAGGCCTGCGACCGACAAATGTAAACCAAATTCTGCCAGAGGGGAAGGATTATCATCTCTTCTTTGCCTACAGCTCTGACGATTCGGCTTTTGTAAGACAGAGAGTAAAATCTTTGGAAAGCCCACCATATAATCTTAAGTGCTGTTTTAGTGACAGGGATTTCTTGCCCGGTAAGCCAATCCACGAGAACATAGAGTGGTTAATGCCTCGATGCATGAAGATCGTTCTCGTCCTCTCCCCAAGTTTCTACGAAAGCGGGTGGTGCCAGATGGAAGAGAGGCTGGCACACGCTTTCAGTGCCACCAGTGGTTTGGGAGTTATTCCCCTTGTTCACAAACCCTGTCAAATTCCAGACACCCTGAAAACGCTGAATTACATAGACGAAACTAGAGCGGAAGAAGCAGACAATAAACTTTTGGAGGCCGTCTTTGCCCCAGGTAGGTGTTATTTATTTTATTAGAGTTTTACGCCATACTGAGGAATATTTAACTTATACTACGGCGGCCCTCATTGTGGTGGAAGGAAAAGGGGCAGAGGCAAGGATGATCTGCAGGCTGCTGGCACACATTCCTGCATACGACCAGAGAAGAGGCCGGGATGAACTGGACTTGAGCTCACAGCGAATGCATTGGTGGTGGTTTTCAATGTCCCTTGCATTGTTTATACCGGGTATGTTATTATGTGTTAAATTTGATGACAACACAATATTTTGAATAATTCTGCACCGGTGACGGTTACGTCATCCTATTTATTACCTAATGCCTGGCAGCGCCGTGTACTTTTGTGCAAACTGACATTATCCAGCTAGTAATAGTAATCAATTTTCTTGCTGTTTAACTTCTGATGAAAGGTTACAAATAATCATTATAAACTTTTGTGGTTTAACTTGGTGACGCGCATTCTTTTACTTATATACATGTTCGACTCTGTACTTAAGTGTATGTCACATTTATGATAGATATTTGTTTGATTGGTGTTGTAAGCCATACTCAAGAATATTTCACTTGTACGACTTTTATGACAGAAGTCCGGTTTGTAAACCTTCCAGTTTGATTCGACTGTAAAGGCCACTGTATCAAAATAAATGACCTCTCTGGCCGTAAGTGAGAAGGTCTGTCAGCAACCTGCGAGCTCTGCCCGGTTTCCTCCCACCATAATGCTGGCCGCCGCCGTATAAGTGAAATATTCTTGAGTACGCCGTAAAACACCAGTTAAATAAATAAATCATTCAAAATAATGAAAGTAAATTCGCCGCTGCAGTTACATGCATTGCTATTATGTCACGGGCACCATCGATAATGACACTTGGTCTTAAAAAAAACAAAGACAGGAACACTCCAAAGGTATATGTGTAACGAAGTATCCCAAAAAGTTTGAAGTTTAAAACGTATGCATATGTATTTTTTATTGATTTAATTTATTTATTTGATTGGTGTTTTACGCTGTATTTATTTTTGTGATATTTGCCTAAATATAAATTGACCAGGCAGTTAACATCTTTTCGGTTTCTGTAATAAAATTAAATACATAGACTTATTAAGCCCGCCAGAAAAATAAAAACATTTGTGTTATGGTCTGTTAGCACCCCTCCTCCGAGCTAATGTTTATTGATTACTTTATTTATTCAAATTTAATTTGAATGTTTTAGTTGTGGTATTTTGTATCTTTGTACTTTTTAATACCCGCATATGTAGTATTTATTCATGACAACTTTGTATGTTTGTTTCAGCTGAACCTTCCATCGTTCGCCCGAATTAGTTCAGTACCCGCATATTTAGGTGTTATTCATGACAACTGTGTATGTCTGTTTAAGCTGGACCTTCCAACTTTCTTTCAAACTGGTTCAGTACCCGCACATGTAATCTTTATTCAGGACAACTGTGTATGTTTTTTTCAACTGAAGCTTTCAACGTTCCCCCAAACTGGATCAATACCCGCACATGTGGGCTTTATTCATGATAACTGTGTATGTTTGTTTCAGCTGGGCCTTCCAACGTTCTCCCAAACTGGTTCAATCCCCGTAAAGGTAATAAAGTCTGTTTCCGCTGTGATGTATTTAAATATTCTAACACTGTTCTTAGCATTCTTTCAGACAGTTTTGTCCCTAACATTTAACAGGAATCTGCTAACATGCCACTCGCGCGCGCGCGCGTGTGTGTGTGTGTGTGTGTGTGTGTGTGTGTGTGTGTGTGTGTGTGCGTGCGTGCGTGTGTGTTTTGTGTTTTTGCGTATGTGCGCTGGTGTGCCTCTGGTATGGTTCTGGTGTCCATATAGAATCAATACGGGACCGAATAACAGATGGAGAAAAGGAAACCTATGACATTTCGAAACTTAAGTCTGTTAACGAGATATTAGGCTGGTTATCTGTTTTGGCGAGTGCTCACGTATATGAGCAACGCCTAGGTGTAAACCGTGAGTGTCTAAGCCACATGCGTACAGGACCAATGCTTGTCTAAATCATGACTGTCTAAGCCACCTGTGTGTATGAACAACGCCCGTGTGTAAATCGCGACTGTCTAATCCACACGCGTACAGGACCAATGCTTGTCTAAATCAGTGTTTATGTGTAATATAGTGTATATGAGCAATGGCTATCTGCAGATCATGACTGTCTAAATAATGTAGTCGCTGTGAGTTCAAGTCCAGATCATGCTGGTTTCCTCTCCGGCCGCACATGGGATTTTGTGTCAGCAACCAGGGCATGCTCTGCCCGGTTTTCTATCTCCCTAATGCTGGCCGCCTTCATATAGGAGAAATATTCTTCATTGGTGGTAAAACACTAATAATGAAACAATAAATTTTACACCGCACTTAAACGTTTTTAACGTGTAAGACAAGGAAAGCTTTGTCCTTGTGAACCACGTGTAAAAGGCGAGCCATGACAGCGGAGAACGCGTAAATCGCTAGTTATATCAATGAATAACGTGGGAAAGTTGATAGCTAGTACAGGATTAAAACCCTAGCTTAAGTAAATTGACAAGAGGTCGTATTTCACCAGCAACGCGTGACGATTTGCCAGCTATCACACTGTCGTCACTACTCTGTGTATTCTCCTTATGCTGTATGTCTGAACTATATAAAATGTATAAAATACATATGGTCTCACATTTGTGTCATGACGTCAGAAGATAACATCTTGCGCACGGCGTTAAACACAAATCAAATCTAATAATGAATAAAATTATATGAGAGGGATGAACGTGGAAAAGTTGAGCAGGAGGCAACGCTTGTAGGGTGAAGAAAAATAAGTATGAACGACAAAACAGAAATGATTATTGAAAGGTTGAGCCATAAAAATGAAGAACGTCGAAAAGATGAGCTACAACGAGAGTAAATGTGAAGAAGTTGAGCTACAATAGTGATGGCCTTGGAAAAGATGTGCTACAACAAGAGTAAATGTGAAGAAGTTGAGCTACAACAGTGATGGCCTTGGAAAAGATGTGCTATAAAACTGATGAACCATAAATTTATTTTTTTATTTGAATGGTATTTTACGCCGACTCAAGAATGTTGAACGATAAATAGCTCAGCATTATCTAGCGCGACAGTGAAACACTTGAGCTAAAACAAAGAGACAGGTGGAATATTTCGGAAACATGGGATGTGTGTGCTGTAATTAGGGGTGACCAGAGAACACCTGAATAAGCTTGAACATGTTTGGCTTTAAGCGGTCAGATTTCAGTGTCTCGCTGTCCTCGCTGCTCTTGCTTTACTCTGTGTGTTATAATCTTTTTTCTTACTATTTTTTTTTTAAATTTTAGACGTTAACGGCTGTGGAGTGTGGCTGCCAGCCACTGAGGCATCACCTTGTGGCTACAACTGGATCTTCCCGGACATCACACAAGCTGACATCAACGTTTTGAGGGACATTGGCGCCAACGTGAGTACATCAGAGGCTGCATACCGGGCTTTTTCCTTGCATGTGAGAGTAAATAAATATGTACCTCAGCTTTGACTAGAACTGTTCATATATCCGCTAACCCGGGCTTAAACGGAATTCAGTTCTGGTTTGTATTTACTTACAAGAGGATTATATACATCATAATACCTCTGAGTGATAGGTTTGATGGAATAAACATAACACCTCCGTTTTTGTAGTAATATCTTGTGACGTTGAATGAAATCGTCACACAGCATCTAACGAGTGCTACAAGACGAGGTACAGTGGGTTAGGTACAGGCCATATGCAGGACGCTTCGGTATATTGCTAACCAAGCAACCTGTTCACCATGACAGATCATCTGCAAAAATGACGCAAGGGCTTCCCCGGTATGCGGTTGAAGTTGATATGTAACAGGTGTAGCCGATGAAATATCTCAAGCTAAAATATCCGTTGCTAAGCATCAGCCTTCTTTTTGTCGTTAATGCATAGAATAATATCCATTATCGGCCTAATGTTGGTATTTGAAACAAGTTTTATCTTACGAAATATACCGTGAATATCTGTCATATTCTTTAATAGACATTTATTTCGTACATTATTTCGTAGGCAATTATTTCGTAAGTTAAACTGATAAACATATCTCCAGATATGAAGTTCATAATAAGCCCAGGATATAAAAGTCCATAACAAGCCCAGGATATAAAGTCCGTAAGAAGCCCAGAATATAAAATATGTAGTTTTAAGTCATTCGGAAAAATCCCGTATTGAAAATACATGTGCCATGCATAGACCAGTGACTGATGTCATGTTTTTTACAGTGTGTTGCTAAGGGTATACTAGTAGTTGCCTCTGGTGTGACACAGCCTACATACTGCACAGGTCTACAGTGCACTTTAGTAGGCGAGATCCCGCTTCTTGCACCGTAGTTTCACGTCTGAAAAACTAGTCTGCTGTCGTATTTCAAGGGATGTAATTCCGATGAAACCTGTTGTAATACTTGTGGACATACATTGGTACATTTTCCAAAAAGTGTAGGGGACGTCAACGAAACAGATTTTAAATAGCCCCTGAATTATTAAGTACCGGGTATCCATATCGCATGTTACGACAATCTATAAGCGCTGTTCTAGCGTTACCAATCACTATGGTCGCATTTTGCGCACATAATTTCAGTTTGTTGAAATTTTTTTCACTTAACGTCGCCACTTTGGCACGGCAATATCATCCTAGCGTGTTACAAGCATACACGGTCTTTTTTCATAATTTTTTTTAATATGCTTGTAAATTGATTGTCTCTACCTTTCAAAAGACATCGTTTACAAAAATCAGGCCATTTCAGTTTTGAACATGTTCCAGTTATGACGCTTTCAGGTTAATGGTTGACATTTCATAGGATAAATCTGAGGGCTGATGTCAGGATGGTTTTTATGTACCCGGTTTTCCCCGGCCATTCGCAGGTGTCCGTAACGCATAACCCGAGTCACCATCGCACATGTAAATGAATTTAAGCAGCAATGTAAATATTTGGACATTTTTAGATTTTTGCCAAAACTACTTGAGTTAAGTTGCATGAAGTGAAAGCTGTTGTAGAGAGCTGTTCCTGAAGTTATATGATGTTTTAAATTCCACAGCTGTCAATATTTTTGGTGAATAAAGATCGCCAAATTACTTATAAACGGCTGTCATTGGTTAGCAATAGGAAACAATATTCATTTATCTGCGCCATATGGATGTTGTCTGTTGTAAGGGAGAATAACTCAGTGGTACATGTATATTTCAATGGGCTATTTTACTGAGTAATGGTCTATATCATAAGGTTATCTTCTCTTAGATAACTTCCAGATGGCGCAATGCCTATCTCGGTCATGGCCAAGTTTATTATTGTTCCCCGGTACACATTCAAATCTGCTACCTCTCAGTGATCATAAGCGGTATTTTTTTATTATTTATTGAAAATGGGAAAGCCGGGTAAATAAATTTTGTAAAAAAAAAATGCTTCTTCTAGTTCACATGCTCAGTTGTGTTCCTACATCTCATTAAACAAATCATGTGAAATAAAACACTTTCTTGTGCCACTTGTTACGGTATTGAAAACAGCAACAGAAAACAGATTCAGTGACTCAATATTTCAATGTAAACAATGCTTTATATATAAAATGAAGACGTACAGTTTTACAGACAGTTCAACAACAACAACAACATACACATCAGTATTACCGGTCTTTACAAGTTTCCAGTTCACCTTTGCATCCCAAGGAATGTATTCCAGGAAATCCAACGTAAAGACCATGGGATAAACACACAATTCACACTTGTCACAAATTGTCCTAGGCAGGTACTTCGCTAGGATAGCGAACACGAACACAGTACACAGGTTACACAGAACTGGAACAGTCAAGCCTTTGAATGACGTCACACCCGCAGAGCACAACACAGGGAAAATACAGGCATGGAGGTATAATCCACTTCAGATCAGTCACAGCTCCCGCAGAAGCTCACAAACGAGCCGTTCAGAGATGTAGAGTAATGTCGCCTTGTGGCAGAACGAACGTCCTTTGCAAAACTGAAAACTTCAGTTTAGAGTCCTTGACGACCTTGTCGGTCAGGTGAGGTCAGCGTGTTAAACAAATTACACAGTCCACACTGTATAATCATAATCAAGATCCGAACACCAATAAACGTGACTTCCGCAGAAATTCACATAAACCAGACATCAGTACTACTGTGGTACACAAACGGTGCCGGCATAAAAAACTGTCCTCCCAAATGAAACTGGCATCACCAGCTCATATCAAAATAATGGACTCGATACGATAGCGTCTCACACTCTCCTGGCTCCCAGTGGATGCAGCAAAAATACCTCCACTCTGCACAGAAAACACGGCTTATATACGGTCCAGGTGGATTCAACTATTCTTAGACACAGAATTAACAGCCAATGAACAGCCAGTTAAATAAACAGAGCATTGAACAAGGTGCTTTCGGCCAGGTCCGCGCTGTACATATATAACAGGGCCTGTTATGCTTATAACATATAACACAAAGGTCCGCATTCTAACAGTACATGAAAACGTTAAATAGTCATACATAACACCCCCACCCTTCAGGGAAAGAAAGTTTTGCATAAAACTTTCTTTAACATATTCATAATTATGAATAATAATAACGTTTACCACAGTCTATAAAAACAAAGCTGCAGAAAACTAACTAGACACGTGACAAACAATCAGCAATCACATTATCTTTCCCTTTTATGTGTCTAATCTCTAGATTAAATTCTTGCAAAAGCAAACTCCACCGTAACAATCTTCGGTTTTTACCTTTTAGTTTGTGCAAGAAGGTTAAGGGATTGTGATCTGTATACACAACAATGGGGTAACTTGACGAAGTCACATATACTTCAAAATGCTGTAATGCTAGAATCAAGGACAGACACTCCTTTTCTATTGTCGAATAATTTCTCTGGCACTTGTCAAATTTTCGAGAAAAAAAACATACAGGGTGATCAACGTGATCTGTTTCATTTTCTTGTAACAAAACTGCCCCAGCAGATATATCACTAGCATCAACAGCTAGCTTAAATGGTAAATTAAAATCAGGTGCTACAAGTATGGGGCCGCTGCTTAGCATGGCCTTTAATCTATCAAAAGATCTCTGACACTCAATGGACCACAAGAATTTAGCACCTTTCTTTAACAGCTGAGTTAATGGCTCACTAACAAATGAAAAGTTCCTACAGAACTTTCGATAATAACCTGCCATGCCCAAAAAACGCTTTAATTCTCTCTTACAACTTGGCACTGGAAAACAAGAGATAGCAACTCCACTAGGATGTACAACATTGAGATCAGTGCTATCTCTGTATACATATGGCTTTAACATGTTAACATGACAAAGTTGTCTAGATTTGCGCCGATCAGGAGTGAAAATAATATAATTAAGATCACTTAGCCTCTTGTCTACTACATAAGGTCCAAAATAACGAGCCTCGAGTGGCTTACCACTTACTGGAAGTAAGGCCAATACCTTCTGACCAACTTCAAATCTGCGTGTTACTGTCTCTTTGTCATACTTAGTTTTCATACTCTTCTGAGAAGCTGTAAGATTCTCTCTGGCTAACTCACATACTCTGTTGAGCTTAGTACGAAAACTTGACACATACTGTAATAGGTTAACATTGTCACTATCACCAGACACAAACTTTTCCTTGAACAACTGTAGTGGACCACGCACAGTATGGCCAAACACAAGCTCAAATGGACTAAATCTAAGTGACTCTTGTACAGACTCTCTTACAGCAAACATTAACAAAGGTACACCCTCGTCCCAATCTTTCCCTGTCTCAAAGCAGTAAGTTCTTATCATACTTTTCAGTGTCTGATGGAATCTCTCTAGTGCTCCTTGACTTTGTGGGTGATAAGCTGAGGATTTATACTGGCTAATACCTAGCTCATGCATAACTTGTTGGAACACACCAGACATGAAATTTGAACCCTGGTCTGACTGTACTGACTTAGGCAGACCAAACATGGTGAAGAACTTAACTAAAGCCTTAATTACAGTCTTGGCAGTAATATTCCTTAATGGAATTGCCTCAGGGAAACGAGTTGAAGTACACATTATGGTTAACATATACTGATTTCCAGACTTTGTCTTAGGTAGCGGACCAACACAATCTATTAATATTCTACTGAATGGCTCACCAATTGCAGGAATAGGCCTCAAGGCTGCCTTGGGGATTGTCTGGTTAGGTTTCCCCACTAACTGACATGCATGACAAGACCTGCAAAATTCAGTAACATCTTTCCTTATTCCTGGCCAATAAAAATGACTGAGAATCTTATGATAGGTCTTATTAACACCTAAATGACCTGCTAACGGCGTTTCATGCGCTATGGTCAGTATGTCTTTACGATAAGACTTGGGCACAACTACCTGATGCTTAATTGCCCATTCATCCTCCAACGAAACATCGGGAGGCCTCCACTGCCGCATCAATATGCCAGGCTTGACATAGTAGTAGCATGGGTCAGGTAAAGATTCGCCATCTTTAGCTGCATCATTAAACAAGCAAGAAATACTTGGATCACTGTGTTGTTCAGCAATCAACTCAGTCCTACAAAATGGCTGATCACCACTAACAAAATTAGTATCTACTTCCTGCTGGCTGTCTAATTTGGAAAAATCTCCATCCAACATGTTGTTGAGAAAAGTCTCACTCAAATCAACAGTACTACCCTGGTCTGTACTGACTTTTCTAGACATAGCTCTTGTAACAACACAGGACGGATATAAACCCGCTATCTCGCTTTCAACTGGCTCCGTGACTGAATTCAGAGAAGGCTTATCAACCATTAAGGGATCAACAGTAACTTTATCATGTGCCAAGTCATTTCCCAACAACAAATGAATACCCTCAAAAGGTAAAGAAGGCTTAATGCCTACCCTGACAGGTCCAGATATCAAATCTGATGACAAATAAATATCATGAAGGGGAACACTGACAAAGTCACTAGACTCTACACCTCTAATAAGGGCACGAACCCCAGAGTATGACTCTTCAGAAAAGGGCAGAGTATTCATCAACAACAGAGACTGAGATGCCCCAGTATCCCTTAATATCTTTATAGGGGTAGCACAAGACATGTCACTTCTAAGCGACACTGAACCAGAATTGATAAACGGAGCGAAGCTATCCATAGAGCATTTGGGAATCTTATCCAATCCCATATCAGCTAACTCAGATCTGCTTTTAACTGCTGATGTAACCTCCGGCAATGTTTTGTGCATTGTAACACAAAGACCTGTGGGCTTAGACTCATTCTGAGCTTCCCGTATCCTTTTCAACTTGTAACATTCACTCATCACGTGACCTACCCGCTTGCAAAAATTACAAGTGACCCTATTTCCAGGACTACTATTCCAATCTGAACTACGTGAACCATGAGCTGTAGAACCATTGGAGCCTGGTGTAGAACTCTTCTGTGTAGAGCTACCTCTACCTGTTGCATGTGACTGGGTATTTCTACGTGTAAATGAATTAAATGGCTTACCCGTGTATGTAACCCTATGTGTCAAGGAATAATCATCAGCTAAACTGGCTGCCTCTTCAAGTGTACTCGCCTTCTGCTCATCAGCGAACACCTTTACATCACTATGAATACAACGCTTGAACTCTTCTACCAGCACAAGCTGACGCAAACTTTCAAAATCCTTGCCTATTTTCTTGGCTATACACCAGCGATCAAACAACTGCTCCTTAGCTCGACCAAACTCAACGTATGTCTGATCTCTACCTTTTTCACAGTTACGAAATTTCTGGCGGTAAGCTTCAGGCACCAATTCATAACCCTTCAAAATTACCTCTTTCACATAGTCATAATTGGAAGCATTCTCTACACTTAACTGAGTATAAATTTCCCTGGCCTTTCCAATTAGCACACTCTGTAATAACATAGTCCAGAACTCTTTAGGCCACTTCAAGCTATTTGCAATTTTCTCAAAATGCAGAAAATACTTATCCACCTCTTTTTCCTGAAAGGATGGAACTAACCGAATGTATTTGGTCACATCAAATCCTGAATCCTGTCTACCGGAAGGACCCGGTTTCTCACCTCTCTCAACCTCTAACTTTTTCATTTGAAACTCCAATTCCCTTTCCCTCTCTCTTTCTTGCATTTCTCTCTCCTCTCTCTCTCTCTGCACTTCCCTCTCCCTTTCCTCTCTCTCTCTCTCTGCATTTTCAACTTTTCTAACTCTATCTCATATTCCCTCTCTTTCTCTCTCTCTCTTTCCTCTTTCTCCAATCTCAACTTTTCTAACTCAAACTGCTTAAACTTAAACTCGGCATCAGACTGACCCTCGAACTCATAATCAGATAATGTAGAACTATCAAACTTCCCTATCTCCACTAAATGTTTCAACAAAGTATGCTGCATATCTCTTTTCCTCCATGAAGACTTTATGGACAAACCTAAAAATGTCCCTAACTTAACCAAGTCTTCCTTCTTTAAACTCTCAAAAACATCCTGATCGGGCGCATTAACAAACTGTTTAGGATCAAAATCTCCCATTGTAAATATTTAGCCACTGAATCTTTCACCGTTAAAATTAAGCAATCACTTCTCACTTGTTTTTAACTTCAAATATCCTGTGCAAAACAAAAGGGAAACAATCAGTTCCCGGACAAGCCCCCAATTTCTGTTACGGTATTGAAAACAGCAACAGAAAACAGATTCAGTGACTCAATATTTCAATGTAAACAATGCTTTATATATAAAATGAGACGTACAGTTTTACAGACAGTTCAACAACAACAACAACATATACATCAGTATTACCGGTCTTTACAAGTTTCCAGTTCACCTTTGCATCCCAAGGAATGTATTCCAGGAAATCCAACGTAAAGACCATGGGATAAACACACAATTCACACTTGTCACAAATTGTCCTAGGCAGGTACTTCGCTAGGATAGCGAACACGAACACAGTACACAGGTTACACAGAACTGGAACAGTCAAGCCTTTGAATGACGTCACACCCGCAGAGCACAACACAGGGAAAATACAGGCATGGAGGTATAATCCACTTCAGATCAGTCACAGCTCCCGCAGAAGCTCACAAACGAGCCGTTCAGAGACGTAGAGTAATGTCGCCTTGTGGCAGAACGAACGTCCTTTGCAAAACTGAAAACTTCAGTTTAGAGTCCTTGACGACCTTGTCGGTCAGGTGAGGTCAGCGTGTTAAACAAATTACACAGTCCACACTGTATAATCATAATCAAGATCCGAACACCAATAAACGTGACTTCCGCAGAAATTCACATAAACCAGACATCAGTACTACTGTGGTACACAAACGGTGCCGGCATAAAAAACTGTCCTCCCAAATGAAACTGGCATCACCAGCTCATATCAAAATAATGGACTCGATACGATAGCGTCTCACACTCTCCTGGCTCCCAGTGGATGCAGCAAAAATACCTCCACTCTGCACAGAAAACACGGCTTATATACGGTCCAGGTGGATTCAACTATTCTTAGACACAGAATTAACAGCCAATGAACAGCCAGTTAAATAAACAGAGCATTGAACAAGGTGCTTTCGGCCAGGTCCGCGCTGTACATATATAACAGGGCCTGTTATGCTTATAACATATAACACAAAGGTCCGCATTCTAACAGTACATGAAAACGTTAAATAGTCATACATAACACACTAACAATTTTAACACGAAGATGAAGTACATTTAAAACACAATTCTTTTGATAGGTGCACCTCAAAGACCTGGATCGCGTGATTGACGTGGTGAACAACCATTGGGCACTCACGTATTACGGATTTCTGCCATGTTCCCGGCATGCCTGTGGGAAGGGCTGCTGTCTAGGCTTCCTGATATTTGCCGTTTTCCAGTTAATTATTGCCGGGATATCAATGCATTTTCGGTTACTGTTATCTGTGCAAGCTGTGATAGGATATTTTTGTATGTTTGTAATTATCCCAATCGTGGTTGTTTCTTGCTGGAGATCCAAACACGTGGCCATCAGAAAGGTAGGCAACAGCTAATCTGGCTTAAACTTATATCTTACTCAAATGTGCAATCCGAATATGGTTATAACTAAAGACAAAGAAAACATTAACATGAAGTATAAGTAAGATGAAAGACTATTTTAAACACTGTCCTTAAAATAGTTGGATTTATTTTTTTTTAGAATTTTTCAATGGCCATTGAAATATATGAACTAACACATATGTAAAAATGGGGGGGTGGAGCACTTGTTGTTTGCAAGCAATTTTGTCTCACTAGGATTTTTTTGTAGGCTGAACGGAAATTAAGTAGGGTTTTGCTGGAGAAAAATCGTATTTTGTACCGAAAGTGTAAAGTTATCGTGTCCGTGAGGGTTGACCCTACCCCGAAGGTAAGCATGCGCAATGGTTCCTACAGTGAGTATGTATGTATGTATGTATGTATGTATATATGTGTGTGTGTGTGTGTCTGTGTGTCTGTGTCTGTCTGTCTGTCTGTCTGTATGTATGTATGTATGTATGTGTATATGTATATGTGTGTGTGTGTGTGTGTGTGTGTGTGTGTGTGTGTGTGTGTGTGTGTGTGTGTGTGTGTGTGTGTCTGTCTGTATGTATGTATGTATGTATGTATGTATGTATGTATGTATGTGTGTGTGTCTGTGTGTCTGTGTCTGTCTGTCTGTCTGTCTGTCTATATGTATGTATGTATGTATGTATGTATGTATGTATGTATGTATGTATGTATGTATGTATATATGTATGAATGAATGTATGTATGAATGAATGTAGGTATGCTTGAGATTTTGCGTCGTTGTTAATAATTTCCCAGTCATGCGACTGTGAGGAGACTCACTAGATGGATTTCTTACATGGTCGTGGTCAGTAGGTTATGTGACCTAGTAAGTCATGTGACACAAACGAAGTGTCCCAGGTCACCCAAATTCCGTGTTGTTTGATCGATGGTCTCGATTGCCGAAATTCGCTGGGTCGGACACACTGCACGGACATGGTAGAATCGCCGGTGTATTTTTTTTTATAGCATATTGGATGCAAGGTAATTTCAGAGCGGACAAGATCGCCCGCGAAAAGTCCGTATAGTGTGTTCCTGGTCTAAGGATGAAACTCCCAATATCGGCTAACTGTAATTTGTCCATGCCAAGTGTTAATGGGCCTTAATCATTCACTTTTTCTTCCACTATTCATACAACCACAGACTCAACAATCCTATAATAGAAGTGTTTACATGTATTTTCAGATTGCTGTGGTTTATTACAATACTCAGCGATGCAAGGTAGGTTGACTGGCCTGGTATCAATTAAAAACACAATAAGAAGTTTTGCAGTTACGCAATTACTAGAACAGGCCTATTTGTTAACGTTGTCTGGCAGGCCTATCTGAAAACATTGTCTGACAGGCCTGTCTGTTAACGGTGTCTGACAGGCCTCTCTTTTAATAGTGTCTGACTGGCCTCTCTTTAACAGTGTCTGACAGGCGTATCTGTTACCAGTGTCTGACAGACCTATCTTTTAACAGTGTCTGACAGGCCTATCTTGTCATAGTGTTTGTGATTAGATCAACCTTGCGACAGACTATCATTATTTTGCAACATCGTGTAACAAGGTCAGTTTGTTTTCAAATTTTATTCTAGCAGTAGTGTGATTTTTCAGAATGAGTTCCAAGTTAGTTGAAGAGAGGCATTAAGTCAGGATGCGCGTTGCCATCGTATCTCCAAATTTTAAATAGTTTTATTCTCACTATTCACGCTCATGAATATGTTTAAACAGAGGAAACTTGTATACATTCACGTACCATGGCTTATGGGGAATTAGTAAAACGTGCAGTGATGTTACTTGCAAGTCGCGTATAGTAATGTGATGGTTATTGCATTTCCAAAAACTGAAGCAGTTTCTAATATTTTAGGGTGCGTGCAGTGCAAACATGTTTCTAATTTGATATGAACCTTTTGAATCAGGGAGATAAACCAGCCTAAATTGGGCATTGCTGAACTACAAAATGATACTTGTACAAGCCATGGCAAACAGTGCAATGAACAGTGACTTGTTTTACGGTAGATCTAAACTCATCGCTGTATACGATTCGTACGTTCTGGTGACAGTTGACACAAATTCCTTCTACTTAAACGAGACACTAAGCAACAACTGTGTGATGTGAGTACCAAGAGGTTCATCGAAAACCTCTTGTCTTCCTCCCATAGCTGGGCGTCAAAGTTCGTCAATAACAAGCCACAGGTCGTTTTTTTTTGTCGGGCATCCAGGTGTTCATCATATCAATAAAATTTACCGTTTGGTGTTAAGAAACAATGAAAAAAGTAATTAAACTACTGCTATCATTATTCAAAATGTAAATTTTATATCGGCTTAGAATGTGATTGTCGTGGCGCTTTGTCCTAGTCATTGATTTTGTACAATAAGAAAAAACAGACACTAATAATTTGCCGTTTCTTCCAGGATTTCATCAAAGAACTGTTGAAGAACAACAGGGGTGGTGAAAGAATGGATCAGGTAATGTGGATTTATGTTCATGTTCCTTAACTGGAATTAATTCATGCCTACGACGGGTATGAAAATCAGCTTCCACACGCCTGCTTCAGTCTTACAACAAGGTCAAGACTGGTCAGTTCTACATGGAAAAGTATCGCATCAATTATTCTCGTCGTCTTGAGTAAACGTGTACTGTGGTGTACTAAACGTGTGCGGTGTCCACATTGCTTATAAGGTACAGTTGTCCATTTGACTAAACACGTACTATGGTCAACATTAGTATACGCGTACTGTCGTCAGCATGACTACACACGTGCTGTCGACCACGTGACTACACGCGTACTGTCGTCCATGTGATACACACATACTGTCGTCCGTTTGACTACACACGTACTGTCGCCTACGTGAATACACGTGTACTGTCGTCCATGTGACTACACACGTACTGAAGTACATTTGACTACACGCGTATTGTCGCCCAGCTGACTACACGCGTAGTGTTGTCCGTATGACTCCACGCTTACTGTCGTCCACATGACTACACGCGTACTGTCGTCTACGTGACTATTTGCCGAATCCATTGCACACATATTACATTCCTGGTCACTGAATGCCTTTTGTGTACTATTTTATCACAGTTTTCTATCTGACTCCATTCTGTGGGACAACAAGGGTACAGTGGTTCTGTGACACACGAGGTTCAAAAAACCAGTCTTGGACATGCGCATGTCTAACATTCGTTTAAGATCACTTATCTTCCACCAGTATGGTGTGCATATCTGTACTTCTTGTGTGGGAAATTTTGTCAGTGACTTGCTGGTGGTTTTACCCCTGCACTCTGGTATTCCTCCACCCATAATATTTACCGCCATCGTCTAAGTGAAGAAACGAACAGTTAAATGCATAAAATACGATGGATTCCTCTAGCTCAAGCGTAGCAAAAACAAAGTGTATGGTCTTCTTCTGCACGCTTATTTACCTCTGTCGAAGTGCCCGTAGACGAGCTGTCGTGACTTGATGAAAGAGGAGCTGTCTTATTTCTAACTGCAGTCAAACTGAGTTTTCTACTTCATTGTATAAATGTTGTCTTCCACAAGATTGAAGACTTTGGGTTTTATACAACTGCCAGCACATTGGTAACCTTCAGGTTTAATGTAACAAGTATAATGTCTAGTTTTTGAAAGGAGAGTATTTGCTGTTGTTGTTGTCATGTGGTTGTGAAAATGGAATCTGTTTTGTTTTCAGGTCAATGATGAAGAACTGGACGCACGAGCTGACGCCATCGTGGACAACCTTGTTGACAAGCTTGCCTCAAAATTTGCCAGATGGGAGGAAATCCAGGCGGCAAACTTTCTTCGTCATAAGACAAAGCAAGACAAATTGTGTCTTTGTCAGCTGTACGAAGCTTCATCTGAGCATTCTTTTTAGCCAAGAATTGGCCGCTGGTAACCATCTAACAGGATTTGACACAAAAGTAGGATTATTTCCAATAAACTGTACGTGCGTTATGCTGTATAAGAATGTGGCACTCGCCAGCAATTTCGCTGATATCCTCAAAATGAAGAGAATGTAAACTAAGGCGGCTGCTAAATCCGCAATATAAGAAGGATGAAAGAGAGGCTAAACATAATAATCGTTGAAACGTGCGCAATGAGGAGAATGGAAGTTTAACCGAATTAAAACCTAGGCTTATACCTTGTTGAAATCTAAGCATTCGTTGAAATGTGCAGTTTGAGAAATATGGTAGTGTGGTCGAAGATTGGAGTTTTTTGAAACCTTTGTTTAAGCCATTCCCTTCATCTCTCTGGGTTGACTCTTAAATCTTTGGTGGGCAGTGCGAGTTCAGGCCAAATCCATGTATCATGTTTTCAGGAATGAAGTGCTAGAGTGAAGAGGTCTCACGTGTGTGCCGAAAACTTGAAATAATACAGTCACGTAACATGGATTTCCAGGAACTACATTTGACTGCTGATATTTAATGACAGTTTGCATTGGATGATTAAGACAATTAAGACAAACCTGTAACTGGGTCTTACTACATTCTATGTTGATTTCAGTCAAAAGTCCTAGTCCAGCCGAGTGAAAGATAACCGTAACTATGCTAACAATACAACGTCTAACAGATGTCCCTTCCCAAGACGCTGGGTATCTTACTATCTGCACTTAGAATCTCTGTAGCATTTTCTACCTAGCATTGTGTCAATCATCCATCACTTTTATTTTAACCAATCAACTCCGGTTATGATCATATCGAGTATTCCTAGTCCTATAATCCCTATAGTGCATCTACCGCTTTTTACGCTCGCTTTACATCACTGCCAACTCTAGATAACCTTGGAGCCTGTGCGATGCATGTGGGCTCGATTAGCCTTAGTCTCACCACTGGCGTCCTTGTACAGACCTGTAATCAGCATTTATCAATAAAACCAATTAATGATAATCATGCTGAACATTCTTTAGATAGAAGGGATGAATGTGCGTCAAGTTATAGGAACAAAAGTGGATACCGACATTTTGTATGGAACGTAGGAAGCGACGCATGCGCTGTAAAGAGTATATTCTGATCCACGGCCCGGCAAAAAACTTCGAACAGACAGGGGTGTTAGCCATCTGTAACCTTTGCTCGCATGACGTGGACTTTTCGCTCGTCATGCATAGCGGACGATTTTTATCCGTGAAGAAGCCTCCACTGCGGAGAATATTCGGCAACTCGAAAAGGGAAACATGGCTGCCTGTTCGAAAACGTAGCATGTTTAGGTCCTAAAATGACCGATTTTGGGCAAAACAGAAGTCGATTGTGGTCCAATAAATGTGCGACCCCCTCGGTCATGGATCGCGTATATACCTCGTGGTGTCTTCAGCTACTTATACACTGAGTATTCCTATCATTTATTCCTGAAAACCTTCTAGCGGAAATCTGCTGACTAAAGCCTAAGATTCATCATGGTCACTGATCGAACTTTGCTTCACAGAAATTATGTATGCAGTGAAGATAGTTCTTCCTTAGTATTGTATCCTCTAATATAACACTATTCGCACGATTCTAATAAAACAATAGTTTTCAGCGCTATTTACATCCAGTCCATTGTTCGTTTTCTTTTTAATGTATAGGAAATAGAGAGCTTAGCTCTGTTTCGCGGAGTAATATACGCCGAACAACTTCCTTGATCGGGAACTATAAGAAATGATCTTCACGTTTGGCCCATTTTGTAAGGAACCAAACTGTGGGCCACACATTCGAACAGTCCATGGTTTACATTTTCATACATGTCGGACAGTTTGCTAAGTTTGAGGTACACGACGTTAAATCCAATCAGAGACGGATTCGAAATCACGGTGCGTGGAATGGCAGTAGCTCTGTGATAAGCAGCAGTTTTCTTCAGTGCAAACGACGAGAAGGTATAAGTTGGCTTTGGCCTACCACCTCTGCAAAACCCTATGAATTTCCGTTTAATAGGTTCAGACACTACGGAGGCAAATTTTTTTATAAACTTATGCAAATTAAGCCAAGTAAACACGAGAACGCGAAAATAAGAAAGTACTTGTATGATAGAGGCGAATTTTACGGGTGGAACAAACTGAAGTGCCAGGGGTACGCCATGCATCGGCCTCTCGGCCGGGTTATTCAAGACTGCTTTAAAACTTAATACCAGATTTAACTTTATTTATTTATTTATTTGGTTGCTATTTTACGCCGTACTCAAGAATGTTTCACTTGTACGACGGCGGCCAGCATTATGGCGGGAGGAAACAGGACAGAGCCCGGGGAAAACCCATGACCATCCGCAGGTTGGTGAGAGACCTTCTCACGTACTGCCGGAGAGGAAGCCAGCCTGAGCTGCTCTTGAACTCAGATTTAGCTTTAGGCCAAGTCTTCAGTTTTGTACTTAACCAAAAAATAATTTCTTAACAATAAATTAAATATGAACTAAAATTGCTGCTGTTATATTTTGACTTCCGACAAGTGTATTGGTTGTTGAGTTTGGTTAAAATTTAAACTATAACTTTATTACCGGCATTAGCTAATACACTTTCGAAAAACTGGGCTTTGGTACACAAGAGAGTATCGCTGCCTTGCAGGTCAAGGTCAAGAACACGGGAGGTCAAGAAAATCTCGTCCAGCGACCAGCCCATGAAAACCTTGAACCTTATCACAACTGCATGCGTTCATCACATCCGTACTGGCAGTCTTTCAAATTTTGACACATTTTAAAACAGCGTTTATGAGGTGACCAAGGCATAAACTTTAGGGACCAAATTCTAGGGGAATTTGTTAAGCTGGGGTTTCTGTAAGGTGGAGGAATAACGAAAGAAAAAATCTGCCCTTCCGCCAGTTTGAAAGTGCAGTTACCGCTTCACACGACGTCAAACAAACACTTTTGGGGTAACGTTAGTCCTATCGAGTACATGTCCTGCAAGATATGGGCTTCTACAGCCACTGGGGTCTTGTAGCAACCTGTGGATGGTCGTGGGTTCCCTCGGGCTCTCCCCGGTTACCTCCCACCATAATGCTGGCCACCGTCGTATAAGTGAAATATTCTTACGGCGTAAAACACCGATCAAATAAATAAATACAGCCACTGGGTAGCACGTGCAGTTACCAGTTCATTTTAGCTTCACACATGGGCGGAACAAAGAAACACTTCGAATCATATTATGGATCGTCTTCTCTCTTCTGGACTGGCGCCAAGTGTGGACTTTGTATGCCCAAAAGGGACAGTTTTTCAAATAGCTGAGCGCATATTTGTCATGCAAATACGTATCTTACTGATGATCCGGAACGTCCATTATAGTTGACGTCTACATGGTATAATACGACTGTCTTGTCAAGCAATCCAGTTTGGCGCCCCATGCGATGGAATGGAACACTCCACTGTGCCACTTAATACATATAGATCAGGTTGTGTCTATCAGGCACGCTCTTTGGAGTCCTCTGTGCCAGCTAAAATGTCTCACACGACTTTCTTGTATTAAATAATACTCGATCACTCCGGAAACCTGAGGAAATTTTGTACTGACCATAGTACCCTTTGTTTTTTATTTGTTTATTATGATGAAAATTTAAGCCGTCTTCACTTCGAATACATCAATCGGTCTTAATTTGGAGACATCCTTAAAAGTGAAGCAGGTCTACAGTGCACGTGATCATTCCATCCTTCATGCAAGAATTCAAATACTAAGTACAAAATAGTATATGGTGCAGTTCCTTTCTTAAGAAGTCCGCAGGCAATCAGCAGCTCCAAAAACGTTTCACCATGGTTATAATCTTTCCGTTGATTAAGAAGTCAGAGACTAAAGGATCGGAGATTATCATTTATTATAGCTTAATCATGTGACAATAAAGCGGTAATGAAGTCACAAAACAGCTGGCAATTGTTGCAGAATATCAAGACAGGGCACTGCCTCGACACATAAGAGAATATTATGACTTAAGTCACATGTTTAACCAGTCAGCAACACAAGCTAAACACGGGTATTCATATGACCACTGAAAACCACATGACACTGCATGACGACGTTTGCCACCAATCTCAAGTTAGGCTTAAGGTTTACTTTGGAACTATTTTGGTGGATGGGCAGAATGTCGAAATCTCTGCGTGGCGTGTTGTCCATCAAGCGTAAACCCTCGCTGTCTCCTTCTGTCGAAAAAGTAAACGTGCTAGAAGGAGATCCAAAGAGTAAGTGACCAAAGAAAATGAACTCGTTGGAATATCGTCTTAAAAACGAATACAGGGCAGTGGAAAATATTGCAAAGAGAAAAATCCTCAGAATTCTTAACTAAAATCAGATCAGAAACTCTTTGCTAAAACTGAGCTAGCCTTTCAGTGTACGCGAAGTGGGTGTCAAGCATTTTAACCAGCAATTTGAACTCTTTCACCATTGTATTAACCCTAAGGCCATAGAAAGATGTGAATTTTCATGGGTTGCTAGCTACCCTAGTGTATGCTCATGGCTTACGGTACAACTGCTGCCCTATGGGCGGTGGTTAGATCGCTGTTAGCGTGCAAGATTTCATATGATATGCTCTTAATACGACTGAAATTGCAGTATTTGCTACCGAGACGAAACTGGCAAATATACAAAAAATGTTAGAGGAACGAAATGATACGTCCAGGATTTTTCCATACAGTGTTACACTAAATAGTGATACCCATCCCGTGAAATCAAGTAGTAAGGATTAAATCTAAAGTACCGGTACAAAAATTGACTACAATCCTTTGGTTACTCATGTGATCTATATGACAGATTATAAACAAAGATAAAATTGTAACTGACTAACCAATATCTATACTATATTCACATAAGTCAGGGTTCCATAACTTTAAAAAGAACAAAAGGAAAAAAAGTACATACAAAGCACTTTTGTCTGAACAAGTTCAAAACATGTCACGTAATGATGACAAAAATATGTAAATTGCAAGACAAAGGTAATTTCTAGGTGTAATTTATCAATAATGAGCCTGTAACACCTACAATCTAAAATACCTAGCCTGGTAATAAATTAAGTGACCATTTTTCTCAACACAATCATTTGGGAATCCTATGTACAAAACGATGTGTCTATAAAACGAATCACGACATAGCAATTTACGCCCCCTGTCTCAGCACCATGACTTAAGTAGAATTAGGTAAAAAAATTGTAATTATGTTATTTATTATCAATATCAATTTATTAGACTAGTCCCAGGACTAGAATGTACGACTAACGATAGTGCACTAAAGGTAACACCACACGATGTGACAAAGATACGGATAATGTCTTCAGAGAAAGATAGTATGAAAAACGAGAAACTGATAAATGGTAAGGTTGATTTCAGCATGTCACGTGTGGTTCATAAATAAGGGTGTGCTAACATAAATACGTACATACATGTAGTAGAAAGGCCTGGTCCTTTTGAATTGTTTTCATGTGATTGTTTATTGAATGTCAAGACAACACAGCGTTTCTTGTAATTCTAAACCAGCGACGTTTGACAAAGTGCCAATATCACTGTATGTTATTACCTACTTCTGCTTAAGCCATGGTGTTGGTGCTGGATATGTCTCCTGTTTAAGTATTTACCAGAACACTTAAAAAGAAACCCTGAGGGAAATTAGCATGAGGTCGTATTTCTCTGGTTACGTGTGACTGTTTTCATTCATCCATCATTGATAACACTTCTATCAAACATGTTTACTTCACTGCGAGTAAGCACCGCCATACCACATTGAAGCGTATGGCCGAGACATTTGACATTGCAAGAGCAAACTCTTTAAAAAATGAGTAGGAAATATGGGTGTATTATCATCCTATTGTCGGTGGTAGATGTCGTCTACACAGAAAAGGGTGAGACCACCAGATTTCCAGCGTAAAAACGTGTCCTGTGTAAAAGCTGTATGAATACGGTTTGCTTTGTTTTTTTTTTTCTCTGACTTCCGTTGTCCTCTCTTGAGGGAATCGCAAGATCTGTATGTAAAGTGTTCTTCGTAACTGTGATGATGAAGGTTGACATTTCATTTGTAAAGCGTTCTACCACAGTAAAAGAGTGGCGCATAAACATGATTTCCATCATGACGATTGCCCTTTAACAAGTTTTGTTGAGAACAGACTCAGTAGATTCCGAGCTTACCGTTGACCAGAAAGCGATAGTTGAAGCCTAAAAGGTTGCTATGGTGTGTTGGTCAAAATGCCTCAACACAACAGTGTAAGTCTAACACTTGTGTTTGCGCTTTGCTAAAAGTGCGCATAAAGGCCACATTTCATGTTTAAGGCAAGATGACAACAGTCTATTGTTGAGCTTATAGAATACATGAAAAGGCACTTCTCTTGTGTGAATAACATGAAGATGACAACGTACATTTTTACTAAGAATTTTACAATGTTGTCGTTCCACGTTTGGTTTTTCTAATTTTCTTTTTATCATTGTTACTTGCTACTTACCAAACATTAAACACGTACATGACACTGAGGCTTGACTGAATCGAAATTAGACTTGACTGAATCAAAACGCCTTTATATGCATTACATTTTTACATTTACATCACAGACGACATAGCCGTTCCAGGAACCTGAACGGGCGGTTTCTCACAATTATCACTAATTCAATGTCATGGTCATATAGCAGGAAAATTAGTTAATATACTTGTTACATGTATCCCCAGAAATACCTTAATAAGGATAAGTACATGTACTGTTTGAACAGAACTGTGGCAGATTGACAGAGAGACTGTATTTCACCGGTTTCGTTTGACCATTTGCCAACCATCACGTTGTTACCGACGCGCTGCTTTTACTCTCTGTGCTAAAAGTCGTTAAATACATTGCCCAATTCTTTGCTTGAGACTGAACTCAACATATTCCACTAGAAATAGGGACGCTGTATTTGTGTCCACATAGACCATATCTCACGATTTTCCACCAGAAATTAGGACGCTGTATTTGTCTCTACATGGACGATGTCTCATCATTTTTCACCAGAAATTGGGACGCTGTACTTGTCTCTTCATGAACGATTTTTGACAATGTCTTCATGTACAAATCAGTGTGTATTCAAATACGTCTTGACGTGGAATAACTTTAACAGGGTTTCACATACGTCTTGGTTCACACCTGGTATAGTAGTGTGTGTTTTGGCGCACAGATTCCTTTACTGCGCATTTTGTAATACTAGCAAATAATTAGACTTTATACCCTACTGACCTCATTTTAACAATGTTTTTTTCAGCCACAAGCCTTGATTACAGCGCAATAGAAGATTGGTGTAACGGATTTGACGGATCGAGGAATATGATTCATGGAAATTTTTGCTACAGCGTACACTTGGAGAGTCTCACGTGGTCAGCTGCGGCCACAGATTGCCGAGCCAGGGGTGGTCAGTTGTTCAAGGCGGCCAGTAAGGAAAAGGTGTCTGCTCTTTTTAAAAGGAGAATGATTTTGACAGTATGGACTGGTGCAAAAGAACGAGATGGAGAATTTTACTGGACAGATGGTAATAAGTCTGACCATTAATATTTAATGACTGCATGTAATTATCTACCTGCTCGTTTCTGTCGCTTGATTGTCTACTGTATCCTGGCTAATTGATTTTTGATGTCAATGTACACTCAAAAACATAATCTTAACTTTAGCACAAAATCTGTTGTTTGAGGGATGCTAGAAAGTAGTCTGTTATTATAACATAATACTGTGTTATATTCCAGCTAATATCCTGGTATGTCCAAAGCAATCTTTCTGTTGAGTTAATACAATGTGTGTGCTATAATTAGCAGACTTATCTGCCACAATAAATAAACTCTTTCTAGAATCGCTCGAACCCCAGACTTTTGTTAAATTTGAGAGTTTGTAATAAATACGTTTACAAACGAGTAAATGTAATGATTATATTGTAAGAGGTATCTCCTGAAGGAGCACATTAGACAGTTTATGTACTAATTGAATACCCGATCTTGGGACAAGGAATGTGTAGGCCTACAGGTAGATTTCGCCTATTGTCAGTGGTTATGAGGTATTGGAGCCAGTGAACAGTCGACGACGCCCATGTTGCCGGATCCAGCTATAAAAGTGCTGGAGTGAAAGATTACGGATGATAATGATAAATAAAAAGAAAATACATAAAAAAAAGCAGAAAAATGTTGGTCTTAAAAAAAAACCCTGCAGGCGGATGACTCTTCTCTACACAATGGCTCATTCTTTTGAATAAGGTTGATTACCCAATGTTGAGCAGTTAAGCAAATACCTTTAGCTGCTTGTACACAAAAGAAAGAACCACAGTCTACACACATTGCCATCAAATCTGACCATCAAATCAATCATCACACTGTCGTCGCTGCTCTGGTTTTATTATCTATTCCGTGAGTCACATTGTAATCTATAGTTTACCGCTATAATGTCACTGTCATCCTCTTTCGCCCGCTTCGAGGTGTATGTGCGGGAGGGGGGGGGGCTTTGGTGGGGGGGGGGGGAATAGATCCAGTGTGAATTCTGTGCCTGGTCCCACCGAAGATGTTAAAAGAGGAAGTTGTAACTTCCTGGCTTGGTGTTCTACATTAAAAGGATAACTTAACGACTGGTTTACCCTATCAGTATAATGGCTCCGGCGGGGCGGCTTACTTGCTTTCGGTAAAGCACTAAATATAAGCAGCACTAGACAAAATAACAATGAAAATTTGTCCTGCATCAAGGAAGTACATTACATGCATTTCGTCGTCACACGTCAAAAAAATTGTTAGGTCCGATGTTAAACCCCAATTACTCACTCAGTCGATATCATCATGTTATATTTGCTGTTGCTTAAATGTTGTAGTACATGACACACTATGCACGTATGTACCGATTCATCAAGATTCACGTAATATCCAAGTCAGGGTGGAGTCAACATCCGCGCATGGACTTCCCATCATGATCCGCGTAGGATCTTCTCCACATCCAATCATCGTCGGCGTAGGATGGACAGATTATACCCTTACAGTATACCAGTCCAATCGGGCCATTCTGAAATACTCTACGTATACCACATAGCAATTTGATACTTTTTCCTATGTGTTCCTCCATAATTTCTATAATCATTCTGTTAAAGTTATCCGTCGTCTTCAGTAATACACTGAATATAAAACATTTTTACTGTATTATTGTTACATTTTTACTCCGCTTTATACAGTTTTGCTCTGGAAGGCGGATAATATATATTGCATTAACGGGTATATTACTCGTCTCTTATTTCGTTTATAGGCACTCCTGTTGTTGGTGATCTTTGGTCGACTAGTATAAACATTGCAACAGAAATTAATAGCTGGTTCAAAACATGGACGTTGTGCCTCGCTGCATGCGTTGGATTTGGTAAATCATCAAGTACTATTAGCTATTGGTGGGAAAAACTGAGCTGTGATGAAAAGTTTCCTTATGTCTGTGAGCATGGTAAGATACATTATTATACTTTATTAATCCATACCTTGATATTTAAAACACTTGTATTTCTTCTCATTAATTCAGAAATCATTGAATTGAGTGAAAAACCTCAATACGACACTGAAATACCAAATCTTACTGTCATGTAAACACGCACAAAATTAATACTGGATCGCTGGGAAGGGGAACTTCGTGGCCGAGGTGGTTAGGTGGCCGAGGTGGACCCAGGAACGTCCCACTGTCACTGTCAGTTAAAGCCCAGCTCATTCTGTCTTCTTCTCCAGCAAGGTCTGGCAGGAACCCGCGGATGGTACTGGGTCCCCAGGGTCTCTTCCTGGTTTCCTCCCATCATAAGTGTAGCAGACGTATAAGTGAAATATTCTTGAATACGCCCTAAAACACCAATTAAATCAATCAATAAATAAGTAAATATGGGATCGCACAATCTGACATTATTTCTAAAGCTTCCGAACTAAGGTCAAATTATCCACATGGTGCGGAATTGCATCTGATAAACAGGGAAATAAGGATGGCTATCCATTAAGCTTGGAACAAAATCAACAGTCTGAAACACAAGTGTGAGACCTGTAGGGTGAGTGAAGTGTTGTGCTACTGCTATATAAAAACGTGGTGTTCGTCCAAGTGCAAATAACTGTAGACTGACACAATGCATCGTCACCCTGGTTATTTAACAGTTGTCACCCTAAACAGATAATGTTGGTTTCAAACTGCCTGGACAGACGTTATTTAATTTGTTGTAATCAGTTCCACAATCCCACACTTTCTTGCTGTTTACTGATACTGGTTCCGCCTGTTGTCTAACTTACATTCACTTACTTTGACAGAAGTACTTAGAGTGATTGGCAGCTAATATTCTTATTATGCGAACCAATCCCTTACTTTGTAATCACAACCACTCACTAATATAAGCATTTATGAAGTCTTATTTCAAATTCATAACAACCTACCAATAAATGTTTTTGTCAGAATTTTGGCACGTGTGTTCACAGAACTGCCTTGACGTTATAGCATGCTTTTTGTTTCCAGTGTACCTTTTCATTCTCGATAATTAATTAAAATGCCTCATAAAAGGTCAAATTACAGATCTATTTGCTTCCTGTATAATTTGGCAACTTGACGGACGGTAAATGTGCTTCCCATGATGTTTTTTGTGTCAGTTTTTGCCCTGCTTGTCATATCTGCCACAAGCACAGCAAGGTATAAAAGCTCTTTTTGCTGCCCACTGTTGGCAGAAATCTTAAATATTCATCCATACTAGAATATAATACTATTTCACACATGTATAATTCTTTTTCACTACAGAATGTTATTTGCATATATCTTGTGGACTTTCTCTCCTATGTCGTGATCCCATGAGATAGATCCACCAACTTATTCCCTTATATTTATCTCCTGTAACTGGGAAGGACAGGAGCGTGCGGATGGTCGTGGGTTTTTCCCGAGTAGTATATATACACACTACCGGTTCTGGTGCACCCTCTCCTGGGGGCCCTCCCCTTGGCAAATAGAGGCTCCCAGTCCCCCCTTTCCTCCATAACACCCTCCCCACGGTAAATAGGGGCTCCCAGCCCCATCTCATGGCAATAGGGCTTCTGGCCCGCTTTTTTTAAAAAAAAAAAAATAAAATAACAAAAATAGAGGCCCCCAGCCCCATCTCATGGCTGATATACCGTGAAGTGCGCAAAGGCTGTCCGTGGGTCTGATTCCTGGGGGCTCTCGAGACATAGCAGGGGTTTCCTCGGATTTCAAACAAGTTCGAGCTAACATCATTCGAAAAGGGCGTTTTTCAGTTCTTGCCGGGCTAGTTTTCGGCCGCGATCTATAAGCTGTTTTTTCGTGCTTTCATCGATCTCTACGGCGTTGAATGCCTTACGAGACTTGGCGCGTATCTCCTGCTTCAGATCAGAGTAGTTCTTGAGCTCCTGGACGATTTGTCTGAACTCTACGTCTGAAATAACACCATCAGATAATGCCGTACACACCTGCGTACGGATGAAGTTAAGTTTGGCCTCAGCCAGCAGCCGTATATCGTCATGTTTCTTGGCCTTTGCGTAAAGTCGGTGGCTAACGAATTTTCCGGCGACATTTAAGACACCGCAAGCTAGGGCCGCAGCTTCCATGGCCAAGACAGCAGGGGCTGCAATTATTGTTGTGAGTAGTCCCACGCCTGCAACCCCTAGTCCCAAACCGGCCGTGAGCATGGCTGAATCAAGGGCCTCGGTGGCCAAGACACCGCGCCGGTACTTTTTGTACAAGGCTCGACGGAGATCTCGCTCAGATTCAAGCTGATTCTGTATTTCGCTGATATACTGCAGGCGATGGGCGTGCGCCACGCTCTCCGGCTGCGCGGTCGGGGCCAAGGGGTGGTCATCCATGATCGTCGGCGCCGCGCCCTCCGGCGGCAAGGGGTCTTCATCCATGATCGTCGGGTACAGTCGTCCCATATTGTCCGTCCTACGAATCAATAACGTCGGTCAACTCTAAATTGTCCTCGGGATTACTAACACGAAGGCGGCGAAGTCTTATACTGGACTCTAAATAGATTTCATTGAGATTGAAAATGCCCCCTGGAAAGATTCGTATATCCTCGAGAGAGCTCTGGATGACTGGGTTGCCCTGGATTGGTAATTTGATCATAAATCTGAGCTCCTTTCCATCGTGCTTTGCAGGCCACTTTAGTTTCAACTCGGTAATTATGGAGGAACGGCGCTGAGAGGCCGTGCCAAGTATGATGTTTAAGATAAGTATAGATCCAGGGTTTATTTGTAGTGTGGCCTCAAACTCGGTTTGCGCGTCAAGACGCACGGTCTCTACACCCGGCGGCGCAGTTAGTGTGAAGTAACCTGCTCCTTCCAAAGCCACAACACAGGCGCTGGTTGGTACGTACGACACGAAAGAATTTCCGGAGTTGAAAACTTTTTTCACATCGGCCCCGGTGGTCTGGACCGACATCGGGGTCACCTTCACATCTATCAACCAATCAGGGTCGCGAGCTCTAGTAAGAACAAAGCGGTCTTCAAAGCGAATTAATGAGAGTTTTTCTTCTTCATTCCCCTCAGACGGCGACCTGCGCTCTTGCTCTGCAGTGGATGAGACATCTTCAAGGGAAGCAAACGTGGCAGGTTTTGCTTGCCCCCCCCCCCCCCCCCGTAAAGTTTTTGCGGATGTACTTGCCACTTTGAAACTGGAAGGCGTAGATTTTACCTTCTTGACCTTGAAATTCGAACTCCGACACATCTGCCAAGTCGCTTAAAGACAGGCACGCAGACCTGGGACCGGCTGCGCCCACCATACTCATTGTATTTCAAGGGGCACTGAGGTACCCTACATTCATATACTCGCCGTCTTTATCTAAAAGCGCCACGGTCAAGTGCGCTATATAGTCGGCGCGCAAGGCTTTGTACTGTTGGTTGGGAAATGAAACCGTCTTCCTGCAGTTAATCCCTTCACCAGTCACGGCGATGGCCTTAAGTAGTGTGGAACCGCCACCAAAATCTGAGGTTATTCTCACGTTTTCTGAGGTGCTCAGTTCATTTAAATGCACGAAGACTTCTTTGTGTGCGACCAAGTTAGGTAGCTTATCACCTTCCGCAGTCTCCCCTATGTGCATAATCTCGTCGGAGAAACCTAAGATTGGGGCAAGCTCTTAGAGCAATATGTAGGCATTGTTGGGGAGGGTAAGGACTAAGCGGCCCGTAGCTTCATTCATTCTCAGAGAAGCCCCATGGGGGCGGAATATATCCTTGTGCAGCGTATAGACATTGTAGTAGCCCGTCGGCACTCCAACACGTTTGCTATTAAGCAAGAAGCCCACTCCGGAGGGGATTTTCACCCAGGCCGGGTAGAATGTTATCTCGCGAAGGGCGGTTTTAAGGCGGCCGACGAGTTTGTTCAGGGCATAAGGCAGCGTGTGCTATTTAGAATGTCAGTCAATGTGATGAACATCTTATGGAATAGCCACGATGAACAGTGAGGCTTACAGATTCAATAGAGAGGCTACTTACAAGGGGCATTTCATAGTATCCAAACCCACGCAGAGCAGCTCACGCGATTTGACATCTACATCGATGAAAAGAAGGCCTTTCCAGTCCAGTTCACAGATGTGTTGGTCAAGTACCGGCTGCCAAAGATAAGCAGCAATTCCATTGTTCAGGCCTGGAACACCAATCCTATGCAATTCTGGCAGAACCAAGTGAACTTCGCGGTCTGGTGCGCAACCACGGGCTGTGGCGTATCTGCAAAAGACCATCTTCTCGCCCCAGACCAATGAATAAGGGCCCTGTACACGTTCCATGTTTATTACCAAGTTAGGCGGATCTTGGAAGAGATAAAGGCTCCCTGCCGCAAGACAGAACGTGGGCGACATTCGACAACCCCTACGACAAGAGGGCCTACTAGAGGATTTGTAGGGAGTTCCACGTAGATACGCACACAGACTGGAGGCGCAGTGGGGTGAATCATGGCCTCGGAGTGGCATATTACTTTGTCACGAGAACGGGCGTCCACCCAATTGACGACGGGACCTTCGATCCGAGCAGGATGTCGTTCTCCAGAAACGTGCTACATTATGCCAGGAGCGCTGTAGACTTTGTGTATGCCAGAAGCTAGGCAACAATGAGCGTGTGAACGCTAAAGTGCCGCCGGCTTTGCACAAGCGCGCACCTTCCCACGGGATCGTAAAGCCACAAGAAAGCGTTGCACCACCCACCGAGCGCGTTCAGCATGTTGCTGCGCGCCCCAAAGCTGCTAAAGAACCCCTATTTCCAGATCAAAAGAATCACAATGCGGAGAAGACAGCTATCGTCGTCGCTGGGGTTGGTATCGGCTTACTGTTGCTGTGGCCTATGCATTAAATATTTGCGAACAGCCACGAGCAATAGGCCACCTACTGTGACGACTAGAGCCCAGACATTATCGGCCAGCCACCCAGCCGTTTTCCCGAGAAGAATCAGTAGCCAGGACACGATACTGCCAATACCCGGAATCGCAGCGGCAGCCTTCCCAGCCAGCTTGCCAAGTGCACGCGCCAGGGACTGGAGATGCTTTTTCACCCATTCCTTAAGACCACGCCCGTCGGATGAAGATGGCGTTGGCTGGATGCCCCTACTGGACCCGCCAGTCAGCGCCAACTTTATCGCTAATCCCAGTGTCGAGATCGCCATCCCAATTGCCGTGAGAATGGAGACCACGGTTCTTCCCTGCTCCCGGAAGAGGGTGCAGACGCACTCGGCCAGAGTGGTATTCTTGTGTAGGATGCGATCGATCGTCTGCTTGATGCGGCGTATTTGCCTGCGCAGGGCTTCGCCCGTTAAAGAGGATGCTTCAAGCCGGGCCACCCTCTCGTCCTCGAGATTCCTTATTCGGTCTGCGATCCGACGCTGGGAGAATTTATCAGGGGCCTCCCCAACTTCTGTTTTTGTTTTGCGATGTGCTTATCGAGACTTGACAGCTTGGCGAGGTTATTCGCGTGTTCGCCTTCCGAGGTCTGCAGTGCCTTGTCAAGCCTCAGAAGTTCTCGCATGGGAAGAGGAGGGTCGTTTATCGTTTCAAGAGCCTGCCCGACCTCACTATCCGTCAATCTTGTTTCCATTGTGTGGACAGCATCAGCGGCTTTTTTCGCTGGTTGGCTTAAATCCTTTAGCTCCATGGTATCTGCCTCGCCGGCCGCGGCACCGAGTTCTGAACTTGCTGTCTCCAGGGCTGCGACTGCTGCCGGAAGCGATGATGGCTGTTCTGTGCTTTTCCAGTCTACAAAGCCCAGCTCCTGCCGAACAACATCAACCCCTCCATTCTTGGCGATTGTTGAGAGGGCTAGCGGTGCACCTGTTCTTTTGTTGATGATGTCCAGACTGGGGTGGGTCACGAGTCGCAGACACCCTTGGACAATCTCAATATTCATGTAATAGCGAGTGGGTTTGGTAAGGCTGCGATACTCATTCGCCACGGCTTTGTAAAAATCATCCACGGCGGACTGCGTCAGCTGTCCGTGAAGGTTTCTGGCGGTCCAATGCTCATGGCACAGGTCGCCACCGACCCATTTGTTGAACAGGCGATTAAAAATGCTAGCTGCTGGCTGTACTACTGCTATGGTAAGTACTTAGCTCCGTTAACCATGGCGTTTACCACTGCTGAGCACTGCTCATTTAAACACAACTGCTGTCCTAGAAATGAGTCGTATGATCCAGAGGAACATGAGTACAACGAATCCGGAAGGCCTGAAGGAAGAGGAGAGGGTGACCGCAGATTCTACGAATGACAGCCCTGCGAAGAATCCCAAAAAAGTCGATGCGGGTCGAGCGGGTGCTGCAGCGAGACAGGCCAAGGCTGAAAAGCTCAAGGCCGATCTTCGCGAAGCTAAGGCTGCTTTGCTTGACGCAGCAGATTCTACTAAGGAACAGCCGAAGAAGTCGGATTCTACGAAGGAGGGGGGAGCCACAGATTTTGCGAAGAAACCTGATTCTACGAAGGAACGGGCACACCAAATCATCCACTGGAGGGCGCTCCTGGCGTTATTAGGCGTTGGCAGCCTTGCAGTGCTAGCGTTCCCACGCGTGTGGCGCAGCCGCGATACGACACAAGATATTACGCCTGTTCCTTCGCAAAATCAGAAAGTCCATTTAAATACACGTTTCCACCCTTTCGATATGTAGCGACATGTCAACCCTAACAAGTGACGGAAAAGTGCTAGTCAACGCGGTCTACCACGCCGCTGTGGTCTCTCTCCTGGCTACTGGGTACGCTCGTCTCGGCGAGGTTTTCCTGAAAGGAGCCCTCCCGAAGCTCGACTTAACACCCCGTGACGTCGGCATGGTCATTGCTGATGTAGGCCTGGCCATGTTTTCGAAGGAGTTGCTAATTAAACAGGGGCTTCTTCCTCCCAATATAATCCAGTAGTAATGGCCTCCATCGCAATAATGATGGGCGGTGCCCTTGTAAACACTCTGGCCTTCAGCGGGAGCAACTATATGTTTTCGATGCTAAGAAGTTCCGGTGTCGACGAAGAGCGGAGGCGCCACGACCGCGTTGTAGAGCAGCTCCAAGCCGCCCAGGAAAAATGGGCCCGAAAGCGTACTGAACGCTTGGACTGGATAAATGATGAACTCCGCCGCCAGGGCCACGCTGTCCAAACGTTCCAGGATGTCGACGCTGCAATCCGCGAGTATTCTAGGGTCACGGGCAAAACTCTTACACGCGATGCACGCGACTCGCTGCTGGGCTTAGAGCCACAGCTCTCCGATTTTTATGTGCCTAGTGAAGACCAAAAACACCGCGAGATAACCTTCGTCATCCTGGGAATGTGTGTGGTGGGGGGGGGGATTGAGTTACGAATCGCAAAACTCACCAAGTAATCCGAACTGACTGTGCCGGACTCGCCATCGAGCTCCTCAAGGATCATCATCATCACCGAGAACGCCGGGATGATTAACATCTTTTTCGTCGCAAATCTGTTAGAGGGCTGCTAGAATACCTTGATGACATGGCTAGTAAGGTGTCTGCTCGCCTGGTAAATATCTACTACAGCCCTCGTGGGTACTGGAATGGTCGAGTGGCCATCCAGAAACTTGCCACTGCGGCTAAAGTCTCCGAAGATGTGGTCCGGGCCTGGCTGGAAAACCAGGCTATCTGGCAGATCTACTTGCCTGCGCTGCAGAAAATCCCAAGGCCGAAGTTCCATGTGGCCGTGCCTAACGAGGTCCACCAGGCTGACCTGCTATTTCTACCACATGATCGGCGAGGCCGGAAGCTGTATAAGTACGCGCTGACAGTTGTTGATGTCGCTTCTTGTTTTAAGAAGGCGGATCCTCTGGCTACTAAAGATTCCAAAGAAGTCGCTGATGCTCTCTCTCGCATTTACAAGAGGGGACCCCTTCGATGGCCGAAGCTTCTCCAAATTGACCCTGGGCGCAAGTTCATGGATGCAGTGAGCCAACTGCTGGCCAAACACGATGTCACAGTCCGCCGAGGTCCCGTGGATATCCACCGAGATCAAGGCGTAGTGGAGCGTTTCAACCGTACTCTGGCTGAGCGGCTCTTTGGACATCAGTACGCCCAGGAGATGCGCCTCCCTCCCGAACACCGGTGTACTGAATGGGTGGCTCGGCCGCCCTCTGTTGTGGCCGCTCTGAATAACGAGACAACGAGACTGATCGGTAAAAAGCCGAAAGACGCCATCAAGGCCAAAGAGGTGTCACACAAGTCTTCCTCGACGGTTCCAGGTCGTCCCGTTGGACTTAATGATCGGAAGATCCCCGAGGGTGTTGGTGTTCGTTATCTATATCAGCCTGGAGAGCTGGAGGGCGACCGCCGTCGCCATCTTCGGCGATCCAGCGCTTACTATCGAAGGGGGACAGTGAGACCTTATTCAGGCGCTGCCCAAAGATATGGTGGCGCTCTGATCGCAGTACGTCCATACCGTGTCAGAAGATCTTCTTCTCGAAGAGGGCCTCTTTGTACTGCTTATGGCGGATGCGCTTTTCCACAACTCCCTTTTTCACGCCCTTGGCCTTCTCAATGTTGGCTCCACCTGCCTCCAGAATGGAGTACATCTTGGAACGCAGACCAATGTATTCGGCGATCGGCCACCCCGCGCACTCGTCCTTCATTTTCCCCAAGACCTTCATATTTGCTTTGCCGTGCAGGGGGTGGTCTTGGGGGTAATCTGAGGTGTCGTATAGGTTTGCATTCTCAGCCATATCCCTATAAACATCCTCAGCCTGAATCTCGAGTGGCAGATTATCCGTGTCAGTGTAGAGGAGCTGGCAGCGCTCTCCGTACTGGGCCTTCATGTGGTTGTAGTAGAAGTCGTACATCAGGTGCTTGGAGAGATCTACAATGCTCATGCCAACATAGATAGGTCGGTTTAGGACTAGACGGGTCTTGTGCATCTGAATCGCTGCGAGGTCATCATCAAATATGTTTGCCCGTGCGAAGCTCGGGCTGGCTGTCAAGCGTCGGAGCTTGTCGTCTTCTCCAGAGCGTACCAGCTTGACGTCCACACGCTTCCAAAGGTCCTCCATAGTTTTTCCGAAGACCGAGTTGTTCATTACCTTGTACCGGTCATTCTCGAATTTACTCGCGGCCGTTTTTCGGAGCTCGGTGTTCAACCTGATAGAGGATTCCATCCAAGGGCTCTGGGCGAATCTCAGGGCCCGGTGAACCTTTGTCAGGCGCATTCCCAGAGATAGATACAGCTGTAGGTTCCGGTAGTACAGGACGTACCGTTCATTGTTGCGGAGCTTTTCAGCTTTTCGACCTCGGTAGGCGCTTTCTTACCGAGAAGACCATGCTGATAGTCGGACATCCACTCCTTCTGCACCACCAGACGCTCCGGGGCTAATGGGTAGCCATTATGTGCGTTATGTAAGCCGGCCGGATACTCTAGGTCGGCCTCGAAGATGTAACCCTCATGACTATCGTGGGGGTGGGTCACCGAGACGCTGCGCGTCACCTACCCACTTAAAGCCGCCCGTTGGAAGAAACTGACTCATAGCCCAGCCATATAGATTTTTGGCGTCTAGGTATTGGATGTAGCTGTTTGGACTTTCGGGGTTGTATCCCTCCACCTGCGGATTATTGGCTTTGGCGTATCGCTTACTTACCATGGAGATACCTCCTCGCAACCCCTTCTCAATGAAGAGGTGTTGGTCATAGTCCGTCAACAGCTCCAGCTCTACCCTGGTCTTCTTGAACAGCGCACGGGAGACCTGGGCTCGTAAAGTAGTGAGCAGGGTCCAATCCATACTGCAGTAAACAAGTCTTCCGGAAGGCCTCAAACACATCGGCTAATAGGAGCACGTCTGTGCGGCAGTAAAGGTCTGTGTAGTCTCCCAGATTGGTGCAGTCAAATGCCTTCCATACCTGTTGAGCATGGATGTAATCCTCATCGCTAATGCCTGAGACTTTGAGCTTACTGTAGAAAGCCTCCTTAGGTGGGAGGCTGGACTCGTCGAAGCGCTCCCAGGAGTCCATATACTCATAGGGGTAGACACCCTTGCGCATGAGTAGCTTGCGTTTTTCTTCGGCAGGCTCATACAGGGCTGTGATGTGGAAAGCCTCAGGTTTGTTGGCCTCTACCAGATTGTCAAGGGAAGTCGGTAAGAATTGAAGTCGATGAAGCGGAGCTGCCCCAGCGAGAAGGAGATGTACTTTTCCGTGTTGTTGGGGATGCAAGTGTTATGTATGACTATTTAACGTTTTCATGTACTGTTAGTCTGCGGACCTTTGTGAAAGCATAACAGGCACTGTTATATATGTACAGCTCGGACCTGATGGAAAGCACCTTGTTCAATGGTTTGTTTATTTCACAGGCTGTTCATTGGCTGTTAATTCTGTGTTTAAAAATAGTTGAATCCACCTGGAACGTATATAAGCCGTGTTTTCTGTGCAGAGGGGAGGTATTTTTGCTGCATCCACTGGGAGCCAGGAGAGTGTGCGACGCTCTCGTATCGAGTCCATTATATTTGTATGAGCTGGTGATGCCAGTTTCGTTTGGGAGGGCAGATTTTTATGCCGGCACCGTTTGTGTACCACAGTAGTACTGATGTCTGGTTTATGTGAATTTCTGCGAAAGTCACGTTTATTGGTGTTGGGATCTTTATTATGATTATGCAGTGTTGACTGTAATTTGTTTAACACGCTGACCTCACCTGACCGACAAGGTCGTCAAGGACTCTAAACTGAAGTTTTCAGTTTTGCAAAGGACGTTCGTTCTGCCACAAGGTGACATTTTACTCTACATCTCTGAACGGCTCGTTTGTGAGTTTCTGCGGGAGCTGTGATTGTTCTAAAGTGGATTATACCTCCATGCCTGTATTTACCCTGTGTTGTGCTCTGCGGGTGAGACGTCATTCAAAGGCTTAACTGTTCCAGTTCTGTGTAACCTGTGTACTGTGTTCGCGTTCGCTATCCTAGCGAAGTACCTGACTAGGACAATTTGTGACTTGTGTGAATTGTGTGTTTATCCCATGGTCTTTACGTTGGATCTCCTGGAATTCGTTCCATGGGATGCAAAGGTGAACTGGAAACTTTTAAAGACCGGTAATACTGATGTGTATGTTTTTTTATGTTGTTGTTGTTGAACTGTCTGTAAAACTGTACGTCTCATTTTATATATAAAGCCTTGTTTACATTGTAATATTGAGTCACTGAGTCTGTTTTCTGTGGCTGTTTTCAATATCGTAACACAGGTAATGCGGCCCTCCACCTTACTTATGGCTTGCATCAAGAGGTGCCCGTCGTAGCCCCATAGGATGTGGAAAACTACTGGTATGGCTGTCTTAGGACCCAGCCGCAACTTTAGGTTGCATACGTTATGGGCCGCGCCTCTGTACTTGCCGGTGATATGGTAGTGATAGTGCACAGAATCGGCGCCTAGAGGCTTTTCACACACGTGACAGGTTGTGGCGTTGCAGTGGGCCTGCCAGTCCTGGGGAGTCATCCTCATGGCTATAGGGGTAGCTAGAACATTTTGGATTTCCCGCTCCTCCTGTTGGAGAGCTCTGAGGAAGTGTTCCGTCGCGTTAGGGCCTCTGTATTCCACGGGGTGTTTTGTGCGGCCATCACAACGCACCACAACATAGCAGTAACTGCAAGGCTCGTGGTGCTGAGTCTTTTGAGTGTTGCTCTCTGTAGGTGACGTGGGTGGGCCTTCAACCTTTTTGGTCAGAGCCTCAAAGTCGGAATATATGATGAACGGAGCCGGTAGCTGTTTGTGGTGGTTCTGAAAGGTGAACTTGTTTTCCCCCTCCTGGGGCATTTCCACCCTTACCGCCGTCTGGCCAATCCCACAGCATTCCGGCTTATGCGCCTCGAGCAGATCCTCCCTTGTGTAACCGTGTAGACACCGCTCACAGAAGTGTTTGCGATTCCGTGTCTTACTTTCTTGGAACAGGAGACGATCGAGATCTTTTATCCACGTATAATGGAATTTGCCTCACTTCCCAATCAGCAGCAGATTGATTCGGAGCGTGTCACCAGGCTGCTTGTACCCGAAACACATTCGGGTACGTCCATCTGCCAGACCCGGAGAAGATTCCTTATGGCCCTGCCGGTGTTAGTGAATTCTAGTTTCTTTTCACCTAGCACTTTATCCAACTCCTCGTCACTGAGGAAGTTCTTTTCACCTAGCACTTCATCCAACTCCGCGATACTGAGGAAGGTCTTGTTGTCTTGCTTCCACTTAGCCTTCCACTTGGCCCCAGCCGTTTAATACCTGTCGAGGAACCCCTGCAATTCTTCCAAGACAACGCCTCCGCTGCCTTTCGCACGTCTGGACACTATTATATCCACAGGCCACGCAAAGCCAAAATCGGTTTTTAACGCCCCGGCCACAGCGAATACATGGCTGGGTGCCAGGGCTCTTCCGCAGGCGGGCTAGGTGAATCCCGCAGTACTCCCTCAAACATCTCATACCATAGAGCTCTGTGGTACCGATGAGAAGCCACCGGCATTTATTGCGACCCTTTGGCATGCTGTTGCCTTGCAGTTTCTTTTCACCTAGCACTTCATCCTCGTTACTGGTTGAGTTCTTGTTGTCTTGCTTCCCAGCCGTTTTATACCTGTCGAGGAACCCCTGCAATTCTTCCAAGGCAATGCGGGACCGCGGGTACTTGGGTCGCACACCTATGAGCGCCTCATACTCCTCCCGTAGTGCTCGTGCTTTTGATGATGATTCATTGTACGCGCCGTATACCTAATAACATTGATTCTCTAATATGAAATTTCGATAGCCGCCAGCACGACATGGGGTCGGGAGCCTCTATTTACTGTGGGGAGGGGGTGTTATGGGGGGAAAGGTAGCTGGGAGCCTCTATTTGTTCTGGGGAGGGCCCCCAGGAGAGGGTGCGCCGGAACCAATAGTGTGTACACTACTCCCCGCGCTCTGTCCGGTTTCCTCCCACCATAATGCTGGCCGCCGTCTTATAAGTGAAATATTCTTGAGTATGGCGTAGAACAGGAATCAAATGAACAAATAAATAAATATATTTATCTCAGTTGTCACACTATGTACAGGTACAAGGGAAAGGAACTGAACTTTCAGGTTAACCTAACTAGGGGATGTTTCTAAAGTATATGTAACAATCTGTAAGACGCCCCTGAGGCCAGAGTCCACGTCATCTCCTCTCCTTAGGAACACAGGGTGTGGATGAAAACAAATTGTTTCCGTAAAGTTATAGGACAGGAAAATGCCTATTATTGCTTCGCTTTGAGCGATGTATTCGGTGGATCTTTATAATTTTCAGATAGTTTGAGTATTTTTGTAGAGCTTACGTAATGTTTTTGTTGTATAACCGGGGCTTGCTGGTCACAAACTGAGTGGCAAACAAGGAGTTTTCCCCTATGATTTAACAAAGGGTGGCCATTTTGATTGAAAAGGGTGGCTAGGATGATCAAGTGATCTACAACTTACTGGCCCTGTTACGAAATACACTAAACAAACCGAGTCGTGAGCGATTTTAGCGTAAACCACCTGGCTTTATACATCATCTATATCTTTTCATTCATGTACTATTCGTTATGTGGCTCCAGATATCGACAAAGCGCTCCAACGAGAACCTATCCCGGTAGATGTTCCAACTAGTACCATGATAAGCACAACGCAAATTTCAGGTAATACATTGGGGTGGCCTTAAAATTAGTCTTTTCGCGAAAAAGGCAGAAAATCGTGGCATTTCTTAACTCTACATTAGGTCCTTCGTAAAGTCCATCGTAACTTAGAATACACTGCAAAGTATCTGTTCTGCACTTTTTTGCTGATTTTGATAAGCGTTACGACATAACGATGCTTCCGGAATGAATACCTTGTCTTTACGATTACAATCGACAGCTTAGCGAATATTTACGGAGATTTTACAAATACTGACGAATTCTTGCCAATATGTTACAAATTGACGTCGCAATGTAATATTCTTTGCATTCGTAAGTAATCGGAAATTTGTCGGCTGCATTGTTAAAGTTAACGTAATCACTCGGTAATCATAGCGGTTCTCAAAATTAACCGATTAGTACGAAGTAACGATAGACTTACGAAGAACTTATCATAGAATGATCCCGATTTTCTTGTAACGTTTTCTCCTTTACAAGAATCATTTACCAATCTTCTCAAACGTTTCGCAACTTGTTCGTGTCTTTCGCCAGCCTGTCGTGAAATTCACGCCAATTTACCCCATGTTACACGATGCTTTGCGAATTGTATGTCGTAATGGTTCGGCGCATCATTCGGCGAGGAGCAAATAGGGTGTTTCCCGCTACTTTAAATTTCATTCAAATTTTACTTTTAAAAAAAATCTACAGGACAAGGCCATGCACAAGTTAAAATTTTTGGGTGAAAATTGCTTTATTTATCTTTTATCAGTTTCTATATTTTTTGTTTTACCAGAGTCTAAAGCATCTCAGCATCTTCAGCCACAAAGTCTCAATCAGATGAAAAGTAAGTAAGACAGTTTTAATCTTTGAAAACTAAACTATTCAGGCTCTTATCACAAACTTAAATTGATCACATCATGTTGTATTATACAAGTAAAGAAGTATTCCTCAGATAAGCCAAAATTTTATGGCAGTAAAAGTATGACTAAGTTTCATTTAAATCTATGATAATTACGTTACTATCACGCCTGAAGCCCTGTTTACTGTTGGGTTTCATATTTTGTCGGTTTTCAATTCAGACATATTTGCTGAACCCAGGAAATGACAGACAGTCGTAACTGTATTTGATAGACTGCCTGGTGTGTTTGTTCAGTTTCCAGGATTGCGAAGCGCTATTTCCTGATACAAGATGATCACCTTTTCGAGAAAAGAGCGTTGGCTGTAACAATGTGTTTCCGCCTCTGTCTGTACCCTTGTCGGGTTTTCAACTACAACACACGTACTGGCCAATGCCGAGGATATGCGGGCACAGGATACAAAACTGAAGGCGTGAGGAACTTAGCATGGGACATATGGGAAGTTGTAACAATTTAAGACTGAAAAAATAACTGTTCAATAAACTGTCAGCAACGGTAATTAATTTCGATTTCCGACATATTATTATATGTCAGCTGTATGTAAAGTGTTGGGAACATTCCAGTAATTAATTTTAATTACCATTATTATGTGTTAATTGTAACAAAAGTGTTTGAAACAATCCAGTAATTAATTTGAAATACTAGCATATTATTATATATTACTTGTGACGAAAGTTTTTGAAACAGTACAGTAATTTATTCCAAATATATGATATTGTTATATATTACTTGTAACTAAAGTATTTGAAACAATACAGTAATTAATTGCAAATATCAGTGTATTACTGTATGTTTCCTGTGATGAAAGTGTGTGGAACAAAAAAGTAGTTGTTTCCATTTATCGGGATAACATTACATGTTACTTAACTAAAGGGTTGAGAACAATCCCTTTGACCATTAAATAGACAAATATTTTCGTTACTTGGGTCCGTTGTTCTGTAATAACTCGTGTGAAAGTTCGCCAGTTACTTGTGAAATGCTGACGGTTCGCTCCGGGTATTCCGGTTTCCTCTACATCCGACCGTTATAGTATAGGGGAAAAGCACAATGATGTATTATCCTTCATAATTATATGGTTTGCCCTGCAGGAAGAATTTTTCTCCTGAATGGAGATTTTGTTCGTTATGATTTACTTATTTCTTTGATAGATCTTTTTCGCCGTACCCATTTTACCTATTGGTAGTTGGGAAGCAGGGCAGAGCCCGGGGGAAACCCTCAATTATCCGCAGGTTTCTGACCTTGAAACGTGCGCCCAGAGAAAAAGCCAGCATGACCTGGACTTGAACTCACAGCGACCGCATTGCTGGGCAGCTTTTTCGGTCATTGCACCACGCCGGGAGGGCTACTTTTTATCGTCCGTGAACAGTTGCTGAATGTTCCAAACAGACGTATACCATTACACCCTAGATGACATTTATGACAGGCTGCTCACAGACCTTCCATCGTACGGCCAGAGAGAAAGCCAGCGTGAGCTAGGCTTGAACTAGCTTGAACTTCCTTCATATACTATCTTAGTTCTTTGGAGGTTTGCATTCAACGTTGTTTTGGAAAATTGTCTTGCGATTATTTACTAGGAGCATCTGTATTGGATGACATCCGTCCGATTTTCGTATTTTATATACTTTCATATTTTTTTGATGGTATGTGTTAGTCGTCGTTTTGAGAATTGACCTTTTGATTATTGACCTGGAATGTCCATATTGATTGACGACTGGTATACGAATGTCTGTTTCGACGAACAGATTATAAACAATGGCAACATAATCGAATTATGCAGGACTTAGGACAGCTGCACTAAAGTTAACACCTCACCATGTGACAAGGATAAGGATAATGTCATAAGAGAAAGAAAAGAGCACCAAAGACAGAACAAAACTGATAAATAGTAAGATTGCTGTCAGGATGTCACGCATGGCACGTGTCATTCACAGCATGACGTCAAAATGCCTTTGTTCACTAGTTTAATTTCACTCCCAGAAAACACGTTCCTCACATCACCTGTTTGTCAGCCATGATGTGGATGTATGACCCATGTTACTGGGCGCTAATCTTTTGCCAGATACACGTAAGGCGAGAAAGGACACATCCTTAGTTTATCCCAAGGTTTCGAAAGGAACTTATCCCATCACTAGATAAAGTAGCTATTCCAATTTGGTCTGCATCTCAATTAGGGTTTCAGTCTAACTGTTAACATAAATACTTACATTCATTTAGAAGAAAATTAAGCGTCAACCTTAATCCTTGGCTTAAGGAGAAAATATGGATTTATGTAAACTGGAAATTGTAAAAAATGTGAAAATTAGTAAACAAATCCTGGGTGAAGTATTGGCCACCGGCAGACTCCTGCTTTATGCTTGAATGGAACATCGAAGACTACAACATAGAGACCAGTACTTTTTATATTAGTATAAAACATTAACTTTGGTGAATTGACAGTAGGCCGTATTACGTATGACCAGTTTCTTGCTACCACACTGTCATCGCTGCTCTGGTTTTACTCTCAATACTATACGTTTTTAATTATATTTACAATTTATTAAGAAGTCGGAAGTCCAACCCGCTTCGGTTCTTCCCAAAAACTTAAAAATGGTAAATGTCTTTGGCATAATACTTCAGCCCGGGCACCATTTTGACGGCATGCACTGGCCCTTCCACAAGAAGGCACAACCTATGAACACATACACACACGCTGTTCTAGCTTACTACCAGTAGTATAGGGAATAGGGATTCTGGCGCACCGTCCTCTTGGGGCCCTCCCTATAACAAATAGAGGCTCCCACCCCCTTTTCCCTACTTCCCCATACCCCCCACCACTTTAGGCGCCTCCCCAGCCAAGGCATACACGCTTATTTACAACTCTAGCCTACACACACACACACATTGATATCAGGCGACCTAGTTGGCATTTAACAGATAAGGCGTATAGTCTTTATATAGGCCTGCTGTGTTGCACAACAGGGTGATTTAGCTGATTTTCTCCCCAGGATAGGGCTTAAACTACGGGTTTTTATGAAAAATAAATGTTACAGCCTTTTTCAGGCGTGTCTTGTTTGATAAGATCCAGTATTTTTAGGAGGATTGGAGATATTTTGTTTATGCGAAAAGTCCTTCCAATTTAGCCATGTTTCGTGGGTTGTGGGATATAGCTCAGTCGGCTGACAGAGGTGGGGGAAAGGCGCTGTGTGTAAGGGGTGTATTCATATACTGCATATATAAGGGGATGTTTGCTAGCTCAATTCCGGATTTGGTCTCCTGTATATGTAGTATATGAATACATTATCTGCATATGGCGCCGGGCTCTACGCACTTCTAAGGAATCTCTGCAACTTTCGACAGTTTCGGAGGCTGAGAGACCTTACCTAGAGGTGTTGTAGATGGCCCAAAGGTAGTGGGATGTGTCAGCGCCAATTAACCCCCCATTCATCCACATTTACATCTGTTATATTTTCTTGCAAAAGTCTGTGTACTTGTCACATCGATACACGCAATGGATACTTCTAAACACGCAGGGTTATGCTATTGAGCCGTCTTTTAATTTGTGTACTTTAGCTGTGCACATTTTTAATAGGCCACAGTTTTTTGTAAACCACAACTCTGCTGAGTTTAAAATGCATTAAAGGAGATAAGTTCTTATATCGGCTTTGCATGCAGTTCGATTATTTTGCTGTAATAAAGTATTTATCTTTTCTGTTTTGTTTCTTTGATTTTTATTGCCGTGTGCGACTTTATTGTTGTGCTTTGATAAATGCATGTTCGTGTGTTTCCTGTCTATGCTTTCAGATTACAAAGTTCCTTTTCGGGAAGACTTGTGTGGCTCTGAAAAGAGCCGTTTTGGTGGAATGTAGTCGAGGTGCCAGATGGATTTTACATGTTGTCCTCTTCACTGTTGCTGTGGGAGTCTATTTCGTACTGAGCATCTTGTCCAATTAGTTTGCATCGAAGTGCAGTGATGACATCAGCTTTATTGCAGGCGTATTCGTAGTAAGCATTTCTGAGTCCTTCTCCGGCGGCTATCTTCAGACGAAGGCTGTAGCGGAATGATTTGTTTCCTTCTTTGTTGGCACGGTCGTATCGGATTTGGAGATCGTCGAGGTGCTTGCTGAAAAAGACAATTTGCTCGCATGCCTTTTGAAAGGTCAGCTCTGCTTTCCGCAAATCTACAAAAAACTGGAAGTGATTGCAATCAATGGCAAGAAGTGTAAGACGGCCATTTTATCGAGTTTTCCTACTTGACATAAGAAAGCGTAATGCAAGCTTGAGAGCCAGCAAACAATTTATATGAGGTTTGAGTGACACTTTGCAAGATGTTTAACTCCTCGCCACGTCGTCACTGAGTTAGTCCTGACAGAACTTCTTAAAGGGTCAGTTGCAAACTTACTGATGACAAAAGGTGATCAGCGGAAACAATGGTTAGCCGCCATTTTCCTTTAATCCCCCAGCGCCATGCCGTCTCTCACGCACCCGGACACAATTCAACTTATTATTAAAATAAATTGGCCTCTTTGTACTACATTTCTATACAAAAAGTACTGAATGAAAAACCAATGATTTCACGAAAATCTTACAATTTTCAATTTGCTGAGGTCAAACCAAAACTGTGCCTTCAAATGATAATCGGTGTGTCAGCTGTATGGATGCAACAGCTACAGATAACAGATAGAAACAACGGTGCAATCTAATTGGCACGAAAAATGTCTTTATAGGCAGGCAAATGGCTTGAGAAATAAGACAAAACTTCTTTGCAGAACTTTTGAATTGGCACCTAGGTTAAGGCCTATAAAGCTATCTCAACGCTGCATATTTCATAAGTAGTCTCACAGAACCAAATATTGAAAATTTCACCAACATTTACATCTGTTATATTTTTTGTTGCAAAAGTCTGTGTATTTGTCACATCAGTACACGCAATGGATACTTCTAAACACGCAGGGTTATGCTATTGAGCCGTCTTTTAATTTGTGTACTTTAGCTTTGCACATTTTTAATAGGCCACAGTTTTTTGTAAACCACAACTCTGCTGAGTTTAAAATGCATTAAAGGAGATAAGTTCTTATATCGGCTTTGCATGCAGTTCGATTATTTTGCTGTAATAAAGTATTTATCTTTTCTGTTTTGTTTCTTTGATTTTTATTGCCGTGTGCGACTTTATTGTTGTGCTTTGATATATGCATGTTCGTGTGTTTCCTGTCTATGCTTTCAGATTACAAAGTTCCTTTTCGGGAAGACTTGTGTGGCTCTGAAAAGAGCCGTTTTGGTGGAATGTAGTCGAGGTGCCAGGTGGATTTTACATGTTGTCCTCTTCACTGTTGCTGTCGGAGTCTATTTCGTACTGAGCATCTTGTCCAATTAGTTTGCATCGAAGTGCAGTGATGACATCAGCTTTATTGCAGGCGTATTCGTAGTAAGCATTTCTGAGTCCTTCTCCGGCGGCTATCTTCAGACGAAGGCTGTAGCGGAATGATTTGTTTCCTTCTTTGTTGGCATGGTCGTATCGGATTTGGAGATCGTCGAGATGCTTGTTGAAAAACACAATTTGCTCGCATGCCTTTTGAAAGGTCAGCTCAGCTTTCCGCAAATCTGCAAACAACTGGAAGTGTTTGGAATCCATGGCAAGAAGTGTAAGACGGCCATTTTATCGAGTTTTCCTGCTTGACATAAGAAAGCGTAATGCAAGCTTGAGAGCCAGCAAACAATTTATATGAGGTTTGAGTGACACTTTGCAAGATGTTTAACTCCTCGCCACGTCGTCACTGAGTTAGTCCTGACAGAACTTCTTAAAGAGTCAGTTGCAAACTTACTGATGACAAAAGGTGATCAGCGGAAACAATGGTTAGCCGCCATTTTCCTTTAATCCCCAAGCGCCATGCCGTCTCTCACGCACCCGGACACAATTCAACTTATTATTGAAATAAATTGGCCTCTTTGTACTACATTTCTATACAAAAAATACTGAATAAAAAACCAATGATTTCACGAAAATCTTACAATTTTCAATTTGCTGAGGTCAAACCAAAACTGTGCCTTCAAATGATAATCGGTGTGTCAGCTGTATGGATGCAACAGCTACAGATAACAAATAGAAACAAGGGTGCAATCTAATTGGCACGAAAAATGTCTTTATAGGCAGGCAAATGGCTTGAGAAATAAGACAAAACTTCTTTGCCTTTACTTTTGAATTGACACCTTGAATAAGGCCTATAAAGCTATCTCAACGCTGCATATTTCATAAGTAGTCTCACAGAACCAAACATTGAAAATTTCACCCACATTTACATCTGTTATATTTTCTTGCAAAAGTCTGTGTACTTGTCACATCAATACACGCAATGGTTACTTCTAAACACGCAGGGTTATGCTATTGAGCCGTCTTTTTATTTGTGTACTTTAGCTTTGCACATTTTTAATAGGCCACAGTTTTTTGTAAACCACAACTCTGCTGAGTTTAAAATGCACTAAAGGAGATAAGTTCTTATAGCGGCTTTGCATGCAGTTCGATTATTTTGCTGTAATAAAGTATTTATTTTTTCTGTTTTGTTTCTTTGATTTTTATTGCCGTGTGCGACTTTATTGTTGTGCTTTGATAAATGCATGTTCGTGTGTTTCCTGTCTATGCTTTCAGATTACAAAGTTCCTTTTCGGGAAGACTTGTGTGGCTCTGAAAAGAGCCGTTTTGGTGGAATGTAGTCGAGGTGCCAGGTGGATTTTACATGTTGTCCTCTTCACTGTTGCTGTCGGAGTCTATTTAGTACTGAGCATCTTGTCCAATTAGTTTGCATCGAAGTGCAGTGATGACATGAGCTTTATTGCAGGCGTATTCGTAGTAAGCATTTCTGAATCCTTCTCCGGCGGCTATCTTCAGACGAAGGCTGTAGCGGAATGATTTGTTTCCTTCTTTGTTGGCACGGTCGTATCGGATTTGGAGATCGTCGAGATGCTTGTTGAAAAACACAATTTGCTCGCATGCCTTTTGAAAGGTCAGCTCTGCTTTCCGCAAATCTGCAAACAACTGGAAGTGTTTGGAATCCATGGCAAGAAGTGTAAGACGGCAATTTTATCGAGTTTTCTTGCTTGACATAAGAAAGCGTAATGCAAGCTTGAGAGCCAGCAATCAATTTATATGAGGTTTGAGTGACACTTTGCAAGATGATTAACTCCTCGCCACGTCGTCACTGAGTTAGTCCTGACAGAACTTCTTAAAGAGTCAGTTGCAAACTTACTGATGACAAAAGGTGATCAGCGGAAACAATGGTTAGCCGCCATTTTCCTTTAATCCCCAAGCGCCATGCCGTCTCTCACGCACCCGGACACAATTCAACTTATTATTAAAATAAACTGGCCTCTTTGTACTACATTTCTATACAAAAAATACTGAATAAAAAACCAATGATTTCACGAAAATCTGACAATTTTCAATTTGCTGAGGTCAAACCAAAACTGTGCCTTCAAATGATATTCGGTGTGTCAGCTGTATGGATGCAACAGCTACAGATAACATGCCTTTTGAAAGGTCAGCTCTGCTTTCCGCAAATCTGCAAAAAACTGGAAGTGTTTGGAATCCATGGCAAGAAGTGTAAGACGGCAATTTTATCGAGTTTTCCTGCTTGACATAAGAAAGCGTAATGCAAGCCTGACAGCCAGCAAACAATTTATATGAGGTTTGAGTGACACTTTGCAAGATGTTTAACTCCTCGCCACGTGTTCACTGAGTTAGTCCTGACAGAACTTCTTAAAGAGTCAGATGCAAACTTACTGATGACAAAAGGTGATCAGCGGAAACAATGGTTAGCCGCCATTTTCCTTTAATCCCCCAGCGCCATGCCGTCTCTCACGCACCCGGACACAATTCAACTTATTATTAAAATAAATTGGCCTCCTTGTACTACATTTCTATACAAAAATTACTGAATGAAAAACCAATGATTTCACGAAAATCTTACAATTTTCAATTTGCTGAGGTCAAACCAAAACTGTGCCTTTAAATGATAATCGGTGTGTCAGCTGTATGGATGCAACAGCTACAGATAACAAATAGAAACAACGGTGCAATCTAATTGGCACGAAAAATGTCTTTATAGACAGGCAAATGGCTTGAGAAATAAGACAAAACTTCTTTGCAGAACTTTTGAATTGGCACCTTGATTAAGGCCTATAAAGCTATCTCAACGCTGCATATTTCATAAGTAGTCTCACAGAACCAAACATTGAAAATTTCACCCACAATTACATCTGTTATATTTTCTTGCAAAAGTCTGTGTACTTGTCACATCAATACACGCAATGGATACTTCTAAACACGCAGGGTTATGCTATTGAGCCGTCTTTTAATTTGTGTACTTTAGCTGTGCACATTTTTTAAAGACCACAGTTTTTTGTAAACCACAACTCTGCTGAGTTTAAAATGCACTAAAGGAGATAAGTTCTTATATCGGCTTTGCATGCAGTTCGATTATTTTGCTGTAATAAAGTATTTATCTTTTCTGTTTTGTTTCTTTGATTTTATTGTCGTGTGCGACTTTATTGTTGTGCTTTGATAAATGCATGTTCGTGTGTTTCCTGTGTATGCTTTCAGATTACAAAGTTCCTTTTCGGGAAGACTTGTGTGGCTCTGAAAAGAGCCGTTTTGGTGGAATGTAGTCGAGGTGCCAGGTGGATTTTACATGTTGTCCTCTTCACTGTTGCTGTGGGAGTCTATTTCGTACTGAGCATCTTGTCCAATTAGTTTGCATCGAAGTGCACTGATGACATCAGCTTTATTGCAGGCGTATTCGTAGTAAGCATTTCTGAGTCCTTCTCCGGCGGCTATCTTCAGACGAAGGCTGTAGCGGAATGATTTGTTTCCTTCTTTGTTGGCACGGTCGTATCGGATTTGGAGATCGTCGAGATGCTTGTTGAAAAACACAATTTGCTCGCATGCCTTTTGAAAGGTCAGCTCAGCTTTCCGCAAATCTGCAAACAACTGGAAGTGTTTGGAATCCATGGCAAGAAGTGTAAGACGGCAATTTTATCGAGTTTTCCTGCTTGACATAAGAAAGCGTAATGCAAGCTTGAGAGCCAGCAAACAATTTATATGAGGTTTGAGTGACACTTTGCAAGATGTTTAACTCCTCGCCACGTCGTCACTGAGTTAGTCCTGACAGAACTTCTTAAAGAGTCAGTTGCAAACTTACTGATGACAAAAGGTGATCAGCGGAAACAATGGTTAGCCGCCATTTTCCTTTAATCACCTAGCGCCATGCCGTTTCTCACGCACCCGGACACAATTCAACTTATTATTGAAATAAATTGGCCTCTTTGTACTACATTTCTATACAAAAAATACTGAATAAAAAACCAATGATTTCACGAAAATCTTACAATTTTCAATTTGCTGAGGTCAAACCAAAACTGTGTCTTTAAATGATAATCGGTGTGTCAGCTGTATGGATGCAACAGCTACAGATAACAGATAGAAACAACGGTGCAATCTAATTGGCACGAAGAATGTCTTTATAGGCAGGCAAATTGCTTGAGAAATAAGACAAAACTTCTTTGCCGGACTTTTAAATTGACACCTTGAATAAGGCCTATAAAGCTATCTCAACGCTGCATATTTCATAAGTAGTCTCACAGAACCAAACATTGAAAATTTCACCCACATTTACATCTGTTATATTTTCTTGCAAAAGTCTGTGTACTTGTCACATCAATACACGCAATGGATACTTCTAAACACGCAGGGTTATGCTATTGAGCCGTCTTTTAATTTGTGTACTTTAGCTTTGCACATTTTTAATAGGCCACAGTTTTTTGTAAACCACAACTCTGCTGAGTTTAAAATGCATTAAAGGAGATAAGTTCTTATAGAGGTTTTGCATGCAGTTCGATTATTTTGCTGTAATAAAGTATTTATCTTTTCTGTTTTGTTTCTTTGATTTTTATTGTCGTGTGCGACTTTATTGTTGTGCTTTGATAAATGCATGTTCGTGTGTTTCCTCTCTATGCTTTCAGATTACAAAGTTCCTTTTCGGGAAGACTTGTGTGGCTCTGAAAAGAGCCGTTTTGGTGGAATGTAGTCGAGGTGCCAGGTGGATTTTACATGTTGTCCTCTTCACTGTTGCTGTGGGAGTCTATTTCGTACTGAGCATCTTGTCCAATTAGTTTGCATCGAAGTGCACTTATGACATCAGCTTTATTGCAGGCGTATTCGTAGTAAGCATTTCTGAGTCCTTCTCCGGCGGCTATCTTCAGACGAAGGCTGTAGCGGAATGATTTGTTTCCTTCTTTGTTGGCACGGTCGTATCGGATTTGGAGATCGTCGAGATGCTTGTTGAAAAACACAATTTGCTCGCATGCCTTTTGAAAGGTCAGCTCAGCTTTCCGCAAATCTGCAAACAACTGGAAGTGTTTGGAATCCATGGCAAGAAGTGTAAGACGGCAATTTTATCGAGTTTTCCTGCTTGACATAAGAAAGCGTAATGCAAGCTTGAGAGCCAGCAAACAATTTATATGAGGTTTGAGTGACACTTTGCAAGATGTTTAACTCCTCGCCACGTCGTCACTGAGTTAGTCCTGACAGAACTTCTTAAAGAGTCAGTTGCAAACTTACTGATGACAAAAGGTGATCAGCGGAAACAATGGTTAGCCGCCATTTTCCTTTAATCACCTAGCGCCATGCCGTTTCTCACGCACCCGGACACAATTCAACTTATTATTGAAATAAATTGGCCTCTTTGTACTACATTTCTATACAAAAAATACTGAATAAAAAACCAATGATTTCACGAAAATCTTACAATTTTCAATTTGCTGAGGTCAAACCAAAACTGTGTCTTTAAATGATAATCGGTGTGTCAGCTGTATGGATGCAACAGCTACAGATAACAGATAGAAACAACGGTGCAATCTAATTGGCACGAAGAATGTCTTTATAGGCAGGCAAATTGCTTGAGAAATAAGACAAAACTTCTTTGCCGGACTTTTAAATTGACACCTTGAAAAAGGCCTATAAAGCTATCTCAACGCTGCATATTTCATAAGTAGTCTCACAGAACCAAACATTGAAAATTTCACCCACATTTACATCTGTTATATTTTCTTGCAAAAGTCTGTGTACTTGTCACATCAATACACGCAATGGATACTTCTAAACACGCAGGGTTATGCTATTGAGCCGTCTTTTAATTTGTGTACTTTAGCTTTGCACATTTTTAATAGGCCACAGTTTTTTGTAAACCACAACTCTGCTGAGTTTAAAATGCATTAAAGGAGATAAGTTCTTATAGAGGTTTTGCATGCAGTTCGATTATTTTGCTGTAATAAAGTATTTATCTTTTCTGTTTTGTTTCTTTGATTTTTATTGTCGTGTGCGACTTTATTGTTGTGCTTTGATAAATGCATGTTCGTGTGTTTCCTCTCTATGCTTTCAGATTACAAAGTTCCTTTTCGGGAAGACTTGTGTGGCTCTGAAAAGAGCCGTTTTGGTGGAATGTAGTCGAGGTGCCAGATGGATTTTACATGTTGTCCTCTTCACTGTTGCTGTGGGAGTCTATTTCGTACTGAGCATCTTGTCCAATTAGTTTGCATCGAAGTGCAGTGATGACATCAGCTTTATTGCAGGCGTATTCGTAGTAAGCATTTCTGAGTCCTTCTCCGGCGGCTATCTTCAGACGAAGGCTGTAGCGGAATGATTTGTTTCCTTCTTTGTTGGCACGGTCGTATCTGATTTGGAGATCGTCGAGGTGCTTGTTGAAAAACACAATTTGCTCGCATGCCTTTTGAAAGGTCAGCTCTGCTTTCCGCAAATCTGCAAACAACTGGAAGTGTTTGGAATCCAAGGCAAGAAGTGTAAGACGGCAATTTTATCGAGTTTTCCTGCTTGACATAAGAAAGCATAATGCAAGCTTGAGAGCTAGGAATCAATTCATATGAGGTTTGAGTGACACTTTGCAAGATGTTTAACTCCTCGCCACGTCGTCACTGAGTTAGTCCTGACAGAACTTCTTAAAGAGTCAGTTGCAAACTTACTGATGACAAAAGGTGATCAGCGGAAACAATGGTTAGCCGCCATTTTCCTTTAATCCCCAAGCGCCATGCCGTCTCTCACGCACCCGGACAAAATTCAACTTATTATTGAAATAAATTGGCCTCTTTGTACTACATTTCTATACAAAAAAGACTGAATAAAAAACCAATGATTTCACGAAAATCTTACAATTTTCAATTTGCTGAGGTTAAACCAAAACTGTGCCTTCAAATGATAATCGGTGTGTCAGCTGTATGGATGCAACAGCTACAGATAACATGCCTTTTGAAAGGTCAGCTCTGCTTTCCGCAAATCTGCAAAAAACTGGAAGTGTTTGGAATCCATGGCAAGAAGTGTAAGACGGCAATTTTATCGAGTTTTCCTGCTTAACATAAGAAAGCGTAATGCAAGCCTGACAGCCAGCAAACAATTTATATGAGGTTTGAGTGACACTTTGCAAGATGTTTAACTCCTCGCCACGTCGTCACTGAGTTAGTCCTGACAGAACTTCTTAAAGAGTCAGATGCAAACTTACTGATGACAAAAGGTGATCAGCGGAAACAATGGTTAGCCGCCATCTTCCTTTAATCCCCCAGCGCCATGCCGTCTCTCACGCACCCGGACACAATTCAACTTATTATTAAAATAATTTGGCCTCTTTGTACTACATTTCTATACAAAAATTACTGAATGAAAAACCAATGATTTCACGAAAATCTTACAATTTTTAATTTGCTCAGGTCAAAGCAAAACTGTGCCCTCAAATGATAATCGGTGTGTCAGCTGTATGGGTGCAAGGGCTACAGATAACAGATAGAAACAACGGTGCAATCTAATTGACACGAAAAATGTCTTTATAGGCAGGCAAATGCCTTGAGAAATAAGACAAAACTTCTTTGCAGAACTTCTGAATTGGCACCTTGATTATGTCCTATAAAGCTATCTCAACGCTGCATATTTCATAAGTAGTCTCACAGAACCAAACATTGAAAATTTCACCCACATTCACATCTGTTATATTTTCTTGCAAAAGTCTGTGTATTTGTCACATCAATACACGCAATGGATACTTCTAAACACGTAGGGTTATGATATAGAGTCGGCTTTTAATTTGTGTACTTTAGCTTTGCACATTTTTATTAGGCCACAGTTTTTTGTAAACCACAACTCTGCTGAGTTTTAAAATGCACTAAAGGAGATAAGTTCTTATAGCGGTTTTGCAAGCAGTTCAATTATTTTGCTGTAATAAAGTATTTATCTTTTCTGTTTTGTTTCTTTGATTTTTATTGCCGTGTGCGACTTTATTGTTGTGCTTTGATAAATGCATGTTCGTGTGTTTCCTCTCTATGCTTTCAGATTACAAAGTTCCTTTTCGGGAAGACTTGTGTGGCTCTGAAAGGAGCCATTTTGGTGGAATGTAGTCGAGGTGCCAGATGGATTTTACATGTTGTCCTCTTCACTGTTGCTGTGGGAGTCTATTTCGTACTGAGCATCTTGTCCAATTAGTTTGCATCGAAGTGCCGTGATGACATCAGCTTTATTGCAGGCGTATTCGTAGTAAGCAGTTCTGAGTCCTTCTATGCGGGCTATCTTCAGACAAAGGCTGTAGCGGAATGATTTGTTTCCTTCTTTGTTGGCACGGTCGTATCTGATTTGGAGATCGTCGAGGTGCTTGTTGAAAAACACAATTTTCTCGCATGCCTTTTGAAAGGTCAGCTCTGCTTTCCGCAAATCTGCAAACAACTGGAAGTGTTTGGAATCCATGGCAAGAAGTGTAAGACGGCAATTTTATCGAGTTTTCCTGCTTGACATAAGAAAGCGTAATGCAAGCTTGAGAGCCAGCAATCAATTCATATGAGGTTTGAGTGACACTTTGCAAGATGTTTAACTCCTCGCCACGTCGTCACTGAGTTAGTCCTAACAGAACTTCTTAAAGAGTCCGTTGCAAACTTACTGATGACAAAAGGTGATCAGTAGAAACAATGGTTAGCCGCCATTTTCCTTTCCGTCTCTCACGCACCCGGGCACAATTCAACTTATTATTGAAATAAATTGGCCTCTTTGTACTACATTTCTATACAAAAAATACTGAATAAAAAACCAATGATTTCACGAAAATCTTACAATTTTCAATTTGCTGAGGTTAAACCAAAACTGTGCCTTCAAATGATAATCGGTGTGTCAGCTGTATGGATGCAACAGCTGCAGATAACATGCCTTTTGAAAGGTCAGCTCTGCTTTCCGCAAATCTGCAAACAACTGGAAGTGTTTGGAATCCATGGCAAGAAGTGTAAGACGGCAATTTTATCGAGTTTTCCTGCTTAACATAAGAAAGCGTAATGCAAGCCTGACAGCCAGCAAACAATTTATATGAGGTTTGAGTGACACTTTGCAAGATGTTTAACTCCTCGCCACGTGTTCACTGAGTTAGTCCTGACAGAACTTCTTAAAGAGTCAGATGCAAACTTACTGATGACAAAAGGTGATCAGCGGAAACAATGGTTAGCCGCCATCTTCCTTTAATCCCCCAGCGCCATGCCGTCTCTCACGCACCCGGACACAATTCAACTTATTATTAAAATAAATTGGCCTCTTTGTACTACATTTCTATACAAAAATTACTGAATGAAAAACCAATGATTTCACGAAAACCTTACAATTTTTAATTTGCTCAGGTCAAACCAAAACTGTGCCCTCAAATGATAATCGGTGTGTCAGCTGTATGGATGCAACAGCTACAGATAACAGATAGAAACAACGGTGCAATCTAATTGACACGAAAAATGTCTTTATAGGCAGGCAAATGGCTTGAGAAATAAGACAAAACTTCTTTGCAGAACTTTTGAATTGGCACCTTGATTATGTCCTATAAAGCTATCTCAACGCTGCATATTTCATAAGTAGTCTCACAGAACCAAACATTGAAAATTTCACCCACATTCACATCTGTTATATTTTCTTGCAAAAGTCTGTGTACTTGTCACATCAATACACGCAATGGATACTTCTAAACACGTAGGGTTATGATATAGAGTCGTCTTTTAATTTGTGTACTTTAGCTTTGCACATTTTTAATAGGCCACAGTTTTTTGTAAACCACAACTCTGCTGAGTTTAAAATGCACTAAAGGAGATACGTTCTTATAGCGGCTTTGCAAGCAGTTCGATTATTTTGCTGTAATAAAGTATTTATCTTTTCTGTTTTGTTTCTTTGATTTTTATTGCCGTGTGCGACTTTATTGTTGTGCTTTGATAAATGCATGTTCGTGTGTTTCCTGTCTATGCTTTCAGATTACAAAGTTCCTTTTCGGGAAGACTTGTGTGGCTCTGAAAAGAGCCGTTTTGGTGGAATGTAGTCGAGGTGCCAGATGGATTTTACATGTTGTCCTCTTCACTGTTGCTGTCGGAGTCTATTTCGTACTGAGCATCTTGTCCAATTAGTTTGCATCGAAGTGCACTGATGACATCAGCTTTATTGCAGGCGTATTCGTAGTAAGCAGCTCTGAGTCCTTCTATGGGGGCTATCTTCAGACAAAGGCTGTAGCGGAATGATTTGTTTCCTTCTTTGTTGGCACGGTCGTATCGGATTTGGAGATCGTCGAGGTGCTTGTTGAAAAACACAATTTGCTCGCATGCCTTTTGAAAGGTCAGCTCTGCTTTCCGCAAATCTGCAAACAACTGGAAGTGTTTGGAATCCATGGCAAGAAGTGTAAGACGGCAGTTTTATCGAGTTTTCCTGCTTGACATAAGAAAGCGTAATGCAAGCTTAAGAGACAGCAATCAATTCATATGAGGTTTGAGTGACACTTTGCAAGATGTTTAACTCCTCGCCACGTCGTCACTGAGTTAGTCCTGACAGGACTTTTTAAAGGGTCAGTTGCAAACTTACTGATGACAAAAGGTGATCAGCGGAAACAATGGTTAGCCGCCATTTTCCTTCAATCCCCCAGCGCCATGCCGTCTCTCACGCACCCGGACACAATTCAACTTATTATTGAAATAAATTGGCCTCTTTGTACTACATTTCTATACAAAAAATACTGAATGAAAAACCAGTGATTTCACGAAAATCTTACAATTTTCAATTTGCTGAGGTCAAACCAAAACTGTGCCTTCAAATGATAATCCGTCTGTCAGCTGTATGGATGCAACAGCTACAGATAACAGATAGAAACAACGGTGCAATCTAATTGGCACGAAAAATGTCTTTATAGGCAGTCAATCGGCTTGAGAAATAAGACAAAACTTCTTTGCAGAACTTTTGAATTGGCACCTTGATTAAGGCCTATAAAGCTATCTCAACGCTGCATATTTCATAAGTAGTCTCACAGAACCAAACATTGAAAATTTCACCCACATTTACATCTGTTATATTTTCTTGCAAAAGTCTGTGTACTTGTCACATCAATACACGCAATGGATACTTCTAAACACGCAGGGTTATGCTATTGAGCCGTCTTTTAATTTGTGTACTTTAGCTTTGCACATTTTTAATAGGCCACAGTTTTTTGTAAACCACAACTCTGCTGAGTTTAAAATGCATTAAAGGAGATAAGTTCTTATAGAGGTTTTGCACGGAGTTCGATTATTTTGCTGTAATAAAGTATTTATCTTTTCTGTTTTGTTTCTTTGATTTTTATTGCCGTGTGCGACTTTATTGTTGTGCTTTGATAAATGCATGTTCGTGTGTTTCCTGTCTATGCTTTCAGATTACAAAGTTCCTTTTCGGGAAGACTTGTTTGGCTCTGAAAAGAGCCGTTTTGGTGGAATGTAGTCGAGGTGCCAGGTGGATTTTACATGTTGTCCTCTTCACTGTTGCTGTGGGAGTCTATTTCGTACTGAGCATCTTGTCCAATTAGTTTGCATCGAAGTGCAGTGATGACATCAGCTTTATTGCAGGCGTATTCGTAGTAAGCATTTCTGAGTCCTTCTCCGGCGGCTATCTTCAGACGAAGGCTGTAGCGGAATGATTTGTTTCCTTCTTTGTTGGCACGGTCGTATCGGATTTGGAGATCGTCGAGGTGCTTGTTGAAAAACACAATTTGCTCGCATGCCTTTTGAAAGGTCAGCTCTGCTTTCCGCAAATCTGCAAACAACTGGAAGTGTTTGGAATCCATGGCAAGAAGTGTAAGACGGCAATTTTATCGAGTTTTCCTGCTTGACATAAGAAAGCGTAATGCAAGCTTGAGAGCCAGCAAAAAATTTATATGAGGTTTGAGTGACACTTTGCAAGATGTTTAACTCCTCGCCACGTCGTCACTGAGTTAGTCCTGACAGAACTTCTTAAAGAGTCAGTTGCAAACTTAGTGATGCCAAGAGGTGATCAGCGGAAACAATGGTTAGCCGACATTTTCCTTTAATCCTCAAGCGCCATGACGTCTCTCACGCACCCGGACACAATTCAACTTATTATTAAAATAAATTGGCCTCCTTGTACTACATTTCTATACAAAAAATACTGAATGAAAAACCAATGATTTCACGAAAATCTTACAATGTTCAATTTGCTGAGGTCAAACCAAAACTGTGCCTTCAAATGATAATCGGTGTGTCAGTTGTATGGATGCAACAGCTACAGATAACAGATAGAAACAACGGTGCAATCTAATTGGCACGAAAAATGTCTTGATAGGCAGGCAAATGGCTTGAGAAATAAGACTAGTCATCTTTGCAGAACTTTTAAATTGGAACTTTGATTAAGGCCTATAAAGCTATCTCAACGCTGTATATTTCATAAGTAGTCTCACAGAACCAAACATTGAAAATTTCACCCACAATTATATCTGTTATATTTTCTTGCAAAAGTCTGTGTTCTTGTCACATCAATACACGCAATGGATACTTCTAAACACGCAGGGTTATGCTATTGAGCCGTCTTTTAATTTGTGTACTTTAGCTTTGCACACTTTTAAAAGACCACAGTTTTTTGTAAACCACAACTCTGCTGAGTTTAAAATGCACTAAAGGAGATAAGTTGTTATAGCGGCTTTGCATGCAGTTCGATTATTTTGCTGTAATAAAATATTTATCTTTTCTGTTTTGTTTCTTTGATTTTTATTGCCGTGTGCGACTTTATTGTTGTGCTTTGATAAATGCATGTTCGTGTGTTTCCTCTCTATGCTTTCGGATTACAAAGTTCCTTTTCGGGAAGACTTGTGTGGCTCTGAAAAGAGCCGTTTTGGTGGAATGTAGTCGAGGTGCCAGATGGATTTTACATGTTGTCCTCTTCACTGTTGCTGTCGGAGTCTATTTCGTACTGAGCATCTTGTCCAATTAGTTTGCATCGAAGTGCAGTGATGACATCAGCTTTATTGCAGGCGTATTCGTAGTAAGCATTTCTGAGTCCTTCTCCGGCGGCTATCTTCAGACGAAGGCTGTAGCGGAATGATTTGTTTCCTTCTTTGTTGGCACGGTCGTATCGGATTTGGAGATCGTCGAGGTGCTTGTTGAAAAACACAATTTGCTCGCATGCCTTTTGAAAGGTCAGCTCTGCTTTCCGCAAATCTGCAAACAACTGGAAGTGTTTGGAATCCATGGCAAGAAGTGTAAGACGGCAATTTTATCGAGTTTTCCTGCTTGACATAAGAAAGCGTAATGCAAGCTTAAGAGACAGCAATCAATTCATATGAGGTTTGAGTGACACTTTGCAAGATGTTTAACTCCTCGCCACGTCGTCACTGAGTTAGTCCTGACAGGACTTTTTAAAGGGTCAGTTGCAAACTTAGTGATGACAAGAGGTGATCAGCGGAAACAATGGTTAGCCGCCATTTTCCTTTAATCCTCAAGCGCCATGCCGTCTCTCACGCACCCGGACACAATTCAACTTATTATTGAAATAAATTGGCCTCTTTGTACTACATTTCTATACAAAAAATACTGAATGAAAAACCAGTGATTTCACGAAAATCTTACAATGTTCAATTTGCTGAGGTCAAACCAAAACTGTGCCTTCAAATGATAATCCGTCTGTCAGCTGTATGGATGCAACAGCTACAGATAACAGATAGAAACAACGGTGCAATCTAATTGGCACGAAAAATGTCTTTATAGGCAGTCAATCGGCTTGAGAAATAAGACAAAACTTCTTTGCAGAACTTTTGAATTGGCACCTTGATTAAGGCCTATAAAGCTATCTCAACGCTGCATATTTCATAAGTAGTCTCACAGAACCAAACATTGAAAATTTCACCCACATTTACATCTGTTATATTTTCTTGCAAAAGTCTGTGTACTTGTCACATCAATACACGCAATGGATACTTCTAAACACGCAGGTGTTTTGCTATTGAGCCGTCTTTTAATTTGTGTACTTTAGCTTTGCACATTTTTAATAGGCCACAGTTTTTTGTAAACCACAACTCTGCTGAGTTTAAAATGCATTAAAGGAGATAAGTTCTTATAGAGGTTTTGCACGGAGTACAAAATACAAAAAATGCTGAATGAAAAACCAATGATTTCACGAAAATCTTACAATGTTCAATTTGCTGAGGTCAAACCAAAACTGTGCCTTCAAATGATAATCGGTGTGTCAGTTGTATGGATGCAACAGCTACAGATAACAGATAGAAACAACGGTGCAATCTAATTGGCACGAAAAATGTCTTGATAGGCAGGCAAATGGCTTGAGAAATAAGACTAGTCATCTTTGCAGAACTTTTAAATTGGAACTTTGATTAAGGCCTATAAAGCTATCTCAACGCTGTATATTTCATAAGTAGTCTCACAGAACCAAACATTGAAAATTTCACCCACAATTATATCTGTTATATTTTCTTGCAAAAGTCTGTGTTCTTGTCACATCAATACACGCAATGGATACTTCTAAACACGCAGGGTTATGCTATTGAGCCGTCTTTTAATTTGTGTACTTTAGCTTTGCACACTTTTAAAAGACCACAGTTTTTTGTAAACCACAACTCTGCTGAGTTTAAAATGCACTAAAGGAGATAAGTTGTTATAGCGGCTTTGCATGCAGTTCGATTATTTTGCTGTAATAAAATATTTATCTTTTCTGTTTTGTTTCTTTGATTTTTATTGCCGTGTGCGACTTTATTGTTGTGCTTTGATAAATGCATGTTCGTGTGTTTCCTCTCTATGCTTTCAGATTACAAAGTTCCTTTTCGGGAAGACTTGTGTGGCTCTGAAAAGAGCCGTTTTGGTGGAATGTAGTCGAGGTGCCAGATGGATTTTACATGTTGTCCTCTTCACTGTTGCTGTCGGAGTCTATTTCGTACTGAGCATCTTGTCCAATTAGTTTGCATCGAAGTGCAGTGATGACATCAGCTTTATTGCAGGCGTATTCGTAGTAAGCATTTCTGAGTCCTTCTCCGGCGGCTATCTTCAGACGAAGGCTGTAGCGGAATGATTTGTTTCCTTCTTTGTTGGCACGGTCGTATCGGATTTGGAGATCGTCGAGGTGCTTGTTGAAAAACACAATTTGCTCGCATGCCTTTTGAAAGGTCAGCTCTGCTTTCCGCAAATCTGCAAACAACTGGAAGTGTTTGGAATCCATGGCAAGAAGTGTAAGACGGCAATTTTATCGAGTTTTCCTGCTTGACATAAGAAAGCGTAATGCAAGCTTGAGAGCCAGCAAACAATTTATATGAGGTTTAAGTGACACTTTGCAAGATGTTTAACTCCTCGCCACGTCGTCACTGAGTTAGTCCTGACAGAACTTCTTAAAGAGTCAGTTGCAAACTTACTAATGACAAAAGGTGATCAGCGGAAACAATGGTTAGCCGACATTTTCCTTTAATCCCCCAGCGCCATGCCGTCTCTCACGCACCCGGACACAATTCAACTTATTATTAAAAAAAATTGGCCTCTTTGTACTACATTTTTATACAAAAAATACTGAATGAAAAACCAATGATTTCACGAAAATCTTACAATGTTCAATTTGCTGAGGTCAAACCAAAACTGTGCCTTCAAATGATAATCGGTGTGTCACCTGTATGAATGCAACAGCTACAGATAACAGATAGAAACAACGGTGCAATCTAATTGTCACGAAAAATGTCTTGATAGACAGGCAAATGGCTTGAGAAATAAGACAAAACTTCTTTGCAGAACTTTTGAATTGGCACCTTTATTAAGGCCTATAAAGCTATCTCAACGCTGCATATTTTATAAGTAGTCTCACAGAACCAAACATTGAAAATTTCATCCACATTTACATCTGTTATATTTTCTTACAAAAGCCTGTGTACTTGCCACATCAATACACCCAATGGATACTTCTAAACACGCAGGGTTATGCTATTGAGCCGTCTTTTAATTTGTGTACTTTAGCTTTGCACAATTTTAATAGGCCACAGTTTTTTGTAAACCACAACTCTGCTGTGTTTAAAATGCACTAAAGGAGATAAGTTGTTATAGCGGCTTTGCATGCAGTTCGATTATTTTGTTGTCATAAAGTATTTATCTTTTCTGTTTTGTTTCTTTGATTTTTTTTTTTTGATGTGTACGACTTTATTGTTGTGCTTTGATAAATGCATGTTCGTGTGTTTCCTCTCTATGCTTTCAGATTACAAAGTTCCTTTTCGGGAAGACTTGTGTGGCTCTGAAAAGAGCCGTTTTGGTGGAATTTCGGCGAGGTGCCAGATGGATTTTACATGTTGTCCTCTTCACTGTCGCTGTCGGAGTTTATTTCGTACTGAGCATCTTGTCCAATTAGTTTGCATCGAAGTGCAGTGATGACATCAGCTTTATTGCAGGCGTATTCGTAAAAAGCATTTCTGAGTCCTTCTCCGACGGCTATCTTCAGACGAAGGCTGTAGCGGAATGATTTGTTTCCTTCTTTGTTGGCACGGTCGTATCGGATTTGGAGATCGTCGAGGTGCTTGTTGAAAAACACAATTTGTTCGCATGCCTTTTGAAAGGTCAGCTCTGCTTTCCGCAAATCTGCAAACAACTGGAAGTGTTTGGAATCCATGGCAAGATGTGTAAGACGGCAATTTTATCGAGTTTTGCTGTTTGGCATAAGAAAGCGTAATGCAAGCTTGAGAGCCAGCAAACAATTTATATGAGGTTTGAGTGACACTTTGCAAGATGTTTAACTCCTCGCCACGTCGTCACTGAGTTAGTCCTGACAGAACTTCTTAAAGAGTCCGTTGCAAACTTACTGATGACAAAAGGTGATCAGCGAAAACAATGGTTAGCCGACATTTTCCTTTAATCTCCCAGCGCCATGCCGTCTCTCACCCACCTGGACACAATTCAACTTATTATTAAAATAAATTGGCCTCCTTGTACTACATTTCTATACAAAGAAGTCTGAATGAAAAACCAATGATTTCACGAAAATCTTACAATTTTCAATTTGCTGAGGTGAAACCAAAGCTGTGCCTTCAAGTGATAATCGGTGTGTCAGCTGTATGGATGCAACAGCTACAGATAACAGATAGAAACAATGGTGCAATCTAATTGTCACGAAAAATGTCTTTATAGGCAGGCAAATGGCTTGAGAAATAAGACAAAAATTCTTTGCAGAACTTTTGAATTGGCACCTTGATTAAGGCCTATTAAGCTATCTCAACGCTGCATATTTTATAAGTAGTCTCACAAAACCAAACATTGAAAATTTCACCGACATTTACATATGTTATATTTTCTTGCAAAAGTCTGTGTACTTGTCACATCAATACACGCAATGGATACTTCTAAACACGCAGGGTTATGCTATTGAGCCGTCTTTTAATTTGTGTACTTTAGCTGTACTAGTATAGGGAATATTGGTTCTGGCGCACCCCCTCCCTTGGGGCCCTCCCTATAACAAATAGAGGCTGCCAGCCCCCTTTCCCTTCCCTGCCTCTGGGGGGTTTTATACACACTATAGGTTCCGGCTCGCCCTCCCCTTGGGGCCCTCCCCATAACAAATAGGGGCTCCCATCCCCCTTACCCTGCTTCCCCCATAAAACCCCCCTTAGACGCCTCACCAGCCAAGGCATACACGCTTTTTTACATGTCTAGCCGACACACACACATTGATATGAGGCGACCTAGTTGGCATTTAACGGATAAGGCGTATAGTCTATATATAGGCCGGCTGTGTTGCACAACATGGTGATTCAGCAGATTTTCTCCTCAGTATAGGGCATAAACTACGGGTTCTGCTGACAGCCTCTTTGAGCGTGCCTTGTTTCATAAGATCCAGTATTTTTTTGAGGATTGGAGATATTTTGTTTATGCGGAAAAGTCCTTCCAATTTAGCCCATATTTCGCGGGTCGTGGGATATAGCTCAGTCGGCTGAGGTGGGAAAGGCGCTGTGTGTAAGGGGTGTATTCATATACTGCATATATAAGACGATGTTTGCTAGCTCAAATCCGGATTTGGTGTCCTGTATATGTAGTATATGAATACATTACCTGCATATGGCGCCGGGCTCTACGCACCTCTAAAGAATCTCTGCAACTTTCGACAGTTTCGGAGGCAGAGAGACCTTACCAAGGGGTGTTGTAGAAGGGCCAAAGGTAGTGGGATGTGTCAGCGTCAATTAACCCCTCTAACGGTGGGTCGCTAGCTCAAAAAATCCGGAGCCCGCCGTTAGGGTGGCGGTTAACTGGTAACAGGTTGAGCTATAAACCAGATCTTTTGCTTTTCTGGACCATGGGTTCGAGCCCCACACTGGACAGATTCTTTTTTACCCCTTGGGCACCAGGCTAGCCAGACACCCGTCCACCAGTCCAACTGGACGGGCAATCCAGCCAAAAGGGGTATTTTGACGGCCAAAATTTTGAATCAACATTTTTTACGGCGAGTCCCAGCCCACAGACCAGTACACTCTTTCAAAGTGTATTAAAATTATATGTACGTATACTAGATTGTGAATATTTTTCTAACATGTAAGTTTTCAAAGTGTATTCATATATGTATTCAGAGGACAGAAATGATGTTTGACATGCACTACTGCGTCACTGTGCCAAAAGTTAATTTCTCGACATAGATATGTGACTGATAGTACATGTATTTGAATTGTTTCTTGTTTTGTTTTGTTTTTTGTATTTTACAAAGTTTATTTCTACCTACTGTGACTTAGCTACTCAAATCGTATGGTGATTGGTGACACTACTCTTTTTAGTGAGTGACAGTCACAGATTCAGTGGTAATGATTTTGCCTGTTCTTCGGGGGCAGACCCCCTGCTTATTTACGGGGGCCTCAAGCGGCGGCCCCCAAACCCCCTGCCTTTTGGACGCCCTATTGTCAGATCCTGGCTAATGCCCTACCCCCGGGGCTCTCGAGACATAGCATGGGGGTTGCCCTGGGCATCTCCCCAGAACATCATTCGGAAAGAGCGTTTTTCAGCTCTTGCCGAGCTAGTTTTCGGCCGCGATCTATAAGCTGTTTTTTCGTGCTTTCATCGATCTCTACGGCGTTGAATACCTTGCGAGACTTGGCGCATATCTCCTGCCTCAGATCAGAGTAGTTCTTGAGCTCCTGAACGATTTGCTTGAACAGGACGCCAAGGAGGCTTGGACGGCGTTCATTGTCGACACATCCCAAGGATTCACGCAGCGTTCAGCATGTTGCTGCCGCCGGAGGCAAACAAGAACCCCTATTTCCAAAGCAAAAGAATCACGATGCGGAGAAGACAGCCATCGTCGTCGCTGGGGTTGGTATCGGCTTACTGCTGCTGTGGACTATGCGTTAAATACTTGCGAACAGCCACGAGCATTAGGCCACCTACTGCGACGACTAGAGCCCAGACATTATCGGCCAGCCACCCAGCCGCTTTCCCCAGAAATTTCAGTAGCCAGGACACGATACTGCCAATACCCGGAATCGCAGCGGCAGCCTTCCCAGACACCCTGCCAAGGGCGCGAGCCAGGGACTGGAGATGCTTTTTCACCCATTCTTTAAGACCACGCCTGTTGGATGGAGGTGGCGTTGGCTGGATGCCCCTGCCGGACCCGCCAGTCAGCGCCAACTTTATCGCTAGCCCCAGTGTCGAGATGGCCATCCCAATTGCCGTGAGAATGGAGACCACGGTTATTCCCTGCTCCCGGAAGAGGGTGCAGACGCACTCGGCCAGAGTGATATCCTTGTGTAGGATGCGATCGACCGTCTGCTTGATGCGGCGTATTTGCGTGCGCAGGGCTTCGCCCGTTAAAGAGGCTGCTTCAAGCCGGGCCACCCTCTCGTCCTCGAGATTCCTTATCCGGTCTGCGATCCGACGCCGGGAGAATTCATTAGTGGCCTCCTCCAACTTCTGTTTTTGTTTTGCGATGTCCTTATCGAGACTTGACAGCCTGGGGAGAATATTCGCGTGTTCGCCTTCCGAGGTCTGCAGTGCCTTGTCAAGCCCCAGAAGTTCTTGCATGGGAAGAGGAGGGTCGTTTATCGTTTAAAGAGCCCGCCCGACCTCACTATCTGTCAATCATGTTTCCAGTGTGTGGACAGCATCAGCGGCCTTTTTCGCTGCTTGGTTTAAATCCTTCAGCTCCATGGTATCTACCTCGGCGGCCGCGGCACCGAGTTCTGAACTCGCTGTCTCCAGGGCTGCGACTGCTGCCGGATGCAACGATGGCTGGATTGTCTTTCTCCAGTTTTCAAAGCCCAGCCCCAGTCGAATAGCATCACCCCCTCCTTTTTGGTTGGCGATTGATGTGAGGGCTCGCAGTCCACCTGTTCGTTTGTGGATGATTTTCACATCGCGGTAATCCTTGAGTCGCACTTTCCCTTCTTTGCTAATCTCAAAATTCATGTAATAGCGTTTGAGACTTTTGGGGGGGGGGAGGCCATACATCTCCAAGTTTTTGTAATAATCATTAACGGCTTGCGCTAATATCCTTCCTTCTGGGGATTTTAGGAACTCATCATCAAAGCTTTGTTGCTCGGGAACATTATTACCTGCAAGGAGAGGGGTCCGCTCGTTTTCGAAGTTGTTCTCCTCTCTGGCATCGTCTTGGACGTTGTCCTCTCTGGCGTCGTTCGCCTGGTTATCAAAGTCATAGTCTGCCATAATCCTCGTATTGAACATTGCAAGGTATGCCTTCAATACAACAATGGATGCATACGGACGCAGGCTAAACCCTTTCAGAACACTCCGTAAGCCTCGGGGGGTACAAGGTGTACGGCAGTCCTTGGTCGTCACCAACAACCCGAGTACGATCGACCAGAATCAACAACTCTTGGTCCGCTTCCCCAACCTCGGCCCAAATGACGTCATTGTGCCCGGTACCGTGCGCTTGGCCTTCTCGATCACGATCAATTCATCCGACCCGAACGCCACAGTGCTCGGGAATCTCGGACGCGCAGTAGTCAAGAAAACCACGATCAGAATCAGCGGGAATGAGGTAATGTCCATCGACGACTCTGATGTGTTTCATTGCTACGGCGACTTATGGTTGACCATAAACGAACGGCGGAATGCGGCCTACCAAGGCATCGGCAGCGAAAACATGTTTAAACTTCGAGTCGGAGAGGGGGACGCAAGTGACGACGATACTGGAGAAAATGCCATCGCTAGCGCCTTTGGCAGCCGGTTCCACATCCTGCTAGACTTTGAGCTTCTAGATAGCCACCAGTGCCTTGGCCGACTGGAGTACGAACTGACGTTTAACGATTACGGCCGGGTCATCCAGGCAACAGACGATGCCGACGCGACTTACACCATCGACAACATCAGCCTAGAGTTCGATATGGTCACCGAAGAGGAGCTCGCTAGACAGATCCGCACCCAGTTTGCCGGGGGCGTATCCACTCTGTATGATCGCGTCCTCCGCCACCGAAAGTTTGTGAAGGACAAGTCTGATACTCTCTGAAACGTAAACCTGAGCACGCCCGCGAGAGCAATGAAGGACATCCTCATGCTGTTCGAGACCAAAGGAACCCCGTGGAGGAGGAGGTCGGAATCCTTCTACAACCCGAAGATCACCAAAGTAGAAGTAACACAATAGAAGGGATCCCCAATCAGCTGTACAGCCAGGGCATGCGGGCGTACCAGCAATGGGGCGAGGTCCAGAGGTTCTTCGCCAGCTCACCCCTACGGAAGCGGGACCCTGAGGTGGCCAGGGTCGTTAAAGACTTAGGCCTGGCAGACGTCTCCCTGGAAGAGTTCTTGACGCACAAGCACGCCTTCTGGCTTGACCTTCGGCCAAGCGACGATGACGAGCTGCATGGCAGTGGGAGGCGCGTTCTGAACGCCAGCGAGGGGATTACGATACAGGTGACAAAAGAGAAGATCCCGGCGTGTTGAATGTATATCTCTATGTGATCATGGACGCAAAGCTGCACATCCAGAATGGTAGATTCGTTACCGCGCTTTATTGATGACGCCCACTGCGCGATTATCCGTCGGCAGACGAACTGCGGCAAAACAGTCTTCGTGCTGGACCGGCGTGACGGCCCTTTCCGCGGTTTCTTTCATCACCTTGTGATCCTGTGCCCCACTCTTAAGCATAATGAGGCGTACCGGCGGCGATGGACACTGTCTGACCCTGAAGTCTATTGTTTTGATCCCGGCGAGCGGCTCAACGACTGTCTGAGAGCTTTCTACAGATTGTTCGAGGGTGAGCCCACCCTATACATCATCGATGATTGTAGCGCGTTGGAGGCGATGAAGAAGAAACAAAAAATGCTGTCATTCATGGCTTTCTCGGGCCGTCATGCAAAGCAAAGCGTCTAGGTCCTCACTCAGAAATACAACGCCGTCCTCAAAAACTTTTGCGAGCAGACAAGGTGGGTGGCTTTATTCCACTGCAAAGATCGGCACTCGTTCAACGAATGCCTGGAGGAGAACCACATCATCGAGGCCGAGAGCGAAAAGGCAAAGGTTCGACAGAAGCTCAAGAACAATCCGCATTCTAAGCTCCTGCTAATGACATATACGCCCGCCACATCTAAGATTATATGTTAGACGTAGGCGCCCCTACGTCTAATAGACGTATGAAGCATGGATACCGATGAGCTTATAGACGACATTCTGGGCGCAGAGGAGGAACCCGACCGAATCCAACAGCCCGGCCGAAGCCAACAGCCCGACCCCAGCCAACAACATGATGCACAGCAGCTCAGGGATAGGCTGGCGGCACTTGCGGTGGGTGGGCAGGTCAAGCGATATCTGGGAAAAGACGTAACAGCCGCTGAGATCGACGCCATGAGCGACGAAGACGTTGAAAGGCTGCACTCCCGGTACGAGGCTAAGCTCGGTGCGCGGATGGGTAACGCTCTCGGAGGTATGTTCTTGAGATCACATGTAAGGGCGGCCAGCTGGCTCCTACCAATCCCACCCGAGAATCGACCAATGCTCATGGCACATCTCGCCACCGACTCATTTCTTGAACAGGCGCTTAGCAGTGCTAGCTGCTGGCTATACTACTGCTATGGTAAGTACTTGGCACCGTTAACCATGGCGCTGACCACTGCTGAGCACTGCTCATTTGAAACCCACTGCTGTCCTAGAAATGAGCCGTATGATCCTGAGGAACATGAGTACAACGAATCCGGAAGGCCCGAAGAAAGCGGAGGGGGTGACAACGGATTCTACTCATGACGGCCCTGCGAAGAATCCAAAAAAAGTCACTGCGGGTCGAGCGGGTGCTGCAGCGAGAAAGGCCAAGGCTGAGAGACAAAGGCTGCTTTGTTTGGGGCAGCTGATTTCACCAAGAAACAGCCGAAGGAACCGGATTCTACGAAGGAGGGGAGGCCACAGATTTTGCGAAGGAACCGGATTCTACGAAGGCACACCAAATCAACCACTGGAGGGCGCCCCTGGCGTTATTAGGCGCTGGCAGCCTTGCAGTGCTAGTGTTGCTACGCGTTTGGCGCAGCCACTATACAGCACATGCACGAGGTGCAGATATTACGCCGCATGCACGAGGTGCAGATATCACGTCGCAAGAAAAGAATCTCCATTTGAATGCACGTCGCGACCATTTCTATATAGAGCAGCATGTCTACTCCACCCAGTGACGAAAAAGTGCTAGTCAATGCGGCCTACCACGCCGCTGTGGTCTCTCTCCTGGCTACTGGGTACGCTCGTTTTGGCCAGATGTTGCTGAAAGGAGCCCTCCCGAAGCTGGACTTAACACCCCGTGACGTCGGCATGGTCATTGCAGATGTAGGCCTGGCCATGTTTTCGAAGGAACTGCTAATTAAACAAGGGCTCCTTCCTCCCAATATAATCCAGTAGTAATGGCCTCCATCGCAATGATGATGGGCGGCGCCCTCGTAAACGCTTTGGCCTTCAGCGGGAGCAGGTATATGTTTTCGATGCTGAGGAGTTCCGGTTTCAACGAAGAGCGGAGGCGCCATGACCGCGCTGTAGGGCAGCTCCAAGCCGCCCAGGAAAAATGGGCCCCAAAGCGCACTGAGCGCTTGGACTGGATCAACGATGAACTCCGCCGCCAGGGCCACGCTGTCCAGACGTTCCGGGATGTCGACGCTGCAATCCGCGAGTATTCTAGGGTCAAGGGCAAAACTCTTACACGCGATGCACGCGACGTACGCGACGCGCTGCTGGGCTCAGAGCCACAGATCTCCGATTTCTATGTGCCTAGTGAAGTTCAAAAACACCGCGAGATGACCTTCGTCATCCTGGGAATGTGTGTGGTAGGGGGTGTGAGTTACGGAATCGCAAAACTCACCAAGTAATCCGAACTGACTGTGCCGGACTCACCATCGAGATCCTCGCCGTATGACAGGCACGATCTTAGTAGTGAGGTGGTTCTGCGCGCGCAAATACACCGCGATGATTAACATATTTTTCGTCGCAAGTTTGTTAGAGGGCTGCTAGAATACCTTGATGACATGGCTAGTAAGGTGTCTGCTCGTCTGGCAAATATCTACTACAGCCCTCGTGGGTACTGGAAGGGTCTTGCGGCCATCCAGAAACTTGCCACTGCGGCTAAAGTCTCCGAAGATGTGGTCCGGGCCCGACTGAAAAAGCAGGCTATCTGGCAGTTATACCTGCCTCGTCCCCGAAAAATACCGAGGCCTATGTTCGATGTTTTTACGCCGAATGACGTCCACCAAGCCGATCTTCTATTTCTACTACATGATCGGCGAGGCCGGAAGCTGTATAAGTACGCGCTGTCAGTTGTTGATGTCGCTTCTCGCTACAAGGAGGCTACTAAAGATTCCAAAGAAGTCGCTGATGCTCTCTCTCGTATTTACAAGCCGGGACCCCTTCGATGGCCGAAGCTTCTCCAAGCTGACCCTGGGCGCGAGATTATCGGTGCGGCCAAAACTGGGTTTATGGGTGCGGCCAACTGCTGGCCAAACACGATGTCACAGTCCGCCAAGGCCGCGTGGATATCCACCGAGACCAAGGCATAGTGGAGCGTTTCAACCGTACTCTGACTGAGCGGCTCTTTGGACATCAGTACGCCCAGGAGATGCGCCTCCCTCCCGAACACCAATCTACTGAATGGGTGGCTCGGCAATCCTCTGTTGTGGCCGCTCTGAATAACGAGACAACGAGACTAATCGGTAAAAAGCCTAAAGACGCCATCAAGGCAAAAGGGGTGCCCCATAAGCCTTCCTCGGCGGTTCAAGGTCGTCCCTTTGGACTTAATGAGCGGAAGATCCCCGAGGGTGTTGGCGTTCGTTATCTCTATCAGCCTGGAGAGCTGGAGGGCGGCAGCCGTCGCGCGACTGATCCTGTGTGGTCTCTAGAGATATATCGGCTTGGGCGCTCTGTCACAAAGCCTAATGAACCCGTACTGTACTATCTAGACGATACGTCGGATGGCCCCCGACGGGGATTCCTTCCTGAGGAGATGCTTATAGTGCCTCCCGATACTCCCGATGCTTATGGAGGATGCGCTTTTCCACAACTCCTTTTTTCACGCCCTTGGCCTTCTTAATGTTGGCTCCACCTGCCTCCAGAATGGAGAACATCTTGGGGTGCAGACTAATGTATTCGGCGATCGACCGCCCCGCGCACTCGTCCTTCATTTTCCCCAAGACCTTCATATTTGCTACGCAGTGCAGGGGGTGGTCTTGTGGGTAATCTGAGGTGTCGTACAGGTTTGCATTCTCAGCCATATCCCTATAAACATCCTCAGTCTGAATCTCGAGTAGCAGACTATCCGTGTCAGTGTAGAGGAGCTGGCAGCACTCTCCCTACTGGGCCTTCATGTGGTTGTAGTAGAAGTCGTACATCAGGTGCTTGGAGAGATCTACAATGCTCATGCCCACGTAGATAGGTCGGTTTAGGACTAGACGGGTCTTGTGCATCTGAATCGCTGCGAGGTCATCATCAAATATGTTTGCCCGTGCGAAGCTCGGGCTGGCTATCAAGCGTTGGAGCTTGTCGTCTTCTCCAGAGCTTACCAGCTTGACGTCCACACGCTTCCGAAGGTTCTCCATAGTTTTTCCGAAGACCGAGTTGTTCATTAGCTTATACAGGTATTTCTCGAATTTACTCTCGGCCGTTTTTCGAAGCTCGGTGTTCATCCTAATATAGGGTTCCATCCAAGGGCTCTGGGAGAATCTCAGGGCCCGGTGAACATTTGTCAGACGCATTCCCAGAGATAGATACAGCTGTAGGTTCCGGTAGTGTAGGACGTACCGTTCCTTGTTGCGGAGGTTGGGGACCAGCTTTTCGAGCTCGGTAGGCGCTTTCTTGCCGAGAAGGCCGTGCTGATAGTCTGATATCCACTCCTTCTGGACCACCAGACGCTCCGGGGCTAATGGGTAGCTGTTATGTCCGTCATGTAGGTCGGACGGATACTCATTGTCAGCCTCAAGGATGTAACCGGAAGGACTGTCGTGGGGTGGGTAGCAATCGTTTCACCGAGACGCTGCGCGTCACCTACCCACTGGAAGCCGCCCGTTGGAAGGAACTGACTCATAACCCAGCCATATAGATTATTGGCGTCTAGGTATTGGATGTAGCTGTTTGGACTTTCGGGGTTGTATCCTTCCACCTGCGGATTATTGGCTTTGGCGTATCGCTTACTTACGATGGAGATACCTCCTTGCAACCCCTTCTCAATGAAGAGATGTTGGTCGTAGTCGGTCAACAGCTCCAGTTCTACCCTGGTCTTCTTGAACAGCGCATCCCACGAGAGACCTTGGCTCGTAAAGTAGTGAGAAGGGTCCAATCCATACTGCTGTAAACAAGTCTTCCGGAAGGCCTCAAACACATCGGCCAACAGGAGCACGTCTGCGCAGCAGTAAAGATCTGTGTAGTCTCCCAGATTGGTGCAGTCAAATACCTTCCATACTTGTTGAGCGTGGATGTAGTCCTCATAGCTAATGCATGAGACATTGAGCTTACTGTAGAAAGCCTCTTTGGGTGGGAGGCTGGACTCGTCGAAGCACTCCCAGGAGTCCATATACTCATAGGGTTAGACGCCCTTGCTCATGAGTAACTTACGTTTTTCCTCGGCAGGCTCATACCGGACTGTGATGTGGAAAGCCTCAGGTTTTTTGGCCTCTACCAGATTGTCAAGGGAAGTCGGTAAGAATTGAAGGCTGTCGATGAAGCGGAGCTGTCCCAGCGAGAAGGAGATGTATTTTTCGGTGTTGTTGGGGATGCAGGAGATGCGGCCCTCAACCTTACTTATGGCTTGCATCAGGAGGTGCCCATCGTAGCCCCGTAGGTTGTGGAAGACTACTGGTATGGCTTTCTTGGGACCCAGCCGCAACTCTAGGTTGCATGCGTTATGGGCCGCGCCTCTGTACTTGCCGGTAATATGGCAGTGATCGCGCACAGAATCGGCGCCTAGAGGCTTCTCACACACGTGACAGGTTGTGGCGTTGTTGTGGGCCTGCAAGTCCTGGGGAGTCATCCTCATGGCCATAGGGTTAGCTAGAACATTTTGGATTTCCCGCTCCTCCTGCCGGAGAGCTCTGAGGAAGTGTTCCGTCGCGTTAGGGCCTCTGTATTCCACGGGGTGTTTTGTGCGGCCGTCGCAACGCACCACAACATAGCAGTAACTTCATGGCTCGTGGTGCTGAGTCTTTTGAGTGCTGATCTCTGTAGGTGACGGCGGCGGTCCCTCAACCTTTCTGGTCAGAGCTTCAAAGTCGGCATATATGATGAACGGAGCCGGTAGCTATTTGTCGTGATTCTGAAAGGTGAACTTGTTTTCCCCCTCCTGGGGCATCTTCACCCTTACCGCCGTCTGGCCTATCCCACAGCATTCCGGCTTATGCTCCTCGAGCAGATCCTCCCTTGTGTAACCGTGTAGACACCGCTCACAGAAGTGTTTGCTATTCCGTGTCTTACTTTCTTGGAACAGGAGACGATGGCGATCTTTTATCCACGTATAATGGAATTTGCCTGCCTTCCCAATCAGCAGCAGATTGATTCGGGGCATGTGGCCGGGCTGCTTGCAGAGACGATGCACGATCACACCCTTGTCCCACCCGAACACGTTGATGGCGAGGTCGTTCTTTTCCTCCACCTTAGGGATCTGAGAGATGGGCGTGGGGGCGTCGATCCCCCAAAGTCAAGACCATTATTGGTGGGATACTTTGTTGGTCTCTGAGGGTCCCGGGCGGTTGGAAATAAGGCAGATCGGAGTGCCCATCGGCGGCAGTCGTCGTCTTTGTTCTTCACATTGATGACTGCTTTCTTGTTACTCACAGCTGAAGGTAGTTGGATGTAGGACCCGCCTCTCAGTGGCTGATACCTTGCAATGTCAAGCCAGAGTGTTTGCACGCTATTGACAACCCACCCTAACCCTCGCTGTGTCCATTTTTCCAGCACCTCCTGGATGGTGGGGAAGGCCTTATCTAGAGCCCCGTCAATGTCACCAGCCTCTAAGAGGGCCTCCTGTTTGCTGTGGAGTACTGGGCTGGTATACTCTTCACTGCCATCGGGGTTGTCCTTTCGCAACTGAACCCTGAGGCCTAGTTGGAACTTAACCCCGTTGAGTGCCAGGATCTCTTCTTCCAGCTTCTGGCGAATAATGGCTCGAATTTCTTCTAAGAAGGCTACTGGGTCCGTCCAAACGCCTTCGGGTACGCCCATCTGCCAGGCCCGGAGGAGATTCCTTATGGCCCGGCCGATGTTAGTGAATTCTAGTTTCTTTTCACCCTGTGTTCCGCCTAGCAATTTATCCAACTCCTCGTTACTGAGGAGGTTCTTGACGTCTTGCTTCAACTCCTCGTTACTGAGGGGGTTCTTGACGTTTTGCTTCAACTCCTCGTTACTTCGGGAGTTCTTGCTGTCTTGCAGTCGCTTCAACTCAGCCACAGCTGTTTTATGCCTGTCGAGGATCCCCTGCAATTCTTCCAAGGCATTGCGGGACCGTGGGTACTTGGGCCGCACACCTAGGGGCGTCTCAAACTCCCCCCGTAGTGCTCGCGCTTTTTGATGGTTGTTCATTGTACGCGCCGTATGCCTAGTGGTGCTGTTTCTCTAACTCTAAATTCCGAGCGCCGATATCTGCCTTGTGGTGCTGTTTCTCTAATTGTAAATTTCTATAGCCGCCAGCCGGTTGAACTCGTCCAAGAAAGCCTTGCGCCTCTGCCGCCTTTCCCGCATGTGGCATTATGATATCCACAGGCCATGCAAAGCCGCAGTCGGTTTTTAACGCCCCGACCACAGCTAATACATGGCTGGGTGCCAAGACCCTTCCGCAGACTGGCTAAATGAATCCCTCAGTACTCCGCCAGACAGTTCTTACCACAGGGCTCCGTGCAGCCGATGGGAAGCCACCGGCACTTATTGTAACCCCTTGGCATGTTGTATACACAGTTGGTGTAAAAGCATACCTGGTGCAATTGGTATGTCTAATAGAACCCGAGAAGGGGCTGGGGGCCTCTATTTGTTCTGGGGAGGGCCACAGGAGGAGGGTGCGCCAGAACCTATAGTGCGAATACTACACCCCAGAAGCAGGGAAGGGAATGGGGGCTGGGAGCCTCTATTTGTTGTGGGGATAGCCCCAAGGGCAGGGTGCGCCAGAACCCCTATTTCCTATACTACTCTACCCGTACTGTAGTATTTATATTTTAAACTGTAACATTTATTCCTGGTAGGAGAACATTGCCGTTGTACACATCGCAGTTGATATGGACTTAAGTTATTTGACGCCTTGGGTTTAGTCATCCATCATTGACAACACTCATACAAGATGCTTACTTCACAACGAGTAACAACCGTCATAACACATTGAAAGACATGCCCCAGAACTCCTAATATTGCAAGACCAAGCTCTTAGAAAAATGAATCTGAAACATGTGTATGTTTTCATTATTTTGTTGTAGTACATGTGATCTACAGAAAAGACGGTAAGATAGCACGATTTCTAGCGTTGATGCATATCCATGTGTTTGACTTAAATATATTGCCCTGTCCCTCTCTAGGGAGGGAATCTTTAGTTTCCTAGGTAAAATGAAACTGTGACGAAAAAGGTTGACATTTCATCTGTAAAGTGTTCTACCACAGTAGCACAGTATCGCATTTCCACCATGACGATAGCAGGTTAATGAGTTTTGTCGCCAACAAACTCAGTAGATTACGCGCTTACCCTTGACCAGAAGGCGATAGTTCAAGCCTAAACAGATGCTACGGTATGTTGGTCAAAATGCCTCAACACGACCGCACGACAGTGTAAGTCTAACACTTGTGTTTGCGCTTTGCTAACAGTCCAGCACGACAAGGCCACAGTTTATTTCTAAGGCAAAGACGACAACAGTCTAATGTTTTCGACCATGTTGAGTTTAAAGAATACACGAAAGGCTACATTATAGAACGAATAGCATTGTTTTAAGGAAAGTAAAGAAATATATGCCAAGAAAATGAGATAACATTCTCACATGTAGAATAATAACGTGAAGATGCCAATTTACAATTTAACTAACAATTTTACCATGTTGTCGTTCCATGAAGGGGATAATTAAACACCATAGAGCGTGGACGTTTTATGTTAAAAACGCATGATTGCGTTTGCATTGGCTGATGACTAGTCAATTCTTACTTTAAACAGTGTCTTAGTTCTTTGAAGGTTTGTATTGATCGTTGTTATGGAAATTGATTATTTACCAGGAGCGTCTGTTATAGATGACAATTGATAGAGAAATGTCTGTTTCGACGCGCATGATTTTTATCCTATTTTCCTTTACAAAACCGGCTTTGATAATGTATTTATGAATATAAAGCGGATCAGTGTCAAGTTTCTGGCTAAATACTACACTTCTTTCCGTTTGGACGGTATGTTCAGAACAACTACTCTGTTTGTTGGATTTTCAAAAAGCGTTGCCATATTTACTGCCGACTCTATCAAACCCTTCTGAGTAGCTGTAGAGAATAGCGATGTCATTATTATAATGGTAATTAAATTGCAGACAGACTTATACGTCTCATTAATTGCAGTTAACATCACTGAGTATTTCATTACCTAATTCTGCTTCAGATATTTTCCCAGTGGGCGTGTAATTTGCGACTGTTGAGGTACTTGATTCAGGAGCTTAACCGGGACACAGTGTGATAGTGATGCTATATTCATCGTGTTGAATTAAGTCGCCATTAGGATGGTAATCGGTTAGAATACTGATTTCACTCATTTGCCTAGAATATAACTTCTTTCCAACATCATACAAAACTGTTGATTGCTTTTTTTTTTGCATGATTCTGTTCTGTTTTCGTACTTTATTTACCTTCTTAGTTCTTCGAGGTGCTACACGCCATTTTGGGGATTTAACTTACAATTATTGACCTGGAACGTCCACATTGATTGACGGCTGGAATACTAATGTCTGTTTTCGCGCATAGCTAACAAACTATGGAAACAGACTCGAATAATCTACGAGCAAGGGGGCCTCCGTGGCTCAATCGATAGCGCGCTAGCGCAGCGTAATGACCCAGGATCCTCTCACCAATGCGGTGGCTGTGAGTTCAAGTCCAGCTCATGCTGGCTTCCTCTCCGGCCGCAAGTGGGATGGCCTGCCAACAACCTGCGGATAGTCGTGGGTTTCCCCCGGGCTGCTCCCGGTTTCCTTCCACTAAAATGCTGGCCGACGTCGCATAGTAAGTGAGTGAGTGAGTGATTGGGGTTTAACGTCGTACTCAACAATTTTTCAGTCATATGACGACGAAGGAATCCTTAGGGTGCAAGTACGTGTAATGCGCCTCCTTGTTGCAGGACGGATTTCCACCACTCTTTCATCTAGTGCTGCTCCACTCAGACGACTTACCGAAGGCAAGTAAGCCGCCCCGCCCGACCCATTATACTGATACGGGTCAACCAATCGTTGCACTATCTCCTTCATGCAGAACACCAAGCGAGGAAGTTACAACTTCCTCTTTTAAAGTCTTTAGTGTGACCCGACCCAGGATTGATCCTGGCTCTACCGCTTCCTTCGAACAATGTACGACTAACGACAGCTGCACTAAAGGTAAAACCACAGGATGTGACAAAGATAAGGATAATATCTTAAGAAAAAGACAAGTTCACCATGGACATAACAAAACTGATAAAATACCTTTGTTCACCAATTTAATTTCACCACCACAAAACACGTTCCTCACATCACCTGTTAGTCAATCATGATGTGGATGTATCAGCCATGTTACAGGACACTAACCTTGTTACAGATGCGCGTAAGAGGGCGAAAAGACAAGAACATATTGTGAACAAAGGTATTTCGACGTCAGCCTGGAGTAAATATATATACATAAGTATTTACGTAAAAACCTCAGAATGTAACTCTAACTCACGTAAATTTGCAAGAGGCGCAATTTGCCAACACCTTGTATTTAGTCATCCATTAATTATAACACTTATATCATAGATGTTTACTTCAGTACGAGCATCCTGTGACAATAAACTGTAACATTTATTCCTGGCAGGAAAACACTGCCGTTATACACGGTACACGGGATATGCACTTAAGTTATTTAACGCCTTAGGTTTAGTCATTCATTATTGATAACAGTTATGCAAGATAATCACTTCATGACGAGTAACCACCGTCATGTCACATTGACGAGCACGGCCGAAAACATCTAACATTGCAGAGCAAACTCTTAAAAATCTGAAGTATGAGTCTGAAATATGTGTATGTTTTCACATTTTTGTCGGTGGTACATGTCGTCTACAGCGAAGACGGTAAGATAACCAGATTTCTAGTGTCCAAAGCATATCCTGTGTGAAAGCTGTATGAATACATTTTGTTTTTTGTTTTGTTTTTTAACTGTCTTGAATGATTTCCACCATGAAGATTGCACTTTTAAAAGTTCTGTCGAGAACAACTCATTAAATTATGCGCTTACCGTTGATCGGAAGGCGAAAGTTGAAGCCTAAAAAGATGCTACGGTGTGTTAGTCAAAATGCTCCAACACGAGAGTTTAACACTTGTGTTTGCACTTTGCTAACAGTGCAGCACGACAAGGCCACAAAGCAAAGACGACAACTGTCTATTGCTTTCGACCACGTTGAGCGTAAAGAATTCATGAAAAGGTACATTATAGAACGAATAGAATTGTTTTAAGGAAAGTAAAGAAACAAATAGAAAACAATTCTTATGAAGGTAAACTGGCAAGAGCCCGTATTTCACCAGTTTCGTTTGACCATTTGCCAGCCATCACACTGTTGCCGACGCGCTGCTTTTACTCTCTGTGCTGGAGGTTTTGAGTATAGTGTTGAATTCTTTGAGGCTCAACATAATGTCTCAACATTTTCCACCAGAAATTTTGACGCTGTATTTGTCTCTACATTGACGATTTGTGCTCGTGAATTTCACGTAAGAGTCAATGTGTGTTCAAATACGTCATGATGTGGAATAACATTAACAGAACGTGGCATAATTTTTGGTTGTCAGCTGGTATACAAATGTTTGTTTTTGGCGCACAGATTCCTTTATTACGCATTTTGAAATACTAGCAAATATTCACACTTTGTAGCCTACTGACCTCATTTTAACACTGTTTTTTTTCAGATAAAAGCCTTGATTACAGCGCAATAGAAGATTGGTGTAACGGATCTGATGGATCGAGGAATATGATTCATGGAAACTTTTGCTATACCCTGCACATGGAGAGTCTCACGTGGTCAGCTGCGGCCAGAGATTGCCAAGCCAGGGGTGGTCAGTTGTTCAAGGCGGCCAATAAGGAAAAGATGTCTGCTCTTTTTAAAAGGAGAATGCTTTTGACAGTATGGACTGGTGCAAAAGAACGAGATGGAGAATTTTACTGGACAGATGGTAATAAGTTTGATGATTAGTATTTAATGATTACATGTAATTATCTACCTGCTCGTTTCTGTCGCTTGATTATCTACTGATTCCTGGCTAATTGATTTTTGTTGTCAATGTACACTCATAAAAATAATCTTAACTTTAGCACAAAATCTGTTCCCTGACGGATGTAGAAGGTAGTCTGTTATTATAACATAATACTGTGTGATATTCCACATACGCCGTACGTGGGAAGGTCTGACAGCAAGGTCTGCTCCGCCCGGTTTCCTCCCAGTTGGCCGCCGTCGTATAAGTGAAATATTCTTGAGTACGGCGTAAAACACTAATCAAATAAATAAATTATTCCAGCTAATATCCTATTAGTCCAAAGCGATCTTTCTATTGAGTTAATAGAATGTGTGTGCTAAATTTAGCTGGCTAATCTACCACAATAACTGAATACATTATAGAGTCGCTCGAACACCAAACTTTGTTAAATTTGAGAGTTTGTAACAAATGGGTTTACAAACGTGTAAATGTAAATATCCCAGATGATGATATTGTAAGATGTTTCTCCTGAGGTAGCACGTTAGACAGTTCACGTAGTAATTAGATACCCGGCCTTGGGACAAGGAATGTGTACATATAGATTTCGAAGTCTTTATTGTAATCTATAGTTTACCACTGTAATGTTGATATCATCTTGTGTCCGCTTCGAGGGGGATGAAGATCCAGAGTCAACCCTTGGTGGGGTCACACTGAAGACCTTATAAGAGGAAGTTGTAACTTCCTTCCTTGATGTTGAACATTAAAAGGATAGTGGAACGACTTGTTGACTTGTATCAGTATAATGTATTGTGCGGGGCGGCTTATTTGCCTTCGGTAATCTTATCAGTGAAGCAGCACTACATAAAAGAGCGGCGGAAATCCGTCCCACAACAAGTATGTACATTATATGCACTTCGTGGTCATATGACCCCAATTACTCGCTCACTCGATATCATCTATTGTATTCGCTGTTGCTTAAATGTTGTAGCACATAACAATCTATACATGTATGTAGCGACCTCGCAAGATCCACGTTATATGCAATTAGGGTGACGTCAGCATCATCGCATGGACTTCCCATCGTGATCCGCGTAGGATCATCACCACATTCGATCATCGTCGGCGTAGGATGGGCAGATTATTCGCTTACAATGTAGAAATCCAATCGGGCAGTACCGAAGTACATGTACGCTCTTCTGTGCTCTACGTACATCGCATTTCAATTTGATACTTTTTCCTGTGTGTTCCTTCCATAATTTCTATAATCATTCTGTTGAACTATCCGTCGTCTTCATTAACACACTGAGCGTGAAATACTTTTATTGTAATTTTGTTACATTTTTACTCCGTTTTATACAGTTTTGCTCTGGAAGGCGGGTAATATATATTGCATTAACGGGTATATTACTCGTCTCTTATTTCGTTTATAGGCACTCCTGTTGTTTGGTGATCTCTGGTCGACTAGTAAAAACATTGCAACAAAAATTCAAAGCTGGTTCAAAACAAGGACGTTGTGCCTCGCTGCATGCGTTGGATTTGGTAAATCATCAAGTACTATTAACTATTGGGTGGGGAAAACTGAGCTGTGATGACAAGTTTCCTTATGTCTGTGAGCATGGTAAGATACATTGTTATACTTATTAATCCATACCTTGATATTCAAGACACTTGTACTTCTAGTCATTAAATCAGACTTAATTGAACTGAAAAGAAAAACCTCAATACGACACTGAAATACCAAATCTTACTATCATGTAAACACGTATAAACTTAACATTGGATCGCTGGGGGTAGGGGGAGTTCGTGGCCGAGGTGGTGAGCACACCAATGACCCAGGAGCGTCCCAATGACACTGTCAATTCAAGCACAGCTCATTCTGTTTTCTTCTCCATTAAGGTCTGACAGCAACCGGCGGATGGTAGTGGGTCCCCTGGGGTCTCTTCCTGGTTTCCTCCCACCATAATTCTGGCAGCCGTATAAGTGAAATATTCTTGAATACGCCCTAAAACGCCAATCAAATAAATAAATAAATAAATAAATATGGGATCGCACAATCTGACAATATTTCTAAAGCTTCCCAACTAAGGTCAAATTATCCACATGGCGCGGAAATGCATCTGATAATCAGGGGAATAAGGATGGCTATCCATTAAACTTGGAACAAAATCAACAGTCTAAAACACAAGTGTGAAACCTGTAGGATAACTGAAGTGCTGTGCTACTGATATGTATAACCCTGCTCTCCGTCCAAGTGGAAATAACTGTAGACTGACACAATGTATCAGCACCATGGTTATTCAACAGTTGTCACCTTAATCATACATTGTTGCTTTCAAACTGCCTGGACAGTCAGTTGTAATCAGTTCAACAATCTCACATTTTCTTGCTGTTTACTGATACTGGTTCCGCCTGTTGTCTAACTTACATTCATTTACTTTGACAGAAGTAATTGGAGTGATTGACAGCTAATATTCTTTTTATGTGAACCAATCCCTTACTTTGTGATTACAATCACTCGCTAATATAAGCGTATATAAAATCTCATTTTAACTTCATAACACCCCACTAATAAATGTTTTTGCCTGAATTTTGCCACGTGTGTTCACAGAACTGCCTTGACGTTATAGCATGCTTCTTGTTTCCGCTGTTCCTGTTCATTCTCGAGCGTAATTAAAATGCCTTATAAAAGGTCAAATTACATATTTATTTGCTTCCTGTATAATTTGGCAACATGTCGGAAGGTAAATGTGCTTCCCATGGTGTTTTTCGAGTCAGTTTTTCCCATGTTCGTCATATTTACCACAAACACAGCAAGGTATAAAAGCTTACTTTCGCTGCACCCCGTTGGCACAAATCTTGAATATTCATCCATACTGGAATATACTACTATTTCACACATGTATAATTCTTTTTCACTACAAAATGTTATTTGCACATATCTTGTGGACTTTCTCTCCTATGTCGTGATCCCATGCCATCCACCAAATTGTTACCCTATATTTATCTCCCGTAAGTGGGAAGGTTTGACAGCAGCCTGCAGATGTTCGTGGGTTTTCCCCGAGCTCTGCCCTGTTTTCTCCCACCATAATGCTGGCCGCCATCGTATAAGTGAAATATTCTTGAGTATGGCGTAAAACAGGAATCAAATGAACAAATAAATAAATATATTTATCTCAGTTGTCACACTATGTACAGATACAAGGGAAAGGAACTCAGCTGCCAGGTTAGCCTAACTAGGAGATGTTTCTAAAGTACATGTAACAATCTGTAAGACGGCACTGAGGCCAGAGACCACGTCATCTCCTCTCCGTTGTAACACAGGGTGTGGATGAAAACAAATTGTTTCTGTAATATTATAGGATAGGAAAATGCCTATGTATTCGGTGGATATTTAGAATTTTCAGATAGTTTGAGTATTTTTGTAGAGCTTACGTAATGTTTTTGTTGTACAACCAGGGCTTGCTGGTCACAAACTGAGTGGCAAACAAGGATTTTTCCCCTATGATTTAACAAAGGGTGGCAATTTTGATTCGAAAGGGTGGCTAGGATGATCAAGTGATCCTCATCTTACTGGCCCTGTTACGAAATACACAAAACAAACCGAGACGTGAGCGATTTTAGCGTAAACCACCTGGCTTTATACATCATCTATATCTTTTCATTCACGCACTGTTCGTACTGTGGTTCCAGATATCGACAAAGCGCTCAAACGAGAACCTATTCCGGTAGATGTTCCAACTAGTACCATGATAAGCACAACGCGAATTTCAGGTAAAACATTTCAGAAGGTGGCCTTAAATGATAAGTCTTTGCATGTGTTTGTATATTAAATGCGATGACAACCTAAACAATCTAAACAAATGGCGTCTAAAACGTACTGCAGTTAACATGCCCGGATACTTTTCTACTTGATTTTGATTTAATCATGGTGCTAGAGAGCGTGCAATTGAAACTTTTTAAATATTTACCTAAACACTTCGAATAAAACTCTAAGGTAAACCGACAAGAGGCCAGTTTCACCGGTTACGTCTGACGACTTGCCAATCATCTTCTCTACGCAAAAGCAGTGTGTGGTTGTCATTTGCATTCTCTGTGGTAAACCATCTCTCTGATACGAGTAGATATCCCTGCACCATCTTTCCACCCAGCTGAATGTCGTGCCGAACCGTTACGACATAAGATTCTTATTGCATCGTGCAGGAAGAGGTAAACTGACGTGATTTTCACGACAGAAACAAACAAGTTGCGAAACGTTGGGAATAATTCGTAATACATTCTTGAAAAAGACAGAAAATCGTGGGATTTCCTAACTCTAAATTAGGTCCTTCGTAAGTCCATCGTAAATTTGTATACACTGGAAAGTATTTATTCTGCCCTAATTGGTCGATTTTGAGAAGCATTACGACGATGCTTCCGGAATGATTACGTCACCTTTACGCTTGCAGCCGACAGCTTAGCGAATATTTACGAAGATTTTACTAATACTAACGAATTCTTGCCAATACGTTACATATTGACGTCGCAATGTAATCGTCTTTGCATTCGTAATGAATTCGTGTTCTAATTTTCATGTCGAGACGAAAATTTCAAAAGGTTAGAAAGTTGGCGGCTGCAGTGGTAAAGATAATGGAATCACTTGGTAAACATCGCTGTGACGTAGCGGTTCTCAAAATTAACCGATTAGTACGAAAACTTAAGTAGAACTTACCATAGAATGATCCCTATTTCTTGTAACGTGTTGTCCTTTATACACGCATCATTTACCAATCTTCCCAAACGTTCTGCAACTTGTTTGTGACTTTCGCCAGCACGTCATGAAATTCACGTCAATTTACCTCATGTTACACGATGCTTTGCGAATTGTATGTCGTAATGGTTCGGCACATCTTTCGGCGAGGAGCAAACAGGGCTTTTGCCGCTACTTCAAATTTCATTCAAATTTGACTTTTTAAAAAAAAATTCACAGGACAAGGCCATACACAAGTTAAAAGTTTTAGGTGAAAATTGTTTTATTTATCTTTTATCAGTTTTCTATATTTTCTTGTTTTACCAGAGTCTAAAGCATCTCAGCACCCTCGTCCACAAAGTCTCAACCAGATGAAAAGTAAGTAAGACAGTTTTAATCTTTGAAAACTAAACTATTCAGGCTCTTATCACAAACTTAAATTGATCACATCATGTTGTATTATACAAGTAAAGAAGAATTCCTCAGATAAGCCAAAATTTTATGGCAGTAAATCACTTTGAAGGTATGACTAAGTTTGATTAAAATCTCAGATAATTACGTTACCATGACGCCTGAAGCCCTCTTTATTGTTGGGTTCCATATTTTTCGTTGCTTTTCCATTCTGCTTATTTGCTGAACCCAGGATATGGCAGTCTAACTGTTGTTGATAGACTGCCTGGTGTGTTTGTTCAGTTTCCAGGATTGCGAAGCGCTATTTCCTGATACAAGATGATCACCTTTTCGAGAAGAGAGCGTTTGCTGCTACATTGTGTTTCCGCCTCTGTCTGTACCCTTGTCGGGTCTTCAACTACAACACCCGCACTGGTCAGTGCCGAGGATATGCGGGCACAGAATAGAAAACTGAAGCCGTGAGGAACTCAGCATGGGACATATGGGAAGTTGTAACAATTTAAGACTAAAAAAATAACTGTTCAATAAACTGTCAGCAACGGTAATTAATTTCGATTTCCAACATATTATTATATCTCAACTGTAAGTAAAGTGTTGAGAACAATCCAGTAATTAATTTTAATTACCATTATTATGTGTTAATGGTAACAAAAGTGTTTGAAACAATCCAGTAATTAATTTGAAATACTAGCATATTATTATATATTACTTGTGACGAAAGTTTTTGAAACAGGACAGTAATTTATTCCAAATATATGATATTATTATATATTACTTGTAACTAAAATATTTGAAACAATACAGTAATGAATTCCAAATATCAGTGTATTATCGTACGTTTCTTATGATTAAAGTGTGTGAACAAAAAAGTAGTTGTTTCCATTTAACAGGATAATATTACATGTTACTTAACTAAAGGGTTGAGAACAATCCCTCTTACCAATAAATAGACAAATATTTTCGTTATTGCGGTCCGTTGATCTGTAATAACTCGTGTGAAAGTTCGCCAGTTACTTGTGAAATGCTGACGGTTCGCTCCGGGTATTCCGGTTTCCTCTACATCCGACCCTCATAGTATAGGGGAAAAGCACAATGATGTATTATCCTTCATAATTATATGGTTTGCCCTGCAGGAAGAATTTTGTTCCTGAATGGAGATTTTGTTCGTTATGATTTACTTATATATTTGATTGGTCTCTTTCCTCGTACTCAAGAATATTTTACATATTGCTGAGAGGAAAACAGGGCAGAGCCCGGGGGAAACCCTCAATTATCTGCAGGTTGCTGGCAGACCTTTAAACGTGCGCCCAGAGAGAAAGCCAGCATGAGCTGGACTTGAACTCACAGCGACCGCATTGCTGGGTAGCTTTCTCGGCCACTGCGCCACGCTGGAGTGCTACCTTTCAATCGCATTTGGTTGGTAAATACATGTATGTAAAAAGGGAAAGGATGAAAGGCTTTTTCTTTAGGCTGTAGCCTTCCCTAGGGATTTTTGCATATGCATAGACCGACCTCAGAGGGATGACTTGCTGTAGGTCTCTGAAAATCAGTGAGCAGTATCCTTAAAAAGGTAAAGTGTTAAATTTAACACAAAGTCTGTTGTGTGAGTGATTAAAATACATGTATATTATGATTATGATGACCCAATATTGCGTCACAATCAATGTAACATCTTGTTAGTCTAATAGAATGGTCATGTTAAATTAATGGACTCAAACTTCTGTAAAATTTAGATAACTTTCTGTTAAAATCAACAGATCAATTTTTGGTGTGTAGATCAAGCGGAGCCGGAGGTTTATGTATAACCGTACGTAAAATGAGACGTAAAAGGTTCCAAAATGTTCCAAACAGACGTATACCATTGTAGTGTATGTCCCGTTCACCATGTCAAGCGAGTAAACAAGGAAAACAACCATAGCGCCTCACCACAAACTATTTCACTTATACGACTGCGGCCATCATTGTGGTGGAAGGACACAGGGCAGAGCCTGGGGGAAACCCACCACCATCCGCAGGTTGCTGGCAGAACTTTCAACCCTCGGGCTGAGGCAAACCAAGCATGAGCTGGACTTGAACTCATAACGACCGCATTGGTCGGGGACTTGTAGGTCATTGCACTGTGCTGGCGTTTTACACCCTACTCAGCAATGTTTAACTTATACGAAGGCGACCAGAATTATGGTGGGTGGAAACCGGGCAGATATTTTTCTTATAACATCGCAGCCATCATTATGGTGGGAGGAAATCGGACAGAGCCCGGAAAAAACTCACGACCATCGGCTGGCTACAAGAATACCTTCCCACTCTCGACCGGAGAGGAAACCATCTTCAGTTGGACTTGAACACATAGCGACTAAACTGGGTGGAGGCTACTGAGTCATTAACTGTGCTGCGCTGTCACGCTGTCAACCCCCAGGTCACCCAGGCCCTTTATTTCACAGTAATTGTAGAAAAAATGTTAATTAACTTATACGACGGCCGACAGCATTAAAGTGGGAGGAAACCAGTCAGATATTTACTTATAACAAAGCCCGAAAGAAAAATACGACCATCCGGAGGCTACTAGAATACTTTCACACTCTTGATCGGAGTGGTAGCCACTCGGCTAAACTTAAACTTATAATTTAGCTGGCACGCTAATCACCAAGGCCCCCTGTTTCACAGTACACGTGGAAGAAATGCTAATATCGAGAATTACTCTCTGCATATAAACTTGCTATGAAGCAGTATATTTTGAGGCAAAATAGGCTTGACAGAAATTGGAGGTTAAAGACATTCCTTATTGGTTGACGGCAGGTATACGAATGTCTCTTTGGACGTACAGTTTCGTGTCTGTCAAAATTTGAAATGAGTCCATGAAACGAATTAAAGTTTCTACACCATCATCCTGATTAGTTTTCTCCAGTCCCAAATTCACTGAACACTTCGGCTCGTAAATTATATCTTTTGACCAAGACAGAGCCATGACAGAGCCTAGTTTTTATCTGGCATACCCTGATCACATTTACCAACCTCTGATATGGTTTGGATTGGGAAGATTCTTTTGGATCAATTCTTACTTTATATACTGTCTTAGTTCTTTAGAGGTTGGTATTTAACGTTGCTTTGGAAGTTGGTCTGGCCATTATTGTTCAGCACAATTGCTCTGTTTTTCAGTTTACAAATTTTCAAAATGCATTGCCATATCTACAAGAGAAGTTATCCAATCCCTCTGATTAGCACTAGAGATCAGAGGATCTCCTTTTTATATACTTTCTTAGTTCTTTGGTGGGTTTTCTTATACATAGTTTGGGCATTGACCCTGCGATTATTGACCTGGAATGTCCTTTTTGGTTGATGGCTGGTATACGATTGTCTGTTTCGACGCATAGATTATGATAATAGTAATTAAATTTTCGACAGATTTACTCGTCTAATTAATTGGAGTTAACATCACTGAATATTTTACCTAATTCTGCTTCATCTGCCTTCCTAGAAGGCGTGTAATTTGTCATTGTTCAAGCATTTACTTGATTTAGGAGCTTAACTGGGGTATGGTTTATTTATTTATTTATTTCATTGGTGTTTTTCGACGTACTCAAGAATATTTAACTTATACGACGGCGGCCAGCATTATGGTGGATGGAAACCGGGGGAAAACCCACGACCATCCGCAGGTTGCTGACAGACCTTCCCACTCAAGGCCGGAGAGGAAGCCAGCATGAGCCGGACTTGAACTCACAGCGACGGCATTGGTGAGAGACTCGTGGGTCAATACGCTCCGCTAGCGCGCTAACCAACTGAGCCACGGCGGCCCCAACTGGGATATGGTCTTATGGTGAGCGTATATCCATATTCATACATATAACATATATATTATTATCGACAACTTGTTCATTAGCATGATAAACGGACTGAATACATATTTCACTCACTCGCCTAGAACGTACCTTGTGTATTTCCGACATAATTTAAAACTGTTGATTTCTTCTCAAACTGACCGGCCCGGATAGCACAGTTGGTAGAGCGTCCGCTTCGGGACCGGTAGATCCAGGGTCAATCCTTGATCGAGTCACACCTAAGACTTTAAAAGAGGAAGTTGTAACTTCCTCGCTTGGCGTTCAGCATGAAGGGGATAGTGCAACGACTGGTTGACCCGTATCAGTATAATGGCTCGGGCGGGGCGGCTTACTTGCCTTCGGTAAGTCGTCTCAGTGAAGCAGCACTAAATAAAAGAGCGGTGGAAATCCGTCCTGCAACAAGGAGGCACATTACACGTGCATGCACCCTAATGATTCCTTCGTCGTCATATGACTGAAAAATTGTTGAGTACGACGTTAAACCTCAAGCACTCACTCACTCACTCTTCTCAAACTTGATTCCGTCCTTTTTTCCTTTTTTCGTGGCTCAGTTTGTTAGCTCCGTAGCGCAGCGTAATGCCCCGGGAGACTCTCACCAATGCGGTCGCTGTGAGTTCAAGTCCAGCTCATGCTGGCTTCCTCGCCGGTTGTACGTAGGAAGGTCGTGGGATTTCCCCGGGCTCTGCCCGGTTTCTTCCCTCCATAATGCTGTCCGCTGTTGTATAAATGAAATATTCTTGAGTATGGCGTAAAACGCCAAACAAAAAAAGTAAACAAACTTTTAGTTTTAGGTGGCTTGTGTTAAACGTTTGTTTTCAGAATGGTCTTGGAGATTATTGATATGGAACGTCCACATCGGCTGACGGCTGTTATACAAATGTCTGTATCGATGCATAGATTACAAACAATGGCAACAGAATCGAATATGATATATATGTAAAGGTGTGCAGCATAGAGAGTAAAACCAGAGCAGCAACAACAGTGTGATATCTGGCTAATGGTTAAACGTCACTTGAAACCCTGCCTCTATCAGTTTACCTGAGTCAGATTTTATTCTAATAGTTAATGTAAATGCATAAATAATAGCAATTTACTCGTCCCTATCGGTATGACTTAAGTAGAATTAGGTACAAAAGACTGCAGTGATGTTATGTATTATAAATATCAATTTATTGGACGTTCCAGAACTAGGATGTACGACTGAAGATAGTGCACTAAAGGTAACGCCACACGATGTGACAAAGATACGCATAATGTCTTTAGAGAAAGATAATAAGAACATAGAGAAAACGAAACTGATAAATGGTAATGTTGATTTCTGCATGTCACGTGTGGGTCAAAAATAACCGTGTGTTAACATAAATACTTACAAACATTTGGTAGAAACTTAAGTTTCTGTGTCTTAAGGAAAATTAGGTAAAATATGCAGAGATGTAAACTGGAAAATAGTAAAAAATGTAAAAATTAGCAAAACAAATTCCTTCGTAATGCCTTTGTGCACCGGTAGAATCCTGATTCATGCTTGAATGAAACATAAAACATCTGACATTGGAAGAGCAAACTCCTATAAAAATGAATCTGATATATGCGTATGTTGTCACTTTCACTGAATGACAACATAGTAAAACTCTTAGGGAAATTGTAAATTGGCATATTCATGTAAGTCTAAACATGAGATGTACCAATACTTTTTATATTATTAATTTTTAGACTTTATTAGGAAGTCGGGAGCCAATGGATTAAACCCATTTCGTCCCATACCAAAGACTTTAAAAATGGTAAATTTGGTATGTTACTTCAATTCCGGCAGCACTTTGACGGCATGGATCAGCCCTGCCACAAGAAGACACAATTTATGTACACAAACCAAATGACTTCCCATTGTCATATGACTGAAAAAATGTTCAAATTTGGCGTTTGAGCCCAGGTATGTATAGACACCTTGTACTTAGTCATCCATTATTGATAACACTTGTATCAAACATGTTTACTTCACTGCGAGTAACCACTGTCATTCCACATTGAAGGGTATAGCCAAGACATCTGACATTGCAAAACAAACTCCTATAAAAACGAATCTGATGTATGGGTATATTTTCGTCTTTGTGTCGCAGGTAGATATCCTCTACAGCGAAGACGGGGAGACAACCAGATTTCCAGCGTCAAAGCGTGCCCTGTGTAAAAGGTGTATAAATACGTTTTGGATTTTTTTCCACTGAAAGATATTGTGTTGTGTCTCAAGAGCGAACTGTTAGATCTGTATGTAAAGTGTTTTTTCTTAACTGTCATGGAGAACTTTGTAAAACCTTCTATCACATTAGCAGAGTTGCGCATAAACAGGAATTCCACCATGGCGATTGCACTTTTACAAGTTTTGTTGCCAAAAAAACTCAGTAGATTCCGCGGTTACAGTAGAAGCCTAAATGAAGCTACGGTGTGTTTGTCAAGATACCCCAACACGACAGCACCACATTTTAAGTCAAACACTTGTGTTTGTGCTTTGCGAACAGTGCAGCACGACAAGGCCACATTTTATTTCTACGGGAACACGAAAACCGTCTATTGTTTTCCACCATGATGAGCTTATGGAATACACGAAAAGGTACGTCTCATGTTTAGACTTACATGAAGATGCCAGTTTACAATTTCCCTAAGAATTTGACTATGTTGTCGTTCTGTGAAGGCGACAACCAAAAACTAGATAACCTCTACGTTTTACAACACGAACTCACACGACCGCATTGGTGAGAGGCCTCTTGGAGATTGCTTTACTGAAAGCTCCGTGGCCAAGGAGGCTAGCACGCCAGCAGCCTCTCACCAATGCGGTCGCTTTCAGTTTAAGTCCATTTCATGCTGGCTTCCTCTACCACAGGGAAGGTCTTCTGGCAACCTGATGATGGTCGTGGGTTTTCTCTCAGAATAATGCTGGCCGCCGTGTTATAAGTATAACATTCTTGAGTACAGCACGCCAATTAACCTCTTGCTACACGATGCTATTCGAATCATACATCGTATTTGTTAAACACAACATTCGGCTAAGAAGAAATACGGCTTTTGCTGCTACTTCAGATTTCATACAAATTTGACTTTTCACAAAAATTTATAAGGTCAAGGTTATGCAGAAGTTAAAATGCTTCCGGAGAAATTGCTGTATTCAACTTTTATCAGTTTTCTATATTTTCTTGATTCGCCAGAGCCTAGAGGACGTCAGCGCCCTCGTCTACAAACTCTCCACAAGGCAAGGGGTAAGTAGGGCAATCTGGGCTGTGAAAACTATATAGGCTTTTATCACAAGCTTAAATTGGTGACATCATGCTGTACCTGTATTCTACACATAATAAAAACTCCCCAGAAAAGTCAATATTTTATCGCAGAAAAAAGTATCATTTAAAAGTTTCATTTAAATCTAAGACAATTACGTTCTCATGATACTTGAAGCAATGCTTGTTGCGTTTCATATTTTGTTAGTTTTCCATTCCGACAGATTTGCTGAACTCTGGAAATGACAGACAGTCGTAACTGTTGCTGTTAGACTACATTGTGTGTTTCTTCGCTTTCCAGGATTGTGAAGCGGTATTTTCTGATTCAAGTTGATCAACTTTTCGAGAAATGAATGTTTGCAGCTTCAACCTGTTCCCGCCACTGGGTACAGCTTTGCCAGGTTTTCATCTTCAACACCAAAACTGGCCAATGTCGTGCGGGCACAGAAAACAAATGTGAAGACGTAACGCATTCAGCATGGTACGCATGGGAAGTTGTGACAAAATGGGACTGTGAAATGCCTGTTTAATGAATTATCAACACCAGTAAATACTGAGAACAAAATGAGCTGAGAACAATCCACTAATTAGTTTCAATTACCAGAAACTTATTATATGTTACCTTTAAGTAAAATGCTAAGAAGAATTCAATAATTAATTCCAGTTACCCAAGATATTATTATGTGTGACTTTTAACTAAAATGTCCGTACGTGGGAAGGTCTGTCCGCAACCTGTGGATGGTCATGGGTTTCTCCCGGACTCTGCCCGGTTTCCTCTCACCATAATGCTGGCCGTCGTCATGTAAGTGAAATTTTCCTGAGTACGGGGTAAAACACCAATCAAATAAATAAATAAAATACATATACAAGTAAATAAAATGTTGAGAGCACTCTAGCACCAGTACTGGATTCCAACAACCAGGATATTATTATATGTTATATTTGACTGAAGTCTTGAGAACAATCCAGTCATTTAGTCGATTTAAGAGAAAATTATTGTCCGTTATTTGTGAATAATTTCTTGAGAATAACCTCTGATACGCGACTACGGCAGTGCGTGGGAAGGTCTGGCAACAGCCTGCGGAGGGTTGTGGGTTTCTCTGTTTGGTTTGCACCATATTACTTGTCTTCATTATGTGAGTGAAATATTCTTAAGTACGGCGTAAAACACCAGTCAAAACATAAATCAAATTAAGAAATGCGTGTAGTTATTTGCTTGCAATAAATACAATATGGTTCATATGGCTTTGTTTACAATCAGACGTCTTTTTCATGTGTACTCATCGCCAACAGAATAGTTGAAGACGGTTAGCTTTCCATCAAAAAGACAAATACTTAGTTCCACATTAACATATACCTCAGTCAGCGTTTTATTCTAACTATTCATGTAAATGTATAAAAAAATAGCAATTTAAAAGCCCCACAGCACCATGGCTTAAGCAGAATTAGGTGAAACATGCAGTGATGTTAAGAGCAATTTATTAGACGTCACTGGTCTAATACCAATACCTCTACCGAAACTCCTGTCACCGGCCGAATCGCTTCAAATTGTTCATCTTCGGCGAAGCATATAGATGTTCGTAACTCGGCATCAAACTACATGGAAAATCTAAACTTATTAAAAGACAAATTACAAAGCCGTGGATACAAACAGAAAGACAAATTGCAAAGCCATAGGTACAAACAGAAATACAAATTGTAAAGCCGTGGATACAAACAGAAATACAAATTGTAAAGCCATGGATACAAACAGAAATACAAATTGTAAAGCCATGGATACAAACAGAAATACAAATTGTAAAGCCATGGATACAAACAGAAACAAAAATTGCAAAGCCATGGATACAAACAGAAATACAAATTGTAAAGCCATGGATACAAACAGAAATACAAATTACAAAGCCGTGGACAGAAATACAAATTACAAAGCCGTGGATACAAACAGAAATACAAATTGTAAAGCCGTGGATACAAACAAAAATACAAATTGTAAAGCCGTGGATACAAACAGAAATACAAATTGCAAAGCCGTGGATACAAACAGAAAGGCAAATTGCAAAGCCGAGGATACAAACAGAAAGACAAATTGCAAAGCCGTGGATACAAACAAAAATACAAATTGTAAAGCCGTGGATACAAACAGAAATACAAATTGTAAAGCCATGGATACAAACAAAAATACAAATTTTTAAGATGTGGATACAAACAGAAATACAAATTGTAAAGCCGTGGATACAAACAGAAATACAAATTGTAAAGCCATGGATACAAACAGAAATACAAATTGTAAAGCCATAGATACAAACAGAAGGCAATAGAAGTACACAAGCAATGTGAAATTCGTTCAACGTGCAACTTCACTCAGCAGACATAAACAAAAACCAACAAACCTAAGCAAAGAATACATGGATTTGTCACTTCGCACCATCCACAAGGACTGGCTGTACTTGATATCCGAAGAAAATACCGGAATTTCGAAGGACACAAACGCACCACATGAAAATCCACAGTTTTACCGACTTAGGTAAAACATCAAAGAAATATTACAACAACATAATGCCTAAACATTTCCTGTCAGAATTTCATTTCTACAAAGCGCCGACCCCTGATGAATATTTAAAAAATAAACAGATACTAGTAACAGCCAGATGTAGTTGTAGTTTAGCCTGCTGGAGACGAATCTGGTTTTATTTTTGTACGATGCATAATTTTCCAGTAAACTACATTTGAAGCTCGCTAACTTTTTTTTTCTTAGACATTTTCGTGGGTCACGTGACCGGAAACCATTGGCGCGGTGAAGCTGAGAATTGGTCACTGCCCTTGTTTCCATTGTTTGGGTTATAACTTCGTTTATTAAATCTGATGACAACACAACATTTCAAGAAATCGTACAAGTGTTACGGCTAATAGATTGCAGTTATTATCACTGGGATCTTTTTTACGCCATGGTGGTAAGGGGTGTCTAAGTTGTCACTTTTATATGGCAAATGGCGGTTTTGAATGCACATGCGCACCCGGGTTTCACGGCACGTGACCCATATATTATAAATACGTATGCTTTGGCTTTAACGTCGTACTTAACAATTTTTGATATCTTATCATACGACGTCGAGGATTCATTAGGCGTGTGTATATATATTGTGTCTTGTTGTGGCAAGACGAGTCCATGTCACCAAAGTGCTGCCACTGAAGCATCATGCCGAATACACCCGATATGACACCACACCCAGTCATATTATACTGACACCGCACCAACCAGTCATGTTTCTTTACTCTAACTTCTCAGTGCTGAGCGCCAAACGAGGCAACAAGAGAGTGTGGAATGACCGGACTCGGGTTTGATCTCGAGGTCTTCAGACTTCTAGGTGGCCGCTGTCGACTCGTATATTAAAGGATTGTAAACTGCATGGAACAACGGGTTAACATGACACTCAGACTGGGTTTTTGATTGACACTTGCGCTTTCGTAAGCAGATGTTGTTGTATTGTAATACTTGAAACTGAATTTCAACTCATTTTCACTTACATGTTTTGCTTTACAAAAAGAATGTAGTGATATTGGTTCCTGTTATATACGATTACGAAACTGTGTCCTTGTATGACTACGGCAAGCCATTATAGTATTCAGATGAACTCGCATTTTCATGATAGATGTTTGTCGGTGTTAATATATCACGTTTTATTTATTTTATTTCTCTGACTTACTGTTGTTTAACTCTGTACTGAAGAGTGTTCGGAATTAAAGGAAAGGTGGCGGAGACTGGAGTGTAAAGGAAAGGTGGCGGAGACTGGAGTGTAAAGGAAAGGTGGCGGAGACTGGGATGACGGAGACTGGAGTGTAAAGGAAAGGGGGCAGAGACTGGAGTGTAAAGGAAAGACGGCGGAGACTGGAGTGCCTGGGATTAACCACTGACATTTGGTAAGTTACTGATGAGCTTTTCCGTACTGACATAAACATCATATTTGGGAAATACAAGTATTCTTCAACCTCTTGTTGTCACCCACGAAAAGTGATAGCGGGAACATGTACAAAGGTCCTGTCCATTGTTAGGTTTGAACCCGCTCCTCGTCTGCCTACGCGACTGCAAGACAAGCCCTTGAACCAATCTTCCATGGTCAAATAACAACTTTATAATCGCTGGTGTAAAACATCTGAGTAATTGAACTGTCATTCACCGAGCCCGCAAAGTTTGTGACCGGTTACTTGCCTCTTTAGGATCTCAAGCGTATTATTGTTGACCTGCGGGGACGAGAAATTCCTTGTTTGCATTGATCGTTAAACACAGGCTAATCATGACAATTCGTCTGCTGAAAATGCGTTAGGCTAAAACACGAGCTTACTGAAATGTCTCCCATTTTAGCAAACCGGGGTTTCCCACATTCGTGTAGATTTGTGACAAGCATTCTGCAGTCTAGTAAAAAGGAAAAGGAAAGGTGTGAAGAAGTTTAATTGCGCATCGATATAACAACAGGGTACACTGTAATTCAACAACAACAGCATCATCAATAAATCCTTTATTTACACCAGAAAATAAATGAATGACAAATGAATGGTCAATATATGATCAGTAAAAATACAATATTAGAAGACAAAGGAGAATGGTAAGGTCTTAAACTGAAGATAAAATAAAGAAAACATATAGCTCATTTTTTCTCCTTGTTAAACCTTTGCCACGTTATAATGGCGTCTCCCATTCACGCTTTATAACATCTAACCATTAATGCCACGTCGTCATGGTGTCTAAAGTTATTATCAACCGGTCCCAGTAACAGCCAGATCAGAAACACTCGTTCAGAATCTCGGCGTAAAGTCAGGCTTTCGTTTATCACTCGTAATCCGTAAAGTTGCTAATCCCAAGTCCCATTTCCAAAACAACATAAAACACCAGTTTCCAAAGGAATATGTCACAAGTAATATAGAAATTTTAAATGCTGATAACACGTAAGAGAGAAACTGTTCACTTTTTTCAATGATGCAGTCGATATTCCAGGCATGACACAAGATTAAATTCTCAAACTCGCGGCCAGTTAATAATTTCCAGGTCTGGTAGAAATACGGGTCACCCTGTCCGTATTTGCCGAAAAAGTGTTATGTCCATTGTAAAATTCTAGAAACTTAAGAGTGAAGGCTTTTGATGGAGTGACACTCTTGACACGCTAATTTCTGATTTCATCAGATTTTTACACAGAACCTCACATTATTGTAAATGTGGTATTTTTTCATAAAAATTGACGATCGTCAAGATGAAGCCGGACAATTGCAACATAACAGCGTTCTAGAATCAAGGGAAGACAACTCATGGCGATATTGTTTGATTATGGATTGTCAAATTCAATGCGGGTCACACATAGGTCGTGAATATAATATACCTCACGTAAAATAACAGAGAAATCTAAAACAATCGTGTTTAGAATCATAGACTTCAGTTGGAAATAAACAAAGAACCTGTGCAGCTTCTTTAAAGAATATCTCACGTGATTTCAAAGTCAAGGAAACATTCATGATTTTGGGACAGTTCTCATTACCCACTTAAAACACGACTTAAATGAAGTTTACAAATTTATAGGTATGAATGCTTAGAGTTTTACATCGTACTTGACAATTTTTCAGCCATATGACGAAGCGCAATAATTAGGTATGTGTACATATATTGTGGCTTCTTGTGGCGGGTTGAGTCGATACGACAACTAAAGTACCATGCTGAAGACATCAGACATAACACCTACCTAGTCGCATAATATCGACACCAGTCCTGTTCCCTTGCCCTAACCTCTCACTGCCGAGCTCCAAGCTAGACAGCTACAGGCACCGTTTTTAACGGTTTTAGTATGACCCTATCCGGGTTTGATCCCAGGTTTCCCAATTTCGAAGCAGGCGCTCTACCTATTAGGATAATGGTTACAAAAGCTTACTTGTCGGTCAATATAGAGAAAAAGATGATGTGATGTCAGAGTACACTGCCAAAGGCAACATGGTGCATAAGGCTCACCGTCGAATTCAAATATCAGAATGTCTGTATATCTGCTATAAAATAAAGCAAAAACAAACAAATGGAAATATTTTCCACGCATAGTTTCCAGCAGTTCATCTGTTAATCCTGCCCTCTTTGCATTGTTACTGTACATTAAATGTTATATGAGCAACATAGCATTTTAAGTAATTCCAGACAAGTGACATCTAATAATTTGCAGCTAACAGCATTGCAATTTTTTTTACATAGTTCTGCTTTAGTCATGGTGCTATGGGGCCGGTAACTTGCTACTACTTAAGCATTTACATGAACAGCTAGGATAAACCCGGAATGAGGTAAAATTTACAAGGGGTCGAATTTCACCGGTTATGTGTGACCATTTGCCAGTGATCACACTGTCGTTGCTGATCTGGTTTCATGTAGCGAGGGGTTACATCTGATTGACCGGAGAATGTTATGGCCACTGTTCAGATACTCAAAACAGAACACAGCCTTAACCTGAAGGGAGTTTCGAACCTGTGAACATGTAACATGCCTAAAGTAGAACATAAACTGAGACAGGGCCAGACATATTGTGCAATCTTTGTATATTCGATTATGGCACGATTACCATGAAAATCTCATTTGCGGTTAACACAATGTCACAGATGATTTATTTATATTTTTGATTGGTGTTGTACGCCGTACTCAAGAATATTTTATGGTGGGAGGAAACGGAGTAGAGACCGGGGGGAGAGGGGGGGGGGGAACCACGACCATCCGCAGGTTGCTAAAAGACCTACACACGCACGGCCGGAGAGAGTTATATTTGAACCTCGGCGCTGAAACATACATAACTACACACAAACTACCAAACACTTAAGGAAATATTTTTAGTACATGTACACAAACGTAATCATTTAGTTCTCATTTCCTTAGTTCTTTGGTAGTTTTTGTGAAATCCAGACTCGTGAAATCCAGACTTTTGTATATTTACTCCAGGGTTTTATTCTAACGGCAACAAAAGCATCGTCGGTTCAACCTTCAGCAGCGTTTACCATTTTGAAGCAGGTGAATTTCTTGCCTGGTCTGTGGGAGGCTTCTTAGATTTCGAGCAAGGAATTACACATGCTTCAGCAAAGTTTCTTCACTGTTATTAATATCCTGTAAAGACTCACCCGTCGGATCATGGGGAACCGTGTTTACAAGATCCATGATGTCTTCAGTGTTGTAAACCACATGCATCTCACATGGACACGGGCCCTGACCAAACTTCTGGTTATTCTCGTTACCGTTGACGGGGCTGTCGCCTTCAGCGCTCCCTTTCATACAACCTTTGCAAATTAAGCGTCGATTTGTAGTACAATCCAAGGGGCCTAGTGATGTGTTGTCTGCCGTTGTTGTGTTATCGTTTATGGCCAACATGGAGTCGTCTAGGTTGTATTTGTCAGACTGGGAACGAGAGATATCGTCGGGGAGAAACGTAAAACTACTTTGACAAACCCTGTCCCTGGTAGCTTCAGTGCACTCTGTGTACATAGGATTAGTAGCAAATGATTCAACTTCTTTGTTGCAGATAGAGGTCTCCAACTTCGGTTTGCCCACGGTGTTATTCTGAGATAGCCTCGGAATAAGAGATCGACCCTCATTATGCCCGATCACCAATATCCGGTCTCCGTGTGTTTCAGAACTGGTTGAGTTGCAAGGACTTACTCGCCCTGACACTGACGGGAGGGCTGTTAAGCGAGCAGCACCACAGATAAGGGCGTCAGCAGTTCCGTGAACCACATCGGTACAGTCATTCGATGGAAACGTACTGGCGGACTGGAAACGAAGGTCATTCATGTCAACCCTATCATCTGAGCAGGTACGCTCATCGGCTGAAGGCTGGCAGATCATATCTTCATGGCAGACTTCCTCCATTTCATTTACCCGGGATATTCCCTGACTGGTTCGGTTGGGTCTTGATTGTATCCTGCTCTCCTGAGTTGCATGTGCCGATACAGGCCTTCTGTCGTCAGCCGATGGATGTGTGTCCTCAGAAATGTCATTAATGACATTATTCCCAGCTTCTTCTTCATCCTGTTGAAATGATATAAAAAAGCGGGTTTGACAGTGTTGGGACGGTCAATATTAGCTAAAATGTTGACCGTGATGTCTATTACTAACTATTATTAAACTATTATCTGCAGCACATTTTTTTTTAATCAGTAGGAAGGCATAGATTCTAGAATTTGGCTTAAAAATGCTTGTTTGGGAAAAGCTGTATCTCTCTTTTTACATGTAATTTTTTACAAATAAACTGCTTTCCGAAAATTTTAAGCGAAAATATATTTCACAAGGTTTTTTTTGTTAGGTGCATGAATCAAAACCAAAGCTGCGTTACCTACGAAGGTAACCTTTACGTGTACGTTTATAGACTTCAATACAGGTTTCTCTCCGCCGCACGTGGGAAGATCATCCAGAATTCTGCGGATAGTAGTGAGTTTTCCACGTGACTATCTGATTCACTCCCACCATAATTCAGGCCGTATGGAGTAAAACATCAAGTAAATAAATACATTAATTCAATACAGGTAAATTTCATTGGGTCTTCTAGGGCATTTGCCGCACAACCACTCAACATCGGTGGTTAGGTTTGAAATAAAATGACGTTTAGAATATTTCCTGTCAACTTTTTAGAAATGTGAAAATGAACATGCATGTAGTTTTGGGCCGGATGATTTTGGTCGTTAAGCGCAGCAATATGGGATTTACAACTTTGCAAAAGAATACCCCGTTGTTCAACCTGTAGAATTCAAATAGTCAACAACTATGAGAAAACGAAATTAAACAGTAGCATGGGGAAAAGTCGAATTTATTGGCTTGATTTGTTTCCACAAATCAGGTTAGTTTGGGATAGTTAGCTTCAAAGGACACTGCTAAATTACCAAATCAGTGTTAAATTTCAACAACTTCGGCTTTTATTTTCTGTTGTCAATGGTGCTTGTGAATTAGAATGGGTAATGTCCCCCTTCGACGAATATATATTAAGATATTCCTACATATTGCCAATCAGCGATCATCGACCTACCTGAACAAGCGGTGGTCCGTTCCTCTTGACACCTTTTCGGGACGGGTGACAGACGATTATGTACAGAATAAGTGCGAACAGCCCGGATACTATAACTACGAACCACATGCCCACGATACCATCATTACGCACGCACTCTCCACTGAATTCCACTGTGAAGAAAGGACACTTAGAGACACAAGTCTTCTGATTACAATGGACACAACTATTCTTGTCGGCCTCAAAGACAGTCGACTGGGGACATTTCGGTAAACATTGTTTCTGATAGGTGAAATTTCGATCTGGCGGACATTCCTTAACACACAGATGGTTCGCTGTCATTGGAATATTTTCAGGACATCTGCTCTGACAAAGAGTCTGTCCCGGGAGGTGCACTGTTTCCCTGGGACACTCCCCAAGACAGGCTTGATTTCCATCCTCGTGGTAAGGTGAACTTTCTGGGCACGACGCTAAACATTCTTGAAGAAAAGAAAATGGCAAGTCATTTGGACAGGACGTCAAGCACGTCTTTCTTTGCCCCGCCACAAATGTTCCCGGTGGGCATTTGGCTACACATGTCTTATTGGCAGTGTAATCGGGACAGTCTCGCACGCAGACGCCATTGTTACCAACATGTCTACAGGTGTTGCAGTTTTTGGGCACAGGCCCCTGGCAACCACTACACATTTTATCGCAGAAAATGCAGACCTGACCCGACCAGAAGTAACCGTGAGGACAATGGAGCAAGCATTGGTTCTGGAAAACCACATACGGACAATGCGATGTACATTGCCTGTTCACGGGATTTATGAAATAGAGTGTTTCCGGACACTGATACACGCATTTACCGCTAACGTGTGGTACTTTATGTGGACATTTGTCCCTGCATGACATCCCAAAGGAAAGGTGTTTGCATTTCTTCACACAAGTCGCTTTGTCAGTGAAGTATCCTGAAGGACATGTCTTCATACATTCACCGTTATACTCTACCAAAGATTTGGGGCATATTTCCAGGCATTTCCTTTCGAAGCGGAGTTTCGGGCATTTAGTCACGCATATCCCGTGTAGAGAATAGGGCTCCGAAGAGGGGCACTGCTTTACGCATTTTCTGTTCCAGACGAATTGATCACCACACACAGTCTTACAATTATTACTGGATTGACATTCAGTCAGGCAATTTTGGTTATATATGACAGGTGCTTCCATTGGACAAACTGATACACAATGGCCATCATACCGGAATTTCGCACACGCATGGCAGCGGTGAGTTCCAGGTCCATAACACGTTTTACACTGAGAGTTGCACGTCTTACAAAACGGCAAATGAGAAGCGTTGGCGGGATAGAAACCAGACGGACATTGATCAACACAAGAGGACTTGAAGACGTAACCTGGACAGTTGTCAGGCTTGATGCAGGTGGCAGATGTGTCACGAACATAACCCACGGGGCATTTTGAAACACAGGACCGTCCCAGACGAGTAAAGCGACAAGACGAGCAGTCCGTATTGGACGGTCCAAAACAGACGTCGCAATCATGGTGGCACTCCACACACAACCTATTATAACCTTCGAAATAGCCTTTGGGACATCCTGTCATACACACACGTGATCCGTTAAGGTAGTACATACCGTCACAACTGTCCAGGCAGTTTCCCGGGTAACAGCCGACATATCTATGACTTAAACAGGGCATTTGTAGCTTGATGTACTTGTCACTACAATCCCCACCCCACTTAGAACATGACCACCGCTCACGCTTACAAACACAGCTGTTTGTGCGCCAATCGTGGGAAACTAACTCCGGGCAAATTGCTTCAAACTGTTCATGAAAAAGGTAAACGCAAAAATTTAGTTGCTCGTCTATATCAGACATGGGGTCCAATATATTGTATTTAATATCACTTCACACACTTTTACCTAATGCTGCAGAACCCGTGGTGCTAGGGGTGTATGTAACATACCATTATTTAAGCATTTGTTTGCATATAAAAAAAACTAATTGATGAAGATTGACAAGAGGCCGTACTTCACCGGATACGTGAGATTTGCAGTTTGCCAACTATAACACTGTTATCGCTATTGTCGTTTTACTGTCTGTGCTATAGTTATTTGTATTCTAATTTATCTAAACACAAATTATTTATTTATTTGATTGGTGTTTTACGCCGTACTCAAGAATATTTCACTTATACGACGCCGGCAAGCACTATGGTATGGGAGGAATTCAGGCACAGCCCGGGGGAAAACCACGACTATCCGTTACTGGCAGACTTTCCAACGTACCGTCGGAGAGGAAGCTAGCATGAGCTGGATTCACCGTGACCGCATTGGTGATTCCTGGATCATTTGAACGTGAACTGAACTAAATTCACGCACAAAATATTAAATCAATATATTGCATGGCCGTGAAAACAGAAAATTCTTGTATCACAGATAGATTCTTATGTATTCTTAATTGTTAAATATTTTATTGGGCCTCAAACGTTGCTTGATGATTTGAATTTTTAATATTTTAATCATGTTTAGTCATGTAAATTAGTATGGAACGACTTGGACTTTGCATTTATCCGCATTACCATTACTGAGACCATCATTAGGTTGACGTCTAGTATACGAGTGAGTGAGTGAGTGATTGGGGTTTAACATCGTACTTAACAATTTTTCAGTCATATGTCGACGATCTAGTATATGGAGGTCTGTTTCAAAGCATAGATTTGAACGGATTACACTCCACTTCCAACGTTCATCATTTATTCCTAGTATCTGCTATTATTAAAAAATATATATGAAAAGTATTTTCATATTTAAGTTAAAGTTATTAATGCAAAACTTCAGCTCAGTATCTAACGTAATGAAGTCGTGAATTTGGTGATCAACGGTAATTAATATGCACCCATAGCATAGATGACGGAACGTGTCATTGTGTTTTATATGTCTGTAAAATTTCAGTTCAAAACGTGCACTTTTTGAGACACCACCCATAACCTTCACCTAAAAATTGATTCTATAGTCTACTTCTTATAGCCAGTCGCCTAGCAGCCATGCTGGCTAGCAAAGCCGCCTTTAGTCGGTGGCACAAAAGAAAAAAAGTTCTACACGTGGATATGTTGGAAGTCGGTATTGTTGCACAGAAAACGAAACTAGAACACTTTTTCTAATTCATAATGTTAAACTGCATAAGCTCGGTTTTCGATGGCATGAACTCATACGGCCGCTGACTTCATAATTATTCAAAAACCGGTGGCATGCTGGACCAAACCCACGGGGGTGAAGGGAGTCCCTATTTCAGACCATGACAATGTAAATGTCGTTGAGAAGTGCTGCGTTGTTTGTATCTTAAAACAAACAGCCGCATGATTACTGTCTGCCTAAACGGCATGTGTACTGACTACATGTAGCGACACTAATGCAACTGACAGTATTCTGACAGCAAACTCTGTACAAAAGCTAACCACACTGCTGAAATAAAACACGTGGTATTTAGGTCGTGAAGATTACTCAGTCATAACTATTTGAGTATAGAAGAGCGTTTCATTTCATTAGCAAAAAGCACTGAATATAACAAGTTTTTAAATCCATTTTACGACGAGACTATCACGCGTAGGGATATGGTGCTATAGGAGGAATGGTTGCTCTGTCAGCTAGCTGGCTTTGTCACGTGACTTTGAATTATGGTTCAATAAGAAGAATGGTTGCTCTGTCAGCTAGCTGGCTTTGTCACGTGACTTTGAATTATGGTTCAATAAGAAGAATGGTTGCTCTGTCAGCTAGCTGGCTTTGTCACGTGACTTTGACTTATGGTTCAATAAGAAGAATGGTTGCTCTGTCAACTAGCTGGCTTTGCCACGTGACTTTGAATTATGGTTCACTAAGAAGAATGGTTGCTCTGTCAACTAGCTGGCTTTGTTACTGGTAACTGATGCAACGTGACTGAATTATGGTTCAATAAGAAGAATGGTTACTCTGTTAGCATTGCCCAGTGAGTCAGCTAGCTGGCTTTGTTACTGGTAACTGATGTAACGTAACTCTGGATTATGGTTCAATAAGAAGAATGGTTGCTCTGTCAACTAGCTGGCTTTGTTACTGGTAACTGAAGTAACGTGACTCTGGATTATGATTCAATAAGAAGAATGGTTGCTCTGTCAACTAGCTGGCTTTGTTACTGGCAACTGAAGTAACGTGACTCTGGATTATGGTTCAATTAGAAGTATGGTTGCTCTGTCAGCTAGCTGGCTTGGTTACTGGTTACTGATGTAACGTGACTCTGGATTATGGTTCAATAAGAAGTATGGTTGCCCTGTCAGCTAGCTGGCTTGGTTACTGGTTACTGATGTAACGTGACTCTGGATATAACAAACGCATTTTACGACAAAACTTTCAGTATCGATCCACCAATATTCAGCTTCACAGAACCTATGGTTTCCAGGTGACCTTTGTAAATGGCAAAAAAAAAAAACGCTGCACAGCTGCGAAAATTAATTGCAGTGTACAAGCAAATTGTCTATTGTATGAAAAACAAATTCGTTGTCAGTAGGACAAACTACATTTAACTGGTGGAGTCTTTATCAAAATTCAATCAATTGACCATGTGTCTTAAACGACCAACAACGAGCGTCCACCTATCTGAATACAATTTTTAAGCCTGTTCATACAAAACAATTTTCAAGGCATTCGGACTAGCTCTTTTTTCCCCAGATTTCCATAAATTTCCAATAAGGCGTTTAGAAGGTTCACAAGTGAGTAAAGTTTTATACAACAGCAGGTAGCCCAAGCCATTTGGTGATGAACATTGTCGAGAGTTAATAGCTATGTTATACAATTTTTTCGCAAAACGACAAAAGTAGTTGTCAGATAAAAAAAAGACTATCATCAAAGCAAGAATAATAGGCTTCCAGCTTTCAGCTTGGATGTCTAAGTATAGATTTACAGGATAAAGTGTTCAACCAGAGCAGCGACGACAGCGTGATAATTGGCAAATGGGCACGATTCTTTGTCAGTCTACCTCAGTTAGGGTTTTGATCTGATCGCTAATAAAAATGCTTAAATAGTATGATTTCAGGCCCCTATCACCATGACTTAATAATGCATGTAATTGGGTAAAAAAAGGGAATACAGAGATGTTAAATGCAATTTACTTAATTCAGAGAAAATAGTATGCTACGTAAATAACTATAACTAAATACAAATATTGTACTTACCAGCTTTGGAAAACTAAACAGCACAATAAGTAGGCCAAGATTCCCTGTAGCTCTTGGTGTATGCATGTCTCCTCAGTATTTGAAAACTGTGCCCTGAAAAGAAACCTCCCGTTGATTTGATGTCGTTAACATACACGAGTTCGTTTTTCAGCTGTGTAATTCCACAGATTCCGTTGGTTTTCTTGATTTCTGTTGATCCTGGTTTTTATTGACAAAGAACTGCTGGCTTGCCGATAGCTTGATAGGCATCGATAGAACCGACCCGTAAAGAAAATGAAAACGTGGACAATGGTTTCGTGGAGTTGATGGTCACACACGTCATAAATATCCGCTAGACGCGCACTATATTTGCAAAGTCTTGCGTGATAGGCCAGTACTTGATTTTTGCTGGTGGATTCAGATCTTGAGTAACAATTTTCCTTTAAATTGGCTTTGTGAGAACTGCAATGGAATTAGATAAAGGTAAACTTTTCAGTCATTATTCCAAAACATTCAACATTCTATCTGATATCTACATAATCTTGCTAAAGCCAAAGAAATCCCCAAAATGAAACATATTGTCAAATGAAAGGCCATATTGTCCATAAGTAATTTGAAAAAATTCTAAAAAAATAAACCCAACTATTTTCTAGGACAGTTTGCAGTAATTTTTCATCTGACATATACTTCATTGTAGTGTTTTCCTGGCCTTAAATATTTAGAAGTAGATGTAAATTTAGCCAATTGTGTTTACGTGTATCAGTGAGTCGACCGCCTAAGACATATGCATCTTATCTGCAGCTCTTCATAAAACCCTTTATCAAAGAACAACATATAACTATGTACTTATAAAACTGATGTGATTCATGATTCAAGGACAAAGCCATTTTCCTCAAAATATTCATAATTCAAAAAGTAAAACTTTTACTCTAAAAATATAACTCAAATGTTAAACCTTTAGCACATTGGATAGTATAATAGCTAGGAAATTAAAAAAAATTACAGGTGTGTCTTAGTATCAAACGAATTACACTTTCGCATTTTCAACTTCAAGAGTTATCAGCTGTAAGTCTTGAAAAGTTAATTGAAAGCATAACTGGAAATTATTATATTCAGCAGCATAAAGTAAAGCATATTTATTTTTCAAAAAAAAATAAAATAAAAACAAGAGTGGATCAAAGTTATTGACTGAAGTCATGCCGTCACAACTGATAGCCATAAGTGTTTGACGAAATACCTGCTTGTATTCTAATCATCCTGTGTTCTAACACTTGTTTGCGCATGTGTAAGAAGAATCATGTCGTATCAGCATGACGTCATCATTTTGGCAAAACTAGCGACTGACAAGCTTGTGAGATAAAATTTGTGGAGTGGATTTCAGTATTTTTCTGCTAATTCACAAGGGCCTTTAACAGAAAATCATGATATTTTTGTGGAAACTTTCAATGAGTTTTAGCAGAATTTTATCCTGGAGGTCCAACATGTTTTAATTTTGTGCAGTTAATACCTATATAACGTAAAATACTCACTCATATTAATATTTCTGGTCCACACTGCTCATAGTGCTTAGTTGTAAAATGTTTGCTCTGACTGCAGCCGGCTTGCTTTGTCCATTTCAATGTACGGCCACACAGATGTATGGTGAACTGGGTTAACCACAGCAGACATAAGAATTTGATACAGTTATTTTAAAAATAGTTTGAGTGCTCTGGAAAATTCAGGGTAGATTCCCCGAGTATTCCCTGTCCCATACTTGTTTCTATCTCTCCACGTCCTCTCTCTGTCTCGTCTCTCTGGAAAATTCAGGGTAGATTCCCTGAATATTCCCTGTCCTATATTTGTTTCTCTGAACCACCCAACAATCTCTCTCTCTCTCTCTCTCTCCAGCATCCTTTGTCAACCAACTGGAGGTCAGAGCGCCCTCTGTCTAGCTTTCATCACACACTTGACACGAAAAAGAATTACTGGGAAATTTTGTAGGCCGCATTTAGACGACCTACTGTATAGCTGACTCAAAAACCCTGACGAGTTACACCCTGTTACAGCTTAACTGGACTACAGCCATAGACTATTTAACTATCGTTATGTTTGCTCAGCCGACTACACTGATCGCGATTTTCATGATCGGGTGCACTGAACTAGCTGACATGGCATGAAAACAAGCAGGTGGATTCCCACGGAAAACACATGTACTCGCTCACTGAATATCTCCTCTAGTTGAGCAGAAGTGCTGTTTTCGCCAAAGACTTAATGCGATCACTGAATGACCGACTGCAGTGTTAAAGTCACTAGGCAAGCCGACCCGTGAGTTAACCATTGTGCGTGCCACCGCATATTGCGTGGAGATTACACCAGGTAAGTTGTGTTTTATTATATCAAAAGCACAATACGTGTACTAATTATGGTAGTGTAATTTAGGTATTTGGTAAACAGCAGGTAAAGGTAACCAGGGGTAGGCCAGGGGAAACAATCAAACTTCGCCAGCCACCCAACAAACTATCCTGACTAAAATTACCGAGCCTGGGCTGGATTCGAAACGGTTATCTCTCTAGCGAAGATTTCGATGTCTCCCGGTACAAGTTTTAAGATGCATAAACCAAGGAGGGTCTTTCAGTTGATTTAATTTAATAGGTTAAACCATTCACATCGGTTTAAGTACCTCCATCTGTGTCCATATAAACATTTTTTATCTTTTTCGTCATTGTTATAAAGCTATTGTAATATGAGATAGGTACACTATTGCATGTACTTTCTTCATATATTGTGGGAAGGTCTGGCAGCAACCTGCGGATGGCCGTGGGTTTCCCCCGGGCTCTGCCTGTTCCTCCCACCATAATGCTGGCCGCCGTCGTAAGAGTGAAATATTTTTGAGTACGGCGTAAAACACAAATCAAATAAATCAAATCTTTATATGTTAATTGGTCGTGAGCTCTTTATGCCCGATTTCCTCCACCATAATGCTGGGTGCTGTCGTGCAAAGTGAAATACTCTTAAGCGCGGCGTAGAACTCCAATCAAATAAATAAATGATATTAATTTTTTTGAACTCATTTGAATAATCTAGATGGGCTACACATGTTAAGTCGTTTAGTAAATTCTTCAGAGTTGTTTTCCTTTTTGCTATTTTCATTTTCTAAAGTCGCTATTAATTTCTAAACAGCAACAGGCTTAAGCTTACAGAGTATGAAGTATATGGGGGCGCTATGGAGTTTGCCACCGACTAAGACAAGGAATGTATGGGATTCGGTTTACGTGAATGTATCACTGCTACTACATGTATTTGTTTTAATTTATATAAAGCTTTTTTTACGATTGTGGACGGCAGCGTGTGCGCATTTTTTACACCTGTCACATTGTTTTGATAGCTAAATTGAGACCTTTGTTGTAGTCCTTATGTAGCCTAGTAATTAATTAATTACATTACGTATTGTTTCTGTTCATTCTTTATTTAATTTAATGCTTCATTGATCTATAGAGGATTGCCCACATCCAGTGGCCACGATGTGCTTTCTTCAACAGGACGATTTACATTTAATTACAACATTTAGAAAATAATATCTACTAATTTACAGTTATGAACAAAAACATAACTTTACAAGTATCTGTTTATAAAATAAAATAAAATAAAACAAACGAAATGAAAGCTTTAAGCCTTACAGATATTCAAAATGGAAATTGTGATCAATTACATATCATTATGTTAAACCTTAGGTTGGAATAAATAAATAGTATTGTCTATATAGGTATATATAGACATCATTTGTAGAATGTAATACCAATTGTGAACATTGATTCGCCATAATGGCTGAGTCTGTTGGCAGGTAATTATGGACAATTTCAAATAATTTAAAATTGTCTGAGCGTTCCTTATCTTCAGATCCGAAACGCCGAACTTTATATAAGTATTTAGAACTGGAATACAATGTTGGGATTATTATTTTTCTGACTAAAAATTTGGAGCGTTTTTTTTTTCTTTCTAGAAAACAGCTGATCAGACATTTATGAAACCTGTTTCAGATAAGAAAGGTTTTGCACCTTATCTTTTGGAAACATTTGATCACATGGATTTAGTGAAAACCAAAAAAAAAAAAAAAAAAAATTGGCTGACGCCAATGAGCAGGAACTGAGACTGCAGTTGCATAAATCCTTCAGTTTGTTCACGAGGACTTTCTCGGTGGGAAATTGTATAAGCTTTGTATTTCGCTGTGGGAAAAAATTTATCTGATACTCATTTGAAGGCTGATTCCTAGCATGCAATTTTTGCAAAATCGGACGTGACATCCGCGTAACCGGAAGTGGGTATTTCTCCTAAACAAATAAAAGTAGAGACGCTGTCTTAGGGCCTAACACCATTCTAAGGCAAGAGTGCAAATTTCACATGACTTCTTCATCAAGAACCTTATTTCCTGGTATGTACATTTTGTCGCAAATTGCAACAGAACGTAATTTCCACTATACTTGCAGGTCAAGTGACAAAAACTGTTACTGTTCGGGTTTTACAATCTATGTTGTAGTCTTTTATATTGTGGTTAATATGTGGTCAAAATTTTGCATTCCCTCAACAGGAAGGACGCACCGGATGTTCACATAATTAAACCATGGCAACCAGCATGGGAGGAGAAGATATTGAAGCGGTAGCTCTGATAAACAATATCTCTGACGAGACACATAACCCAAAAGACGATGACGTCATAATTGAGATACCCGATGAAAACGGAGGCCTGCGACCGACAAATGTAAACCAAATTCTGCCAGAGGGGAAGGATTATCATCTCTTCTTTGCCTACAGCTCTGACGATTCGGCTTTTGTAAGACAGAGAGTAAAATCTTTGGAAAGCCCACCATATAATCTTAAGTGCTGTTTTAGTGACAGGGATTTCTTGCCCGGTAAGCCAATCCACGAGAACATAGAGTGGTTAATGCCTCGATGCATGAAGATCGTTCTCGTCCTCTCCCCAAGTTTCTACGAAAGCGGGTGGTGCCAGATGGAAGAGAGGCTGGCACACGCTTTCAGTGCCACCAGTGGTTTGGGAGTTATTCCCCTTGTTCACAAACCCTGTCAAATTCCAGACACCCTGAAAACGCTGAATTACATAGACGAAACTAGAGCGGAAGAAGCAGACAATAAACTTTTGGAGGCCGTCATTGCCCCAGGTAGGTGTTTATTTATTTATTTTATTAGAGTTTTACGCCATACTCAGGAATATTTAAAATATACTACGGCGGCCCTCATTGTTGTGGGAGGAAAAGGGGTAGAGGCAAGGATCATCTGCAGGCTGCTGGCACACATTCCATACGACCAGAGAAGAGGCCGGCATGAACTGGACTTGACCTCACAGCAAATGCATTGGTGGTGGTTTTCAATGTCCCTTGCACAGTTTATACCGGGTATGTTATTATGTGTTAAATTTGATGACAACACAATATTTTGAATAATTCTGCACCGGTGACGGTTACGTCATCCTATTTATTACCTAATGCCTGGCAGTGCCGTGTACTTTTGTGCAAACTGACATTATCCAGCTAGTAATAGTAATCAATTTTCTTGCTGTTTAACTTTTGATGAAAGGTTACAAATAATCATTATAAACTTTTGTGGTTTAACTTGGTGACGCGCATTCTTTTACTTATATACATGTTCGACTCTGTACTTAAGTGTATGTCACATTTATGATAGATATTTGTTTGGTTGGTGTTGTAAGCCATATTCAAGAATATTTCACTTGTACGACTTTTATGACAGAAGTCCGGTTTGTAAACCTTCCAGCTTGATTCCACTGTAAAGGCCACTGTATCAAAATAAATGACCTCTCCGGCCGTAAGTGAGAAGGTCTGTCAGCAACCTGCGAGCTCTGCCCGGTTTCCTCCCACCATAATGCTGGCCGCCGCCGTATAAGTGAAATATTCTTGAGTACGCCGTAAAACACCAATTGAATAAATAAATCATTCAAAATAATGAAAGTAAATTCGCCGCTGCAGTTACATGCATTGCTATTATGTCACATGTCTCTAGATTAACAGATTAGCAATGGCGACACTGCCTAGTTTCGTATATCTTTTGGGTCATATGGGGACCATCGATAATGACACTTGGTCTTAAAAAACAGACAGGAACAGTCCAAAGGTATATGTGTAACGAAGTATCCCAAAAACTTTGAAGTTTAAAACGTATGCATATTTATTTTTTATTGATTTAATTTATTTATTTGATTGGTGTTTTACGCTGTATTTATTTTTGTGGCATTTGCCTAGATATAAATTGACCAAGCAGTTAACATCTTTTCGGTTTCTGTAATAAAATTAAATACATAGACTTATTAAGCCCGCCAGAAAAATAAAAACATTTGTGTTAAGGTCTGTTAGCACCCCTCCTCCGAGCTAATGTTTATTGATTACTTTATTTATTCAAATTTAATTTGAATGTTTTAGTTGTGGTATTTTGTATCTTTGTACTTTTTAATACCCGCATATGTAGTATTTATTCATGACAACTTTGTATGTTTGTTTCAGCTGAACCTTCCATCGTTCGCCCGAATTAGTTCAGTACCCGCATATTTAGGTGTTATTCATGACAACTGTGTATGTCTGTTTAAGCTGGACCTTCCAACTTTCTTTCAAACTGGTTCAGTACCCGCACATGTAATCTTTATTCATGACAACTGTGTATGTTTTTTTCAACTGAAGCTTTAACGTTCCCCCAAACTGGATCAATACCCGCACATGTGGGCTTTATTCATGACAAATGTGTATGTTTGTTTCAGCTGGACCTTCCAACGTTCTCCCAAACTGGTTCAATCCCCGTAAAGGTAATAAAGTCTGTTTCCGCTGTGATTTATTTAAATACTCTAACACTGTTCTTAGCAATCTTTCAGACAGTTTTGTCCCTAACATTTAACAGGAATCTGCTAACATGCCACTCGCGCGCGTGCGTGTGTGTGTGTGTGTGTGTGTGTGTGTGTGTGTGTGTGTGTGTGTGTATGTGTGTGTGTGTGTGTGTGTGTGTGTGTGTGTGTGTGTGTGTGTGTTTTGTGTTTTTGCGTATGTGCGGTGGTGTGTCTCTGGTATGGTTCTGGTGTCCATATAGAATCAATACAGGACCGGATAACAGATGGAGAAAAGGACACCTATGACATTGCGAAAATTAAGTCTGTTAACGAGATATTAGGCTGGTTATCTGTTTTGGCGAGTGCTCACGTATATGAGCAACGCCTAGGTGTAAACCGTGAGTGTCTAAGCCACATGCGTACAGGACCAATGCTTGTCTAAATCATGACTGTCTAAGCCACCTGTGTGTATGAACAACGCCCGTGTGTAAATCGCGACTGTCTAATCCACACGCGTACAGGACCAATGCTTGTCTAAATCAGTGTTTATGTGTAATATAGTGTATATGAGCAATGGCTATCTGCAGATCATGACTGTCTAAATAATGTAGTCGCTGTGAGTTCAAGTCCAGATCATGCTGGTTTCCTCTCCGGCCGCACATGGGATTTTGTGTCAGCAACCAGGGCATGCTCTGCCCGGTTTTCTATCTCCCTAATGCTGGCCGCCTTCATATAGGAGAAATATTCTTCATTGGTGGCAAAACACTAATAATGAAACAATAAATTTTACACCGCACTTAAACGTTTTTAACGTGTAAGACAAGGAAAGCTTTGTCCTTGTGAACCACGTGTAAAAGGCGAGCCATGACAGCGGAAAACGCGTAAATCGCTAGTTATATCAATGAATAACGTGGAAAAGTTGATAGCTAGTACAGGATTAAAACCCTAGCTTAAGTAAATTGACAAGAGGTCGTATTTCACCAGCAACGCGTGACGATTTGCCAGCTATCACACTGTCGTCACTACTCTGTGTATTCTCCTTATGCTGTATGTCTGAACTATATAAAATGTATAAAATACATATGGTCTCACATTTGTGTCATGACGTCAGAAGATAACATCTTGCGCACGGCGTTAAACACAAATCAAATCTAATAATGAATAAAATTATATGAGAGGGATGAACGTGGAAAAGTTGAGCAGGAGGCAACGCTTGTAGGGTGAAGAAAAATAAGTATGAACGACAAAACAGAAATGATTATTGAAAGGTTGAGCCATAAAAATGAAGAACGTCGAAAAGATGAGCTACAACGAGAGTAAATGTGAAGAAGTTGAGCTACAATAGTGATGGCCTTGGAAAAGATGTGCTACAACAAGAGTAAATGTGAAGAAGTTGAGCTACAACAGTGATGGCCTTGGAAAAGATGTGCTATAAAACTGATGAACCATAAATTTATTTTTTTATTTGAATGGTATTTTACGCCGACTCAAGAATGTTGAACGATAAATAGCTCAGCATTATCTAGCGCGACAGTGAAACACTTGAGCTAAAACAAAGAGACAGGTGGAATATTTCGGAAACATGGGATGTGTGTGCTGTAATTAGGGGTGACCAGAGAACACCTGAATAAGCTTGAACATGTTTGGCTTTAAGCGGTCAGATTTCAGTGTCTCGCTGTCCTCGCTGCTCTTGCTTTACTCTGTGTGTTATAATCTTTTTTCTTACTATTTTTTTTTTTAATTTTAGACGTTAACGGCTGTGGAGTGTGGCTGCCAGCCACTGAGGCATCACCTTGTGGCTACAACTGGATCTTCCCGGACATCACACAAGCTGACATCAACGTTTTGAGGGACATTGGCGCCAACGTGAGTACATCAGAGGCTGCATACCGGGCTTTTTCCTTGCATGTGAGAGTAAATAAATATGTACCTCAGCTTTGACTAGAACTGTTCATATATCCGCTAACCCGGGCTTAAACGGAATTCAGTTCTGGTTTGTATTTACTTACAAGAGGATTATATACATCATAATACCTCTGAGTGATAGGTTTGATGGAATAAACATAACACCTCCGTTTTTGTAGTAATATCTTGTGACGTTGAATGAAATCGTCACACAGCATCTAACGAGTGCTACAAGACGAGGTACAGTGGGTTAGGTACAGGCCATATGCAGGACGCTTCGGTATATTGCTAACCAAGCAACCTGTTCACCATGACAGATCATCTGCAAAAATGACGCAAGGGCTTCCCCGGTATGCGGTTGAAGTTGATATGTAACAGGTGTAGCCGATGAAATATCTCAAGCTAAAATATCCGTTGCTAAGCATCAGCCTTCTTTTTGTCGTTAATGCATAGAATAATATCCATTATCGGCCTAATGTTGGTATTTGAAACAAGTTTTATCTTACGAAATATACCGTGAATATCTGACATATTCTTTAATAGACATTTATTTCGTACATTATTTCGTAGGCAATTATTTCGTAAGTTAAACTGATAAACATATCTCCAGATATGAAGTTCATAATAAGCCCAGGATATAAAAGTCCATAACAAGCCCAGGATATAAAGTCCGTAAGAAGCCCAGAATATAAAATATGTAGTTTTAAGTCATTCGGAAAAATCCCGTATTGAACATACATGTGCCATGCATAGACCTGTGAATTTCAGTGACTGATGTCATGTTTTTTACAGTGTGTTGCTAAGGGTATACTAGTAGTTGCCTCTGGTGTGACACAACCTACATACTGCACAGGCCTACAGTGCACTTTAGTAGGCGAGATCCCGCTTCTTGCACCGTAGTTTCACGTCTGAAAAACTAGTCTGCTGTCGTATTTCAAGGGATGTAATTCCGATGAAACCTGTTGTAATACTTGTGGACATACATTGGTACATTTTCCAAAAAATGTAGGGGACGTCAACGAAACAGATTTTAAATAGCCCCTGAATTATTAAGTACCGGGTATCCATATCGCATGTTACGACAATCTATAAGCGCTGTTCTAGCGTTACCAATCACTATGGTCGCATTTTGCGCACATAATTTCAGTTTGTTGAAATTTTTTTCACTTAACGTCGCCACTTTGGCACGGCAATATCATCCTAGCGTGTTACAAGCATACACGGTCTTTTTTCATAATTTTTTTTTAATATGCTTGTAAATTGATTGTCTCTACCTTTCAAAAGACATCGTTTACAAAAATCAGGCCATTTCAGTTTTGAACATGTTCCAATTATGACGCTTTCAGGTTAATGGTTGACATTTCATAGGATAAATCTGAGGGCTGATGTCAGGATGGTTTTTATGTACCCGGTTTTCCCCGGCCATTCGCAGGTGTCCGTAACGCATAACCCGAGTCACCATCGCACATGTAAATGAATTTAAGCAGCAATGTAAATATTTGGACATTTTTAGATTTTGACCAAAACTACTTGAGTTAAGTTGCATGAAGTGAAAGCTGTTGTAGAGAGCTGTTCCTGAAGTTATATGATGTTTTAAATTCCACAGCTGTCAATATTTTTGGTGAATAAAGATCGCCAAATTACTTATAAACGGCTGTCATTGGTTAGCAATAGGAAACAATATTCATTTATCTGCGCCATATGGATGTTGTCTGTTGTAAGGGAGAATAACTCAGTGGTACATGTATATTTCAATGGGCTATTTTACTGAGTAATGGTCTATATCATAAGGTTATCTTCTCTTAGATAACTTCCAGATGGCGCAATGCCTATCTCGGTCATGGCCAAGTTTATTATTGTTCCCCGGTACACATTCAAATCTGCTACCTCTCAGTGATCATAAGCGGTATTTTTTTATTATTTATTGAAAATGGGAAAGCCGGGTAAATAAATTTTTGTAAAAAAAAAAAGCTTCTTCTAGTTCACATGCTCAGTTGTGTTCCTACATCTCATTAAACAAATCATGTGAAATAAAACACTTTCTTGTGCCACTTGTTACGGTATTGAAAACAGCAACAGAAAACAGATTCAGTGACTCAATATTTCAATGTAAACAATGCTTTATATATAAAATGAGACGTACAGTTTTACAGACAGTTCAACAACAACAACAACATACACATCAGTATTACCGGTCTTTAAAAGTTTCCAGTTCACCTTTGCATCCCAAGGAATGTATTCCAGGAAATCCAACGTAAAGACCATGGGATAAACACACAATTCACACTTGTCACAAATTGTCCTAGGCAGGTACTTCGCTAGGATAGCGAACACGAACACAGTACACAGGTTACACAGAACTGGAACAGTCAAGCCTTTGAATGACGTCACACCCGCAGAGCACAACACAAGGAAAATACAGGCATGGAGGTATAATCCACTTCAGATCAGTCACAGCTCCCGCAGAAGCTCACAAACGAGCCGTTCAGAGACGTAGAGTAATGTCGCCTTGTGGCAGAACGAACGTCCTTTGCAAAACTGAAAACTTCAGTTTAGAGTCCTTGACGACCTTGTCGGTCAGGTGAGGTCAGCGTGTTAAACAAATTACACAGTCCACACTGTATAATCATAATCAAGATCCGAACACCAATAAACGTGACTTCCGCAGAAATTCACATAAACCAGACATCAGTACTACTGTGGTACACAAACGGTGCCGGCATAAAAAACTGTCCTCCCAAATGAAACTGGCATCACCAGCTCATATCAAAATAATGGACTCGATACGATAGCGTCTCACACTCTCCTGGCTCCCAGTGGATGCAGCAAAAATACCTCCACTCTGCACAGAAAACACGGCTTATATACGGTCCAGGTGGATTCAACTATTCTTAGACACAGAATTAACAGCCAATGAACAGCCAGTTAAATAAACAGAGCATTGAACAAGGTGCTTTCGGCCAGGTCCGCGCTGTACATATATAACAGGGCCTGTTATGCTTATAACATATAACACAAAGGTCCGCATTCTAACAGTACATGAAAACGTTAAATAGTCATACATAACACACTAACAATTTTAACACGAAGATGAAGTACATTTAAAACACAATTCTTTTGATAGGTGCACCTCAAAGACCTGGATCGCGTGATTGACGTGGTGAACAACCATTGGGCACTCACGTATTACGGATTTCTGCCATGTTCCCGGCATGCCTGTGGGAAGGGCTGCTGTCTAGGCTTCCTGATATTTGCCGTTTTCCAGTTAATTATTGCCGGGATATCAATGCATTTTCGGTTACTGTTATCTGTGCAAGCTGTGATAGGATATTTTTGTATGTTTGTAATTATCCCAATCGTGGTTGTTTCTTGCTGGAGATCCAAACACGTGGCCATCAGAAAGGTAGGCAACAGCTAATCTGGCTTAAACTTATATCTTATTCAAATGTGCAATCCGAATATGGTTATAACTAAAGACAAAGAAAACATTAACATGAAGTATAAGTAAGATGAAAGACTATTTTAAACACTGTCCTTAAAATAGTTGGATTTATTTTTTTTAGAATTTTTCAATGGCCATTGAAATATATGAACTAACACATATGTAAAAATGGGGGGGAGGAGCACTTGTTGTTTGCAAGCAATTTTGTCTCACTAGGATTTTTTTGTAGGCTGAACGGAAATTAAGTAGGGTTTTGCTGGAGAAAAATCGTATTTTGTACCGAAAGTGTAAAGTTATCGTGTCCGTGAGGGTTGACCCTACCCCGAAGGTAAGCATGCGCAATGGTTCCTACAGTGAGTATGTATGTATGTATGTATGTATGTATGTATGTATGTATGTATGTATGTATGTGTGTGTGTGTGTGTCTGTGTGTCTGTGTCTGTCTGTCTGTCTGTCTGTCTGTCTGTCTGTATGTAGGTATGTATGTATGTGTGTGTGTGTGTGTGTGTGTGTGTGTGTGTGTGTGTGTGTGTGTGTGTGTGTGTGTGTGTCTGTCTGTATGTATGTATGTATGTATGTATGTATGTATGTATGTGTGTGTGTCTGTGTGTCTGTGTCTGTCTGTGTGTCTGTCTGTCTGTCTGTCTGTCTGTCTGTATGTATGTATGTATGTATGTATATATGTATGAATGAATGTATGTATGGATGAATGTAGGTATGCTTGAGATTTTGCGTCGTTGTTAATAATTTCCCAGTCATGCGACTGTGAGGAGACTCACTAGATGGATTTCTTACATGGTCGTGGTCAGTAGGTTATGTGACCTAGTAAGTCATGTGACACAAACGAAGTGTCCCAGGTCACCCAAATTCCGTGTTGTTTGATCGATGGTCTCGATTGCCGAAATTCGCTGGGTCGGACACACTGCACGGACATGGTAGAATCGCCGGTGTATTTTTTTTTTATAGCATATTGGATGCAAGGTAATTTCAGAGCGGACAAGATCGCCCGCGAAAAGTCCGTATAGTGTGTTCCTGGTCTAAGGATGAAACTCCCAATATCGGCTAACTGTAATTTGTCCATGCCAAGTGTTAATGGGCCTTAATCATTCACTTTTTCTTCCACTATTCATACAACCACAGACTCAACAATCCTATAATAGAAGTGTTTACATGTATTTTCAGATTGCTGTGGTTTATTACAATACTCAGCGATGCAAGGTAGGTTGACTGGCCTGGTATCAATTAAAAACACAATAAGAAGTTTTGCAGTTACGCAATTACTAGAACAGGCCTATTTGTTAACGTTGTCTGGCAGGCCTATCTGAAAACATTGTCTGACAGGCCTGTCTGTTAACGGTGTCTGACAGGCCTCTCTTTTAATAGTGTCTGACTGGCCTCTCTTTAACAGTGTCTGACAGGCGTATCTGTTACCAGTGTCTGACAGACCTATCTTTTAACAGTGTCTAACAGGCCTATCTTGTCATAGTGTTTGTGATTAGATCAACCTTGCGACAGACTATCATTATTTTGCAACATCGTGTAACAAGGTCAGTTTGTTTTCAAATTTTATTCTAGCAGTAGTGTGATTTTTCAGATTTGAGTTCCAAGTTAGTTGAAGAGAGGCATTAAGTCTGAGTGCGCGAGTTGCCATCGTATCTCCAAATCTAAAAAAAATTTTAAATAGTTTTATTCTCACTATTCACGCTCATGAATATGTTTAAACAGAGGAAACTTGTACACATTCACGTACCATGGCTTATGGGGAATTAGTAAAACGTGCAGTGATGTTACTTGCAAGTCGCGTATAGTAATGTGATGGTTATTGCATTTCCAAAAACTGAAGCAGTTTGTAATATTTTAGGGTGCGTGCAGTGCAAACATGTTTCTAATTTGATATGAACCTTTTGAATCAGGGAAATAAACCAGCCTAAATTGGGCATTGCTGAACTACAAAATGATACTTGTACAAGCCATGGCAAACAGTGCAATGAACAGTGACTTGTTTTACGGTAGATCTAAACTCATCGCTGTATACGATTCGTACGTTCTGGTGACAGTTGACACAAATTCCTTCTACTTAAACGAGACACTAAGCAACAACTGTGTGATGTGAGTACCAAGAGGTTCATCGAAAACCTCTTGTCTTCCTCCCATAGCTGGGCGTCAAAGTTCGTCAATAACAAGCCACAGGTCGTTTTTTTTTGTCGGGCATCCAGGTGTTCATCATCAATAAAATTTACCGTTTGGTGTTAAGAAACAATGAAAGAAGTAATTAAACTACTGCTATGATTATTCAAAATGTAAATTTTATATCGGCTTAGAATGTGATTGTCGTGGCGCTTTGTCCTAGTCATTGATTTTGTACAATAAGAAAAAACAGACACTAATAATTTGCCGTTTCTTCCAGGATTTCATCAAAGAACTGTTGAAGAACAACAGGGGTGGTGAAAGAATGGATCAGGTAATGTGGATTTATCTTCATGTTCCTTAACTGGAATTAATTCATGCCTACGACGGGTATGAAAATCAGCTTCCACACGCCTGCTTCAGTCTTACAACAAGGTCAAGACTGGTCAGTTCTACATGGAAAAGTATTGCATCAATTATTGTCGTCTTCTTGAGTAAACGTGTACTGTGGTGTACTAAACGTGTGCGGTGTCCACATTGCTTATAAGGTACAGTTGTCCATTTGACTAAACACGTACTATGGTCAACATTAGTATACGCGTACTGTCGTCAGCATGACTACACACGTGCTGTCGACCACGTGACTACACGCGTACTGTCGTCCATGTGATACACACATACTGTCGTCCGTTTGACTACACACGTACTGTCGCCTACGTGAATACACGTGTACTGTCGTCCATGTGACTACACACGTACTGAAGTACATTTGACTACACGCGTACTGTCGCCCAGCTGACTACACGCGTAGTGTTGTCCGTATGACTCCACGCTTACTGTCGTCCACATGACTACACGCGTACTGTCGTCTACGTGACTATTTGCCGAATGCATTGCACACATATTACATTCCTGGTCACTGAATGCCTATTGTGTACTATTTTATAACAGTTTTCTATCTGACTCCATTCTGTGGGACAACAAGGGTACAGTGGTTCTGTGAGACACGAGGTTCAAAAAACCAGTCTTGGACATGCGCATGTCTAACGTTCGTTTAAGATCACTTATCTTCCACCAATATGGTGTGCATATCTGTACTTCACGTGTGGGAAATTTTGTCAGTGACTTGCTGGTGGTTTTGCCCCTGCACTCTGGTATTCCTCCACCCATAATATTTACCGCCATCGTCTAAATGAAGAAACGAACAGTTAAATGCATAAAATACGATGGATTCCTCTAGCTCAAGCGTAGCAAAAACAAAGTGTATGGTCTTCTTCTGCGCGCTTATTTACCTCTGTCGAAGTGCCCGTAGACGAGCTGTCGTGACTTGATGAAAGAGGAGCTGTCTTATTTCTAACTGCAGTCAAACTGAGTTTTCTACTTCATTGTATAAATGTTGTCTTCCACAAGATTGAAGACTTTGGGTTTTATACAACTGCCAGCACATTGGTAACCTTCAGGTTTAATGTAACAAGTATAATGTCTAGTTTTTGAAAGGAGAGTATTTGCTGTTGTTGTTGTCATGTGGTTGTGAAAATGGAATCTGTTTTGTTTTCAGGTCAATGATGAAGAACTGGACGCACGAGCTGACGCCATCGTGGACAACCTTGTTGACAAGCTTGCCTCAAAATTTGCCAGATGGGAGGAAATCCAGGCGGCAAACTTTCTTCGTCATAAGACAAAGCAAGACAAATTGTGTCTTTGTCAGCTGTACGAAGCTTCATCTGAGCATTCTTTTTAGCCAAGAATTGGCCGCTGGTAACCATCTAACAGGATTTGACACAAAAGTAGGATTATTTCCAATAAACTGTACGTGCGTTATGCTGTATAAGAATGTGGCACTCGCCAGCAATTTCGCTGATATCCTCAAAATGAAGAGAATGTAAACTAAGGCGGCTGCTAAATCCGCAATATAAGAAGGATGAAAGAGAGGCTAAACATAATAATCGTTGAAACGTGCGCAATGAGGAGAATGGAAGTTTAACCGAATTAAAACCTAGGCTTATACCTTGTTGAAATCTAAGCATTCGTTGAAATGTGCAGTTTGAGAAATATGGTAGTGTGGTCGAAGATTGGAGTTTTTTGAAACCTTTGTTTAAGCCATTCCCTTCATCTCTCTGGGTTGACTCTTAAATCTTTGGTGGGCAGTGCGAGTTCAGGCCAAATCCATGTATCATGTTTTCAGGAATGAAGTGCAAGAGTGAAGAGGTCTCACGTGTGTGCCGAAAACTTGAAATAATACAGTCACGTAACATGGATTTCCAGGAACTACATTTGACTGCTGATATTTAATGACAGTTTGCATTGGATGATTAAGACAATTAAGACAAACCTGTAACTGGGTCTTACTACATTCTATGTTGATTTCTGTCAAAAGTCCTAGTCCAGCCGAGTGAAAGATAACCGTAACTATGCTAACAATACAACGTCTAACAGATGTCCCTTCCCAAGACGCTGGGTATCTTACTATCTGCACTTAGAATCTCTGTAGCATTTTCTACCTAGCATTGTGTCAATCATCCATCACTTTTATTTTAACCAATCAACTCCGGTTATGATCATATCGAGTATTCCTAGTCCTATAATCCCTATAGTGCATCTACCGCTTTTTACGCTCGCTTTACATCACTGCCAACTCTAGATAACCTTGGAGCCTGTGCGATGCATGTGGGCTCGATTAGCCTTAGTCTCACCACTGGCGTCCTTGTACAGACCTGTAATCAGCATTTATCAATAAAACCAATTAATGATAATCATGCTGAACATTCTTTAGATAGAAGGGATGAATGTGCGTCAAGTTATAGGAACAAAAGTGGATACCGACATTTTGTATGGAACGTAGGAAGCGACGCATGCGCTGTAAAGAGTATATTCTGATCCACGGCCCGGCAAAAAACTTCGAACAGACAGGGGTGTTAGCCATCTGTAACCTTTGCTCGCATGACGTGGACTTTTCGCTCGTCATGCATAGCGGCCGATTTTTATCCGTGAAGAAGCCTCCACTGCGGAGAATATTCGGCAACTCGAAAAGGGAAACATGGCTGCCTGTTCGAAAACGTAGCATGTTTAGGTCCTAAAATGACCGATTTTGGGCAAAACAGAAGTCGATTGTGGTCCAATAAATGTGCGACCCCCTCGGTCATGGATCGCGTATATACCTCGTGGTGTCTTCAGCTACTTATACACTGAGTATTCCTATCATTTATTCCTGAAAACCTTCTAGCGGAAATCTGCTGACTAAAGCCTAAGATTCATCATGGTCACTGATCGAACTTTGCTTCAGAGAAATTATGTATGCAGTGAAGATAGTTCTTCCTTAGTATTGTATCCTCTAATATAACACTATTCGCACGATTCTAATAAAACAATAGTTTTCAGCGCTATTTACATCCAGTCCATTGTTCGTTTTCTTTTTAATGTATAGGAAATAGAGAGCTTAGCTCTGTTTCGCGGAGTAATATACGCCGAACAACTTCCTTGATCGGGAACTATAAGAAATGATCTTCACGTTTGGCCCATTTTGTAAGGAACCAAACTGTGGGCCACACATTCGAACAGTCCATGGTTTACATTTTCATACATGTCGGACAGTTTGCTAAGTTTGAGGTACACGACGTTAAATCCAATCAGAGACGGATTCGAAATCACGGTGCGTGGAATGGCAGTAGCTCTGTGATAAGCAGCAGTTTTCTTCAGTGCAAACGACGAGAAAGTATAAGTTGGATTTGGCCTACCACCTCTGCAAAACCCCATGAATTTCCGTTTAATAGGTTCAGACACTACGGAGGCAAATTTTTTTATAAACTTATGCAAATTAATCCAAGTAAACACGAGAACGCGAAAATAAGAAAGTACTTGTATGATAGAGGCGAATTTTACGGGTGGAACAAACTGGAGTGCCTGGGGTACGCCATGCATCGGCCTCTCGGCCGGGTTATTCAAGACTGCTTGGAAACTTAATACCAGATTTAACTTTATTTATTTATTTATTTGGTTGCTATTTTACGCCGTACTCAAGAATATTTCACTTGTACGACGGCGGCCAGCATTATGGCGGGAGGAAACCGGACAGAGCCCGGGGAAAACCCATGACCATCCGCAGGTTGGTGAGAGACCTTCTCACGTACTGCCGGAGTGGAAGCCAGCCTGAGCTGGTCTTGAACTCAGATTTAGCTTTAGGCCAAGTCTTCAGTTTTGTACTTAACCCAAAAATAATTGCTTAACAGTAAATTGAATATGAACTAAAATTGCTGCTGTTATATTTTGACTTCGGACAAGTGTATTGGTTGTTGAGTTTGGTTAAAATTTAAACTATAACTTTATTACCGGCATTAGCTAATACACTTGCGAAAAACTGGGCTTTGGTACACAAGAGAGTACCGCTGCCTTGCAGGTCAAGGTCAAGAACACGGGAGGTCAAGAAAATCTCGTCTCATAGCGTTTAAGCGACCAGCCCATGAAAACCTTGAACCTTATCACAACTGCATGCGTTCATCACATCCGTACTGGCAGTCTTTCAAATTTTTACACATTTTAAAACAGCGTTTATGAGGTGACCAAGGTATAAACTTTAGGGACCAAATTCTAGGGGAATTTGTTAAGCTGGGGTTTCTGTAAGGTGGAGGAATAACGAAAGAAAAAATCTGCCCTTCCGCCAGTTTGAAATTGCAGTTACCGCTTCACACGACGTCGAACAAACACTTTTGGGGTAACGTTAGTCCTATCGAGTACATGTCCTGCAAGATATGGGCTTCTACAGCCACTGGGGTCTGCCAGCAACCTGCGGACGGTCGTGGGTTCCCCCAGGCTCTGCCCGGTTACCTTCCACCATAATGCTGGCCACCGTCGTATAAGTGAAATATTCTTACGGCGTAAAACACCAATCAAATAAATAAATAAATAAATACAGCCACTGGGTAGCACGTGCAGTTACCAGTTCATTTTAGCTTCACACATGGGCGGAACAAAGAAACACTTCGAATCATATTATGGATCGTGTTCTGCTTCTGGACTGGCGCCAAGTGTGGACTTTGTATGCCCAAAAGGGACAGTTTTTCAAATACCTGAGCGCATATTTGTCGTGCAAATACGTATCTTACTGATGATCCGGAACGTCCATTATAGTTGACGTCTACATGGTATAATACGACTGTCTTGTCAAGCAATCCAATTTGGCGCCCCATGCGATGGAATGGAACACTCCACTGTGCCACTTAATACATATAGATCAGGTTGTGTCTATCAGGCACGCTCTTTGGAGTCCTCTGTGCCAGCTAAAATGTCTCACACGACTTTCTTGTATTAAATAATACTCGATCACTCCGGAAACCTGAGGAAATTTTGTACTGACCATAGTACCATTTGTTTTTTATTTGTTTATTATAATGAAAATTTAAGCCGTCTTCACTTCGAATACATCAATCGGTCTTAATTTGGAGACATCCTTAAAAGTGAAGCAGATCTACAGTGAACGTGATCATTCCATCCTTCATGCAAGAATTCAAATACTAAGTACAAAATAGTATATGGTGCAGTTCCTTTCTTAAGAAGTCCGCAGGCAATCAGCAGCTCCAAAAACGTTTTACCATGGTTATAATCTTTCCGTTGATTAAGAAGCCAGAGACTAAAGGATCGGAGATTATCATTTATTATAGCTTAATCATGTGACAATAAAGCGGTAATGAAGTCACAAAACAGCTGGCAATTGTTGCAGAATATCAAGACAGGGCACTGCCTCGACACATAAGAGAATATTATGACTTAAGTCACATGTTTAACCAGTCAGCAACACAAGCTAAACACGGGTATTCATATTACCACTGAAAACCACATGACACTGCATGACGACGTTTGCCACCAATCTCAAGTTAGGCTTAAGGTTTACTTTGGAACAATTTTGGTGGATGGGCAGAATGTCGAAATCTCTGCGTGGCGTGTTGTCCATCAAGCGTAAACCCTCGCTGTCTCCTTCTGTCGAAAAAGTAAACGTGCTAGAAGGAGATCCAAAGAGTAAGTGACCAAAGAAAATGAACTCGTTGGAATATCGTCTTAAAAACAAATACAGGGCAGTGGAAAATACTGCAAAGAGAAAAATCCTCAGAAATCTTAACTAAAATCAGATCAGAAACTCTTTGCTAAAACTGAGCTAGCCTTTCAGTGTACGCGAAGTGTGTGTCAAGCATTTTAACCAGCAATTTGAAGTCTTTCACCATTGTATTAACCCTAAGGCCATAGAAAGATGTGAATTTTCATGGGTTGCTAGCTACCCTAGTGTATGCTCATGGCTTACTGTACAACTGCTGCCCTATGGGCGGTGGTTAGATCGTTGTTAGCGTGCAAGATTTCATATGATATGCTTTTAATACGACTGAAACTGCAGTATTTGCTACCGAGACGAAACTGGCAAATATACAAAAAATGTTAGAGGAACGAAATGATACGTCCAGGATTTTTCCATACAGTGTTACACTAAATAGTGATACCCATCCCGTGAAATCAAGTAGTAAGGATTAAATCTAAAGTACCGGTACAAAAATTGACTACAATCCTTTGGTTACTCATGTGATCTATATGACAGATTATAAACAAAGATAAAATTGTAACTGACTAACCAATATCTATACTATATTCACAGAAGTCAGGGTTCCATAACTTTAAAAAGAACAAAAGGAAAAAAAGTACATACACAGCACTTTTGTCTGAACAAGTTCAAAACATGTCACGTAATGATGACAAAAATATGTAAATTGCAAGACAAAGGTAATTTCTAGGTGTAATTTATCAATATTAAACCTGTAATACCTACAATCTAAAATACCTAGCCTGGTAATAAATTAAGTGACCATTTTTCTCAACACAATCATTTGGGAATCCTATGTACAAAACGATGTGTCTATAAAACGAATCACGACATAGCGTGGCTGCAGTGTACCTGGCTACCCGTCCGTGTACAGCGAGATTATGAGGGATACAAAGGGGATACATAGTGCAGTCAACTCCAGGGACCCGCTCACCTGTCAGTGCTCAGGAAGGAGGGGAAGGGGGATTCAATACAGCTAAAGAGCTGGTCATCACTAGCTTGTACCGCCCTTTCCACATTAGGGTAGAAGACTATAAAACTTGTGAACAAGATTTTTGATTAACTCGGGAATCTTTCCTGGAATGAGATGAAATTTGGGGAATCGTTTGACGTAACGTCAACTCCACAACTGCATCACAATAAGAAATTGCACAACGTAGCTCTTTACATTCAGTTCCTCCTCTCAAAATTTTGAAAATTTTATTTCTTGTTACATTTTACTTTAGCTTATGCTGTTCACTCTTGTTCTCTTATTTCTGCAGCTCCCCCCCCCCCCACCCCATTTCACCTGGCAAAGAATGTCCAATAAAAACCTGGCTATAACTACTTCCTATTCCAAAGTCTAAGTTTGTACACACTTCTAATTTTTGTGTTTACAGAAGAATGAATTGTAAATGCCCCAAGTTTTCTCAAAGGAATGCAAGCCAAGAAATTAGACCCAAGTTGTGGATTCTTGTACATATTTTGCAATAATCATAAAATTTAACAACAAGATAGTGTCAAGCTTTAGCTTTGTCCGGCCAAAATATAGGGGGATTGAAGATTTTGCAAACCAATAACAATATGGGCTTCGTTTGACGAAGCGCTCAATGCTCCACGTTTGCTCTACCATAGAAACCAGTGCTGTTGGCATTAGGCTGTCAGAGTTCTGATGTCAACACTTTCGTGGTGCTTCGTCAAATTTGCTCCAACTACATTGATCATATTCACACTCACTCCTACTTGAGCCACAGCACCTCTCAAAAAATTTATATCTGATTAACAAAAATAAATAGCATTTTCTTCAGATCTCAGAAGCATACAAAACACCTCTTGGTAAACACAAACCACCACTGCCCTGTTCCATGCAGCAATCCTCTGAACTACTTGAAATCTAAACATCTGACGAAAATACCACAAGAGAGATTATTCTGTACTGAACTGATGGCATCAGGATATACCTTCTGAAAACCCTAACAGAAATTTTGCTCCAGTTTTGGCCCCTGTTTATCAATGCTTTGTTTTTTGAGGACTTTCTTCCATATGCAAATTAAGCACCAATCTTAATTATGATGTTTAAAAGTTGTTACTTGTTTACAACTTCTGAAAATTTGGTCTGCTTTCTTCTGGTTTTTTTTCTTTCATCTGAATCTTGGAAAAAAAATTTTGATTTTCCAAATGTAAACGTACATGCTACAGCTTCCAAACAATTCTCTAAACCAACAGATCACTAGAATGCATTGACTGATTAGTTATTGTCATTCAAATTCATGAGACTATATCAGGCTTAAAGTGAATGGTGCAGCACTTCATCATGGAGCCAAAAACAACAATTAATACACAAAAATAAATCTGTGACATTGAACTGTAAATGTCTGGAATCACACTTTTAATATCCAATCTACCAAACCGTATGTAGCTCTAGTCTGTCAACAGAACTTTGTCTTGCCTTTTGGAACAGGCAAAGCTACACAAATCTGTCATACTTCTAATATCTAGAGACATCATGGGATCTTCCCACCACAGGATTAGTGGAGAATCCAGTATATCCAAGTATCAGTATGTAGATAAGAGCGGAGGTGCGAGAGCAGAAATGAATTCAACATACCCAAGGTAGCAACACATTCAGAGTTCAACATTCAAACACTACAGAATACAGAACTATGTACAACTATGCAAAGCCTACCTTAACTTCTCTGCAGACAGCACACAATTACCAACCTAGAGTTGAATTACAACACTCATAAATATATATATATATGTAGGTATGTATATAGATATATTTTTATATATATCACACTGAAGAACAAGCACGTAAGCGTCTTTTTTAAGGCCCCCTCTACTGTACAATCCAAAAGCTCATTTCTCCTACCACGTTCACAAAAAACTACATGTAGCTAGTTTATTAAGACAGGATGTACTGTTACAACCATGTGCTACATGTATATAATAGTGCAGGCCACATCACACTAATTCCATACCTAGACACTGGCAGCAATGTACAGTTGCAACGTTTACTACTCTGGAATTAATTCCCATTTAATATTTATTATTAATAAGTACTGACTAACACTGGACCAAATATGATGTTCTACAATATAACGTTATACTACATAACTTGTTCACGGGTCTGTACAACGTCTGGGTTTGGGATCTTGTGAGGGCTGTGAGCTACAGTTTCCTCTTGTACTTTGTCCTAGACTATGATGTCGTCGTCGTATCCATTCCACAGGTGCCCCTTGGATGCAAGCCTTGTATATGCTAGGACATCTGTTTTGTACACTTTGCACGAGGCTAAATTTACCATCCACATCTTCATCTACTCGTCCAGGCCACAAGTACTACTCGTCCAGACCACAAGGCCCAAACAGGTTGTATCCAGTGTCCAAATATCTGAGTGCTCTGTTCTCTATTATATCGAGTAATACAACAAGGGGAAATCACTGGAGTGCTCACCACACAAGTCAGAAAATGCTGGAAGATAGGGCAGAAATGACCTGGGAATGACGAACCCCACGATCAAGTACACGACTACACAACGTACAGTACACTGAAGCAATAATTTAAAGTCATACATGCGAAACACAATGAGTGAACTTCAGGGCAAAAGTTTTGATCTACAATGTATCACAATGACTTGGAGGTGCACTGTAAGCAAAAATCGTGCTCAGAGTTGAGCCACGGTTAAAGCCAGTCGGCAAGTTACTGCCCCTTACTAACGTTCTTCTATCACCATAGCAGTGACATTCAATCACCAAGGCAGTGACACCGCCCCTAACGACACTCCCACACCTTGACTGACTGCTCCACACTACCGGAAATTACGAAAGGTTTCGTCTTATGCATGTCTGCAAAAAAAAAAAACAAAAAAAAAAACACACATCATAACTCGGTTCAACTTTTAGATTTTTGGATGAAATAAAAAAAATTAACAAAAACAATTAAACATGGACAACTAAAATGTGAATTTCACGAAGATCTTTGCAGTTAACACAGGTAAACAATCATTCATTGGCAGCTAACAAATAACAAGAAAGACATCAAGAAAACCCCATCAAAGCATCATCCTGGATTCAAATGAGTTTAGACATTTGTTGCCAATTGTGAGATTGAATTCTGACTGTTGGTTGAATGAATAATATAAGCGGGAAATTTTTTTCCCCACTTATATTATGGCAGTCAGGAAATGGAAAATTTTTATGTTCTCAAATTTAAGGGTTTATTGAAAGTTCGCAGGAATTACTTACCTAGCGACGTTACGAAATGCGCATGTGCTTCTAAAGTCTTATGGTTTCTCCTATTGGCTATGTCCCACACACGAAGTGTCTTGTCATCTGATGCGCTCAGGACAAATTTGCCTCCAGGGTGGAAGAGTAGCCCTCGCACCCAGTTGTCATGACCCACCTGTCACAAAGAAGTGATAACATGACAAGAGATAACATGCAAAGACTTAATGATACATGCCAGTTGATCGTACCAACATGGATATTAAGGCTCTAGCTGTAAATCAAACTCTTCTTCTCCACGTTGACCCTTGATAGGAATGAAAACTGAACACACTGGATTTAGAATCACTGAATGGCTGATCAAGAAGGGAAATGGTCTTGTGCTTAAAGGGATACAGAATAGTTTCTTATTGGCTGATACGAGAGATAGAGCTGAATTTTAGGTATGGCAGATTCATTTAAGCATGACCAAAAAGCTGTAGGTTTAACCCAGGTAACCCTATCTCCTCTGTAAAACAATCGCTGTCGATTCTGTATCCCTTTAAATAATGATTGGTAAGGTATACCGTAAATACTACAGTCAACAAGGTAAAACAACTGGAACAGCCGTACCAAGGTAAAGAGACAGAGTCCAACACTGACGTCCCACATCTTGATGGTCTTGTCACGAGATCCAGAGATCAGGAAGGGGCCTGAGCGAGCCCCCTTCTTCTGTAAACACAACCAGGAAACAAAGATTAAAATACAGGTATAGGGCTCTGATCATGCCAAAATGTACTCCAGAGACAATGTCCATCCAGGTATAATGTAAAACAGTGCATTATTGTGGTACATCACACTATCCCAAAACCATTCAACTAAAATGATGGTCATCCATTGATCATATTCAAAACTCACTGGCCAAAGGCATGCGGTGTGAAAAGAAAACTTATTAGACCGCGTGGCCAGGATGAGTGGGCATATTATAAAGGACACCATATGGGTTGCACAAGACAACATCAAAACAGGCTCCGTATATCAAAGTGATGTACACCATTTATGTGCATTTATGCATATTTAGAGACATAGGCCTTGTGGCTGGCATTTCAGACTATTTCTAACTTTGAATCAGTCATATATTGCAGAACAAGACTATGGCAAATTACCCGAAAATTTACAAGGTGTATTTGTAGTGGCAAATAATTATCTTTACATCTGATGTGAAAACTTACATTTTTCAAGTACGATACTCTAACTTCCAAGCAACTCAAAACACCGTTTTAAGATCAAGAGAACTCTAAGACTCCAGCAAAATGTGTAATAAAAAGGTCATTTTAACCTACCTATGACATCTGACCTATGCCAAGAAAGAATTGAAGTTCTGAGAGAACTTTGACCCATAGGACTTACGTCATTGCCAGCGCCGTCATTGATGGCCTGGTGGGCAGCCTCAGGTGCCCAGGCTATACACTCCACCACGTGCTCATGTTCTCTTAATTCTCCTTTACACTCCTTAGTGGCCACCACCCACACCCTCACCGTCTGGACACACAGAACATGGATTAAAGGAGAAGAAAACTTAAATTACAAACAAATACCATTGAAAAGAGTAGGCATGTACTCGAAGGTGCACGTCATAAAAAAATTCTAATATGTACTTCAAGATGACAAATTATAAATAAAGTCAGCGCCAACATCTGCTGTGGGCCACTCCATTTTGCCTAAGAACTAATCTTGAAGTCTTCTGTGTTAGGAGCAGAATTTCCCTTGGAAACCACCGAAGTGCAGTTTGTACATTTCCAGTAGAACTCTTCTTATCAGAAGGTAGCGAACAGTACAGTACGTTTTCCATTTGGCATCGGGAAACCGGAATGTTGGATGTATATTCCGAGTTTACACGAACAAGCTGGCAGTTTTAACGACTCTCACTGGCTGAGAGGCAACACACCCCTAGCATAAATTACTGGGTTTTAAAGACGGAGGACGAGATGCAGTCAGCGATTTATGCCAGCTTTGCCGTTTTCAGGCTTTACATGTATGGCGAGGAAAAATCGCAAAATTATGCAGCAAGCACCACCCGATAGAAAAAAAATGTGCCCTTTTCAGCCCATAGTGTCATGTTTTTAAGTTTTCTTCTCCTTTAAGTAACACAGGGATATAGCTGATATGTACATTTATCAGCAGACATTTCACAGTACAAGCCAAACTGTTCCAGCTCCTTACAGAAAGAGTAAACCCATATAAACACTGGCATTTTGGTGATGAATATGTACTTTGTCATATCCAGTGCCTGATTTATCCATTTTGGGTTTTTTAGTTAAATGTCCCACTGGAAAATTTTCACCTCTTTGGTGGTGGCCAATTTTTTGGGTGGAGGAAAACCATTTGTAACTTTAGGGTGTGCACTTTTAAGGGCTTGAAATAAACACTGCCAGTGTAGCTTTAGGGTCTGCCCTTCCGAGGACTTGAAATAAACACTGCCAGCATAACTTTAGGGTCTGCCCTTCTGAGGGCTTTAAGTTAACATTGCCAGTGTAATTTTAGGGTCTGCCCTTGTCCGAGTTTGAGATTAACACTGCCAGTGTAACTTTGGTCTGGCCAGTAGAGTTAAACAAGCACAGGTTCAACCTGTGATTGATAAACATTTGATTCAACTATCAGTGACCATACCTACATTTATAAACAATTTATTATCTAAAAATATCACTTCTACTAGATGCTGAACTTTTAGATGAAAATGTAGTACAATTTGATCATGTTTTCCTGAATTCAACTGGAGGGCCAACTTAGAACAAGGAGAATGAGAAGATCTAAAAAGACACTGAGCAAAGAAAATCTTATCCATCATAAAATGATTACGTTTGGTTCTGTAAGTCAAAGGCACCTCAAAGATCTTCATTTCCCTTAATATCAGCTGAAAATTCCCATTCCTCAACACAGGTACTACTGGCAAGTGCCATTTCGTGGCTAATTTATTTATTTATTTAACTGATTGTTCTTGAACATCATTCTCAAGAATTTTTCACTTATACGATGGTTGTCAATTTCATGGGTTGAAGAAACCAGAGCGCCTTGAGTAAACAATCAGCCTTTGACAAGTTACTGACCAATCTTCCTACCACGTTTTTTGTGGCTGGAAGACTTGGTCTCCTTTCTCACGTGGGAAGGTCTGCCACTAACCTGTGGATGCTGGCCACCTTATATAAGTGAAATATTTTTGAGCACAGCGTACAACCCCAATCAAATACATTTTGGGGTCAATTTCAAACCCTTGACTTGTGTTGTATCATGTTTATGTTTACTTTTTTTATTTATCTGATTGGTGTTTTACCCTGTACTCAAGAATATTTCACTCATAACGGTCAGGATTATGGTAAGAGGAAACCAGGAGAAAAACCCACGCATACCCGCAGGTTGTTGACAGACCTTCACACGTACAGCAGGAGAGCAGCTGGACTTGAACTCATGGCGACCGCATTGGTGAGAGGGTCAATGCTCCAGACTGGCCTGCTTACCCCGTCGGCCACACAGGGCCCCCATCATGTTTAAGTGACAGGTTCACCACTCACCTGGTCATTAGAGCAGCTGGCCAGAAGAGATCCATCGTGGTACACTCTCGCCATACGTACCCACTCTCTGTGACCTGTGAATGTCTTCACACAGTACCTGTCATCAAACACACAAACATTTCAACATCTTCACCAAAAAATCTCAAACAGCTGTTCATTTTCTATTTCCTTACCACAAAAGTACTCATGGTTTTCACTCAAATTTAACTACATTTACATGCATTCTACATAAACCTAAATTATTATTATTATTTTTTTTTTTTTAAATAGTAAAAGCACATTAACACCATTCACAACACTGCTTTTTGCTGTTTTTTAAAAGTTGTATCAAGGAATGAACTGGATCCACACCTACATGCACTTGTTTCAAATCAAAGAAATACACACTTATATTAAGGGAAAATCAAAGACTGGTTGACAATCCCCTGGTGGAAGTATGCAGCCTGCAATGCCATTGGCTAACAAAAGAATAGGCTTTTGAAGACTTTCCTATGTACAGTCAAGAAAAGCAGATTACAACGGTTATAGCACAGTATCAACCTAGCTGCAAGAAGATGCTTGGTTTGGAAACTATCCAAGTTCTCATCTCATAAAGTCCTGACGACAACCATATACACATATACCCTAACCTAGACATGTAGATAAATACAGTACCCTAATTCTTCTAATTTTTGGGACATCTGTTCTGCTCTTTTTACCCAACATACAGGTAACTGAGCTGGGATATTGAGTTTCTTTTTTTTTCACATGGTTAGTCCATCTAATGAGCAACATGTTCATATCTTTACTTTTCCACAAAACTAAAATAAGATAAATGTAACTTTTTGCTTTCAGCACTATTTATATCTGTCCTTAAAAACAGAAGAAGTAAGACAGCTAACATGTTGCAATGTTTTGTCCTGTTTCACAAGAGGGGAGCTAAACATGTCAGGCGTAAGAGCTAATACAATTCTTACCCTGTGGCCACTTCCCACATCTTAATGGTCTTATCTCGGGAGGAGGACACTATGAAATCTCCACTAGGCACAAAAGTCACGCTGGACACATTGTGATCATGGCCTGCACACAGAACACAAAACCATCCATTAAAACAAGCCATTTTACTCAATTCATAATTGTTTTTAAGACAAAAATTTGGTGAACCATAAGAAGATGGTAATCTTAAAGGGTCCAGAAATATGGGCAAAGTGTCAGAGGAAACTACCTTTTCATTCCAGGCACCTGGTAAACCTCCTGATCTCCAGCCACTGCCAAATCACACCGCGCGCGATATAAACATACATCCTTACTGGTCAAGGGTAAGTCATTTCCTGGACAGCTCATAAGACGGCATGACCAGGGTGTGTTACTATTTTTACAACCACAGAAAAGGGATGACAGGATGATAGTTTAACTACATAATTAAAGCAAGCTCTGAACTTCTGATCCTTATAGAGGCTATATCAGAAATTTTAAGGCAAAAAATCCATATTTGCTAATCAAATCTTTTGTATTTACCAATAATAGCTCAAATTATTGCCTTTGAGTAAATGTCAGGCTGGTATCTGTATCATTTACAATGTAATACTTAATATATGACACATCAGGGGGAGATTACTGTGCTTACAGCAAAATCCATATTTGCTCATCCAATTTTCTGTATTTACCAAGAATAGCTCAAATTATTGCCTTTGGGTAAATGCCAGGCTGTGTCATTTACAACGTTTAACCGATATACAATAATTCTTCAACCTTTTCAACTACTTCTCCACCTAATATTTTTTAAAATATTCTGAAATACACTGTAACTTCTGAAACTTCCATCTTTAGTGACACAAATGAATCATTTTAGCGTTATTTTCAGCTTAAATTATTGTATGCTTAAATTCCACTGAATAAAAGTACTTTAGAGGTTGAAAATGTTGAAGACTTACAGTAGCTTGAAGAAGTAATAATGCAACCTGCTTATACAATGCAGGAACTTTATCCCAGTTCTGAGCGGTACTACATGCATAGTTCACAATAATGTTGTGAAAGGTAACTATTTGCGGTATACCAAAACAGCAAAAAATTCAACTGCATTTGCGCTAAATGATTCATTGCCACTGATCTCCAGTATAGCCTCTTTAAGCTGTTTATATACTAATGATATCAAAAACAAATGTATCTTGAGGTGCTACACGTTAATCACACACACAGGGATGAGACAGACACTGGAATGAAAAAGAGGAAACTATACATCACACTCACAATTTTGTCATTTTTAGCATTTCTGAGTTAAATTATTAACATTTTTCTGATGTATTTTTTGTGTAAATAAAGAGGAATTCCTCAAAAAAGAGCGCAAATCTAATGCCTGCACACAGTCCTGACAATCTCAATTTATAACATGCTTTTGGAGAATAAATATTGAAAACTCGTCATTGTTCACAAATGCGTAACACCTGAACTTGGTAGTGCCTTACCATGCATGGTTTTGATACACTCATACCCTCCAAAGTCCCACAACTTAATGGTCATATCTGCTGAGCACGAAACTGCAAAACAAAACACAATCATATACATATGCCTCCTCAACATTGATGTAATTATGTGACTGGAGAAACACTGCACTCAGGGATGTTTTCATTCTACAAAAGGGTCAGGATTTGGGGTTAGTGTAGCCAGCCAGAGAAATGAAATAGCTGCAGACTATGATAGAATTTGATACGGTGTTCCCAACTTTATCTCAAGCGGTTTTAAGCAGATGTGAAGAGAGAAACTGGTAAAGTAGGAAGACCTGGAGCAGTGCAGATATTTAAAATACTCCTGACTGGTGACAAATTGAAATCAAATTAGGTCCACAATGGTGAAAAAGGGCAATTAATACTAGACATTCAAAACCTTGAACTTTGGAATATAAATAAAACTAGAATCCAGATGTCTGAAATTCCCCCCTTCCATCCCTCAACATATCCAAGAATAAAGGAAAGAAAATGAAAATAAAAATAATAATCATTCGATATTATTAAGCTTGTAGATGTTCAGATAATATAAAACACGTGCAATGATCAAATATCTTTGCTGGATGCCTCTACCACCGATACAGGTAGACTTACCTAGGTATTTGCCAGTGTGATCAAAAGCTATGTCCTGCACAGAGTCTGTGTGTCCCTTAAGGGTTCTCTCGTAGTCCCCTGCCTCATAATCCCACACCTGTAACATAAAAACTCTGATAACTGACTGTCAAAACTCACTGCCACATTTCTCGAGTCTACAGTCTTAATTTCTTCTGTCATTTCAGAGCATTTAACAATTCACTTCTGTGCATTACCCATCCAGGATGTGCTTCACAACACACATATTATCTGTTTCTGAAAGGTCAAACTGGAATCCCTATACTACAGGAGTCCTGTCAGGGTCTGTCACTCAATCCATCATGTCTGTAACATACATGCACACATTACCTTGATAGTTGCGTCTTCACTGGCCGAGACGAGCACGCTGTACACCGGGTGAAAGATCACCCTGGTGACAGGGCTCCTGTGGCCTGTAAGGCTGTACTTCTCCGGGGGGCGGGGGATCCACTCCTTTGGGCTCCTACGGTCACGGTTCCCAGTGCCAGAATTGGCCTCCCGCTCCACCTCTGTTAGCTTGGCCTCCAAATCCATAACCTGCGATACATCGGCACAGTACCAAAATAACTATCATGTCACTTAAGTATTACTTGCTACACTGTTTATAGCTTGACTTCCAATTCCATTACATGGGGCACAAGTACAAACCAAGAAAATAATTCCCAAATGTGATGAAGGTTTACTTGCATTTTGCTTTTGCCCCCAACATGTTCTGGCTTATAAAAACGAAGTTCACATGCGACTTATTAGTTAAATTTGAACAAAAAGAATTTATGGAGGTGGATTAAAAGGACAATATTTACATCAAAACTTCACCCAAGCCTCCTTGTTGCAGGACGGATTTCCACCGCTCTTTTATTTAGTGCTGCTTCACTGAGACGACTACCGAAGGCAAGTAAGCAGCCCCGCCCGAGCCATTACGGGTCAACCAGTCGTTACACTATCCCCTTCACGCTGAACGCCAAGCGAGGAAGTTACAACTTCCTCTTTTAAAGTCTTAGGTGTGACTCGATCAAGGATTGATCCTGGATCTACCGGTCCCGAAGCTGATGCTCTACCAACTGTTCTATCCGGGCCGGTACCATGCACGTAGATGTAAATAATGCACCATACTGACACAAATACATGTACATGTAAATAATGCACCATACTGACACAAATACATGTAAATAATGCACTATGCTGACACAAATACATGTAGATGTAAATAATGCACTATGCTGACACAAATACATGTAGATGTAAATAATGCACTACACTGACACAAATACATGTACACGTAACTACTGCACTATGCTGACACAAATACATAGATGAGGAGGAGGTGTCATTAAACTCAAGTGTAGAAGATCCATTCTTCACATTTTTCAGCAGTTCCAAAATATGTATATATAAATATGAATGTTCTAGTTCTCAAACTAAGTTTGTTTTTTTTGTATCTTCTTTAAAAATTTAATAAAAAAAAATGACCTGCCTTTTTCTGCAAGCGAATGACAGAGGTCCATTTTTTTTCTAGCAGTCCTCCATATTTCTTGTCTATGTCACCAGGCTGTAACAGATGTTAACGAAATAAAACATCAGACGGCATGATATTGACATCTAAGAAAGTTAATTATATCAACATTTCCTGGAAAGACCTTAAAGGCAGTTACTTCAACCTATAAATCAAATGAAGGCTATTTCAATACATTTAAATGTTACCATTACATTTCATTCCAAATATTACGGCAAATGACCTAATGCAAGTTTCTTTGACAGGCAGGATGATATCTTACTGGAAAAATGAAAGACTCTGCATGAAAAGTAATATTCTGCAAGATTTACTTGCCTGTAAGATGCACTATTTTGGGCTTAACCCTGATTCAAAATTATCTTAAAAATATTTGACAGCTTAATATATTTTTTCCACTATTAAAGCTTTGGGGAATTACAATTCAAAACCATGTATACAACAAAAAAACTGACCATATCAGCCTCCTTCTGAAACTCTGCCAGAGAATTGATATAGCCACTGGAGCTTAGGTAGTCTGCTATAGCTTTGTTCCTGGAGAAAAGACAACAGAAATTGTGTGGAAGTTCACCGGAGATACACAAAAGTAAACATACACTTATTCATATTTAGTTCATATTTGAAACTTCACAAAGACACAAACAAAATCTTCAGCTAAATGTGGTTATTGTGGATTTTGGTCCACCTCTTGCAAAAAAAATTGTGTAGTACAGGCAGGGCCATATCAAGAAAAACATTAAAGGTTATGATCCTAAACTTTAATGGTGACACTATGACGATGCATAAAGAAATTTTAAAAATGCAACTCAAAATGATGCTTTCTAAGAGCTTTTAAGTCTGAACAAAAAAAAAATTTGAATTAAAACTTAACTTTTCATTGGTAACCCATCATATTTTTGTTTAATTTACTTGCTAGTTTCAATATAGCTTATTTTGTTTGGCCAGCCAACACATTAGGAGCCCAAACATTTTCCAGAACTAAAATGACTCAAGATAAGGCCCGGATAGGTTCAATGGGTGCTCTAATGAGGAAGATGGAAAGGTCTACACCAATTTACTGAAATCTATGTAGGGCATAAACCCTATTTGCAGACAAAAACTTCCCTTCTCAAATCTGAAAACAAAAATGGTCACATTGACACCCATAGCAAATTGCACTTCATGTCTCTACAACTTATTCTGTCATAGTAGTTACAGGCTAACTTAGCTGAGTCAGCTTCATGAAACCAGCCCCACATATTGCAGATATTAAATTTAATCTGTAATTTAACATCATAGATATTAAAAAGCCACTCTGGTCAGAATACAAATTGCGTAGAAATATTACAATGATATGAAAAAAATCCTACAGAGTAAGCCAAACACTATGCTTCAATAGGATTTTGATGAAGACCGTTATTTAACCCATATATCTGAAGATTCCTTGAAAAACAAAATCTTCGGCTGTGTTCGTATAATTTTCCTGATGTGACATGATAATATTCCCTGCAAGATGTCAAATATCAGTTTTAATTCACTGCAATATTTTCACAATTTAGGAAAGCACTTCGGTCTATCCCAGTCTTTATCAATAATTCACCTTGCTTTTATGTCACAGATGTTTTGACACCAAGGTAGCAATTCAAAACAGCAATTTTACCAGTGTACATTAGAATGGTCATGGAGCTTCACAGTACATGGATACAATGCAGAGTTCAAATTCACTCCATTTTCTTATCTGCCTAGTGCACAACCACCATACTTTTTTCCAGGCTCTAAAATCCCAGTCCCTGTTGATAACCAAACAGCCATACTTACAGCTCTTCACGTTGTCTTTGAGAGAGAACCATACTGATCTGCTGTTAGTCAACAATAGTGGTGAAAAGATGGGTGAAAGAGAAGTCTTATGTTTGCAAAGGCTTTCTCCTTGAAGAAAATGTGAAACCTGTCAGCTGACGATATCGCGCGAAAAGTATTTCTTGATAGGTTCGAAACTTTGTCAGCACGTCCTGTTGTACCTGAAAGCAAAGAAAAATTACTGTTACAAAAAACACCAAAATCAGACAAACATGCCCAATACTTTTAAATTTAAGACATTTAAATTACCACAGAGCAAGAATGAATAGATCAGGTTCGAACTTCCACGTGTCACACATGGTTGATGATGCTTCACACCGTACAGGGTTAATTTTTCATCGAATCTTGCAAGAGTTGAAACTAAACTTGTACTAAACTTGGTCACACTGGAATTAAATTTCAAATTTCTTGTATATGTAAAATGGCACTATAAGCAATTTTCTCAAGGGAACTGAGCTACAACATGTAGGTTGTATCAAAAACAAATACCCAATTCTTCATACAAGTACAGATGTTACTGATATCTTAATTAATCACCCTTTTTTTAATGTTTCTTTATGGGATTCTCTTAACTTTGATTTACACAAATAATTTTGTCCTCAAAAAACGAGGCCAACTGCAATTCATATTTGTACATTGAGAAATCTGCACATTTTCTGAGGAAGAAATATTAAAGAAATTAACACATGCAACAAACATGTAAGTATGCAGATTTAGAACAAAATAATATGCCAGAAAGGAAAATCATGCTGTGAAATAAGATCATTAAGAAAACAAGATATAATTGATTTCATAGTCATTGGTCTTTTTATAATGATGTACCTAAGAATATTTCACTTCTGTGATGGCTGACATACACTGTTATCATGGTGGTATGTTGTTTATAATACAAAACCATTCTACAAAGATAATGCAGTGAATATGTATGCATTTACATCGTACATAACAAGTTTTCAGTCTTATGATGAAAAATTTACGTCAATCCCTTTTCCTGTCAAAAAACCCTGACTTCCTACAGAATTAATCTATAGCGCAGCGTTTCATTTTGTTTGGGTACTAAGGTACTCCTAAACGACAGAGGACAGGATGGAATCCAACCCTGGATGTTCCTGCAAAAGAGGCAACAAACATCTAGTGCAAACCACTGCATGTTGTCTGCTGTTGATAATAACGAGCTAGTGATGTTTAGCATTATCAATACTGTCAATGAACAGAGTTATCAAGTTTGATTAGTTACAGCAGACACAGGAGTCATTATCCTCATAACAAAGCCACCGTCAAACTGGCAGCAGGCCAGATATGTTCCTCATGCACGGCAATATGTGATAACTCACTCAGCAAGCACTGCCAAAATCTTGATACAGGTAAAATTATGCACCAAGCGGCGTGAAATAAAGAATATCAACATCGGCTGATCTGTTTCTGCAACCTGTACATACTGTCTACTTACCCTATTATCCAGACTGGTAGACTGTCTTTTAGGAAATTTTACCAATACACTACTAAGATAACCAACTAATGTCTTCATTCTAGCTTATTGAAAAGAAAATTATCAACAGATTTCCTTTTTGGATGAATTCACAACCCAAATCTCTTCGAATAAGTTAACAGCCTGTAACTGTACAAAGTCAAACTGTCAGGTAACACTAGACTGGTTAGTATCACAACAACAACAACAACATGGACTGTCATTTCCAGTTGAGCTCTCACTAGGCGAGCCGTTCAAAATTATCAAAACGTTGCACAAGATTCAAAGAGTTAAAATCTTGAATGACATGTAAATAAGTATGTGTATCGCATGCGATTACTTCTTAAACTATCGGAAATATGGTCAAACCGGTATGAGAAGACTCATCACTAATTATGAATGAAGTCATTATTCCAGGCGGCCATCTTTTGAGGTCACAGCCGAGAAATAAACGACAGAGAATTGTCGAACAGATGAAAACCCGACAGACGATCGAACGAAAATAAGAGGATACATCAGCCTACTTTAAGGATAAATAGATGACATTATTCTGTTGGGCCAGGGACGACAGCCAGCTGTAAATATCGGATAATTTATCCCAACTTCCACACGTTAAGGCTCCAAATCGCCGTTTGCGCAGACAGGCTTGCGCATAGCGGAAATTGTGATTTGGAACTTACGGAAATTAACGATGCGTGACGACCGTTTACGATCGTTTACACTCGCATCTTTCCTAGGCGGAAGGGGACTTTCGGAACCCTAGCACATTACAAACTGCAAAGGGAAAATTAAGGTTTCCGATGCAGAGCATGTTCTATGGAAAGGTACAAGACTCCTAACAAAAACACATGGCCGCGAAACGTTAGTCGAGCGCATTTGCAATTCTTGACATTTAATTCATTGTCATTTGCGCAAAATTTGTTTGTTTCTGTGGAAGATTAGAATGTGAACGTAACATCTTTAAATCGTACATGTACACTGCTATAGACATTCGAGTTGTCACTGAAGTGGCGACATATTTTGAGGAAATTATCTTGAAGCTCCTCCAGCTAAATATCTTTACTGTAAATCATGAAATTCCAGGAAGGTTAATCAAGCCCCGTTTAATTCTCAGACGATGTACTTGTTTTACCAATTTGCGAAATGACATGATTTTTGTCAAAAGCTTCCAATCGCAGGGTTGTTGATACTAGAGTTTGTCTTGTTATCTTTCTGTAAGTCCATTTTACAAATCACATTGGTTTGGCTTTTCACTTATGTCACCGGTATCTACATGTCATTTACGCTTACTACAGGTTTCAGGCTTAAATGAGTACAACTAAATTCGCAACTTTTGTGATTATCTTTTAGGTACCTAGAGAAAAATATCTCTGATGATACCTGTGGAAAAGCAATGGAATTCCACCGATAAATATTGCCAGAATTATGTATACAAGGAAGCACATTTAATTTTCTACTAAATTCTGCTTTTTTGCCAGCAGATTAGATCATCTTGATTGGTGTTTATTTTCCTTATAGTTAACATGTAATACTTTAATAACCTTTGTTGAACTGCTTTTGTATTTTCCCTGTAATGAGAGTCAAGTAGACCAGCTATAATACCCGTAAAACTACTACATGTAAAACTAACCATGAGATATGTATGACTTCCAAATACAACTTTGAGTGTGGTCTTCACTGACTTATTTGTCAAGCACATCCTTCTCTTGCTGCGTGTTGTAGCTTTAGTGTACTTAAACTGGAACTGGATACAGTTTCACAGCTTGCAAGTAAACTAGCCTCCAACATGCACTGTAAGTTGGTTGTGGCTCTGCATTAGAAGGATCATCTTTTACTTGGTGAAGGACAGTAGCTCTTGGCTTTGTTTTGTCTATCTGGAAGCCTGACTACCATCATTTATATGTGGTTGAAATGTCCTTGAAAAACAAAAAAAAGGGATGCAGAATCGATTCTGAATGGTTGATGTGAGAGATAGGCAAGCCGAGGCTATGCGTAGCATAAACTGGTTTTTAGGTATGTATGTATTATACATGTATTCAAGCATGACCAAGGCTGCTGGGTTAAACCAAGGGAATCCTGTCTCCACTGTCAGCCAATCAGGATCCATTCTGTTTGCTTTTAAGAAAAGGAAGTTAATTATGAGAAGGTTGATTATTTGATCCTTTTTTTGCTTGAATTACCTGAAATGGTTTTTGGCTAGTGGACTTTAATTTAGCAGTGTTTTTTAAAATTTAGTAGTGCTTGCTAGTGGCAGAAGCCATTGGTTTTCTTTACACCATTAAACAATATGATATATTTATTGTGAATGAAAAAGATGGCTTAACATCAGAGGTACAGTGCGTACAGGCATGGTTATGATGTTGTCATCTCGGTCGTAAATCATGTATGTAATTTTCTGAGTCTGGAGATATATGAGTCTACAGTATCAAAACTTATTTTGTTTTAAAATTTCAGGTAATAAAGACCATGGCTCTTAACAAGTTTATGCACCCAAGAAACATCTACAAGAAGCCCCCAGACTTCAAACAGTTGGCTGTTGATTGGCCAGAGTTCAGGAAACATGTGACTCAAGAGCTGAATGGGAAAGTCACGCTAGACTTTAAAAATGCTGATGCTCTTCGCTGTTTGACTAAGATTTTGTTGAAGAAAGACTTTGGACTGGACGTAGATATGCCTCTTGATCGCCTAATTCCCACCATCCCTCAGAGGGTTAATTATATTCTGTGGCTGGAGGACGTCCTGCACGAGTCCAAGCTGGAAAGTGGTCAACCAGTAAGAGGAATTGACATAGGTTTGTACAGTAAACATGGATGTATCTTAAAGGATAAATGAAATGACTGTCTAAACTGCAGATTAGGGGAAATGAAGACAGTTGTGCGCCCTTATAAGGTTCATGAATCAATCAGAATGTGTCTTGTCACTTAAGGTATGCTAAAGTTTAGGTGAAATACAGTATGTTCCTCAGACAGGGGAGCAGTATCCTCTGGGCTCTTGGTGCAGTCTGACATGTAAAGACATAAACTGTATTAGACCAGCCCCGACAACACAGTTGGTAGAGCATCCGCTTCGGGAGCGGTAGATCCAGGTTCTATCCTGGTTTCAGTCACACCAAAGACTTTAAAAGAGGAAGTTGTAACGTTCTCGCTTGGCGTTCAGCATGAAGGGGTTAGTGCAAAGACTGGTTGACCTGTATCGGTAGTGCAAAGACTGGTTGACCCATATCGGTAGTGCAAAGACTGGTTGACCCGTATCGGCATACGGGGTGGGGCGGGGCAGGGCAGCTTACTTGACTTCGGTAAGGCATCTCAGTGAAGCAGCACTAGATAAAAGAGCGGTGGAAATCAGTGCTGCAACAAGGAGGCACATTACATGCAGTCTAAGGATTCCTTTGTCATCATATGACTGAAAAATTGTTAAGTACAACGTTAAACCCCAAGCACTCACTCACTCACTATAACTGTTTTGCTCACCCAGGAAGTGGGGCTTCCTGTGTTTACCCTCTCCTCGGTTGTAAGATGAACAATTGGCATTTCCTGGCAACTGAGGTGGATGAAGAAAATCTGGTCTACGCTCGTCAAAATGTTGAAAAAAACAGATTTTCTGAGATGATAACAGGTAATTTTTTTTTCAGCTTTTTTTAAGGTCTAAAATTTTTCTTTTATTACAAGGTGTTATTTATAACTGTCTGTTCTATTTCTGCCAGCAATGAATTGGGTTTCCTTATGGGTAGTGTATTATATTGTTATATTTTACTGTGAAATATCCTTGGCTCAGTTGGTTAGCGCGCTTTCGCAGCGTAAAAACCCATGAGTCTCTCACCAATGCGGTCGCCGTGAGTTCAAGTTCAGCTCATGCTGGCTTCCTCTCCGGTTGTACGTGGAAAGGTCATGCAGCAACCTGCGGATGGTCGTGGGTTTCCCCCAGGCTATGCCTGGTTTCCACCCACCATAATGCTGGCCACCGTCATATAAGTGAAATATTCTTGAGTACGGCATAAAACACCAATCAAATAAATAAGTAAATTTGGACTATGTATAAAGATACATGTTAGTGAAAGTAAATATATCACTATTGTCACCTGGTAGACATCTGTGACCAAGAGGAGGAACATGACTCGAGAGTCTCTAACCAGTGCAGTTGCTGTGAGTTCAAGTACAGCTCCTGCTGGCTCTCTCTCCAATTATTGTTTTTGCTCTGCCGAGTTTCCACCCACCAAAAGTGAGTTATGAAAATATGTGAAAAATGGTGAAGTATTCCATAGTATGATGTAAAAACGCCAATCAAATAAACAATAAAAAAATTAACTAAATGGCAAAAGAAAGCAGGATTTTGATAGTATAGGATTTTTATGATCAGTGATTTTTGCAAACTTTATGTTTAGCCACCAAATACAGACTAAGTATTAAATTGCTTTAATGCACTGTTATATAAATGCTTTCAATACAGTGTTTATCCAACAAAATGCAATGTTTTTTTAATAAAATGTGACTTTGTAAAGTCTGAAATGTTACATTTTTGCAGTTGGATATCATCCTACCTAACAAACCTCAAAAGACTTTTCTAAGATCAATAGACTTCCCAGAATCAGGCAAAATGAGCAAAATAGGTCAGTTACATAATTGATTCCTTTTGATGTGGCATTTCAGTTCAGAAAGTGTCACCTGAATCTGTACTTGCTGGTGTGGTGACGGAGACCTCAGCGCCATTTGATTTCTGTATGTGTAACCCACCGTTCTTTGCGGACCACATGGAAGCACAGGGTCTGACGTCCCGCAGTGATGATCGCCCTGACCCCCGCTCATCCAGCATGGCCAGCTGTGTGGAGCAGATCGCAGATGGCGGAGAGGTCGCATTTGTGAAAAAAATGATCTACGAAAGCCTTGAACTTAAAGATAAAATCAGGTAATGGTTGAATTTCTGATGGCACTGAGGAGGAGTAAAGATAGTAAACAGTTGTACTTGGGATACTTCGAAGTATTTGAATTTTGTTGAAGGTTTTCAAAACCTTGAAAGTCCTTGTTAAAGATAAGTCTTTGAAAGTTTTTCAATGATATACGTCGTATTTCATTATTAACCTGCGGATGGACGTGGGTTTCCCAGGGACCTTGCCCAGTTTCATGCCACCATAATGCTGGCTTCCATCATATAAGTAAAATATGCTTGAGTACGGTGTAAAACACCAATTTTATTATCTTTCAATTGGACCAATAAATATCTACCAAAGTACTATCCATTAATCTCAGCTTGAAGGTTTGTAATGCAATGTAATGGTCCTGGAAATTGCTTAAAAACAAGGAATATTATGTTCATGATAATCCTTGAAAATCATTGTTTTTCACGTTGGGATTCCTGGATGAAATTGTTCTTAGAGAATGTGAAAATATTTGGCCACATGTTTTGAAATAACGGAATGTATTTTTTGACACCTGCAGTGTCACAGTCAGGCTGTCAACAAAAACTACCCAATCAGCTCTTCAATAAAGGTCTTTAAACAGAAGTTTTATACAGTATTCATTATACTTTTATTTCCCCTAATTCTGGATTGGTAGTATTCATAAAAATTGTTTACATTTATGTTACCCTTAGGTTTATGTTTCTTTTTGTTAGGATATTCACCAGCATGCTTGGTAAAAAATCCAGTTTAGTTCCGTTGAAAAATGAGCTGAGACTTCTTAAGGTAAGAGTAGGTCAACCTGTTGTCCAAAAGAAACCACATTATATTGTTTACCATGATGTTTACACATGACGTGGCGTCCTTGGGTAAAGTATGATTGTTTAAAAGAGGAAATATAAGCAGTCCATTTTGGAACAATGCAAGTATTTTAATATTACTTACATTATAAAGGCAAGCATTTTAGCACCCCAGCTGCCTTTTGTCACACCAGTGTGATATAATCAACAGAACATATGAGGAATAGATAAGGGAATTCGTAAGTAAACAGCCCATTCAGTGTCCTGTCTGGGTGGGGTGTCATGTGTGTCGTATCTTGGTGTTCCGCTCACAGCTCACTGACACCCTGATTGGCTCTGTCAACTCAAGTGTTATTCTTAAGTGCCCAGCCTGGATGAAGTGTCATGTCTGGTGTCTTGGTGGTCGAGTGAACCAGTACACCGTGTCTGTGTGGGGTGTCATGTATGGTGTTGTTGGCATGGTGATGAGCTCACAGCCCTTACTGGCTCATTGAGTTAAATTGTTACTCTGAAACGTCCAGTCTGGATCCAGTGTCATGTTTGGTGTCTTGTGCACGTTGCACTAGTTAGTGAAGCAGATTCCGGCTTGCTGGGGCCGTTGCTGGCTCAGTCAGGTAAAATGTTGTTCTTGATACAGCAGACTGGCCTCTGTTCAGTGAACTTGAGATCAGTCAGATCAAAGTCTTGCAAGTTTACTTCTGGCTTTAAGTCAGGAGGTTTGTCTGATCCTTTGTTTAGACCTGGTTTCCTCCCCTTGTTTCCACCAGTGGTTTCCTCCACTCGTTTTCACTACTCGTTTCCTCCGCAGTAAACCTGACCACAAACATGAGAGTTAAAATTCCTGAGAACAACAATAAGTAAATAAATACTTAGATCCATTTTTATTGAGACTGGCCTACTGCAAGGACAGACCGTCATGTTATGATCAAAACAGTTGTGATGTTAAAACCCAGAGAAATGGTCGGAACCTGCCTGTGTTTGTTTTGCAGGTTCCAAAGTTCAGTAGTACAGAGTTCTGTCAGGGTAAAACGATGAGGTGGGGGATAGGCTGGTCATATGATGAGACAGTTGTCTTCCCTGTGAGTGCTGTGCAAAACTGTTATCATTCTACCAGGCCCCGTTGTTTGAAAGTGTATTATCAGTTAAGCCCGGGATTAACATCAGTGTAGATTAAAATGCCATTAGGTTTGTAATAGGCCAAGACTGGTCCTAGATTTAAGCCCGGCTTCACTTAATACGCCTTTGAGCAATTGACCCCTGTCTTGAAGCCATTGTGAATACCTAAGTGAGATGGCTATAGTTTCATGTTAAGAGAAAGCCATTGTGTCAAGTAATTCGAAGGAGAAAAGTATCTTGTGCACAGTATTTCCTGAATTCACGTACAGTGTATGTGTATGAAAATGCAGGTTTGAATTCAGGCCATGTGTTAAAGATTGCAAGTAGTTATTTACTTAATTCAATTTTGATTGGTCAGAAATGCAGCCTTTTTTCTTCTTTCAAGTTATGTCTGGATTCTCTTTCTTCCCATCAGAAATCACTGTTCCAAGAAAAAAAGAAGGACAAGCCACCACTGGTTTATGTGATTCCGGAAACTGGCCCATGGCAGAGTTACAGTGTGGAGAGTGTGACACAGGTCATCACCAAACATCTACAGCAGCTTCAGGTGAGTGCTGGGAGATTTCTGTTGTCAAGGTAACAGTGGAGGAGTTAGTGTGGAGAGTGTGACAGAAGTCATAACCAAACATTTACAGCAGCTTCAGGAGAGTGCTGGGAGATTTCTGTTGTCAAGGTAACAGTGGAGGAGTTAGTGTGGAGAGTGTGACAGAAGTCATCACCAAACATTTACAGCAGCTTCAGGTGAGTGATGGGAGATTTCTGTTGTCAAGGTAACAGTGGAGGAGTTAGTGTGGAGAGTGTGACAGAAGTCATCACCGAACATCTACAGCAGCTTCAGGTGAGTGCTGGGAGATTTCTGTTGTCAAGGTAACAGTGGAGGAGTTTGTGTGGAGAGTGTGACAGAAGTCATCACCAAACATTTACAGCAGCTTCAGGTGAGTGCTGGGGGATTTCTGTTGTCAAGGTAACAGTGGAGGAGTTAGTGTGGAGAGTGTGACACAGGTCATCAGGGAAAATCTACAACAGCTTCAGGTGAGTGATCGGAGATTTCTGTTGTCAAGGTAACAGTGGAGGAGTTAGTGTGGAGAGTGTGACAGAAGTCATCAGGGAACATCTACAACAGCTTCATGTGAGTGATGGGAGATTTCTGTTGTCATGATAACTGAAGAGGAGGTACAGTGTAGAGAGTGTGACACAGCGCATAATAGGACATCTACAACAGCTACAGGTGAGTGATAGGAGATTTCAGTTATCATGGTAACTGTAGAGGAGGTACAGTGTGGAGAGTGTGGCACAGCACATAATAGGACATCTCCAACAGCTACAGGTGAGTTATAGGAGATTTCAGTTATCATTGTAACTGAAGAGGAGTTACAGTGTGGAGAGCGTGACACAGCACATAATAGGACATCTCCAACAGCTACAGGTGAGTGATAGGAGGTTTCAGTTATCATGGTAACTGTAGAGGAGGTACACTGTGGAGAGTGTGGCACAGCACATAATAGGACATCTTCAACAGCTACAGGTGAGTGATAGGAGATTTCAGTTATCATGGTAACTGTAGAGGAGGTACAGTGTGGAGAGTGTGGCACAGCACATAATAGGACATCTCCAACAGCTACAGGTGAGTGATAGGAGATTTCAGTTGTCATGGTAACTGAAGAGGAGGTACACTGTGGAGAGTGTGGCACAGCACATAATAGGACATCTCCAACAGCTACAGGTGAGTGATAGGAGATTTCAGTTATCATGGTAACTGTAGAGGAGTTGCGGGAACCCCATTTTAATGAGCTCCAGAGCTGAAGAGACAGAGCAGAGAAGAAAGCTAAATTTCGTTCTAGTGGGAAGGTCTGCCAGCAACCTGCGGATGGTCGTGCGTTTCCCCGGGCTCTGCCCGGTTTCCACCCACAATAATGCTGGCCGCTGTGATATAAGTGAAATATTGTTGAGTATGGCATAAAACACCAATCAAATAAATAAAGAAAGAAATAAAGAAATGAATTCGCTTCTTGATGTATTATTTATTTTTTTTATCTTCTAGATCAAGTGTAAAAAGCGCAAGTCAAACAAGCAGTTTCAGCGCCTAGCATTGTGTGCAGTAGAAAACACTTGGAGCAACCAAAGAAGGAAACGAAGAGCACTGAGAAAACAGACGATGGAGCCAAGTAAGGGAAAACCAGGGGAGATAGCTCAGACAGAGGGAGACAATTCTTCAATCCAGTGTAAAACGGATCAAAATTTGTCAGCTTCCATCAGTGCAGAAGGTACCTCTGAATATGTGCAGGTGAAGGAGGACGCTGGGACCTCAATAAATGATAACGGGAAGAGAAAACTTGAAAATGATGATTGTCATGAGGCTCAGAATGGGAATAAAACACTGTGTGTCAATGACAAAATTGCTACTGAGGGAATAAGCAATGATGAACAAAACCTTGATACAAAGACAAAACCTGACGAGCAAACGGCTGCAAAATCTGCAGACATTAACACCTCTGAAAAGAGTGACATGAACAGCAGAACCAAGGAGGCCTTCTTGTTCAAGTGCCTGCTTGACATACGACAGGGAGAGAGTGGTGAAATCAGCCTGGAGATGTCCTGGCTTGAGGGAGAAAACAGGGAGTCCATGCATCAGGTCATGCAGTATCTCAAAAATCAGCTGAATCATAAGGCTTAAATATGCCATTTTTTTCATTATTTATAAAGTGTCAATGTCAGCATTTCCGTTTCACTATGCAGTCTAGCCTGGAAATAAGCTGCAGTACAAGGACATTGCTGTGCACCCAATGGTATTTTGGAAGAGACAGATTGTTTAGATGCAGGACAAAACCCCCCATGTAAACAACATTGTAACATTTTACTAAAATGGATAGATGGAAATCTTTCCAATTATACCTTTACATCAACTTGAAAATTATTTCCATGCATATAGAATGTATAGTATCACATCATATGATCGCTGCATGGCTGGTTGTAAAAAGTGTCCAAAAAAACATCTTCTGTTGTTATATATGCCGTAGTATTTGTGAACTGGCCCTTTGCACGCTTTATAAACGTAATTAAAATATTCAGAAACAGTGACATATTACAGAAAAGACCAAAACGATGCACCACTTGGACTGACTTGTCTTAGACGAAATGTGTTTACCCTTGTGTTGTCTGTGATTAGGTATGTTGACGTCTGATCTGCTTCTCTTGTTATACTTCTGTTATACAAATACTTTTGATAAGACTGATATAAATTGTCAAATAAATTACCGGGATATTGAATAGTGAACTGTTTCCACCACAATGATTCACCTTGATAACATACAAAGTCACTGCTCTGCAATCCTGTACGCATACGATAAACAGCCCTAGTTGTGACAGTATGGTAATTTTGGCCTTACAGATGTAATGGCGAGATCTTAGCACTCACTAAGTAGAGAATAATGCATGTATCTACATGTGTATGGCTGTCAATCAGTCTACTTTATATTGGCTTAGCGGGCAATATTTAAACGTATCACACGACTTCATGCAGCTTTACGAACTTCTCAGTCCGGTGTGTTATCGGTGTTCTGAAGGTACATATTGTATTAGAGACTCTCGAGGTTTGTTACCGTCATTTTTGTGTGCGTGGTATCATTATGTATGCGTGCCTGTATTATGTCATACATAAAATCACATCATGCAAATTAAACAGAGGATGTCATTTCATTTGATAGATATTATGTAATGCAGGGTGTTAAATGTACTTTGTTGATGGACAGGATCCATTCATGATTTAAAAAAAAAACTTTGTTATATTTGTTGTTTTGCTTTCTTCAGTAGCTGAGAAAATAAAATTTCTTAAAATCTCACCATACAGGTTGTTGTATTTGTAGAAAGGTATTGTTAATCCTATATCTTCTAAAACTTGGGATACCTGGTCTGCTCATTTCAGCCAATATATACGTACCTGTAGCCAGAATATTGAGTTTCTTTTTTTCTTACATGGTTAGACCATCTAATGAAGAACATATTCATATCTTTACTTTTCCAAAAGGCTGGTAAAGACATGGAATATTCTACTTTCAACTCTACTGATACCTGTCTCAAATTTTAGAAGAATTAGGGTATGTACATATAATATTACATACATGTATATTTGTATAAGATGCATCTTGTGCAGTCGTATATGTGAACCAAATTTCCAGTGTAATATCAAGGTGGAATGTGCGAGTCTAAAGCCTATATGTAACGGGGGTCAGCAACCTGTGGATGGTCGTGGGTTTTGCTCGGGCTCTGCCAAGTTTCCTCCCACCGTAATCCTGGTCGCCGTCGTATAAGTGAAATATTCTTGAGTACAGCGTAAAACACCAATCAAGTAAATAAATAAATATATGTAACTGTGGGGCAGTGTAATACCACGCCATCCACCATCTTGTAAACAAATATGACTCCATTTTAAGCGTATAATGCATACAAAAAATGATGCCATGATGCAACTGTCTGCTGAGTTTAGCCCTTGGGACATTCACAATCTGATGGCTCTTCATTATTTTTTTTCTGTTTTAATTTTTTGTGAACATCTTCATAAACTCTTTTCACCTGTATTTTTGTGTTAAAAAATTTCCGAGCCTTTCTAAACCAATGCTGTTCAATAAAAACTGGCAGGTTGTCAATGTGTCGGTCTTATTCGAGACAAGAAATGTTTGGTTCTACTCTGGCTCTACTATGACATTTCATCAGGAGGTTTGTTAGCCTTCTGGTAATATGTGTAAAGGCAAAGAAAACACCAAAATAAAGTATTTATCAGATAAAAGACCATTTAACACTGTCCAGGAAAATAGTTTGACTTATTTTTTTTCAGAATTTTTCTAACCGACTGAAATGCATTTAAAACATAGGATTCTATGGTGGTCTGTTGGGACCAACGAAAATACATTTAAAACATAGGATTCTATGGTGGTCTGTTGGGACCCAAAGGGTGTCAGTGGTGTCACAGCAATATTTTTGGTTTGAAATAGTTCATTTCAAGGTCTATATGTTGAGTGCATTCATAGCTCTAAATGGAGATGCATTTTTCCCCCTTCAATCATTAACTTAATTGCCTTAGCACATCTACAATGCGAAAGATTTTGTATACATTTATTAATTAGTCTATGCAATGATATTTCCCTTGTGCGTCAAAAAAGTGAAGTTAAAGATTCGATAAAACAGCAGTGCCTGGAATAACCCACTGGCCATTGGCAAGTCACTGATGAACTTTCTGATGCAATGCACAGATTGTCACCAATCCAGTTGGAAGAAATATCCAGTGGACTTCATGTAAGATCACACAAACCATGAGCCCATGAGCATCGGTAACTGCTTACTGCCGTCTTGTCCCGAAGAATCATGAAGAGGCAGCAGAATGAGTTTGTATTTTTGTGATGATACCCTACATGTAATTCCTCAACCTTTCCATCACATGAAAGAGCAACTTTCTGTGCAGTTTATGATCATTTTTAATTTGATTTTGGAGACAAAACTACCCTAAATGACTTAAATTCGTCCATAAAAGAGCACTTTTTTTTAGAGGCACATAAACGTCACAAAATGTTATTCTCGTTGCTGAAACTAACAATTTTCCAGCAGAATATCATCCCATGTTCAAAGCAAACCTCAAAATACCTAAAATCAATAGAACGCTCTGAATCAGGAAAAATGGTTAGCTTAGTCATGGGCGAAATTTAAGGTCATTTAGGGCACATTGGTTGGATTGGCCACTTTCAGAGCTTCACAAAAACTATAATTTTATCATAATGCCTTAAGAGCATGCTTGAAGAAAAACCTTGCAAACATGCAGAGAGATTGAAGAATTACAGTACATGTTGAATTCCAGAAACTCTTTAATTTCCTGGCAAACTATAGAAAGTTTTAATAAATTTTTACACATAATCTGGTAGTTTCTGGATTTTTAACAGTTCTTTGCATTTATCAGCGCATCAGTCATGTAAGGAGAAATTACGCTTCAGAGCGAGATTTGCAGGTTATCAAATAGATTCATGTTCACGTGTCAGAACTATTATTTGGAATTAAATTCATGTTGAGAAGCAGGATTTCGCATTACATGAACTATATCCCCTCTTATCTCTGATCAAAAAAAAAAAAGAGGCAAGATTTTTCTAACTTCATAACATACATGTAATCCCAAAATTAATTTATTTCATAATTTGACACAAAATACAATCAAAGCGAGACATTTTCACTCTTTCATACTTGTATTTCCATTCTCTCATCTTCATGCAAATTCATGATTAATCTTCCCACTTGAGTGCACTAATCTTCCCACTTGAGTGCACTCAAGTATTTGCAGTGTGAACTGCGGCAGGTATTTCACAATTGTAAGTCTTCATTCACACATGACTGAACACCACCAGTCCTCAGATGGTTGGAAGCTTTCTGGCGGAGGGAACCAGGCAGGCAGACTGGATTTTACATTACACATGTATGCGAATTCACATATTTACAAAGCATGGGGGTGAATGCAAATGTACTGGCGGAAATCCAGATCTAATGCGAACAACCAGTACCGATATGTAGAACATATATGTAAATGAATGCTGTATTTATTTATTTATTTGATTGGTGTTTTACACCGGGTGGAAACCGGGCAGAGCCCAGGGGAAACCCACGACCATCCACAGGTTGCTGGCAGACCTTCCCACGTACGACCAGAGAAGAAGCCAGCATAAGCTGGACTTGAACTCACAGTGGCCGCATTGGTGAGAGACTCCTGGGTCATTACGCTCCCCTAGCGCGCTAACCAACTGAGCCAGAATGATGTATTTGAAACTTGCATATCATTATACGTTCAAATGAAGCTATAGTACACCTTTCAAACTTCAATAAAACTCACAATAGGGTTTCAAGTCAAATACGGCAACTACAGCTTAACACCACATTGGCATTATTTCAGATAAATTATGGAGACAATTCGTATGTAGAAGAGTCCTGTGAATTCATTCAATTATCTACATCAGAAGTACATAAACGGAGAGAAGTGTGCAACGCTGTCTTTATATGATGTCCCCATCTAGGTACTCCCACCCCACGTTGATTGGTGCATACACTCACAACAATGCCCCATCTGACATTTCTATTTATTTTGTGACGAACGCGTCACAATGCAATCTGGTGAAACTGACAGTACTTGATGATTGCAGGCATGCACACTACAGATCATTTCCCATAATTCCTCTGTATTACATAACTGCATGCTTTTCGCAACATCAGACCAGCGGGAGCACAGACGCAAGAACAATGTGTACCATATAATGCAGTGGCAAACTTCTCTCTATGTACATGAACTTCTGCTTACATCCAATGCTAACAACCATTGTGAACAATATTCAGCATTGCTTTACCCCAATTCTTTCACCTTTTCAATCACCTCTGCAACTAATATTTTGAAACATTCTGAGAGAACCATTTGGTGTAGAGAACCGATTTGTACAGTTTTATGAAGCTTGTCTCCGTAGTGATTCAAGCAAATAATTTTTAAGCATAATTCTGATAATAATTGATTGCTTCAATTCCACTCAAAAAAAGTGTTTTAGTCATGTCAGTGGCTGTAAAAACTGAAGGCTTGAAGTTGAGGATTTACAGTACAATAATATACAGTACACAATAGAATCTGCACCCATTCTTTTCTTAATGAACATGAGTACTACTGCAAAGATATTAACACATTTCGCTCAGTAGTGTGGGCAGAAAGCTTTTAAGGCTAATTATGGAACAAGACATTCATTTTCTGCATCTGTTCATTACATTTTCAAGCCGAAGCTGATCAACAGGTTCATCAGACCTGATTATCGCTAACAAACTTGAATTCATTTTGAACAACGTGTACCATATAATGCAGTGGCAAACTTCTCTCTCTTGTTCATGTGTACCAGAATTTCTGTTCGAGGAACCCTTCAGGGGGCGGGACTTGACCCCCGGTCTTGATGCACGACTCTAGGAAAGTCTTTAGCCTGGCAACAGGCCCCCCAGTCATGACAACCTCCTGAATCTTAGGCATGTAAACAGTTAGTAGATAATGCAGCAACTTTTGAAACTGTTTGTTGTAAGTGTGGTGCAGAGCATGCCCGGTGACCTCCAGAAGGTCAAAGATCAAGGTGGCAGTGATGTCAGGGTGAGGTCGCATGTTCATTATGTTGGTGAGCCAAGTCCAGGCATGTTGGATGCCGTACGGATGTGATGATTGACTCCTGGGTGAGCATGACACCATGATAGCTGCGTACAACCGCATTAGACCCGACATTCTCTTCAGGAACTTGTCCTGCTTCTCCACAGCACCATTTACAAACTTATATCCCTGAGCCCTAGAGAACAAAAAAAAAAACCCAATAACATTCACAAATTTGTAGCCCAGAGCTCTGGACAAATACAAACACTCACAATCACAAATTTGTAGTTCTGAGCCCTGGACAAAAATACAGACATATTAACAAAACATGTAGCCAGGGGCCTTGAACAAATTACAGACAAGCACATTTACAAATTTGTACTCCTCAGCCCTGAACAAAAAAACACTACAGACAATCACATTCACAACTATGTAGACCAGAGACCTGGACAAAATACAATCAAATCAACTGCTCATTGCACCAAGTCCCACAAACAGTGAGATTGAGGGAATCAACTTGCCTGTCCAAGGCCAGAATGACACCATTTTGAGGTTATTTTATTTGCTACTTTCAATTCTATATGTATGTATGTATGCTTGGGGTTTAACATTGTACTAACAATTTTCAGTTATATGACGACGTCATATCACCATGCCACCAATGTGCTGCTGCCAGACATGACACCCCACCCAGTTACATTATACGAACACCGGGCCAACTGGTCATGTTTCCTTGCTCTAACATGCGAGGAGGCAGCAGGTGCCATTTTTTAAATCTTTGTTGTGACCCACCTCGGGTTTGATCCAAAGGTCTCTCGACTTCAAGGCAGACGCTCTAACCATTAGGCCACTGAAGGCGTCATATTCAATTATAGGAGTCACAGAAGATGACAGGTAACAAATCACAGAGGGGCTAATTCTAAGTCTGTAGTTTTGATGATGCGTAGTTGTTTGCCTGAACTCTGCATAGTGTTTACATTTATATCTTAATTGCAAATTTAGCACTTTCACAACAAACTGAACACAACCCTGTTAAATTTTTCACTTTACGTGTGAAGGAACCCAAAGATTCTGGAGCAAACCACCGATCTATGTCAGGCATCCCACAATCCTCTCTACTTAAAAGCTGCAGCCAAACCACCGAGACCTGGACTCTGATTTTTGACCACAACACTTTTTATTCAAAAAATGAATGAATAATTATGGTTTAATGCCACATCGGCAATATTTCAGCCATTTCGTGGCGAGAACAAGGTGCAAACACGACGTGGTTCACTGTTAATTCCGGCATACATACTGTAAGTGTTGATCTGTAGTTTGACCCTCTAACTGGGGCACATAGTACGGGACCAGGTATGGACAGGCTGCGTGGAAATGAGCCAACAGAAGGTCTCCTAGGTCTGGATGCTCCGCCCACACTCCCACTGTTACCATGGCAATGGCGAATGCTGATTCATGTATTGAGGACACCTGCTCATCTGCTTTTTTCTGAAACATTACAAAATAATTCTGATCTAAGAAATGTAAATCATGACGAAAATTTTACAAAAATTTGAAATCCATGTATTTACAAATTAATTTCTCTTATTTATTTATTCGATTGGTCTTTAACGTGTACTCAAAAATAACTCCTTATACACCAGTGGCCAGCACTATGGTGAAAGGAAACCGGGCTGGTTGTGGTATAACCACAACCATCCGCAGGTTACTACCAGGCCTTCATCACAATAGGTCAGGTCATCACAACAAAAATGAAAATTTTCAACTGCGCTTGCAAATTACAACTAGATTGCCATTTGCCAATCTTGAAGCCACTATGGTGATAAACTCTCTTGGCAGCTGGCTGAGGAAGCGCTTCTACCATCTGGCCTGGTTTATTTATCCTCAAAAAACCCAAAAAAACAATGCAATATGCATGAAATGTCACACCCTGACTGTGATGTAAAAAGCAGATTTAATTACATGGCTGCATAATTGTTCCCCTGAATTTTGTGCTGAGGGTATCCATATTTCATTGTGATGAACAGCACTGTAAAAGAAAGTAACAAAAAACAGTTTTTCTGGAATGGTCAGGCAGCTTTAACTGCAAGCAAACCTGTCAGCAGATTCTCGGGTGAAAGAATCCTGTGTTTGTTAAGCATAGAGCACACGGATCAGATTACTGTGTCAAATGATCTGGAATACATGTTACCAACACATGAGCGACATTTGCTGTCCGTTTTAGGAAATTCCAGCGGCGAAAGACGGTAACATACTATGTTCAAGGTCATGTGACCTCAAAAAGTTATGTTGCAGCTCCCATTTTGTACTACCAAGTAGTCACATGACATTTCCATAGGTGCTGACCGGTTGATGTAGAAGACAACAATCTTAGTCCAGTACCAAAACCCTTATTACCTCCAATGTTCTGACAACATAGGGTCTTGTACTGACTACCTCCATGGCTTAATTTGCCGCTGTTTCATTGGCTGAGATATTTACTAGGCACTGATGCTACATTCAAAATTTAGGATGGCCAGGGAGAGCACAATCACTTGAAAATTTTCCTGTCAGAAGTATTACTGTGCCATGACATAACATGTTAGGTGTTTCTCAGAGAGGGAATCCCTTCTATCTTTGACACATGTTACATATAATATATAAGCCTACGTGAAAATGATTGGCCAGCAGATTCTGACAGAACTTAATCCTGTGTTTGTTAACTGAATAACTGAGCAGCTCTTACCACAAGCATCCTGGCCAGCAGATTCTTACAGAACAGAATCCTGTGTTTGTTAACTGAATGACTGAGCAGCTCTTACCACAAGCATCCTGGCCAGCAGATTCTTACAGAACAGTATCCTGTGTTTGTTAACTGAATGACTGAGCAGCTCTTACCACAAGCATCCTGGCCAGTAGATTCTTACAGAACAGTATCCTGTGTTTGTTAACTGAATGACTGAGCAGCTCTTACCACAAGCATTCTGGCCAGTAGATTCTTACAGAACTTAATCCTGTGTTTGTTAACTGAATAACTGAGCAGCTCTTACCACAAGCATTCTGGCCAGCAGATTCTTACAGAACTTAATCCTGTGTTTGTTAACTGAATGACTGAGCAGCTCTTACCACAAGCATTCTGGCCAGTAGATTCTTACAGAACTTAATCCTGTGTTTGTTAACTGAATGACTGAGCAGCTCTTACCACAAGCATTCTGGCCAGCAGATTCTTACAGAACTTAATCCTGTGTTTGTTAACTGAATGACTGAGCAGCTCTTACCACAAGCATTCTGGCCAGTAGATTCTTACAGAACTTAATCCTGTGTTTGTTAACTGAATGACTGAGCAGCTCTTACCACAAGCATTCTGGCCAGCAGATTCTTACAGAACAGTATCCTGTGTTTGTTAACTGAATGACTGAGCAGCTCTTACCACAAGCATTCTGGCCAGCAGATTCTTACAGAAGTTAATCCTGTGTTTGTTAGCTGAATGACTGAGCAGCTCTTACCACAAGCATCCTGGCCAGTAGATTCTTACAGAACAGAATCCTGTGTTTGTTAGCTGAATGACTGAGCAGCTCTTACCACAAGCATCCTGGCCAGCAGATTCTTACAGAACTTAATCCTGTGTTTGTTAACTGAATGACTGAGCAGCTCTTACCACAAGCATTCTGGCCAGCAAATTCTTACAGAAGTTAATTCTGTGTTTGTTAACTGAATGACTGAGCAGCTCTTACCACAAGCATCCTGGCCAGTAGATTCTTACAGAACAGTATCCTGTGTTTGTTAACTGAATGACTGAGCAGCTCTTACCACAAGCATCCTGGCCAGCAGATTCTTACAGAACAGTATCCTGTGTTTGTTAACTGAATGACTGAGCAGCTCTTACCACAAGCATCCTGGCCAGTAGATTCTTACAGAACAGAATCCTGTGTTTGTTAACTGAATGACTGAGCAGCTCTTACCACAAGCATTCTGGCCAGCAGATTCTTACAGAACTTAATCCTGTGTTTGTTAACTGAATGACTGAGCAGCTCTTACCACAAGCATCCTGGCCAGCAGATTCTTACAGAACTTAATCCTGTGTTTGTTAGCTGAATGACTGAGCAGCTCTTACCACAAGCATTCTGGCCAGCAGATTCTTACAGAACTTAATCCTGTGTTTGTTAGCTGAATGACTGAGCAGCTCTTACCACAAGCATTCTGGCAAGCAGATTCTGACAGAACTTAATCCTGTGTTTGTTAACTGAATGACTGAGCAGCTCTTACCACAAGCATTCTGGCCAGCAGATTCTTACAGAACTTAATCCTGTGTTTGTTAACTGAATGACTGAGCAGCTCTTACCACAAGCATTCTGGCCAGCAGATTCTTACAGAACTTAATCCTGTGTTTGTTAACTGAATGACTGAGCAGCTCTTACCACAAGCATTCTGGCAAGCAGATTCTGACAGAACTTAATCCTGTGTTTGTTAACTGAATGACTGAGCAGCTCTTACCACAAGCATTCTGGCCAGCAGATTCTTACAGAACTTAATCCTGTGTTTGTTAACTGAATGACTGAGCAGCTCTTACCACAACCATTCTGGCCAGCAGATTCTTACAGAACTTAATCCTGTGTTTGTTAACTGAATGACTGAGCAGCTCATACCACAAGCATCCTGGCCAGTAGATTCTTACAGAACAGAATCCTGTGTTTGTTAACTGAATAAATGAGCAGCTCTTACCACAAGCATTCTGGCCAGCAGATTCTTACAGAAGTTAATCCTGTGTTTGTTAGTTGAATGACTGAGCAGCTCTTACCACAAGCATTCTGGCCAGTAGATTCTTACAGAACTTAATCCTGTGTTTGTTAGCTGAATGACTGAGCAGCTCTTACCACAAGCATCCTGGCCAGTAGATTCTTACAGAACAGAATCCTGTGTTTGTTAACTGAATGACTGAGCAGCTCTTACCACAAGCATCCTGGCCAGTAGATTCTTACAGAACAGGATCCTGTGTTTGTTAGCTGAATAACTCAGCAGCTCTTACCACAAGCATCCTGGCCAGCAGATTCTTACAGAACAGTATCCTGTGTTTGTTAACTGAATAACTCAGCAGCTCTTACCACAAGCATCCTGGCCAGCAGATTCTTACAGAACAGTATCCTGTGTTTGTTAACTGAATAACTCAGCAGCTCTTACCACAAGCATCCTGGCCAGCAGATTCTTACAGAACTTAATCCTGTGTTTGTTAAGTGAATGACTGAGCAGCTCTTACCACAAGCATTCTGGCCAGCAGATTCTTACAGAACAGAATCCCAAGTGGATGATCTTTGGCTGAGATCCTTTTTGATCCCACCTCAACAGAATGACCACCGAGCAGCTTGACCAATCGCAACAGCTTGTCCCTAAGGTGTTCCCCGCTGACCGGCGAGATGGCGTTGACTGGTGTATTCACGGACTTCTGCAGGTCAAACTTGTATTGCTTCATCTAGAAAACAGACAAGCATAACAGAACAGATTCGTGGATTGCATTTATAACGTTGATTTGGTGACATCAAATTTTTCTTGTGCTTTACTCCAAAAATGGAGTAAAAAAAACCCTAAAATAATCCACATTCTTATTTTTTTCACCCCTTTTTTTTAATGATTTGCTTGCTTGTCAAAGATTTGTAATCACGTAAATATTTGTCTTCAACGGAAAAAATTGCAGGGACAGTTTAAATTTCCCACAAATTAGTTTTGTTTTTATGTTCATCCCTTTCTCCGACACAAGAAAAAGATTTTTTTTCTGCCCATAAAACAACTGCATTTAAGTTCACAAACTTTGCTGTTGCCAGTATAGGGTATTTCTTTAACAAATGAAGTATACATTTTTAATTAGCATACTAATTTTGAATACTGGTAGGTGAAACACTTCAGTTTGATTTGCCATATAATAAATGACATAAGAGTCCTAGTGTATTAGATAATATTAGATAATACTGGTACTAAGGCATATTTAGGTAAAATCTTTGCCGAATTCAGCAGCCGTTGTTCAATGTCAAAGGATAATGACAACAGATTAAGCTGATATTTAATATACTGCTACACACTTATTTTTAGGTTAATTACAAAACTGAAGACTGGGCATGAAGGTAAATCTGGAATCAAGGCTTAAAACAGCTTTGAACAATCTGGCCCTGATAACGCAGCATAAAAAACTCCTGTTTGCAATTTGCAAGGAGAGCTAAACAAGAGTGATACAGTCTAAATCATGAATATACATGAGCAGTTCTGTACAGTTGTTATACCTGAGGGTTTTTACTCAGCTCTTCTAACGACGTCTCCACCTGTTTCAGCTGTTTTTGGAGTCTGATGTAATTTTCAAAAGCTTTCTCAGGAGCTATCTGTGCTTCTTCAGCTGAAAACATAGGTGACATAATTGATTTATATATTTCAACACACAAGTGTTTTTTAATGCTGTAAATACATATAAATACTATTTTCACTAATACAACAGTCCAAGACGTTTGACGTTTGTTGTGGCAAAATTTTGTTCAGCCAAGAATGGTCTCAAAACAATGTCAGAGCACGCTCCATTTGAAAACCTGATACAGTTACCTGCCCTTGTCAAATGTGTACAAATCTGCACACGCTTAGAGTATCACCTCGGGCTCACACAGCCTAGAAAATAACTGATCAATATTGAGTTTGCGATAAATCAACAGTCGAAAAGGTAAGGATCATATTAAAAGTGTCTGCAAACTTCAGGCTGTATTTGATGGGTAATTTTTGTTTCAAACCGCTGAGAGAAATTGCCAAGGCAAGGGACAATTACGAAGAAAATATATTTACTCACATAGTGAAGGTCCCCTCTCTCTGGCTTGTGCGGGCTGAACAGCTGGCTCTGGGGTTATGGTGCTAGCCTAATAACACAGACCAACAAATGGTATTAGATACACAAATAAAACACTGACATGTTAATCAAGGCATACCGCTAGCTCTCCACTCACACATTACACATACTTATTAAATTAAGGGCTCCACTGGGACATACCACTAACTCACTATGACAAAGCATCAGATACCTATCTAAGGGTTCTCAATCATGCCCATAATACAAGATGGTCTGAAGGCATTCCTCTGGCATTCTTCTACTGAGGGGGTTGAGTCAAAAGTGAGTGCTGTGGCCTACAGACAGGAATTGGAGCATCCTTTCACTTAGAAATAGTTCACTTCGATTCCACAGGCATGCCTGAAGTAAACCACATGCAAGCCTGAAGCAAACCACAGGCATGCCTGAAGCAAGACACAGGCATGCCCGAAGCAAACCACAGACGAGGCTGCAGCAAACCACAGGCATGTCTGAAGCAAACCACATGCATGCCTGCAGCAAACCACAGACAAGCCCGAAGCAAACTACAGGCAAGCCTGAAGCAAATGACGTGCAAGTCTGAAGCAAACCACAAGCAAGTCTAAAGCAAATGACATGCATGCCTGAAGCAAACCACAAGCAAGTCTAAAGCAAATGACATGCATGCCTGAAGCAAACCATTGATATGTCTGAAACAAACCACAGGCATGCCTGCAGCAAACCACAGACAAGCAAGAAAAAAGCTACAGGCAAGCCTGAAGCAAACGACATGCAAGCCTGAAGCAAATGACATACAAGCCTGCAGCAAATCACAGGCAAGTCTGATGCAAACTACAGGCAAGCCTGAAGCAAACGACATGCAAGCCTGAAGCAAATGACATGCAAGCCTGAAGCAAACCACAAGCAAGTCTGAAGTAAACCACATGCATGCCTGCAGCAAACCACAGACATATCTGAAGCAAACCACAGGCATGCCTGCAGCAAACCACAGACAAGCCCAAAGCAAACTACAGGCAAGCCTGAACGCAAACGACATGCAAGCCTGAAGCAAACCACAAGCAAGTCTGAAGCAAACCACAGGCATACCTAAAGCACACCATAGACCCAAAGGACCAGAAGCAAACTACAGGCACGCCTGAAGCAAACGACATGCAAGCCTGAAGCAAACGACATGCAAGCCTGAAGCAAATGACATGCAAACCTTTAGCACACCACACTTTTTGTGAAGCCCTGAAATCGGCCAATCCAAGAAATGTAGTTTTGTCTCCAAAATCAAATTAAAAACATGCATAAATTGCACTGAAAGTTTCTCTTTCATACATGGAAAGGATGAGGAATTAGGGTAGTATAGTTTTAGGTGGGTTGTTAGCCTTTGTCCTTTGTTACAGCTTAAGATCCACATCTTCTTATCTTCTTATGCAAAAAAGAAAACTTCAGCATATTTTGAAAGTACAAGTTTGAGTTACATATGTCTATGCTCATTATACAGAACGACAGTCTTAGACTCACTGTTGTTGTTGTAGCAGGTGCTTGTTCCTGTTGCTGAACTTGAGCAGCTTGTTTTTCTTTCTCCTGTTTTTCCATTTCTCCTTTCTTGTTAGCTTGCTCTACAAAAAGCAAAAAACTTTCAAAAAACCTGATAAAAAAAAAAAATCATCACAGCGACTGTGAACAATAATGAAGGAGTTTCAGTTTACCTTTTCTCACCGTACAGACAGCCGACACTCACATCGGTGAGCAAAACTCATCAAGCTTTTTGCTTTACCCACTGGTTAACATATGTACATTTCTCCTTTATAGGTCTACTGGGTTAATTCCCTGGGGCACGAATATCTACAAGCTGCCAACGAAAAGTCGCCACATATCAGCTATCCTTTGAAGAATGTTTTATACCTAGACAGTGACATCCCTGAATAAATTCCCAATCACACTTGCCAGCAAGTTTATCCTCTTGTATGTTGATAAGGTGGACTAGTAGTGACACTCACCCGCTAAAGGGTACTCACCCATTGATGGGCAGAGGTACTCACTCACTAATGGGGACAGGTACTTGCCCACTTGTGGGGACAAGTGCTCGCTCACTAATGGGAGCAAGCACCCGCCAACTAAGAGAGACAGGTACTCACCCACAAATGGGGACAGCTACTCGCTTATTAATGGAAACAGGTACTCGCCCACTGATGGGCACAGGTAGTCACCCACTGGTGGGCACAGGTAGTCATCCACTGAAGGGCACAGGTACTTCATCACAAACGGGCACTGGTACTCATCCAGTGTTGGGGACAGGTACTTATCCATTAGTGGGGTCAGGTACTCACCCACAAATGGGTACAGATACTTACCCACAAACGGGCAGAGGTACTCACCCAAAACTGGGAACAGGTACTCATCCATTAGTGGGCCCAGGTACTCACCCATTGATGGGCAGAGATACTTACCCACAAACGGGCAGAGGTACTCACCCAAAACTGGGAACAGGTACTCATCCATTAGTGGGCCCAGGTACTCACCCACTGATGGGCACAGATACTTACCCACAAACGGGCAGAGGTACTCACCCAAAACTGAGAACAGGTACTCATCCATTAGTGGGCTCAGGTACTCACCCATTGATGGGCACAGATACTTACCCACAAACGGGCACAGGTACTCACCCAAAACTGAGAACAGGTGCTCATCCATTAGTGGGCTCAGGTACTCACCCATTGATGGGCACAGATACTCATAGACTAATGGGGACAGGTACTTACCCACAAACGGGCAGAGGTACTCACCCAAAACTGAGAACAGGTACTCATCCATTAGTGGGCTCAGGTACTCACCCATTGATGGGCACAGATACTCATAGACTAATGGGGACAGGTACTCGCCCACAAATAGGGACAGGCACTCACTGACTAATAAGGACAAGAACTCGCTTAATAATGGAAACAGGTACTCGCCCACTGGTGGGCACAGGTAGTCACCCACTGGTGGGCACAGGTAGTCACCCACTGGTGGGCACAGGTAGTCATCCACTGAAGGGCACAGGTAGCCACCCACTGGTGGGCACAGGTAGTCATCCATTGGTGGGCACAGGTACTCACCCACTGGTGGGCACAGGTAGTCATCCACTGATGGGCACAGTTAGTCACCCACTACTGGGGACAGATACTCACCCACTACTGGGGACAGATACTCACCCACTAATGAGGACATGCTCACCCATTAACAGGGACAGGTGCTCATTCACTAATAGGGACCGGCACTCACCCAATAACAGCAACAGGTGCTCAATCACTAACAGGGACTGGTACTTATTAACCAAAGGGCCAAGATACTCACTTACCAATGGGTACAAGTACATGTACTCGCTCACTAATGGGAACAGGTACTTGCCCTTTAACAGGGACAAGACCTCACTCACAAATAGGGACAAGCGCTCACCCACTAACAGGGGCAGGTAGTCACCCACTAACAGTGACAAATACTCACCCACTAATGGGACAGGTACTCACCCACTAATGGGACAGGTACTCACCCACTAATGGAACAGGTACTCACTCACTAATGGGACAGGTACTCACCCACTAATGGAGTGAGTGAGTGAGTGCTTGGAGTTTAACGTCGTACTCAACAATTTTTCAGTCACATGACGACGAAGGAATCCGTAGGGTGCACACCCACTAATGGAACAAGTACTCACTCGCTAATGGGACAGGTACTCACTCACTAATGAGACAGGTACTCACCCACTAACGGGCACATGTACTCACCCACTAATGGGGACAGGTATTCAAGTGCATTCTGCGCCTGCTGTAACACAAGGTGTAACTTCTGGATGTGCTCCACGGACGCCTGCTGAGCCTGCGCCTGCTGTACGATACTCTCCGCCTTGTGTTTCAGCTGACTCAGGAGATCCTGAAACTTCTTGGCAGGTTCAGGCAGGTACTCTTTGTACTGACACATCTTGTATGCCATTGAGAGCTCCTCCTGGGTCTTTGTCAACTGGCCATAGATCTTCATTAAGGTTTGGAAACGTTTCTGGGTCTCCAACTGTCTGTAAATTTTACAAAAACATAAGACATAAAGTGTAAAGTCAAAAGAAATATCTCGTGTTGGTTTGGGGAAGAGCGAAGTCTCAAAGAAGATGATGGTACAGGGAATAACAAAATTGGATGCTTTGTAGAAATGCCTCCTGCCACGAACAGTTCATGTTTTCCTCAGTTTTAATCATAATGATTTTAAACCATGGACTTCGCAACAAGTTGACTGTTTTATTGTCGCTATTTTGTAAAAAAATGGAAATAAAATGGGGAAAAAAATGGGAGAAAACTCTGGTGATAAAGCGTGACTACCCAGTATCTTTATACATGTGGACTGTCATGTCAAATATTCATTTTTAAACTGCAGGGTTGAAGCAGAATATAACATACTGTAAATAAATACTTGCAAACTAGGCCTACCAGCATATGAAGATGTCAAACTGTGATTAAAACTACACCTACACATATGTAGATATAAGCCACTTACAATGACGAGACTTGAAATTTGCATATGTGTTCCCATCAATCACATGATTTTTGCTGGAGAAGGGCAAAACAATAATCTTATCTGTCGCTGGCGACATGTAAATCCCGTCTGGGCAAAACTGTACGCAGGAAATCATAAAACATGCATTTTATTTTGATATAAAGCCAGTGACAGTGTTGTATGAACTCCCAGTAAAGTGTGATAACAATTAACTCAAACTCATGTCTCCTAATATGCCGGACTCACACACAGTGCTACCGACCAGGGGTAAAAGTTTTCGGAAACCTTACATGCCGTCAGTTTTCTGTGGTTAATGTGAGGTTCTCGACATAAAAACATGGGAAAAGGAACCCTTCTGCAATAGGAAGACAGTTCCGACTCAAAAGAAACAAAATGTTCGTGTATACTGACATACTAAATTGGAATTACATGGACATGGGAAGCTGATATTTCTCAATTAAATTAATTTTTAGCTGAAATACATTTGTACACATATTCGTTGCATAATGAGGGCTGTCAGGAGAACCTGATCAATCGGTTTGTCTGTAGTGTACATTGTGCATGTACATGTGGGACAGTGTTTGGAATTTAAAGGTTTGTAAAAGATATCAACTATCTTGATACTTTCTTCGACTTCATTCATGGGTATATTTAGAGATGCACATTTCGGACAACTAGTTAGGAAACCTGCACACATCACTGTCAGTGACTAGACCCCATAAGGCGACCAGATTACCCACCAGAACTGCAGAGAGCCATGGATAACGAAACAGGTGGGGGCTAATCACTCTCTTCTGTCGTCTTGCCGCCAACTCAGATCGTGGGAAAGTAAACAGTAAATCCCGTGAGAAACTCATTTACAGTAGTATAGAATGTATGACATTAAATACAAACTCTTTCAAGATAGGACTTACTGCTGCTTGGCCTCTTCTTCCAACTGAACTTTCTTTCCCTCAACAGTTTTCACGACTCCATCAATGAACTGATGAAGCATAAAAAAAAAAAATAAATAAAAAAAAATTGGCAAATTTTTATAAACCGCTCACAACATTTGCTAAAATTTGCAAACCCACTTCATTCTCAAAATGTAAAGCGGGACGTAACATTATATCTCTCACACAATTTCAGGCATTACCTTGGCAAAATGAAACTCTGCATAACCAACTTCCTTTGTCTCCACTATAACATAATGCTCTATCACACTAAGTTTCTCCAGTAAAATTGAAATCAGAATAATTTCACGAACATTTCACGCTAAAAGACAACGGTCAAAGCTCTCACCTTTTTTCGACTCAAATGGTGGTCTTTCAGCCTTTGTAAATTTCTTGAAATTTCTTGCTTTCTAAAATATACATTTACAACAATAATTTAAAACTTGTAAACTAAACAATACTGTCAATGACAGCCATGTCATAAACAGACTCAAAACTACTGTCAATATTTAGCCTTTTCAACCACACAAGCAATTTTTTCAAACAATTATGAAAATGTCACTAACAATGATTTGTTTGTGTCATTAAAGATGGAAGCCTCATAAAGCTGTGCAAATTATTTCTCTACAGCCCTCAGTTCTCTCAGAATACTCGAAACTATTGGTTGCAGATGTGGAGTATTTATTTATTTCATTTGTGTTTTACGCCGTACTCAAGAACATTTCACTTATATGATGGCGGCCAGCATTATGGTGGGAGGAAACGGGCAGTGCCCGGAGGAAACCCACGACCATCTGCAGGTTGCTGGCAGACCTTCCCACATACGGCCGGAGAGGCAGCCAGCATGAGTTGGACGAACTCACAGCGACCCCACTGGTGAAAGCCTCCAAGTCACTACGCTGCGCTAGTGGGCTAACCAATTGAGCCACGGAGGCCCCCAGAGGTGGTTGAAAAGGTTGAAAAATCAGGGCACTTTATTGATATCGAAATCACCTTTTAAGAAGCAGGTTCACCCTAGGAAAGAATATATTAAAGATGGACAAAACATTTAAAATTACATAAAGTTCAAGATTTTTCGATTTTTCTTTAAAGAGAAAAAGAAATTTGAAAACAATTTTTTGTATGGCGGGGATGTGGGACTCACTATACAAAGATATTTCCAAATACCTGTTTACCCTGAAAGAAAAAAATCTAAAAAATATTAAACACCATTTCTTTCCAATAAGCTTTCATACTTCTCCTTTAACTAAAATTAACATCACTGTAAAGAATCAACTCCTTGGTAGTTTGTGCACAAAACTCAAAAATCCACGCCATCTAAAACACTGTTTCCAGAGCAGATCGACATTTATCAACATTTGTCATGTGCAATACACATACAGTTCTCAGCAGGTTCTGCTCGGATATTCAAATATATGATATTTCACTGAAAACGGCAAAATGTACAGGTCCTTTTTGTCTTCCTTAATAATGGGTAAAGAGGAATTTAAGAAATAATCTATTCTTCCATGTAATGTGTAAGAAGTTTAGTTTCACTTGATAACCTGGAAAATGCTCTGATCACTAAGAAAATGTACATTTGAGAAAATATCATCTGTTCCTAATGACTTGTCTATTAGTATTTCTGGTGTACAGACGTGATCAGACAAAAACAAGCGTGTGACAGATTATGTTTAGGGTAGATAGTGGAAGTGAAACTGAAGTCAAAGTGAAACTGACTGTCAATGTAAAAATGAAACTAAAGTCAAAGTGAAAATTAAACTGAATGTCAAAGTGAAAATTAAACTAAATGTCAAAGTGAAAGTTGAGTTTACTGTTCTTTGATCTTATCCGCTGTGCTCCTCTGGATGTTTTCCCATTTCTTCAGCTCATCCACCTCTAGCTTGAGGAGTTCCTCCTGCTGGTCTGACAAGAGACGACGAGACGCTTCTTCAAACAGCCGCCTCCTCTGCTCTGTGGCTTCCTGTAACACACACGTCATACCACTATCATTATTTATTTATTTCACTGGAGTTTTACGCCATAATCACAAATATTTTGACCACATGACCATGACCAGCTTTGCAGTGAGAGGAAACTGGGTAGAGCGCAGCTGAAATCAACAACCACCAGCAGCTTGGTGGCAGACCTCCCCACATGACTGGAGAGGAAGCGAGTATGAGTTCACTAGTTTTAATGGTGGTGGAAACAGGAATACCCCGAACAAACCATTTAAAATGAATAACTTTCCCTCATGTGACATTCAGATATGCATATGATACGAACATTAGACTGTGCAAACAATCTTCAACCTTTTCGTATGTTTGCAAGATGATTATTTAAGCATATTCTGAGGGCAGTATTTTGTGTAGACTAATGAAATTATACTTTTTATAGTCCTGAAATTGGCCAATCCAACCAGTGTAAGTTTTGTATTAAAGCAAATTAAAAATGTGCATAAATGGGACTGAAAGTTGCTCCGGCGGGCAGCCTGTTGGGTGGAGGAAACTTGGCAGTACTGACAAAACAGCACAGCTCTTCACAATAAAATCAGCTGAGATATTCAGTAAGAAGCTTTAGAAGAAAAGACGGTCATACAACAAACCTGAGCCTTCTGTTCCCAGAGGCTTTCATACTGTTTAATGGCCAGTTCTGTGCTTCCATAGTTTGGAGATAGGGACAGATTTAAGCTGTCGTTGTCTTTCTCCTGGTTGAGTATCACTATCCTTCTATCTGCTGAGCTGAAAAGAGAGACAGGGGAATGTTCCAAATGGAGCCAGAGAAAGTCAGATTAATTCCTCTGCCTGGACTGCTTTATGTTTTCCACCCAATATGTATACAAAAAGTTGTTTTATGGAACGTGTGCTTACTTTGTCCTTGCAAAAATACTGTCAACCCTTTCAACCTCTAAAGCACTATTTTCAGTGGACTTAATCTATACAATTATTCTGAAAATGACACTAAAATGGTTTGTTTGTGGCACTAAATATGTAAGCTTTATTTATTTATTTAGTTGGTGTTTTATGCTGTACTCAAGAATATTTCACTTATACAACTGCATTATGGTGGGAGGAAACTGGGCAGAGACCGGGGGAAACTCACGACCATCCGCAGGTTGCTAGAAGACCTTCCCACTTACGGCTGGAGAGGAAGACAGCATGAGCTGGACCAACTAAGCCACGGAGATCCCAATGTAAGCTTTAAAAAACTGTGCAATTTTTTTCTCCCATAGTTCTCTAAGAACGTTTCAAAATGTTGCAGTGGGGCTTAAAAAGGTTGAAGAATCAGGGTATGTTAGTTACATCTTAGAATACAGTAGTTTCGTTTCCATGATTTAGTTGAGGCAGGTAAATTACAAAATTGTTCAAAAAAATAGAATGAATGGGTCAAGGATTATATGGTTCAATGCCAATAATTTGCATAAAAATATGCAAAATTTCAGCTATATTCATAACTATGGTAGTTATGATATAATGGTTAAAGCAGGGAACAGTGAATGGCTTTAGATATGATGATAAGAGCATTCAACATGATCAAAACAAAACAAAAATTAGACCGACATGTCCAAAACCCGTTAAAAGTTAAAAACAAATAGATCCCAACATTTAATTTAATTGAGTGAAAACACATAACTCAATTAAACATTGTCTAACTTCCGAGAGAATTTTCCAATTTCAAACAGGGCTCATCCTGGTTTCCTATCACCATACTGCTGGAAGCTGTCATATAAGTGAAATGCAAAACACCAATAATATAAATAAATAAATTTCCAATAACACGTGATTACCTGCTATTTGAAAGGGTTAGACTATTTTCTGCTGTTGACCGCACATTTCCTGTGGCAACCTTTGGCGTTGAGGTCTTCATATGAATGATACCATCCTGCATGCTGTAACCAGGATCATTCTGATCAGATCGCTTTCTTGCTCTGGCAATCTCTCCTCTAATCGTCGGACTTGGGGACTTCATAAACCTTTTGGGGAGCTGAGGAGGGCTTGTCCATTTATCCAGTAATTCCTGTGTAGTCAAGGCCATATTCAACCAAACATTAACTCACTTGTTTAAATGGCACCTACAGAACTTAAAGGGCGGACACAGGAATTCATAGAAGTCCAAATATTATAAACCGAAAATCAAGGGCTTTTTTCTGATTACACTGACTTTAATAAATATTTACAGACCTATATGAATTCCATATTGAGATAAAATATATTTATGTTGCATTGTTGTATTGTTGTATGTTGTATTGTGTCACTATCTTTATATTTCTGATAACATCCATTTTACATTTATTTATTTATTGATTTGACTGGTGTTTTACGCTGTACTCAAGAATATTTCACTTATGCGACGGCGGCCAGCATTATGGTGGGAGGAAACCGAGCAGAGCCCGGGGGAAACCCACGACCATCCGCAGCTTGCTGGTAGACCTTCCCACGTATGGCCAGAGAGGAAGCCAGCATGAGCTGGACTTGAACTCACAGCAATACACTGTGCCAGCGCACTAACCAACTGAGCCACAGAGGCCCCCCATCCATTTTACAGCTTGAAATGTAGTAAATGTACATGTAAATACAAATAATACAGCAAACTTATGTTGAAAAAATAAGAATATAATTCTCTGATAGTGCAAATCCAATCACATTCCATACCTCAAATAACAACCATAAACAAAATATCAGCCTTGTTTGTGCCCAGGTTACTGTTTAAAACCAGAAATAAGTCCCCAAAGTACAGTAGTTACTGTATAAAGCAATATTAATACTGTTATTTAACACTGCAGTTTTCTTTTAAATATACTTTTTCTGCTTTATTTTCCATGAGAAAATGACATTTTGTTTAGTTTAACATTCTCAGTTCTGTATTTACTTTTTGCCCAATTTGAGAAGCAGTCACATTACATTAGGCTTCCTTCACACAGGCTTTGTTTATTTGACAAACAAAATATTGGTAGTAGAAATGCGTAAGATCTTTGCTTCTCAAAAATGGCAACTCAAAACGTCATTCAAGGGAGATAATCTCTGGACTTTCAACCACAGACAGAGGCTGGCACAGCTCATGACCTGAAGGTCAGTTTAGAGGCATTCTGGCCGGGGACAATGAAATTGTTTTTTTCCATAAAGAGATGTTGTTGCCTTATTACCAAGACATATTTGACGTTGTTTCTCTCTATAACTCACAAATGTGTTTTTCATATGAGAGTTACCCCACTCTACAACTTACCTTGCCTATGTGTAGGCCTACTGTCAAATGGTCTGAGAATGCTCTGAGGTTAGGTTTGGCAAAAAAATTTGTGCCGCCAAAGATGGCTCCCCAACAATGTCAAAACGCGGTCCATTTAGAAACCTGATGCAGTTGCCAAGGCAGTTTGTCCTGGCATTTGAAACAAATTATCCATTAAATTTGTATCCATGGCCTCAAGCTTGCAGACACCTATGTTCCTTACCTTTTTGTCTGTCGATTTAACACAAGCACAATGTTGACTGGTTACATCCTGAGATTCCTTGGTGATGCTCAAAGAGAACGGTCATACTAACCGCCTCTACATATCTGACACAGGCAGGTGACTGCATCAGGTTTACAAATGGAGCGTGCTCTGACATTGGTTTTGGCCATCCTGGGCTATACAAAATTTGCTAAATCTAACATCTAAGTAATATGGGATGAACTGTCAAATGTCATCACTGATGGCACTTACTGATGACAGGACAATATCATGTAATGCTGTGTACTGTAATTATGGATGCAAAGACTACAAAAATATATATTTCACAGCAATATGCAACTTGGTCTAGAATTATTATGTATCATTTTGTCTTAGTCCCAGCTGTGGGGTAAGAGCCAAAGTTGACACAACTTTTGGACTGCAGCCATTGTTTAGAAAAGACTTATCAGGCATGGAGTGAATCGGTGTGTGGTTTACCATTGGTTCCCCCTGTGGCTATGATACTCCGCCAGCCTAATATAAAGAGAGGAGTTGAGGTACCCACCTGGAACTAATTTGTCTTAGACACCTATTCAGATTTCTCACCAAAACATATTCGACTGGTCCATTATGTAATTGTTGAAACATTGAATCTTTAGCTCAAGTAAGAAAGGTTATAGCAGGTAAACTAATGGAAAAACAGATCCAAAGGATTAATGTAATTAAAGAAAACAAAATAAAAAGTGGCAGGTGGATTGAACAGTGTCCAATTTCCGAACGTTGCCAGGTGCGAGAAAATACCGTTAAGGCTTTCCCATTTTCTGGCCACTTCCGGGCGTAAGTTAATTGGCCTTTGCTTGATTGACGCAGTTTATCCCCGATACCCATTACTGGGCTTTGGCCATTCATCGTAGTCCAGACTCCTAATCCACAAAGAGAAGATCGTTCTCGCTTTCAAACTGTGGGCGCTGCCATTTTCTAACTCAGAGTAGTTGTTACAAAAACTATGATCAGATCGTTGAAATTTTTATATTTGAAATACCGAAAGATCCGTTTACTCTAAGATACGTTAAACCAACAGTCGAAGAAAATTAACCCTTTTCATTCCTGTTTTTCTCCTTCTCTTTCTTTTTTGGATTTAAACATTTCTAATCACAAAGAATATGATGTTAATTTCAACATTCCCACGGCCAAAATTTTAAATTGTCCTCCCTAGCTGCATGTTATAGATTTACATATCTGAATGTGGATCACTCAGTCTCAGTGTTTCCTTGATATTTTCTTAATTTTAAGAAACATTTACGGTAATGTTATGTTATAAATATTGAAAAAGGTCCCGTAATACATGTTTGTTATTACCAAATTCCTCACATGATTAAATACACAATTGTTATTTTTTAAGTTTTCCAAAATATGAATGTACCCATTTTCAGTTTGATATAGATTCTGACCTAGGAACATGGTGGATTTCATTATATGATGTGTACTGTTGACACTAGACACTAGCGTATACCTACAGGTCCTGCCAAACTAATTCATACAAAGCGCCACATGCATCCCTTCTTAGCACTATGTTCAACTTCAGCCGAATTCCTTAAGTTGCCGGTAGGCCTATACTTCTGGCAGCTTTTATACGACTTTAGGTCCAGTGCTAATTGCATGGCACATTGAAACAATATAGGCCTACAGGGTGTGCTTTTTGAGGAAAATAAAGAAAGATATGTCAAAAATAAATAAATAAATAAATAAATAAAAAACGGAATTGTTTTCATTTTTAGGCTTGTTTTATATTTCTGTATTTTGTATATACTGGGCACGCAGGACTGACTTACCGCCCACATTTTCGCGCTCTCACCACACCACATCCTTCCACCCTCCCCCCCCCCCCCCCCTACACAATAGTTGTTTTGTTGTGTTGTTTTGGCGGCTATCAAGTACCGCAGCGGGCTACTTGATTAAGATCTGGACTAACCATGCAGCGGGCCCTTCGGAAAACTGTGGTTTAAAGCCATTTTACGCCCAAGGAAGAAAACTACGACGCGTTTTTGGTACTTTTATGTGACAGGCCGCGTCATATACTCCTCACGAAGAGATACAAACCGGCGTTTCATGGATCCTTTAACTTATGTTTTGATATGATTTGACAAGATATTTGTGAAATACGTTGAATGAATGTATAGATGTTGCATAGAGATGTTGACAATAAATAGGGACCTTCAGTGATTTTCAGCACAAATTAATAAAATGAAAAATTTATGACATAATTACAATGAACTCCAACACAATACATGTATATCACCTATATACTCTCAACAAAGTATTAAGTCCATCTTACAATTCATATATTTGAATAAGTTTGATTCTATTCAAGGAAAGTTTAATTAAAAAAGGTATCAATTGTGGATTCAGATTTTAGTGGTATATCTCAAGACACGGTGGATTAATTTTATTGTGTCTTCCCCTTTGATGTTTTATGTGAGAAATCGGCTCACCTAACGACATAGCACGATTGATAACAAACATTGGGCTTGCGCTGAAGTCACGTCTATAGTTCACCATCTTAAAGAGTTGTTGCACATGACCCCCATGCTACTGTATACACGTCTGATAAATTTACACCACAAATGGGAACACTAGATTTTAAAAAAAAATGCGAAAAAGGTTATACAATGACAAAATTTTCTTAGCAGCATATTAGCTGCAACGGGGGCCTCCGTGGCTCAGGTGGTTAGCGCGCTAACGCAGCGTAATGACCCGGGTTAACGTTCCTCTCACCAATGCAGTCGCTGTGAGTTCAAGTCCAGCTCATGCTGGCTTCCTCTCAGGCCGTACGTGGGAAGGTCTTCCAGCAACCTGCGGATGAGCGTGGGGTTCCCCCGGAATAATGCTGGCCGCCGTCGTATAAGTGAAATATTCTTGAGCACGGCGTAAAACACCAATCAAATAAATAAAATCAAATATTGCTCTAACATACAATTTAATTAATTTTTTAGGGCTTCAATATCACAATTATCACAACGATCGGAGGCAAAGATCTGACCGAGATACGAGTACGACTCTACAACGAAAAGTTTATAACCATTAGGTGACAATTTAGGTATTTCGTGTACGGCATAGTTACGAGGTTTGAACAGCATACAAAATGTTTCATTCGTATGGAACAGTGCGTTTAATGAAGTACTGAAACATGCGTTTAATTATATGGATGGAAACCGGAACACCGGGAAGAACCACCGCCATTTAGCAAGTAACTGACGTAGTGATAGGATAATAATATAAGGTCATTCATATGTCGTTAATTTGGGCGACCATTCGTGAAACAAATGTCTGTGAAATACACAACATGAAAGAATGTGCATTCTGAACTTCTGAGTCCGTTTTCGAAGTTTTGTCAGGTCTTAAAAATAATGTGAAGACCATCGTTGTACTCTCCGATCTAGAATTCTGTCAAATGAAATAAGTTGCTTTTATCAACATATTGAGGTGTGAAATAAATTTGAAGCCTACGACAAATTACATATTTCATTATAAATGAAACAGTAATCCGATGTAAGGCTGTCGATAGACGCAGTTCACCTAATAAAACAAGTGTAAAAACATGACGAAATCTCTCCCGGAGAATACTGAACATAAGCAGTCACGTGGGAATCGAGGCTATTTGACCAAATATAGAAAGGCTGTCCAGCCTTCTTGCACTACACGTGTTTTCGCCTTTGAAACGATTATTTCGTGCAATGGCAGGGATAACGGACATAGACAAAGACCAGAAAGGGGAAGAGGATGCACACGGTGGGACAGAAAGTGATTCTGCGGAGAATAGCGTGGAGCAATGTGCAGTAAATGGACACGGTAAGTTCCGATATTGCTGACTTACGATCGGGACGATGAGGGCATTGAGGGGTAGGCGTGTCAATGTGGGGCAGGTCGTTCAAACGTCATTGAATAATTTGATCAGTAAATGAGTGTTAATTAGCCCTGATTGATTTGGGATAGATATATGAACACGAATAAGCCGTGTTTCAGTCACCAGGCGATTCTATTAAGCTTGCAACTTCAGTTAATGGGTAACTGATTGTTTGCGACCGCGTGCGGAATTCCGTCGTCGGTCGATCATCGTCTACGGTATAAAATTCATCAAAGAAAAGGGCTGGCGATTAAGAATAGTTTCCGAACTGACAACTGTCTTTGTACTTTTGACTGACTTCTTAAAGTCCTCACAAATCGATGCACATGGGCAGTAGTTATGTAAAAATGCCAAAGGTCACCTCCTTGTTCAGTGAAGTAAGGCAAGTAATGTACAAGCCGAGTCCAGTCTTGTTTAGCGTTGTTTCAAGGACGAAGGGTCATTGGATTAACGTGGTTGGCCTCCAGCAGTGATTCTTGGACTTGTTATATATATGTAGATCGCTAGTTTCTACTAGCTGCTATATTGTTAAGTGACTAGTTTCATAACTAATCTAAGAGAGGTGAGGAACTATTGACTTGGTAAAGGTTAGATCGACCGCTAGCACAAGCAGCCAAGGTGTAGCAGTAAGGAGGTACACTCGGGCTTAAGTCTGGCCCTTTTAAAGTGACGAACTAGAACACTGTATCACCTGTTTAAGAAAGGTATAAAAATATCGAGGTCAGCTTCCCTTCACTTTTACAGTGTAAACCCACTTTTGTCAAAGACTGCAAGGTAATACACAGTTGTCTGATGCAATTCTGGGGTTAGATTTATGAAGAGAGTTACAGCTGGGTAAAAACAGTGTGTATTTGATGTAATGCAGAGTTGGCATTGCATGAGCTAGGCTTTGCGTATGTACTACAGATTGTCAGCATGGAGTAGCCTACAGTTATAATGATGGCTGGCCTGCGTAAACATGGGTTTTTTAGTTTACAACGGGTATCTCTGGCTGTGCTGTACCACAACACCTGGTTAATATATTTAGTTTGCTGTTACTGAAAGATACGGACAAAGTGAGAGGGGGCTGTGGTATGTAACAGCTGTCCAATGCTATTTTTGACTACTCATTAAATGTTTGTTTTATTGTACAGTACTTGCTTAAAATAAAATATAAAGTCACTGAATGAAATGCACAGTTTAGTGTAGGTGTAGGCATATGAGCCAGGTGTACACATTTGTGTATTTTTATACTCTATTGTGAACAGCACTGATTGGTTCATATGTTGTTGTGGCATTATTGGAAAGCACAGATAACCAAGTGCAACGTACAGCATGTTGTGTGAGGACATTTGGAGGAAAGTAGAAATTAAGACTTTAGAGTAAATTTGTTCATCGATGCTTTAAATATCTACTTAATGAATAAATAATGTCAGGTTTAATAAGGTTAAAATAAAAATAAAAATAAAAATTTTCCATCCTTATTATGCAAAAATTAATTGAGTCACATCCCCATTTGATACATTCATTAACGTATATGTGACATTATAATACCAGGGTTTCGAGCATGGGATTGTCAAAAATGTTGGGCAATTGTTGACAGTAATTTAGTTATCTGTGGATCACACCAGGATTTGAACACAGCCGAAGTCACAGCGCTCTATACCAACTGAGGTAAAGAGCAATTCCGTTGGTAACTACTGTTAGTGCAATCATTCAAAAGCTTCTCCCTGTTACTCATGGTGTATATATGTATTTATAAGATGTATGTGAACAGGCCATGAAATTTGGGTGTTTGATGTAACCAAAAAATTGGTTACGGGTGTTAAGCCTTGAATAACTGATCGTTCTGTTTCACCACGACGAGAAAACAGACCATTCGTTCACGCAAATTGGTTACATGAACTTGTGGCTAAAAAAGTCATCTACAGTACTTCCTTGCAGATTTTTTCCTTTTATTAAATGTAACCTCAGCAAAGCCTATAATAAATTTGTGTATGAAGTTGGTTGTATTGCAGTACAGTCCACAATCATACATGTCCAGCAAATCCTCAGATAGCACAATGGCTACATGGTTGGGGGTGGGGGTGGGGGGGCACATTATGAACAGTCATCAGCATACATCAGAGTGGATCAGGAAGCTCCTGTAAAACATGTCATACATGCTGATTCCAAGGCCAGACCAGCATGTGTTACATTTCTGAGTATTTTTATTTTCTTTTGATAATTAATAATAGGTACTTGTATAATTAGCTGCTTTTAGTCTGTGTAATATCCAACTGGCTCATTGAGCCCTCACCATCACTGTCCTATAAAATGATTTCGTCCACTGACACGAATGAATGTCAACGTTGACCATCTCATGTAAAGTTATAAACTACTGAAAGTTTAAAATTCAGTTCAATCTGAATGTCACCTTTCTCCCCTACCGCTAGCTCACTAAGAGCACAATACATGACCATCGAATGCCACCGGCTAGCACGTGTTGTGTACATGTATATACCAGGAAACATGTAGTGCACGTGCTCCTGGTGGAGAAATGTGGCTGAAAGTCGAATAGTACTTTCTTAGCCAAAAGTCTTAATATTTTGTTTTAATACGGAAGCATTCTCAGGAGTTACCTATGCGCCATTGCAAAGTTAATAGGTGGTTTGTAGACTGGACTTGACCCCACTAATGACAGGAGAGAGCGCCGATGCATTGATGCGATTAATAAATAGAGCGCATACCTCAACAAAATTTGGTCAGAGCGAAAAGCTGGTGACTGGAATTAAGGCATAATGCCATTGACTTCAGTTCAACACTTTGCAGCATCAAGGCACCAAATGGCAGCTGTCGTTCAGTCATATCAGCGCATGTTTTGTGCCAGCAGTCAAGTTCAAAAAAGGGGTAGCTCTAACAACTGATACAACTTCTATTTTGTGGTAGCTGTTCAGATATACGCTGAGGATTGCCGGCGATGTCATCCAGGTACAGGGGGGGGAGGGGTAGGTGGTGACAGATCAGTGTAACTGATTTATCAGTCTGCACAATTACACTACACGTATCTGACACGCGAGCGATCGTTTCGTGGCCTGTGCAAAGTTGCAGCTAAATGCTTGATAGATTCGCTTAAAACCCTGTTAAAGAAAGACGAGAAAATAAGATCTACCTTGTTACTTTGCCGTAGGACTTCACTCAAAACAGGAAACCAGATCATAATAATGTAATTGTAGTCTGACTGCGAGGGCTTAAGGTTGTAAACACATGCGCAGTTTGTGCAGTTGGGTCCAAAATTTGCGTCTGAACTGAAGATTGAAGGAGCATTGATTGGGTCATGCTGCCACACAGACATTTTAGGCTGTTCATGTACTATAGACTTTTGCACTGATCTTTGCACGTAACTAAAATATATCAGAATTTGGTCCGTTTTTGCATTAAGTGCTACTGCCCATCTCCATGGAGGTTACCAAGGTAATAAACTACTGGAACTTCACTTTCAGTGACTACAGATTTAAAAAAAAATGGTAGTCAGGCTACATGTACATGTAGGTTGATATCTTGAACAGAGAAGTCAGTTAAAGGAGAGATTGTGTATGACCGGCAGGCTGGGTACATCCTGCTCTGCCCAGTTTGAGAAATGTTTCAGAGGTGCCTGGTGAAACTGTGACACACATATATACCTTCCACTAGATCAAGGTGTGTTCATGTATATATTATTGTCAGGTGAAAAAACAAGCAGGGATTTCACCTGTCCTGTACAATAACCCACTTAATTCCCAGGTGCAAAGTCTGAAATTTGAATCTAACGGTAGCCTATTCTAATTGGTTTATCTAAACCACGGGGAGCCTAAACAATGTATACAAATTCACTGGTATCGAATAAGACTCAAGGCTGACATTGATCATTTTATGTTTTTTCTGTGTAACCATGTTTATCAGGGTTGAGTACTCTTGAAATGCTGGTATAGAATCTTAATGACTTTTTACCTGTGTGCACGAAGATGACAGTTAAATTACACCCAAAATGACCATAAATTTTGTCCGTGACCAGCTTGCCCTTATTTCCTGACTATGAGGGTTTGATTGATTTAGAAAAGTATTTTGAGGATGCCTTTGAACAAGGGATGATATTCCAGAGGAAAATTGTAAGTATCAGGAACAAAAATACTATTTTGTGACATGTATTTGCCTCTAAAATGCACTTTTTTGGGTCGTGTAAGATTCATGTACATGTAACTTCTTGTCTATAAATGACACAGTTGTTACAGCCAGGGTGCTAAAATAGGACAGCTCTTCAGCAGTTCTTTACGCTGAGATCCGCATGCTTGTTTCTCCCCCCCCCCCATGCTTGTTTCTCCCCCCCCCCCCCGACACACACACAACCACCCACCACCCATCTACCAGTATTTATTGTGGGTCTATTGGTGAGAATCTCCAGAGGCCCATTTTAGAGGCATTAAAATTGTGAAAAAAATTGGCGAAAGTAATTTTTCCCAAGTACGAAGTGCTGGTTAACTTAACGACATAGACTGTGCGATGTGGTTAAGTATTACCTTCCTTTTGTGATGTTTTCTTTATTGTTTCGTTGGGATTTATATGCTATGATTATGCATGGAATAAAAATTTCACTTATGTTTGGAGTAGTGCTTTCATTTATTATTTGTTTAGTTTCGTGTCACGAAAGTTTATCGAATGCGCTTGCGCTATTTTGAGGATCGTGAGGGTAAATGTCAGATACCAATTGGCACTTTGATTGCCTGTGATAGCGTATGTAGCAAAAAGATTTAAACCGTGTAATGTAGCCTATGTTCATGTATTTAACAGTTCCTAGTAATATTTAGGCCTACTTTATCGCAATCGAGCACTATGTTAGTCACCAAATTGGTGAAAATAAAGAATGTGGAAGTTATCAGATGCCGGGTATGCCATTTGACCTTGACCCCAGTACTACAGATAAGGGGTGTAAATGCACTTAAAAATTAGGTGATAAACTTCTCAAATTAAAACAGAGGGTACTGAAAATGATTGAAGATTTGTGTGTACACCTAAATTCCTGAAAGCTACAGCCAACATGCAAGATTTAAAGCAAACATTCCTGTTAAAAGTCAAAAATAGACCTCCAAAGTACTTTGCGTGTGTGATGTTCTCCATGACGTGTTAGTTTTCAGAAACAAAAGGATACAGCAAAGGCTCATGTACCACTACCGGATGTCGTGGAGAATGACTGCTGTGGTATTTGTATTTGTGACATTCTCTAGTGTTTGCCATGAAGAAGATGTAGAAAGGGCTGAAAAAAATTGTCATTTGGGTTACTATACAGCAATTTCTGCTACTTTACTGCATTAAGTCTTCCTAATGTCGCTCTCAATGCATGGTTTTAATTGTACACCGATCATCAGTTATTTGTGCTATGTTGAAGTGTCATACAGGGTCCAGTTTCCAATGTGTACATGTATTGGTGATTTCTGAAGAGAGAAGCTAATGCAGTGAAATACAACAATCACAAGAGCCGCTATGTTCCGAAACACTTTAGATCTATATTATATACTGCCATAAATACAGCACAAACAATAAATTTTGGTCTAGGACCGCGTTTGGATTTAGCATAACAAGGGTATCATGTTTTGATCCCAAAAAGCCAGTTGTTCGTGTCTACGGAAATGTTTAGAGAGGTAAAAAAAAAAAATCGCAGTCACATTAGGCAAGTTACCACAGTATGAAATAATACTGCAACCCCCTGCTATCAAAACAAGATGGGGGGCCTCCGTGACTCAGTCGGTTAGCGCGCTAGCGCAGCGTAATGACCCAGGAGCCTCTCACCAATGCGGTTGCTGAGAGTTCAAGTCCAGCTCATGCTGGCTTCCTTTCCGGCCGTAAGTGGGAAGGTCTGCCAGCAACCTGCAGATGGTTGTGGGTTTCCACTGGGCTGTGCCCGGTTTCCACCTACCATAATGCTGGCCACCGTCGTATAAGTGAAATATTCTTGAAGGGTGTAAAACACCAATCAAATAAATAAATAAATCAAAACAAGATGAGAAGATAAAGTTGTCAGCAAGTGAGTTATTGGAATAAACCCAGTAGACCTACAGGTTGAGGTGTAATAAATAAATGTAGGCCTGTGAATTCAGATTCATTCCTCGTGAGGAAGAGCTGAAACAGTTATTATATTTATTTATTTATTTTTTTATTTGATTGATGTTTTACGCTGTACTCAAGATTATTTCTTTTATATGACGGCGGCCAGCATTATGGTGGGTAGAAACCAAGCAGTGTCTGGTCGTCATATGACTGAAAAATTGTTGAGTACGACGTTAAACTCTAAGCACTCACTCACCAATCAGTGTCCGGGTGGTGGTGGGAAATAATTAATTTATTCTAGAATGTTATGACAAGTCATAATTCTGGGCAATCGACATCTACATACATATACATGTAGTCCTATATGTAACTATAAAACTCTCTGTAACGGTAGGTCTGTGTAGGCCTGGACATGTATGCACATTGTATATCTTTGATTTTCTCAACCCCCTTCACTCACACTTCTCAGGTGTATTGCTGGTGACCCAAAATAGTTTCCTTTCGAGTATTTTAAAAAAAATGTACTGCAGTAGGCTCATCATGTACTCCCTCGCTTGAAACAGTAGGGAGTATCGCACTACCTCTGAAAGTTATCTGTAGCACTGCTTGACCCCTAGGGTTACTACCCAATAGTTGACCTTCTTAATTGCTTGAATGCCAATAAATTTATTGTACGAAGATTTTCATTGTCTGTTGAAGAAGTTATCTGTTAAATCATGGAATGAGCTGTCAATTATGTTTGCTATGTGTGAACATTTGAATATAATTCTGAGAAGATCGAAAAAAGGTTGACAGATTGAACATGTATTTTATGTGTCCTTGCTGTAGATGTATTTGTACTGCTGAGATAAAGCTGTACAGTGTAAGGACCAAAACATGTATTATGTTATGTTGCCTTGTTCTGTTGCCACACACCGCAGTGGTACAAATAATGAAGATTTTCATGCTCACACTAACCGAAGAAATATAATTGGTAACAACGGAGTTGTGACAAAAAATTTTGGGAAGATGTCTACTATCTAACAGTATATTATAATATGACATTCTTGTGCAATGCATTCTCTAGTTTTTAATATGCTTGCCCTAAACAATTACTGTTCAAATGTCTCTAAATTAGGAAAGTTCGTTTGAATTAACGAGTAAGTCAGATCAGAATGTTAGACTGAACTGGCTGTTCCATTAACCACCCTCTCTTTCAACTAATCATCCCATAGTGATTAATTGCTGTTGTATCTTTTGTGCAGCTTTTGCAGAGGGCGGTAATTAGAGCAGCTGGACCCCCCAGTGTGTTGAGCATGGCTGTCTGAGATACTTTTGTGGTTTGCAGATGAACATGTGTAATTATACTTGTTGTTCGGAAACTGATACTTCAACAATGTGCTTGGATTTCTGTCAGAAAGTGGCCTTCAAACTTGTATAATTATTCGATAGATTATTCATTGTTTCGCATGAACGTGCAGCTCCCCGAATACTTAGATCAGTTTTATGTGTGGTTAATACATTCAGGTTTAGCAGCTGCTGTGTGGGACTGGATTTGAGTTTAATTCGGGTGGATTCCAATAAAAAACAAATTCATGGGATTTCGTTTAGATTGTGGTAAAAACAATGACGAAAATAAAGGCCAGATATACGTATATCTGAGCAAGTGAGCTGATTATGCAGGTAATCTAATTAAAATATGATGTCAGGATGTCAGAGTTTATTATGTCGTTATATTAATGTACGCAAGAGTTTAGGAGTGTTAAAAAAAATTCACCCATTGTAAGCCTGAAGCACACAGATGTGCACTAAATCAGGATCTACTGAACAGGGAGATATTGTTGACAGTACACATACAAATTGACGGTTGTAGGAAATTTATCACGGATAAGGCTCTGCTTGAAAAATTCTTTTTTAAACATAACCTTGACTGCTATAATTCTTCAACTGTTTCGCATATTTGCAAGGTGTTTATTTTCAGCATATTCAGAAGGCAGTATTCTGTAATGGGTGATAAAATTGTAAGCCCTGAAACTGGCCAATCCAAAAACCAGTGTGGTTTGTCTCCAAAGTCAAATGACAGATGTGCATAAATTACATTGAAAGTTGCTCTTTTATATATGAAAAGGATGAGGAATTCAGGTATTATACTGTTAAAGGGGAATTTTTGGATTTAAGACTCATTTAAGTCTTAATTGTTATAATTTATAGCAATATGGGAAACCCCTAGAGTATTGCCTGGCAACCCTTTAACTCAGGAATTCTAGATTTTGCTCTGGAGCACCGTCTCTATATTTGCATGTCTGACCAAACTTTGGAAATCATTATTTCTTTGTGTGATTTAGGCCAGCAAGACACCATTTCTTCAAAGAGTTGATACATGATAGTTTGTAAACATTTGCTTAAAGAGGTTATACCAAAGACTTTTGGTAAAAACTTGTCCAAAGTGTTTACAAATTAGTAAAGTATGAGTCTTACCTGATGCATGTGTTATCATTCAAAATCTGTAATGAAGTCTCTAAAACTTATGAAGCAGGTTGCATTAATACTTTTCCAAACTTACAATCAATTTAACACTATAAATAGTACATGTGCAAGTCTGATATTTACTGACAGGCAATAATTTGCGTTAGTCTTGGTTAATACAAAAAAATTGTGTTGATTAGCAAATAGGCATCTTCCCAAAAATTTCGAGCATAGCCGTGGGCCTCCATGGCTGAGGGGGTAGCATGCCAGAGCGGCATGATGACCCAGGAACCTCCCACCAATGTGGCCTTCCTTAGTTCAAGTTCAGCCCATGCTGGCTTCCTCTCCGAGCATACATGGAAGGGTTTGCCCAATCTGTGAATTGTCGTGGGTTTTTAGCGGACTCTGCTCAGTTTCCTCAGTTCACCTTTTGATGCACAGTATTTGTAGAAAAGTAACACTTATTTTGGTGCACAGAAAACTTTGCGATTTTTCATCTTAAGAATGAACCAGGATAACCGCAGCGAATCAGCCACTAGTACATGCAGACTTTGAGAAAATATTGCCTTTAACATAGAGGTACATGTAGCTACATGCAGGCCATGTGGAAATCTGTGCTGCTTGAATCCCTTCTAAACCAGACAACTGATAACATTGACTATTCCAGAGTGGATTTTACAACCTTAGTTATCTTGTCAGTGGAGAAGGAGACTGGCCCGGCACAGGAGTAGCAAGACTCTTCTGTGCAAAAGCTTCATGGGATAAAATTGCCAAAATTTTTAGATATCATGATGTAGATTAATGGGATTAGATTTACACATATGAATCGGGGTCTGTGTATACATGTATGCATGAGAGTATATGTACATGTGAAGGCTTTCAGGGCCATATCCACAACAAAATGGAAGGTTCAAATCCCAAACTTTACAGGTGACATTGTAACCTTGCATACACACATTTTATGAACTGTAACTCAAAATGATGGTTCCTGTAAGCTTAGCCTGGGATTTAACAACAAAGTTCAAACACAACAAAGGTCTCTGAAAAGATGGAATTCGAGTTGTTATCCCTTGTGGATGATAGACAGTCTGCCATGGCCTGTGGCTGCAGCAGTCCTGTAATGTAGAAGTAGCAGGAATTGTCTGGTACAGATATCAGCCGTGACCTTTGACCTGTGGTGTTATCATTGGGTAAACACCTGATGGGTTGGGGACAAGCCTGGCCACAGTCTCCCTGGGACCCTTCAGTCACAACAACATTGTCTCTCCTCTAGCTGTTGTGCAAACGCAATGAGGTGAAATGTATAAACAAGATAAAAGTAGGTAAGGCTGAATTTTACATGAATTTTGAGTCTGCATTGAAGTTGTCTGTGTGGCATGTAGTTGCCATTTGAAGAATGCGATTAATGAAGCTCAAGGCAGAGTTATCTCCACCTCTGGAAGTGCCAAATTGAGCACCTGTCTACGTTAAAATCAACTTTCATTTTCCACCATTTTCTTAGTAAGACAACCTACAGTGTGCTCCAAACATGGGAATAATTTTATTGATTAGGGCAGGTCATAAAGTTCGGTCACGTTTCTCCGTTTTACTCACTGTATTAAGAAGGTAAAAACATCGTTTTTTTTTTTTTTTTTGGTAGTTTTGCCCTGTATCAAACAGTTCGCCTCAACATACCTCAGTGTCTTTGTCCTACACTTATACACAGGCTTGTACTCTGTGTGAGGAATTCTTGAATCTCTGACATTGAACTCTTAGCTGAAGAGGCCTCATGTACTGTACATGTAAAAGTGGTAGGGCTACTGAACAGCTTGTAGTTCATACATTCCTAAAGAGCTGACCATTTCCTGTCAAACAGCGGCTAACCAGTTAGGGGAAGAGTTTAATCGGAGGTCTTGTTGCTCAGGATTTGTCAGCTGGTTTGAATTTCTAAGGTGGTCAACCCAGTGCCTCTTCACTCCTAGTTGTTGGGGGGGGGGGGGGGGGGGGGGAGGGAGGGGGGGGGGAGATAGAGATCAAGAAGGTTGCTAGGATCATATCAGGACTTAAAACAACAGCAACGCACACATGGGCACCCATGGAGTTAATTCCATGTTGTCTTTAATCAGGATATTTGGTTGAATTTAAGAAGTCTTTGACAACTGATGGTGCACATGTGGACATGTGGATGTGGCTGGAGATGTGAATGATACTTCTAGTCTTGATAGCCTGGATGTTTATTTGAAATTCAGCTGGTTTACATACAAGTACAGTACACCTGTAAGCGTTATAAACTAAGGCAATGTACATGTAAATGTCTGTATAAGAACTGAACCTACATGGCATGGTTTCAAAATTGATAGTTACTGTACATGACAGTATAGTGCAACGGACATCGTATGACTTGTGTGTGTAGGGTGCAACAGACACCATATGGCTTTGAGTGTAGGGTGCAATGGACAAAATATGATAATGTGTGGGACAATGGACACTGTGTGACTCTCTGTATGGGACATGAGACACGTGTACATGTACATGTATGGTGGAACAGACACCGTATGACTTGTCTGTGTAGGGTGCAACAGACACCGTATGGCTATGAGTAGGGTGCAATGGACACCATATGATGATGTGTGGGACAGTGGACACTGTGTGACTGTGTATGGTACATGGGACACGTGTACATGTACATGTATGGTGGAACAGACACCATATGACTTGTGTAGTGTGCAATGGACACCATATGTGATGTGTGGGACAATGGACTTTGTGTGACTGTGTGTATGGTACATGGGACACGTGTACATGTACATGTATGGTGTAACACACCGTATGACGTGTGTGTACATGTATGGTGCAGTGGACACCATATGACGATGTGTGGGCAACTGACACCATGTGACCTGTGTGTGTGGTGCTTGGGACACCGTATGACCGTGTCTGTATGATGCAGTGGACACCGCATGACCGCATATATTTGCCTCTAAATACACCATTTTCTGTTTGAATGATTATCCATGTGTCATTGGCAGAAGTTAAGAAATTTCTTGGGGTGTGGAGCCCCAGCCCAAGGCAGGATACAGCTATGAACGGACATGTCTGGGGGTTGGGATTGGGAGATTTGGAGAGCTCCCTAACCCTATGACATTTGTCAGGAATGATGGGGTGGTATTTAGGGGTTGAAACAGAAGCCAGATACTGAGGGGGCTTCATGTGGCCAGCCAACAAAGACAAGGGAACTAGAACTCTACTGTCTGGCTACAGAGTTTGGTGGGAGGTGGGGGGCTGAGGGTACATGAGAGTTTCATTGTGACCATGTTTGTTCTGTGATTTTGCTGGGAGTTGCATGGAGATATGTGTTGTTCTGTCTGACTACAGCTGGAGCGGGAACTCGGGAACTGATTGTGTGTGGGAATGGCAGATAATGGTTATTACAAGTTTGCCCTGAGATTTTGGATTGAGAAGATTGAAGTGGGTAGTCACTGCCTGATAACACTACTCTTGTTACTTGTTCATGTATGTATAACACAAACTTTCTGGATATATCACAGATTGTGTAATGTTGAAAATTGATTGAGCCCGCTCTGAGTTTTGAACCAGTGACCCCATACTATTGATCCCCTTATCAGCAGCTATGTATGTGTCAACAGTCTAGACCATTCATTCATCATGTTGTCACAAAGTGTTAAAATTTAGCTAAGGAGACATTTTAGTAACTCAGAATGTAGGTGTACATGTACAAGGGTGTATACTAAAGTTTGATTTGTTTGCTACGTTTGCAACATGCTACAACCACTCTCTATCAAATTGACCATGGTTGACTGATTACGAAATCTGCACACTATTAAATACTTTTTTACTTGTATTTCTATTTCAGTAACATATGTATCTTTGTAATAATACATGAACTTCATTAAATTATTTAATTTAATTGTGAGAAAACAAAATTTTGCTTTACTAATCTGTATGGTTTGATATCAAATTATTAGACTTTCATATAAAGCTGTTGCCCAACAGTTCATTCCCAGAGCAAATTTTTGTTGTTGCACAGACCACCATTTTTGTTTTTTTTTTGTTTTTTGTTGGTCCCAGAACATGCAGGCATGGTCAGTTTGTTCTGAATTAAAATTTGGTACTTTGGTTAAAGTTTGGGGCATTTTTGTCAATTATCACCAAATTATATCAGTTTGTGATCTGTTGTTGAATTTGGAACTTTCTCACTACATGTCCAGAATGCTTTGTTAAATCTTTTGGCTTTTTTTTTTCTAGTTGAAACAATGGAAGAATTGCCTACAAGTCTGTCCACTTCGGCGAGCAAACTCGGAAAACTGGACATGCCTAGAGTTCCTGTCAAGAACGAAATAGTGACCGTTTCAAAAGTGCTGGAAAACGGTGATGGTGAACCTGCTGTCAATGCTAACAGTGTGTCCAGTTCCAGGGTGCTGGAAAATGGACATGAGGATAGCGACTGTGCGGAAAACTGTCCACATGACACCTCTGTGGCAGGAAGTACAGAGTTGGCGTTGGATGTCAGCGCCACAACGAACGGCGTGACTGAGGGGGTTTCGCCAAATGAAAATGCAGACAAAAAATCTGCAGTGCACAATGGAGAGGATAAATGTGAAGATACTTCTAAAGACTGCGGGGATGCAGAAGAGAGCTGTAAGACTGAGGAAGAGAAATCCAAAGAACAGGAGATAGTGTTAATACAGGATACAGGGTTTAACGTCCAAGTGTCCTGCCCAGGGCTGGATACCTTTGACCTACCTGTAAGTAACCTGCAGTTATGTCATGTACATGTACCTATAATATGTCAGCTGCCAATTCGGTCATACAGCAACATGACAATGGTCATTTCTCTTGAGCCCTACCTGGTTTCCTCCCACCTTCATGATGGCCGCTGTCATATAAATATTTGAATACCCATATGGCATAAGTGCCAATCAGTGAAATAAATATGTAAATAAAGAACGATGTAAACCTTACTACATGTAGCCTCTAATCACAGCACAAAGAAATATGGGAGGATTGGAGGTGTTAAGTAGCCTAATGTCTTTTTGTCAGAGGTCAGCAAGCCCAAATCCAGCTCTTACTGTGTCATGAGGATGATCAGGTGCTTGTACTGATGTACAAGTAGCTGGTGGTGTGGTCAGGTGAGGTGATGTACCTGGTACAGGTGTGTTTCCAACAGGCTCCATCTAGATTCCTCAACACTGTGTTTACCACCTGGAATTTGTCTCACTGTAGAACTCTGCTCTCTACTTTACTGAAAACTAATGATTTTGCAAATGTACTTACAAGTGCATGTAGTTTGAGAGAGAGAATGTTTTTCTGGACAATTATGATACGTTTACATGTAAACATGTTTTTGGCATGATATGGCTGAGATACTGCGGATGATCATGTGGCCTTTAGCTGTTATCATTTATACATTTATTCTGTTATGATACAAATTTGAATGAACTTTTCTTTTGATTTAGTACTGCTTTGTAGAATCCCTACCCCTGACAGTTGGCTTCTGTCAATCTGTTATTGGGTTCCAGGACAGGAACATGTCAACGTGCCCCAGTGTTTCGTCAACTTTACTTTGTTAAGGGTTGTGTGTTTGTTTTACTGTCACCAGTCCAAGAGGTGTATGTTCAAGTAGCTCTAAAATGTTTGATGTATAGCTTAACCCCTCATCCTCCCGCCCCCCTCTCCACCCCCTCACCTGTGACATGCCTGTTGATCTAATCAGGGTAAGAGTTCACCTGTCACCTGAAGCGACTGCACAGGTGTGCCAATAGCAAACAGTGTAAACTGCCTCGTATTTGTCGCGCACAACTTAGAGAAGTCTCTAAGTAAACTGATCTATTGACTTTATGCGGCTTTTTTTAGGTGTCGGAATATATATTAAAGTAAAAAGTTGGACAACAGGTATAAGAAAAAAAAAACCAAAGGAAACTTTGTCAAATTTCGCATCATTGTACTCCAACTGCAGTTTCGTTCTCATCATCATATACATGAATATATATATATATATTTATAGGTTAATACATACATATATGTATTTGCATGGTCTTTGCAAAAAAAAAAAAAGGAAAAAAATGCTGTTTTGTGCACAAAGGCTAATTTATCATTTGCACATGTACTTCTAGCCCCTTGTCTTTCAGTTGTTAGGAAACTTACATGTAGATGTGTACAAGTAATGTACAGGATCAATCCCAGCATTTGATAGAGAATCTCTGCATTCACTGGCTTTCACTGTGCATTCACTGGCTTTCACTGTGCATTTACTGAGAATCTGTGCATTCACGGAGACTTACGTGATAACATCTGGTATAAAATATGTTATGGTAGTACATGTGATGCTTTTGGTTCAATACTATGTTTTTATAAAACTTGGTGTAGAATGATCAATGAAGCCCATACAGAAACAAAGATTACAGCAGGAAAGACGTATGTTTTATGGACAGGTGGTCTTTGATATGAAATTTTTGCATTCACTGGCTTTCACTGTACATTCGCTGAGACTTTCGTGACAATGCCTGATATGAAATATGTAATTGTGGTAATGCTACTGTAGTTTAATGCTTTATTTTAATAAAACTTGGGGTGTAAGGTGGTCAATTAGGCCCATACAAAAACAAAGATCATGGCAGGAAATACATATGTTTTATTGTCGAGTGATCCGGGAAGAGGGACCATTGAAAATTTTTATTTTCGCTCTGGAAAAACTGGATTTCAGACCATCTTATGATTTATTCAGTATTCTTTTTAAGCCTATTAATTTTAAAACAAACATGAAAGCAATCTTACTGTGACCATTGAAAATATGTGGTTACATGAACTTTTATCATGCGATCATTGAACGCAGGTGTTGGCTGACATGCCCTGATTGACACTCTGATAGATTAGAGAAGTCACCTGGGCCCAGTTTCACAAAGAGGTCATACATGTACGATAATTGCAGATAAAGGGCAATGGCATGGTAATAATGAGGTGCAAAATATTATGCGACAAGTGTACAATAAAAAAAATCTTGTACGCCACTTTATGGTCATGTGGTAGGGAATGCCAAAAAAATGGGCTAAATTGCAGTTGTGGCTTACGCTCTCTAAATGTCAAGGAAATTCCTGTTCCGAAGCAGTTTCTTGTACCTGTATGTCTTCTGCACATTTATCTTTCACTTACGTGTACTTTGAATGATGGTAGTGCTCAGCAATCCAGTCAGATGATCCTATCGAGTTTGATGCGACCGACTGACATGCAGTTTGTTTCATCTAAAAAATCTCCTGACGCTTACAGAAATGAAGCGCTTGATAACAGTATATTTGCAAATTCATGCACTCTGGTGAACAGCAGGCAAAGATAGCCCAAATTGCCTATGTACCTTTTTATGTTGAGGAAATATTCTTGTATACAGAATGAAATGACATAAAAATAATATACATGTACTCTGACTGGCCGAGAAGATTCAAAACATACATGTACACTATGGTCTACCTGTATCTTTTTAGGTACTGGGTATTACCTGTGTATTGCATGTTACCTGTCTGTTATATGTTACCTGTTTGTCCTCAGGTGAGCTCTGTGGAGCTGGTACAGGAAATTAACCAGGTGTTGATGACTACCTGTGTATTGTATGTTCTCTATCTGTCCTCGGGTGAGCTCTGTGGAGCTGGTACAGGAAATTAACCAGGTGTTGATGACTACCTGTGTATTGTATGTTATCTCTCTGTCCTCGGGTGAGCTCTATGGAGCTGGTACAGGAGATTGACCAGGTGTTGATGACTACCTGTGTATTGTGTGCTATCAACAGTATCTGTCCTCGGGTGAGCTCTATGGAGTTGGTACAGGAGATTGACCAGGTGTTGATGACTACCTGTGTATTGTATGTTATCTATCTGTCCTCGGGTAAGCTCTGTGGAGTTGATACAGGGGATTGACCAGGTGTTGATGACTACCTGTGTATTGTATGTTATCTATCTGTCCTCAGGTGAGCTCTATGGAGGTGTGTACAGGAGATTGACCAGGTGTTGATGACTACCTGTGTATTGTATGTTATCTACAGTATCTGTCCTCAGGTGAGCTCTATGGAATTGGTACAGGAGATTGACCAGGTGTTGATGATTACTTGTATATGGTATGTTATCTGTCTGTCCTCGGGTGAGCTCTATGGAATTGGTACAGGAGATTGACCAGGTGTTGATGACTACCTGTGTATTGTATGTTCTCTATCTGTCCTCGGGTGAGCTCTATGGAGCTGGTACAGGAGATTGACCAGGTGTTGATGACTACCTATGTATTGTATGTTCTCTATCTGTCGTCAGGTGAGCTCTATGGAGCTGGTACAGGAGATTGACCAGGTGTTGATGACTACCTGTGTATTGTATGTTATCTATCTGTCCTCAGGTGAGCTCTATGGAGTTGGTACAGGAGATTGACCAGGTGTTGATGACTACCTGTGTATTGTATGTTATCTACAGTATCTGTCCTCAGGTGAGCTCTATGGAATTGGTACAGGAGATTGACCAGGTGTTAATGATTACTTGTATATGGTATGTTATCTGTCTATCCTCAGGTGAGCTCTATGGAATTGGTACAGGAGATTCACCAGGTGTTGATGGACAGAGAAGACACATGCCACAGAACTTGTTTTTCTCTACAACTTGATGGTCTGACGCTAGACAATTTTGCCGAGCTCAAGAGTATAGAGGGACTAAAGGACGGCTCTTTAATCAAAGTCACAGAAGGTATGTACATGCATAACAGACTGGTTTTGCTACATACGTACATTGTCATGGTTGACAAGGGCTTACCTAGCTAAAGAATGAATGCACTAAGCATTTATCCCTAGATTCAGCCATTGAATATGATAGGCAAATCTTGGTGGTGCTCTGTGGGGACTACAAACAACAAAGGTTTGAAAGACAAATTATATGTATTGTAAATCTTCAACATTTTCAACCACTAAAACAATTTTAATTTCAGTGAAATTTAAGCATACAATTATTAAGGATGGTAAAATGATTTATGTCACCAAAGATACAAGCATAAAACTATGCAGATTTCTTCTGCACCTCATAACTCATCTGTGAGTTAACATGTTGGCTGTCATCCAATACAGCTCCAATGCACTGCTAATTTTATTAAAAATGTTAATTAAAAATATGTATAAATAATTACTCTTCTATCTTTGTTGAAATTCCCTGCAGATGCACTTATAAAACTATTTTCTGTATTTGTTTCCCCGCAACAGGACTACTGTTAATCCTCTCTGTTTTGCTTCTTGTAGAACCGTACACTGGCAGGGAAGCTCGCATTCATGTGCGCCATGTACGAGATCTGCTTAAGTCTGTTGACCCAGCAGATGCGTACAACGGCGTGGATTGCAACTCCTTGTCCTTCCTCAACACTGTCACAGCAGGGGATATCCTTGGTAAGCTGAACAACTGCTGGGTTGTGGCCCTTTGTTGGAGCTCTTCTGATTCCCAACCAGATGTGTCCTAATAGGCTTTGCAGGAAAACTGCCTGGAGTCAGAAAGTAATATCTGATGAAGTTTGAAGAATCTTGATGAACAGTCAATTATGGTTTCCTTCTTAATACCAAGTCTGTTTTCATAAACATTTAAGTTCAAATGCATCAGCCTGTTATCCTGTATTTTTAAGCGCAACAACCAGTGGGTGGTATTTTTAGAAACAAAAGTTCAAATTTTGAGTTTCCAATCTTTACTAGAACAAAAGCTCATTTATGAATTGGATTAATCCTGCTTATTGTATGCTTGGGGATATAAGGTCAGGCATCAATATGTAAAAGGAAGATAGTCTATAATTTATCTTTTGAAAATTAAGACTGTCGAACTGATCCGACTATTTCCTCTTTGTTGACTTTTCCAGAAAAAAAACGTGGTCAGCAGAAATCTGTGGACTGCACTCCTCCAGAGCACATCATGCCTGGGAGCAGGGATCGACCCCTCATCCCTTTACACCCAGGGCTTAAGGACCAGAAGGTAAAGCAAGGGGCCAGATGAGGAGAATGTTGTTGGTGTGGTATGGAGACTATGATATTTTAAAGGTGGAGAAAGCAAAAAATGACAAAGTTCAGATGAAACAATGCCAAAAGTTATTCCTAAATGGGGTCTTTAATATTTTTTCCAATTTTTCCTTGAGAAAAAGACACTTGAAAATAATTTTTGTATGGTGGGTATATGGGACCACCTTTTGATATTTATAGTTTTTGTTTGATAATGTCATAAATCAGGATGTAACACAGGTTTAATAAATATTTGTGCTCTAGAATTGAATTTTCAGCTAACAAATGTATTAAACCTCAATTTGGATCATATTTATATGTTTAATGTGTTCATAAATATTATCATAATTTAGGTTAAATGCATATATGTTTTTATATAAACAACGAATTTACATTCAAACAAATTAATAAGACAAGCATCACTTCCTTATTTAGAACATTATTATGCAAGAACGATAAATACCAAAAGTTGGTCCCAAATACCCACCATACAAAAATATTTTCAAATACATGTACTCTTTTCTGCTGAAAAAAAAAATCCAAAAAAATATTAAAGATCATATCATCTAATTTTTAGGGCAGATATTAGTAGTCCTGAGAGCAAAGAATTACATTTCTCTCCCAGTATTTTGCAAAAGTAAAGTTATGAACCTGTTGTTCATTAGATGGATATACCATGTGAAAGAAAAGAAACTAAATATTCCTGCTACAATTACATGTAACCCCGTATGTGAGAAGGTCTGTCAGCAATGTGCGGATGGTCGTGGGTTTCCCCCAGGCTCTGTCCGGTTTCCACCCACCATAATGCTGGCCGCCGTCGTATAAGTTAAATTTTCTTGAGTACGGCGTAAAACACCAATCAAAAAAAAACAAAAAAAAAATTACCTGGGTGAAAAAGAGCAGACCAAGTGTCCCAAAAATTAGAAGAATTAGGGTACCACAAATTCTAGTGCTGAGACTTTACTAAGACCTCTGGGTTTTGAACCAGTGGCCGCTGAATGACCAGAATCTCCAGACGGTTTCCTCCACCAAAAAAACTTTTAACTCTGCCATGTAAATGAAATACAGTTTAGTACAGCGGATTACATTGATTAAGTAAACACACACGGTTATAAATACATCGAGAAGGGAATCTAAGCACGGAAGGAAACAACAGTTAAAAAAGAAAATAATAATTATGTCAGTGATATTGGTACATGCGTTGACCATTTACTTACTGCTTACCTGCTCTGTTGACAGGCACCAGCGTGTCTGAAGGTGCTGACATATAGTGGCTGGAATCCACCTCCGGGGACACGCAGACTTCATGGTGAGTTCTGTAAATCTAACCACACCACTCTCATCACGTTAAGCATTCCAAGCTGCACATTTCCGAGCGGGTTAGAATATAACCTCGAAAAACGGAAGAGGGATTATGTTATCAGTCTGTGAAACAAATGATGTTGGAATTTTTACTGACCTTCTCACATTTTCGTATGCGAAATTCTATTTGATGTCATGTTCTGCCCAGTTTTCTCCAACCATAACAATGGCTGTCGTCGAATGAGTGAAATATTCTTGATTGATTGATTTTATTAGCCATGCAATAATAAATATATACATTGGATTTTAAGACATCAAGAAAATACGGACACAATGTGATAACAATAAAGTCTAGAAAGATATAATACATGGTGGAAACAAAGCTCAGGTTGAGCTTGTTCTATCCATAAATATGTTATAACAGCTGACATTTTGGTTTGTGTCTTAAATATATTTTTTTTGTAAATATATACGTATTTATTTTACCGCAACTTTGCCTTAATTGGGTAATGTTAGACTGAAGATTTCAGCTCAGAGAGTAGAAAAGATTTTAATAAAGATTGAAAGTGCGATTTATAAGAAACTGATTTTAGTGTTATTGGAAGCTTATTCAGTTCCCTAGGACTGGAAGTTCTGAATAAATAATATGATAGATTTGTTTTATACAATGGTTTGTGGAAGGCTATATGTCTATCTTGTGTGTGATACGGATTTAAAATTTCTTGTTTGATTAAAACAGGGCTTTAAACCTACAGGAATAGTGTCTATGGAATAAAAGTAAATATGAGTTTGTTACAGAATAAAAAAATAGAGATAGTTTGGCAAGGGGTTTTGGCAAAAATTTTTAGTTGGCAAAAGAGCAGTTGGGCGTGGCAAAAGCGGCCTGATAAATTAATTGTTCTAACTGCCCTTTTTTTGAACTATGTATATGGGCTTGAGATGTGTCTGATATGCATTTCCCCATAATATATTGCCTTATAGTAGATATGGATAAGTGAGTAATAAAGGATTAGGAGGGTTTTTTTATTTACAGAGTGTTTAATGTGTGAAATAAGACCTATATTTCTTGACAGTTTGGAACATTAGTAGCTTATATCAACAGTCCAGGTCAGTTTGTCATGGAAAAATATACCAAGAAATTTGAATTTATCAACTGTTCAATTTCGTTACCAAATTGAGAATTGCAGTTATTTTTGTGTTATTGGGTTTTATTAACATATATTTGGTTTTGGAGGTATTCAGAGATAACCATTTGACAAGAAGGCACATATAAATTTTTTCCAACACGACATTTATGACAGAAATCACTTGAGCTGCGTTATCGTTGGAGTAAATGCAACTTTTGTCATCTGCAAGATCCAGGAGGGTTGATGCTCTAATGATGTCATTAATGTAGAGTAGAAATAAAGTCGGGCCAAGAATAGATCCCTTTGGGACACCACAAGTGATGGTAGGTGGGTTAGATTGGGCGTTATTAAACTTTACATATTGTTGCCAGTCAGACAGATAGTTTTAAACCATTTATGTGAACAGCTGCGAATACCATAATGAGAAAGTTTAAGAAGAAGGATGTCATGGTTTACAGTGTCCAATGCCTTTGACTGATCCAAGAATGTTACGGCACTGTACTGTTTATTCTCTGTTGCATTTACTAGTTTTTCGTAAAGACTATAGGCAGCTCACGTGAATGGTAGAATGATTGGCCCTGAAACCAAACTGATTTGGATTAATTAGAGATTCCTCTTCTAGATATTCCAGCAACATTATTGATACAGTTTTCTGAAGGATTTTATTCAAACAAGGCGGGACAGAAATAGGTCTGTAATTTTTAATGTGATCAGTCAGACCAGATTTACATATATGTGAGACTTGAGCAATTTTTAGACTTGCGAAACAGTTCTAGAAATAAGAGATAAATTGAAAATTTGTAATAGAGGTGTAAATATTACATCTGACACTAACTTCACAAAAGAAGGATGTATGTATTCCATCTAACCCAGACGAGGAATTACCTTTCAGCTTACCTATCACAGATTGAATAAAATTTGTAGACGCATGCGAAAAGTTGAACTCTGATACAATTGGTTGTCCAAGAAAATCTGTACATTGTTCATTTGCGGAGTCCATGTTGCTCACTAGTTCGTCTGCTATTCTACTGAAGTACTCATTAAAGTTGTTAGCAATCACGGTCTGATCACAAATGTCACTACCATTTATATTGAAAACTTGCTTGCTTTTTTACTCCGACACATTAGTTCATTAATAATTTTCCAGGCCTTGATTTACTTTGTTGAACAGACATTCGAGATATTGTTTCCTTGTAAGACAGAGCAGACTGTTAACTTTATTACAATAAGTTCTAAATTGCTGACAACTATCACTTGTCTTAAGTTTAAGAGCTCGAGGGAAACCCGTGACCATCAGCAGGCTGCTGAGAGGCCTTCCAACATACGGCCGAAGGGGAAAATACTTTTTGATGTCCTGCATTTATGTCTGCAGGTGATTTGCTTTACCTGTATGTGGTTACCTTAGAAAATAAATAGATAAATGAATACTTTTTGATTTCCTGCCTCTATGTCTGCAGGTGATTTGCTTTACCTGTATGTGGTTACCTTAGAAGACAAACGATTTCATCTCACCGCGTCTGCACGGGGATTTTACGTCAACCAGTAAGTGCTGAATTTACTATAAAATCTCTTCAGGAATTTCTGTTCTTTACACTCCTGAATATCCAGTTGGTTTAAAGTGCGATTTTTTAGAGACACAATTATTAAACCAAGTACTACAATGGGCAATGCTGTAACAAATGAGGCTAACGGTTTAGAGAAAGTTTCCATATATATGAAGGTTGCCCTGCAGTTTGCTAGTATATGACTGATATAATGCTGATACAAACCCAGGCTCACATCAAACAATGTAAGTCATGCCTACATGTTCCTTGGGTATACAGCTTGATATTTTGTCGGAGATAAATATTCATCATGGAAATATTTATCAAGGCAAAATATCAGGCCATTACCCATGCAACACGGTGGTATAATGTATCTATCATGTGAAGAGCATTCATCTTTTCTTGGATTAACAGCCAGTACTGTACCATTAGCTGAACATGTCACAACTCTCACAAGACATTAGTTGAGCTGAGAGAAAATTCTTGCCTTGCATGATCCTCTAGATGCACATTATCAATTTGCATTCAGTTTGCAAGGGTGTGCAATTTCTCTAAGCAATGTTGCAAGAAGTTTTCTCATCTGTTCAGCAAATGTGGTAACTTGTCCATGACGGATTGACCAATTAGAAGCTTATATTTTTTTCTGAATTGTAATAAACGAATGTATATATAAAAATGGATGGATAAATACGAGTTTTGTTTTGTTCTGTTCATTAGGTCCACAGAAGACGACTTCAACCCCAAACCTGCCTCCCAGAAACACCTGTCCCACTCACTGATTGAGCTGCTGAACCAGGTGAGCCGTTTCATTAGTTATTTCTACCTGCGGATGATTGCGGGATTTCCCTGGACTGTGCCTTGTACCAAAATGCCCACCTCAGTGTTGAGAACTACATAAAATACCAAGCAAATAAATCACAAAAATAAATTATTTATTTTGGGCAATGTTTCTGTACAGATTTACGACGTTCGGCATAAAGTCTGCAATTTTCACGAGTTTTATTACGCGAAGTTACCTGAGGAGAGTGCTATGCAGTCCTTATTCATCAATCCATCTCATCTCTGTTTTATTACATAAAGTTACCTAAAGAGAGTGCTATGTAGTCCTTATTCATCAATCCATCTCATCTCTGTTTTATTACCTGAAGTTATTATAGAGAGTGCTAGGCAGTCCTTATTCATCAATCCATCTCGTCTCTGTTTTATTACGTGATGTTACCTGAAGAGCGTGCTATGTAGTCCTTATTCATCAGTCCATCTCTGTTTCAGCTGAGCCCCTTGTTTAAGCGTAACTTCTCCATCCTGCTGAAGAAGCGTGCTCAGAAACACCCGTTTGAGCGTGTCCCCACCCCGTACCAGGTCTACAGCTGGCTAGCCCCTACACTTGACCATAATGTGGACTTCATCAGGGCAGAGGATGGTAAACATGATTATCTCCCTTGTGTCATACCGTTAACATGGATTTGAAGCTCTTCTTTCGGAGCTAAAATTTTATAGCTTGAGCATTGAGTAGGAAGGTTGCTAAGAACATTATGCTGGAAAGATAGAGCGGCCCTGATAACACATTTGGTAGAGTGTCCACATCGGAAGCGGTAGCTCACTTGGCCTTCAGCATTAAGGAGATAGTGCAACGACTGGTTGACCTGTATGAGTATAATAGCTCGGGCGAGGTGTCTTACTTGCCTTCTGTAAGTCATCTCAGTGAAGCAGCTCTAGATAAAAGAGCGCTGGAAATCCGTCCTGCAACAAGGAGGCACACTACATACACTCTAAGGACTCGCACATCGTCATATGACTGAAAAATTGTTGAGTACGATGTTAAACCCGAAGCACTCACTCACTCACTCACTCTCTCACTCTGGAAAGTTAGAGAACTTTGTAGCCTGGTGTGTGCTGTACATGGATACAGTCTGACTCATGATAAATAAGAGAAGTTGGAAACGGCTGCAAAAATACCCTTTACCCTGTTACATGTATTTCAAGGCATTTTTCACCAACTATTTGCCCTACTGTACAAGTGGTACAGTAGGTTGAGCAGTTGGGGGAAAAATCATGTCAAGTTATCTTCTTTATTGTATTTATTATCTCTTTCATCCACATGGTGCAACAGGGCATAAAAATTATAGTGGATTTAGTGTAACAATGTATCGGGGTCTAAAATTTGTATCTTTTTTTCTTGTTTCTATTCAGCATTTTCCACAAGGCTGGGCTATGAGGAGCACATCCCAGGTCAGACCAGAGACTGGAACGAGGAACTACAGACAACCCGAGAACTCTCCCGCAAAACCCTCCCTGAGAGACTGATACGAGAGAGAGCCATATTTAAGGTGAGTGAGCATTGCTACATATAAATGTATATAGGGAACTTAGTGCTTTTATTATTTTTTCGAGCTGATGGCTACCCTGGAAAAGTAGTCAGCTACCTGACAGAGAATTGAATGAAGTAAAACTATTATAGGAGCTTTGGTCAATGTAGGTGGCTACTTGCTTAATCTTTTACAGAAGTAGCAAGTGCAGGTAGCTGACTACTGACTTCTAACAAACCTCCTGTGAAATGGAATTAGAGGGACTATTAGCAAACTTATTGAAGAGTTTTGGGGAATTTTTATGTTGTGTGTCTGGCATCCTGTCTTTTAGTACTGGTAACAAATAAATGGCATCCGTGCTACTCAAGTCACTTTCTCAGTGACCTTTGTTAATCTGCTGGAGTACTGTAATGGACAGGATGATGTTGTCTCACAGGTGCACAGTGACTTTGTAGCGGCGGCTACACGAGGTGCTATAGCTGTGATTGATGGCAATGTGATGGCCATAAACCCAGGAGAGGAAACCAAGTAAGTGAGGAGAGGAAATGTGTGGACTGTACTCTCTGTTTTCAGGGGAGAATACTATGTTAAGCTATGTGGGCACAGTAGAGCATGCCAATCATATTGGCATATATGACACAGAACAACAATTGGCAAAACCTTTTGACTTTCTTTTAAGTTAATTACACCAGAATGATACACAAGTAGAGAACAATTGATAGTATAGCATCATTTGTCGGTACACATCAGCGATGGTCGAAGCCACATCTTCTAGGGTGACATCGCACAAGGCAAAGAGGGAAAACTACACAAAATGTTTGTTTCTGTATTTTCCTCATTGTACTGATAGACACTTAAAAACTGTATCTCAAAACCTTTTGTTTTGTTAGAATTTTATTTTTAAAGAATATAATGATGTTGATTTCTTGACAATTTTGCTTCCTTCCATATTCATGTTATGTTGTATAGAACATTAGGAGATACTTTGAAGGATTGAAGTGGAAAGAACTTTCACTGAATTTCTTTCTCTCGTTTCAGAATGCAGATGTTTATATGGAACAACATATTCTTCAGTTTAGGCTTTGATGTGAGAGATCATTATAAAGATTTCGGAGGTGACAGTGCTGCATATGCTGCTCCGGTACTTTTTCATTGTTCTTTGTCCAGTGGGTTTCAGTACTTCATATAAATGCATGTACATGTATCTTTGAAAGCCAGTTGTTTCAAAGAATGAGAGAAATGTTCATGATGTGCAAGTGTGTATCTTGTTTTGAAATCTCCATGGTGCTGCAGAAATACTTTGAACCTGATGTTAAACCCTTATTGTTCATTCTTATTTTGAATGAAATTGTAAAAAATATGGCCCTGAAAAGAAAATGGTTGTTTCGTTTAAAGAAAAAGAAAGAAATGAAATTGTACATTTATTGCTGTAAATGGGATATGAGTGAGGGGGGGGGGGGGGGGTGGACGTGTGAATATCCAATGTAAGAATGATTAAGAAAACACTGTGTTTTGTGTATGCCTGGATCATTAATAAGTTTTAATTTTATATATTTACTGATTCGTTGTAGGGCAATGATCTTCAGGGAGTACGGGCGTACTTCAGTGTCGATCCTGAGGAGTTGTACACATTGGGCACTGTTGTCGTGGACTACAGAGGTTATAGGGTCACAGCACAGTCCATTATTCCAGGTAGGGGGTTAGAACTGCATATGCTGTGGATGTCAGAATGAGTAATTTCAGTCAATTTCTGATACATAAATGCTACATGATACATGAAATAATCAAATATTGTAAGGATCCAGTGTGTCTTCAAGGTATCGACTGAAAGAAAAGCAAATTTTTTCCTTCTTTTCTAAATTTTCTTTCTGTTTTTTTTTTATGAACCGTTTATTCCAAAGGTCCACCTTGAAAATAAGTACACCTTGAAATTGTTTTATTCATGCAGGTATTTTGGAGAGAGAACAGGAGCAGTCTGTAGTGTACGGTTCCGTGGACTTTGGCAAAACTGTTGTGACACATGACAAGTACAAAGAGCTGGTGAGTAATAAGATACCAGGCTACCAATCTTAAGACTCTAGGGTTACATTGTATGTGCGAAGGTGTGCCAGTAACCTGTAAAAGTACAACATTATTGAGTGCAGCGTAAAACACCCTTCAGATAAATACATAAGAAGAAGAGAGTTACTGTAATCAGGAACACAAAGGGGTAATACAGGTAAAAGGTGTCAGTAGATGTCTGGAAATATTGTCACCAAGAATATATATGTTCGAAAGGTGAAATCCTAAATCCACACCCGCTTGTCGTTTTTGGTTACCCTAATTCCTCAGCCTTTTCGCGTGTGAAAGAGCAACTTTCAGTCCAGTTTATGCACATTTTAATTTGAGTTTGGAGACAAAACTTTGGATTGGCAAATTTCATGGCTTCACAAAAAGTATCTTGCCTGCAAAATTTGCTTAAATAAACACCTTGCAGACATTTGAAAATATTGAAGAATTACAGTATGTCTTGTTTTAAGCATGCTTTTGTGCTTGTAAGTTAAGTTTTATTTGAAATTTATTTCTAAAATTTAATTATCGGTTGTAACAGTTGAATTTAATTATTTTAATTTTTTTTCATTTTTACAGCTTCAAAAAACTGCGAGTCAGTTGAAAATACGTCCACACAAGTAAGTCTTCTGTACTGTGACGTACTCCTTCTGGTTGACCTGAAATCTTTGTCAGTTGGCATGGTGCCCTTTTGGGTTGAGAACAACTTCCTCATTTGATACCGCGTTTTCTTTGTTATCTTTGGCAAGAGGTATATTTAAAAACACGATTATGATGCATTTAAAAACGTGGTTAACTTAGTGAATGGTTTTTATTATTCCAGAGTCATAAATGATAAAGAAGAGGAAGTGGAATTATTCTCCTCAGTGGAATGTAAAGTAAGTATTTGATACCTAAACACTGGTTTTCCTTGATCAATTCTGGCTCATGTTGGTTAGTGGAAGTAAGTGTTTGATATCTAAGCACTGGATTTCCTTGATAAATCCGGCTGTTATTGGCTAATGGAAGTAAGTGTTTGATACCTAAACACTGGATTTCCTTGATAAATCCGGCTGTTATTGGCTAATGGAAGTAAGTGTTTGATAACTAAACACTGGATTTCCGTGATTAAATCTGGCTGTTATTGGCTAGTGGAAGTAAGTGTTTGATAACTAAACACTGGATTTCCGTGATTAAATCTGGCTGCTATTGGTTAGTGGAAGTAAGAGCTTGATATCTGAACACTGGGTTTCTTT